>NC_143129.1:157453004-158078004 GCF_059928025.1 Delphinapterus leucas | reverse complement strand
GTTCTGAAATGAAATTTTAAATAAAGAAAAATGAGATCCTGTTTTTTTGCAACTTTTTTTAACTTAATGATTTTAACATGGACATGTATCTAGGATTGCATATGTAGTTCTCCCTTGATGACTGCCTGGGATTCTGTTATGTGGTTGCACCATAAATTATTTGGCCACATCTCTTTGCTGTTTATTGTAAACAGTGGTAGAGTGAACATCTTGTGCTAGTATTTCTGTATTGTAGATTTCAAGATACGGATAGTTTTACCTTAAAAAAGAAACAAATCTAAGTTTTTTAATTACTTTTAAAATTCCACCATAGTTTTTAAGGACTCTATTTAATGTTATTTTTTTAAAGTGCCTGCCTCCCTCCCTTCCTTCATTCCTTCCTTCTTCTCTCTTCATTCATTCACTCATTTATTCATTCATTGGCTGCACTGTGAGGCTTGTGGGATCTTACTTCCCTGACCAGGGGTTGAACCCATGCCCCCTGCAGTGGAAACGCAGAGTCCTAACCACTGGACCACCTAATGTTATTTTTTAAAAGTAACTTTGCTATAATATATATATGTGTATGTGTATATATATGTAATAAAGGATTACACATCATTCTTACTCAGAATAAACTGTATTTTGAACAGATGAAAAATTAGAAAATTGTTTTTGTTTTTAACCCAAACAGTGGCTTTTTATTTTATTTGCTATGTATCATGGGGGTGATAGTGTTCTGCTAAAGTGTAATGGTATAGGGCTGTTAGGTGTTACAAATATGTTAACCAGACACAGCACATTCTGACGTAGAATCTTCATCTTCACTGCAAAGTAAATGCCTGTTGTCCTAAGTTAAGGAAAAAGAAGCCTGAGGACAGGTCAAGCCATTTCAAGCCATTAAAGGAAAATTATAGCATTTAAATATTGCTGTTAGTTAACTGTTATTTGGAAATATCACTTTCTGTGTCAGTTTTAAAACCTTTCTTAGCAGAAGATAACTCAGTATATGGTGTGTGTGTGTGTGTGTGTATTAAAACCCTGTCGTTCTGACATGAAAATTAAGGGGAAAAAAGCGAACTTTATTTTTTATATTTCATTTAAGTGAATATAAGATTATAGTCTTAGGTCTATGAACATTTTTAACCTATATTTTATTTTCCAAAGAAATACTGCTACCAGTGAAAGCTTATGTTCCTTGAGAATTTCAGCAGTCTAAAATAAGGGAAAACAAGTTAAAATTTTAGAATATGGAAACAACCAATAATCCTCACTAGTAATAAAAGACAGTGAGATATATGCTTAATCATTTATGTCAAGTTAAATTTCTGACCTCTTACCTCCCCGCCCTTCGTGTATATAAGTATTTTAAAGAATAAACTATTGGCAATTATATTTTGTTTGTTTTCTGAGGAGATAGAATGACAGCTAATAACTTGCATTTCCATGACTTTTAGCTAGAGCCATCTATCATTTTCCTGTGTACTTTTAAAATTTTTTGGCTGCGCAGCATGTGAGATCACAGTTCCCCCACCAGGGATTGAACCCGCGCCCCCTGCATTGGAAGCACAGAGTCCCAACTGCTGGACCGCCAGGGAAGTCCCTGGAGCCATCTATCATTTTAAAAGTCCTTTGATAGAAGAATTTAAACAATTAAAAAGATATATAACAATAGATGTCATTAAGTCATACTTCTGTTAGAAGGAATAGGTTGCCTGTGTGAATACTGCAGAATCTTTTTAAAAGAAATCTGTGCCAGTGGCCTTAAAATAATTGAGTAATTCAAGGATGGAAATTGAATTGTGATCATTTTACCTAGGAGAATTCAGGAAAACATTTTAAAGGTACTCTTTAACTTAGTGAAAATGCCCTAGTTTCATTTTTTAAAAAGCAGCAACAGAATTTCACAAAACTTTGAGGATAGTTTTTTTTCTGCTTATTTATTTTTAGGAAATCCAAGATATAGGTCTTTTCATAGACATTCAGATATATTGAAAGGGCAAAATGACTTTTTATATTGCCTGTTTTCTGGATATGCTTTTTTTTTCTTCTTTTTTTTTAAGGAGTCACATGATGCATTATTGGAATTTGGGAATAATAACCTACAAATACTGGTTCATGTTACCAAGGAGGGGGTGTGGAAAAACCCTGTTCTTCTTAAAATTCTGTCTCAACAGCCAGTAGAAACAGAAGAAGGTAAGCTTAAAACTATACTGACTATTGAAGGAGGATTTAGTTCTAAGAGAATTAAAATTTTTTTCTGTGTTAAAATTTTGTGAATTTCACCTGTGAATCTATAACCAATCGTTCTCTTATCCTTTGAATAGTAAAAACTAACCATTAGCACTTAATGTTTTGCTTAAGGATTCTTCAATATTTATGTAGTGTTTTAAAAGTATCCCTTTATACTTGTTTTTAAATGTTGCATTGACTGACAATGTTTATGCAGAGTTCCTGAGATAGAAATTAATAATCTGCTTCCAGTCCTTGGTATATAGTAGAGCTTTGCTTATAATGATATTTTGTTTACTGGTTACTACAGCTGAGGATTATGAAAAAAATTACTTCTTGTTTTAAATTTATGAAACATTGGAATTTAGTGTTTTTATAGAGATATGCAAAGAAAGAAAATTCTTACAAAGTTGTCAGTTTAAGTCCAGAAGATTTATGGGTTTGAGTTGACATAGTTGACATTTGCATTTTAGACACACAAAATATCTGATTTTATATGTCCAACAATTATGATTTCATTTGCTTTAAGTTAGTGGAAAGTTAAAAAGGATCACATTCTGTTAAGTATGTTTCTGGGATAAGAATGAGTTTCAGAACAGTTTTTATTTACACTTTAGATAGATTTTTAAAAATTTTTATTGTTTTAAATTTATTTTTGGCTGCATTGGATCTTTGTTGCTGCGCGCAGGCTTTCTCTAGTTGCGGTGAGCAGGGGCTACTCTTCTTTACGGTGCATGGGCTTCTCATTGTGGTGGCTTCTCTTGTTGCAGAGCACAGGCTCTAGGCATGCGGGCTTCAGTAGTTGTGGCACGGAGGCTCAGCAGTTGTGGCTCGCGAGCTCTAGAGCACAGGCTCAGTAGTTGTGGTGCACGGGCTTAGTTGCTCCACGGCATGTGGGATCTTCCCGGACCAGGGCTTGAACTCGTGTCCCCTGCATTGGCAGGTGGATTCTTAACCACTGCGCCACCAGGGACATCCCATTTTTTATAGATCTTTAGTTCAGGTCTCAGAACAGGCCTTTTGAATGTTGATATCTTAAAATATTACAGTTAGCTTATTCATTCACCAAGTTTGATCACCTATTGTATACATGCTGTTTGGGTTTTTCTGTATAGTCAGAAGATTGATAATAAGAGTGTTTAGATTTTCTCTTGGTCCCTTTCCTCTGATAATTCTACTGCTTATCAGTTACACGGACAAGAAAAAAAATGAATAAGGAGAATAGCTGTTAAATAGAAAATAGATTGCTATTTATTGTTTTCTGTTGAGGTTCCCAGTAAATGGCATCCTTTTGTAAATATAGGCAGGTGGAGGCTAAATTATTGCCCTTATTATTATTAAAAGTTGTTAGAGGACAGGGCCAAATAGTTGCAAAAGGATCCCAGAATTAGGCAGGTCCCAGTCCAGATAAGGCTCCAGGAGTGAAGAATGCATGACCTTTGTAGATAGGCCCAAGCCCCAGAGGGAGAAGATGGAGTTGCATTAAATGTCCCCAATTTATTTTCCCCAACGTACTAATCAAATATATCCCTCCCACCCCAGGAGTTAACAGTACTCAATTTCTTTTCACATAGAAAAAATCAAGAAATGGGGAGAAGCACTGTTTACCTAATATCCCATGGTATCCTATATATTCAATAAAGATTAAGTTAAGTACCCACTATCTGTAAACTCTGAATGGGTATAGGTTACCTACATATGTAAGGAATTTTTCTGAGAACCACAGTATAAGTGGTGGGCAGCCTGTTGCCTGCTTACTTCTGCAACTGGCCCTTACTAACTTCAGGTCAGCAGATTTAGAAAGCCTCCTTTATAGCTCCATTGCCCTTGCAGCCCAGATATCAACATATTTGATGCTAGAAAGCAGTGACTATCATTTCATTAATTGCCTTTTTTCAATAACATAGTAATCAGAAGCATAAAAGTACAAAGTGTTTAGCCTCCCAAGTAACTCAATAAATGCTTTTTGGTTTAGTTTTTTGAATTAACAAAAAAAGTGTATAAGAATTTTATTTTTCCTGCCACAAATTCTTGAATTTTGTAACCCCGTCCCCACCAAAAAACAGTTATTACTGAAGTACGTAATAAGTGCCAGTTGTTGACACTTCTGCCTGGCATGATCGGCAGGGAAATGAGCAGGTCCTCCCACCCAGGTGTCAAACACCTTTCTACCTCAGGTCACCCCAGCAGCCTACCACAAAACATAGGGCTGGCAAGACCAAGCCCAGCCCCACTGATGGTTCCTGACTTGAGCCCCAGTGCCCACAAACCACCCCTGGTTCCAATGGTGATGGCAGCAGCCCACAGCGCTAAAGACCTCAGGCCCATCAACCTTGGAGACCCCCCTTCCACTGTACTAGAGTGGTTCCAACTAGAGGAAACCCAGAGCTACCATCTGGTATCTGCCAGTTTTTCCAGCTGACCTGTGCCCTACCCAGCACCCTCCTTCCCCCCCTTAATTCATGACATCAAGGCACTGGCTTTTCCCCATTTTTCTTGAGACTCAGGAGGGCCAAAGCAGCAGCCTTTTGTTCTTTTTTTTCTCTCCCCTACCAAGGGTTGAAGGAAGAGATCCATCCTAATTGTTCAGAGGTACTAACTTCCTCCCCTAAATCAAGCTGAGAAGGAACCAGCCAGCTCTTACTTCTTCCTGGTGGTTTTTCTTTCCCACCCCAGTTCATTTTTTCCCTTCTACCACCTACCTCTGAAGCCATTTTATGAATTGTCATGTACCACCTGAGCCTTCAGTAAAAACAAAAACACTCTCTTCTGTTAAAAAAGAAAACAAAATTTTTAGCTGGACCTTAAATGTTACCATTTTTTACATGTTGAAGCATATATGAGGTAAACTGTCATGATGTTTGCACCTTACTTTTAAGTGGCTGAGAAAAAGAAAAGCTAGATAAAGAAATATGGCAAAACAGTTCAATTGTTGAACCTAGATGGAGGAGAGGGTATATGATTAAACATTTTTTTTGTATTAAAATGTTTAGAAAAAATAATATACAGAAGGGATCACAGTTGGGAGTGAGACATCTTAGTGTACACTTCATTGTGTCATTTTAAATATTGAAATGTATGGATGGATTTCATTTTTAAAAATACAGTTAAGTATTGATTTTAACATAACTTAAAATGATTTTTAAAATGCAAGTCTGATCTGTGTGTTAAAAATTGATATAATGGTTTAACTGTGGCTGTAATATGTTGAGTAAAATAGTTTTACCTCATAGAAATAATAGCTACGATTTATAGATTGCCTGCTATGTTATGGGCACAGTATTAGTGCTTTCTATCTCCTGTAATCCATTAAACAGGCAAGAGATTACACATGCCCAAGGCCGTGTAGTTAAAACTGTGGAGGCAGGATCTGGGCCCAGATGAGGAGATATCTAAAAGTTTTTGATTGATTAAAGTGATAACCATTGGTTGCTAAATACATGGTTTTATTAAACATCTGTAATATATAAAGCATTGTGCTTAGCGCTGTAGGGAATACAAAAGTTAACAAGGCATGGTATTTGTACACAAATTGCTGACAGTGTAATAAGGGGGATATCAGGGACAAATAATAGCAAGTAGTATTGAGCATTTACTCTGCCTGGCCCTGTGCTTCGTGTCTTACTTGCATTCCGGTATTTCATTTATGATTCTTTCATCTCTTTGGGGTAGATATTACTAACCTTTTCATAGATGAAGAAACTTGAGGCTCAGATAGGTCTACTAATTTCCAAGGGCTTCACAGCTAGTATATGTGAGAGTCATGATTCAGCCTCAGTTTTGTGATTCCACAACCTGAGATCTTAACCTTCATACACTCTAATCATTTATTATTGTACTTAAAGAGAAAACTAAGTGTGGCAAAAGAAGTAAAATGCGGTGGGAATTTAGAAGGGAGTGGCTTGTATAGATAACGTGCCTGTTTTCAGGTGTGAGATTTGTGAAAATGCATACAAGTTGGTAGAGCAGATAAATAGAGCATAATCTGATATTAGGCAGCTTAGGATGTAGGGGACAGATGTGGCAGGAAATAATATGGAGGAACTAGGTTGGAGAGAATTTTAAAAAGAATTGCTAGGACACAGTAACTAAGTTGATTTCCTTAGGAAAGGAGTTGGCAAGGAAGGATAATGCCAAAATTTCATTTCTTTATGATTGAGAGAATACCATTACTGAAAATAGAAGTAAGGAACAAGGAGCTATTTGAGATATGATTGTGAGTTCATTTTGTGGGATTTAGTGCTTGTGGGACTAAAATAGAGAAAAGTCCAAATGCAAATGATCTATTTTCTGTCCATGCCTTTTGACCTTGACTGTGTATTAGAGTATCTATGGAATTTAAAACCAAAACACACACACACCCCCAAGGTCCAGGCACTACCTGCTAAATCAAAATCTCCAGGGTTGGAGGTCTGGAATACAGACCTTTTTGAAGTGCCACAGGGAACAGGCACCTTCCACCTATAAGTGCTGGGAGTGTAAATTGGTACAATCTCTGGAGATTAATTTGGCAGTAATTTCACTTCTAGGAATTTTTGCTATAGATACAGTCGTGCATGTGTGAAATGGCCTTTGTACAGGACTGTAGATTGTAGCATTATTGACAGTTGTCAAAGATTGGAAACAACTTGCAAGTGTATCAGGAGGGGATTGGTTAAATTAATTATACCCCTACAGTGGAACAATACTTATTTGTTAAAAGTATTGAGGTAGCTCTCAATGTACAGTGATGTGATAGAATGACCTGTATGATATAGTAAGTGGGAAAAGAAATATGTCTTCTGTACTAAGAATGTTTCTGGAAGGATAAACAAAAAATTGGAAATGATTATTGTTTCTTGGGGAGAGAGACTAGGGGACTGGAGTCAGAGTAGGAGGGAGACAACTTTAACTGTATACCTTTTGGTGTGCCTTTTGAATTTTGTGTCGTTTGCATATATGGTGTTACCCATTTTTTTACAAAAGAGAATTTTTAAATCTCTACAGTTGATTCTGATATGTAATTAAGATTGGGCCAGTGGTCTCTCCCTCCCCTCCCCACCGTCCTGGTGGTTTATCATTAATATTAATGATTTCTATTCCACATGTGGCCTGTAGACCTAGTAGCATGGCTATTACCTGGGAGGCTTATTAGAAAAGCACAGTCTCAGGTCCCATCCCAGACCTACTGAATTAGCATAGGCATTCTACTACAATTCCCCTGGTGGTTCAGAAGGCACTTTTGAGTTTAAGGAACACCGTTTTAGGTGAACCACCTAAAGCAGTTTGTTTGCTTGCCACTCATCTTGACATGTATATTCCCACCTCTGTTCTTTAAATAATACTGTGTAACGATGCCACACACTTGTTAAGTATTTACTATTTGTAAATCGAGGGCTTGTCCAGAACACTGTACAAATCTATGTTCAGGTGCTTAATATTGAGTACTGCTCAGAGCAGCATTTTCCAAAGTGTGTACTGAACCAGGAACGTAGATTTTACGTTGTGCTAATGATATGTGTAAAAGGGTTCTCTGGTCAAATCAGTTTGGGAAACCTTGGGTTAAATAAAAGTGAACAGTTTTCTTCATTGCAGGACTGTTCAGAGATTTGACCAAGGAATCCTTTTTTTTTCTAGGACTATCTCTCAGGTCTTTTGGTCGGTGGAACACACTTTGAGAAATGCCTGGTTTAGAGGAAAGACCACCACTGGCTTTGGAATCCTTGGCAAGTTACCTAATTTCTCTGAGTATTAATTTTCCTAACCTTAAACTGGGGATAACAATACTTGCCTTGGTGGTGGTGTGAAGAATAAATGAGAGGTATATAAAAACAGTCAGCTTAAAGCTTGGTATCTCATAAGTGTACAAGTGGTAGTTGTTAATATTACACAGGATACTTGCCTTTTTGCCTTGTACTTAAGTTTATAGTTCATTTCATTGTTCCTTACTATCCTTATAAGAAAGTGAGGGAGGAGAAGGTGAAAGAATGAATTTTGATGAAATGTTAGTAGTAGCTTTTTTAAAAGGTATGGTGTTCAAAATAAAACTACTAAGTAATGTGGGAATAATTAGCAACATTAATTTATTTTGCTCTTTGCTCTGTTAGATGAGTACTGAGATCAGAATAAACTTCCAGTTATATCAGCTGACTTTTTGTCCACTAAAAACAAGCAACAACAGAAGATATCAAACTTTCATCTTTACAACCTTGACATGTTAATGTGGTATGTTATCAAACTGTTTTATTTTTCCTTTTTTCTAGTCAATAAATTGATTGCACAAGAAGGACCTTTCTTTCTGCAAATGCGAATAAAACATTTGTTGAAATCTAACTGCATCCCCCAGGCTACTGCTTTATCAAAACTATGTGCAGAATCTAAAGAAATTTCAAATGTGTCATCTTTTCAGCAAGCCTATATGACGTGCTTATGTTCCATTCTTCCTAATGAAGATGCTATTAAGGAGGTAAGTAAAGCAAATAACTGCTGTTGTCATTCACACTATGAATTTAATAGATTTTAATAATTGTTGTATGCCAGGCTGAAAGTCCCAAGACTCATTTTTTTTCAGGCTATGAAAAGTACCATTTTAATTGTATATTTAACTGTTCAACAGATTGGATATAAAGTTATGTCTTGTAGGTGGATTTGAAAAGTAGATAATTAAAGAATATGCAGATGAATGTTTATATATTTGGGTGATGGTTTGCTTTGAAATCTTTAAATATGAAAGTTGCTTTTTCTTCTTAAACTAATGATTTCTCTCTGGGAAATGTGGAAATTATTAATACTGGTGTCAAGAGATAAACTAAAGAGAATGGCAGTTAACTTTATTTAAGTTAGTTTATATATTTAACTCTGTAAGCAGAAAGGTGTAGGACTTTAGAAGCCATGAATACATTTTGAACAATGATTAAGCAGACAAACAGGGTTGTTTTTTTTTAACCTGAATCATTGTTTTCCTTAGAAAAGTTGGAATTAGTTTTCTCTAAGAGTTTTTGATAAATTATACAGAGAAAATGAGGAATTCCAAGGCTATATTCCATCATCTACCTTTAATTCTCTTACCTGCCATTCAGGTCTTACATATAGATTCTCATTTTACCTTTACACTGAACTTTCTTATTAAATGTAGGAATCCCAAGGATCTGGTTCTATGCTATAGTAATTCTTAACCTTTTATGACAATTTCAGCTGTAAATATCTTACTCTCCAAATGAAACTCTCCACCTTTCCACTTCACTCCCTTTAATATTCAGACTCCACCAGGACCAACAGTCTATCAGTCTGATCAGCTTTTCACTCTCCTTGCTCTGCTTTTCCATCGTCAATCATTATTAGCACTCCTTTGCATACACCCTCGATTCCTCTGCTGGTCTCTCCCTTAATTGTACTTCTTTGACTAACCTGTATCCTCATTATCCCTTCATCTCCACCTGTTTTGTATCTTTACCTGCACCAGTGGGGCCAAACTTAGGTGGAGAATAACCTGGCAACTGATTTTACTTTAATTCAGTCACACTGTGTTTCTTGAGTTCATTCACTCTCCTACTCCCTTAGATTACTATTTCGTGCTTTTTCCTTTTTCTTTAAACCTATACTACAATACCTTCTGTCCCATCTCTGTCTCCACTGATGAACTTTCTTCCTGTTTCTCTGAGGAAACTGGGACAGTTGGAAGAGAATTTCCATGACATCTATTCACCTACCTGCATTTATTGCATTTACACCTTCTCTTCTGTTACTAAGGATAAACTATATCTGTTTTCCCCTGCTAAGGCCAACAATCCCCTTGACTTCAGTATCAGATCCCGTCTGCGCTTGCCCCCTCAAGTATAGTGCTGCAGCAGTTTTCCCTTTCTCTACTGCATTTATCAATTTCCCCCTCTGCTGTCACTATCTCATCAGCATTTATGCTGTTATTTCTTCCATTTTTAAAAGAGAAAGACTTCTTCTTCCAGCTACCACCCCATTTCTCTCCTGCCCTTTCAGTGTAATTTCTTGAACCATCGTCTGAATTTACTGTTTAACATTTTTCTCCTTGAACGTATTCTAATATGGCATTGACTTGTGCCAGCCCACCACAGCACTAAATCCACCTGCAAAAGTAGTTCTAAGAGGGAGGTTTATGACATCCTCAGGAAACAAGAAAAATCTCAAATAAACAACCTAACCTTACACCTAAAGGAACTAAAACAAAAACCAACAAAACCCAAAGTTAGTAGTAGGGAAGAAATTGTAAAGAATCAGAGGAGAAATAAATGAGGGACTTCCTTGGTGGCATAGTAGTTAAGAATCTGCCTTCCAATGCAGGGGATGCAGGTTTGATCCCTGGTCAGGGATCTAGATCCCACATGCATGCCGCAACTAAGAGTTCATGTGCTGCAGCTAAGAAGCCCACGAGCTGAAACTGAGGAGCCCACTTGCAGCAACTAAGACCTGGCACAACCAAAATAAAAATAAATAAATAAATGAAATGGAGATAAAAAAACAATAGAAAAGATCAGTGAAACTTTCAATGAGCTGGTTCTTTGGAAAAAAAAAAACAAAATTGATAACTTTTAGCTAGACTCATCAAGAAAAAAAGAGGGCCCAAATCAATAAATTCAGATATGGAAAAGAAGTCACAACTGATACCAGAGAAATACAAAAGATCATAAAAAATTACTACAGACAGGTATATGCCAATAAAATGGACAACCTGGAAAAAATGGACAAATTCCTAGAAATTTACCATCTCCCAAGACTGAACCAGGAAGAAATAGAAAACATGAACAGAGTAATTACCAGTAATGAAATTGAATCAGTAATTTTAAAAACTCCTAACAAACAAAAGTCCAGGACCAGATGGCTTCACAGTTGAATTTACCAAACATTTAGAAAAGAGTTAACACCTATCCTTCTCAAACTGTTCCAAAAACTTGTAGAGGAAAGAATACTTCAAACTCATTACACGAGGCCAGCATCACCCTGATACTAAAATCAGATAAAGACAGCACAAAAAAAGAAAATTACAGGCTAATACCACTGATGAACATACATGTAAAAATTCCCAACAAAACATTAGCAAACTGAATTCAACAATACATTAAAAGTATCATGCACCATGATCAAGTGGGATTTATCCCAGGGATGCACGTATGGTTCAGTATTCACAAATCAATCAGTGTGACACACCACATTAAATTGAAGAATAAAAATTATATGTTTATCTTAATTGATGCAGAAAAGGCTTTTGGCAGAATTCAACATCCATGTATGATAAAAACTCTAAAAAAGTGTGTATAGAGGGAACATACCTCAACATAACAAGGGCCATATCTGACAAGCCCACAGCTAACATCATACTCAGTGGTGGAAAGCTGAAAGCATTTCCTCTAAGATCACGAACGAGACAAGGATGTTCGCTCTCACCACTTTTATTCAACATAGTATTGGAAGTCCTAGCCAAGGCAGTCAGACAAGAAAAAGAAATAAAAAGAATCCAAATTGGAAAGGAAGTAGTAAAACTGTCACTGTTTGCTGATGACATGATATTATATGTAGAAAATCCTAAAGACACCACCAAAAAACTAGAAGAGCTCATCAATGAGTTTGGTAAAGTTGCAGGATACAAAATCTGTTGCACTTCTATACACTAACGTGAACTATCAGAGAAATTAAGAAAACAGTCCCATTTACAATTGCATCAAAAAGAGTAAAGTACCTAGGAATAAATCTAACTATGGAAGAAAATACCTGTACTCCAAAAACTGTAAGATACCAGTGAAAGAAATTGAAGATGACACAAACAGGGGGAAAGATATACTGTGTTCATGGTTTGGAAGAATTAATATTGTTAAAGTGACCATACCCAAGGCAATCTACAGATAAAGTGCAAACCCTATCAAATGCCAGTGGCACTTTTCATAGGACTAGAACAAAGAATTCTAACATTTGTATGGAAACATGAAAGATCCCGAGTAGCCAAACCAATCTTGAGAAAGAAGAACAAAGCTGGAGGTATCATGTTCCCTGACTTCAGATTATACTACAAAGCCACAGTAATCGAAACAGTGTGGTACTGGCACAAAAAAAGACATCTAAATCAATGGAGCAGAATAGGGAGCCCAGAAATTAACCCACACTTATATGGTCAATTAATCTATGACAAAGGAGGCAAAAATATACAGTGGAGAAAAGGCAGCCTCTTCAGTAAATGATGTTGTGGCGCATGGGCTTAGTTGCTCCATGGCATGTGGGATCTTCCCAGACCAGGACTCGAACCCATGTCCCCTGCATTGGCAGTGGATTCTTAACCACTGCGCCACCAGGGAAGCCCCATCAGGGAACTTTGAATCGAAACTACAATGAGGTATAACCTCACACCTGTCAGAATGGCTGTTATCAAAAAGACAACAAATAACAAGTGTTGGCGAGGATGTGGAGAAAAGGGAATGGTGGTGGGAATGTAAATTGGCACAGCCACTATGGAGTCAGTGTGGAGGTTCCTCAAAAAACTAAAAATAGAACTACCATACGATCCAGCAGTTCTACTCCTGGGTATTTATCTGAAGAAAACCAAAACACTTATTAGAAAAGATATATGCACCTCTATGTTCATAGCAGCATTATTTACAGTAGCCAAGATGTGAAGCAGCCTAAGTTGATGAATGGGTAAAGAAGATGTGAGATATATATATATATATATCTCACATTGTGTGTGTATACATATACATATACATATATGCAATGGAATATTACTCAGCCATAAAAAGGAATGAAATCTTGCCTTTTGCACCATGGATGGACCTAGAGGGTATTATGCTAAGTGAAATAAATCAGACAGAGAAAGACAAATACTGTATGATTTCATTTATATGTGAAGTCTAAATAAACAAAACAAGTGAATAAACTTAAAATAGAAACAGAGTTCTAGATGCAGAGAACAAACAGGTGTTTGCCAGAGGAGAGTGGGCAGGGAGGAGGAAAGAAATAGATGGGTGAGATTAAGAGGTACAAACTTCCAGTTGCAAAATACATGAGTCATGTGTATGAAATACATAGTATGGGGAATATAGTCAATAACTATGTAATATCTTTGTATAGTGACATAGCATAACTAGACTTATTGTGGTGATCAGTTTGAAATGTATAGAAACATTGAATCACTGTGTTGTGAAACAGGAACTAACATACTGTTGTAGGTCAATTATACTTCAAAAGCAAACAATGTCATAGAAAAAGAGATCAGATTTGTGGTTACCAGAGGTGAGGAGTGGAGTGAAGGGGAGTTGGATGAAAGCAGTCAGAAAGTACAAACTTCTAGTTAATAAGTAAGTACCGGGATTGTAATGTACAACATGATAAATATAGTTAACACTGCTCTGTGTTACATATGAAAGTTGTTAAAAGAGTCAAGCCTAAGAGTTCCCATCACAAGAAAAAAGTTTTTTTTCTATCTCTTTAATTTTGTGTCTGTACTAGATGATGGATGCTCACTAAACTTATTGTGATAATGGCCTCAAGATGTATGTAAGTCAAATCATTATGCTGTACACCTTAAACTTATACTGTGCTGTATGTCAATATTATCTCAATACAACTGGAAGAAAAAAATCCAACGATGACTTCCGAGTTTTCACCTTACTCCATCTGACTTATTAACTCTGTCTTTTAAACTTTTAACAGATTTTTCCACTTGGCTTCTAGGGTACTATACTCTGTTGGTTTTCTATCTACCTGGCTGATTGATCTTTCTCATTTCTACTTGCTCTTCCTCCTCCTCCCTCTGATGATTGAATGTTATATTACTCTAGGACTCTTTTTGTGTCCTCTCTTTTCTATTTACACGTATTCCCTTGGTGATCTCATTTAGGCTCACGGTCTTAAATGCCAATTATGGCCTGAATCCCAGATGTTTTATCTCCAGCTCAGTCCTCTCCTCTGAGCTCCAGACTCATATATTCAACTGCCTAATCACCATCTCGACTTGCATGGCTAATGGCATCTTAAACTTAACATGTCCATAACTAAGCTCCTGATATTCCTGGTATTAGGGCTTTGTTTTGTTTTTATGAGCTTTCCTCTAAATGAAGTCAATTGTAAAACAACTATATTCCAATAAAAATTAATTTTAAAAAAAGACAGTAGTTAAGAAATAAAAATTAATATAAGAATAAATATAAATGAAGTCAGTTGCCTTCCAACTATATTCTCATTGTTGGAGGGGGAGGAGGTGGGTAGAGAATAACCAGCTACCACTTTTTTGAGCTTTTACCATGTATTAGGCACTATGCTAAATGCTATGTATACACTGTCACATTTAGTTCTCACAACTCTTAGGTAGCTCCATTTTGGTAAGGAAGTGAGGCTCAGATTAAGTAATATGTTCATGGTCATAAAACTTAAAGTAGGTAAGCTGAGATTCAAACCTGAGTTTGGTGTACTAGCACTAATATTATATTAAAGATATAGGATGAGAAATACTATTCTCGGTGGTGTATACCTAAGTGTCTGTATGTCACATGCTGTCTTAGGCATTGGAGATACAAAGCTGAATCTAGAAGCCTTTGAACTGGTGTACTTGCTTTCACTCTTGCCTTCTACATTTTATTTTTCCCCAAAGTAGCCAGAATAATCTCTAAAACTTAAATCAGGCCATGTCACTTCCTTGATCAGAACCACTCAATAGCTTTCTGTCTTTCTCAGAATAAATCCAGAAGTCTTTATATTCTGTGTGCCGTGGCCCCTGGCTACTTGTCTAACCATCTCTGACTATATCACTTCTGTTTTTTTTTTTTTTTTGGCGGTATGCGGGCCTCTCACTGTTGCGGCCTCTCCCATTGTGGAGCACAGGCTCTGGACGCGCAGGCTCAGCGGCCATGGCTCACGGGCCCAGCCGCTCCACGGCATGTGGGATCTTCCCGGACCGGGGCACGAACCCATGTCACCTGCATCAGCAGGCAGACTCTCAGCCACTGCACCACCGGGGAAGCCCTCTGACTATATCTTGTACAGCTTAATGCTCACTCCTCTCCAGCCCTCTTGTCTCTACTGTTTTTTGAACAAGCCAAACATATTCCTACCTTAGAGTTTTGCGTTAGATCACTCCCTGGAATGCCCTGCCACAAGATAGTTTGGATAGCTCATTCCCTTACATCATTCACAACTCTCCTTAATATTGCCATATCAGAGAGTCCTTCCTCACTGTCCCACCTAAAATAATACCCTATCTCCTCCTACGCAGCCTTGTTTTTCTTTAATAAATATCTCCTGTCAATTATTATAAATATATACAAATCCATCTAAAATGGCCCCCGTCACTCTCTGCCCCCTTACCTACCTGTTTTTATTTATAGTACATACTACTATTTCTGGACATAATATTTGCTTATTCTCTGTTTCCTCCCACTAGATTGAAAACATTGTAAGGACAGGGACATAAGTTTGTCCATTGCTGTATCTCTACATCCTAGACAAATACGTAGCCACATAGTAGGGACTAAATATAAGCCTGTAAATTTATTTGTTTGCAATATTGGGAAGGGTAAGGAGATGGGAGACTGCTTACCTCTAATAACAGCTGCAATGTCATGTGTTTGGGAAGCTTAATCAGAATAAGATGGAGTAATGGTTATTCTCAGCACCTGATATATGCCAAAAGAATTCAGGAGAAGCAAAAATGCTAGACCTTGGATTTGATTCCTCTCTCTCTCAACCTTTGTTTATTTAAAACCTGTTTTGTTTTTAGCATTGTATTAAGCATTGGCAAATACATAAGGGTGTACATGGCCTAGTTTGGTTGCCAGAAACAGTAAGAGGAAGATAAGTACTAAGCCATACGATAGTGCCTCTGAATTCTGTAGAAGTGTAGAGGTAGAGAATATCTTTGTGGACTGGCGTATAAGGCTTTATAAAAATTGATCCTTGAGTTGGACCTTGAAATAATGGTGGGGTTTGGGTGGGTAGAAAGAATGGTTTGGGGATAACTGACTGTGGTAGTAAAGGCACAGAAATGAATATGCACTTTGTAGGGAACCACTAGGGAACACCTTGCCTGGGGCAGAGAGTGGATGTTTAGGTCTTGTGAGAAATAAGACCTGTTGCATAGGGAAAAGTAAGGCCTTGGAAACTCCACTGCATTTGAACTTAGATTCAATGCAGTAGAAATCAGGAAGGTTTTGAAGATAGGAAGTGAAATGACTGAAAGAGTGTTTTAGGAAGCATAGACAGAAAGAGTATATATTAGATTTAGGAAAAGAGATTGGAGTTAGCAAGAGGAGAAAGGATGGGACTTGCTGACAGGACAAAAATAAGGGATAATGTGCAGAGATCCCTTTAAGAGACTCCATAAGACCTGGGAGACTGGAAGAATGGGGGTGCTCTGCTACTGACAAGAATGGCAAAGAAGAGGGGGGTATGGGAGAACAGGGAGGATATGGGATGCTTTGTACAGGATCTTTCCTGGTTTATTAATGACAAATCAAGAAAACAGGATTTCTTCCTGAAGTTATAGAATTAATTCCTTTCAACAAATTTGTGGAGAATGCAAGGAACTGGGTTATTGGAAATGTGATCTGATTTACTGTGGTCTGTGGATCAAATCCACCCAGCTACTTGTTTTCGTGAATAAAGTTCTACTGGAACACAGTCACGCCTATTTGTTTATTGTTTATGACTGGTCTTGCTCTACTATGGCGGAGCTGAATAGCTGTAACCAAGACCATCGCAAAGCTGAAAATATTTTCTGTCTGGGTGTTTACAAAAAATGTTTGCTGACCTTTGCTATGCAAGATTCAGATTTCCTAGTGTATTAAAACCATTAAATATCATTTAGTCTAACCTTCCATGATTTACCAATGGTGAGACTGAGGCCAAGAGGTAATGTTTCCAAGGCCCTACCTTCATTAAGCTAATTATTAAGTCCAAGCCCATGCTAGAACACAGATCTCCTGGCTCCCTGGCCAGCTCTCTTTACACTGTACAGCTTACTTCTAGTTGGTAAACACTGATGAGTCATGTTCTAACAGGAAACATTTTGGTGGTATTTTCATTCCATTCATAGTTATACATTTATGTATAGGTGCAACTTAAAATATTTTTATAATGATTGGGATTCATTTGTTAAATATGTCAATGTGACAACATTGGGCACACATCATAAAATTATTTTGAAAGGAACACCGGTACCATCATAATTAGTTTCTTATCCAGCGATGCTTTCTTTTGCAAGTGAGAGCAGAATTAAAGAAATCTTTAAAAATTTGCTTTGGGAAAGGACCAGTGAATCACTAAATGTTCATTAATTGGAGTTTAAAATCAGCACATGTTCTAAGGCAGCAAAGATATACACAACATTTGCCATCTACTTCAGCTGAGTTCAGGAGAAGAGTCAAATTAACTTGAGTAACAACTGGGAATAAAAGTACTTATATTTTGGCACCTGTGGGTATCACAATAATGGGTGTGTGTAATAGGAAACCTCTGCTGGGGAAGATTTAGCCAAACACGTACAATTAAGATTAATTGATGGGGTCAGCTTGAAAGCCAGAATTCAGAACCCCAAATTTAGAACTCCATGGAATCCTCAAGTTCTAGGTTGTAAATACCTTATTTAGAATTGGATGAGATGACACTGTTATTCACTTTACATATGAAAGGATTTTTTAAAAAATATTTATTTATTCATTCATTTGGCTGCACCAGGTCTTAGCCGTGGCACAGGTGATCTTTGTTGCCGCGCGAGGGATCTTTATTGTGGTGTGTGGGATCCCCAGGTGCAGTGTGCCAGCTCCTAGTTGCGGCATGCAGGATCTAGTTCCCAGACCAGGGATCGATCCCGGGCCCCCTGCATTGGGAGTGTGGAGTCTTTAACCACTGACCGCCAGAGAAGTCCCTACATATGAAAGGATTTTAAGGAAAGTTACAGACTTGGCCATGGCCTAGTGTCGCAAGTGGATGTTTCCTATGTGTATATTTTTTATTACTGAAAGAGGAAATCTTTGCAAAGGTCAAGTTTCCCACATATAGTATAAAGGATAATGATGTTTTAAATATGAAGCACTTCTATTATTATGAAGAGCAAGAAATCTGTCTGCAGAGTTCTTGGCACAGATAAAGAAGTGGTTCATTTCAGTCTTGATCCCTGAATGAACTGCATCTTCAGTGTCTGATGTGGTTACAAGGCTTGCTTCTTCTCTTGATGAGGAAAGGAAAAGACAAACAGGACCAGATTTACTCACCAGTCTAACACTGTTGGGAATTGACACAGTCACTAGGTATATAAATGATAAACAGAGCAAAGACACTTAAACAGGACCCATTAGGAATCCAGTTTGGGAGTAGAAGAAACAGTAAACAACAGCATAGAGATTCCAGATGTACCTTTTTTTTACATTTTTATTTATGTATTTATTTTTGGCTGTGTCAGGTCTTCGTTGCTACGCGTGGGCTTCCTCTAGTTGCGGTGAAAGGGGGCTACTACTGTTTATTGCGGTGCATGGGCTTCTCATTGCAGTGGCTTCTCTTGTTGCAGAGCAAGGGCTCTAGGCCTGCAGGCTTCAGTAGTTGTGGTGCACAGGCTTAGTTGCTCCGCGGCATGCGGGATCTTACCAGACCAGAGCTCAAACCCGTGTCCCCTGCATTGGCAGGCGGATTCTTAATCAATGCACCACCAGGGAAGTCCCCAGATGTACCTTAAATAAGAACATTAAGATGGATCCTGAACAAGGAATAATAAAGTGTATAATTAAAATGAAAATCGATAATATTACTTTATGTATCCTTATGGTCATATGGTGAATGAGATGTACTTTCAGAAAATACACTAAAGGTAGAAGCCTTTATGAAGAAGTGGAAGATTTGCCTATTTAAATATTTTATCTCCGAAAGCGGAGTTCTTTTAAATAGCTTTGAAGAGACATCTTCCTAAAACTTAGTATATATTTGGATCTCATCTCTGCTGTTACTTTCATGGGTTATGTGTGGGTATTTTGGTTGATATATGATTATATTGGAGGGGTCATCATGGAGAGTTAGTCAGACACAGTCATTTTCAAGAATTCAGTAGGACAATTCAGGCTTCTCTCAGATACTCAGAGTCATAGGATTTAACTAGAAGCATCAGTGATCATTTATATCTTTAGGAAACATACAAGTGACCACTCAATAGCATAGTGTTGGTCTGTGGTATTGCTGCAGTTTAAAAGAAACTTGGTTTTTAGAAGCACAACCTTTTTTCCAGGTGATGTCTATGAACCTAACAGGGATGATTCTCTCAAAAGTAGACCCAGGGTTACATGAAATGGAGGCTTGCTAACTGACTCCACCCTTTCTCCTACTCAGGGATGCAAGTGAGAGAAATCTTATTATGTGGATAACTTCCACTTTGATTCCTTTTTGAAAAAACCATTTACCAGCTTGTTTTTTAAAATCCATTATTAGAAACAAATTATTTGCATTATACCCCGGAACTGATCAGGAAAATACTAGATTGAAAACCATAGTTCTAGAGAAAGATAAATGTTAAAATATTCCAGTAATGGCACTGGCCAGAATACTAGTTTACCTTGGTTAGCCTAAGCATGAAGATAACTTAAGAAGACAAATAAGCCATCTCTACCCACCTTCTATTATGCCAGTTGGCTACCTGTCATACCATTGCTGTTTAATTCGCTGACTATTATGAAAGCCTTCTAATTGCATCTGTTCTTGTCCCCAAAATTCATTCTCTGCAATAGCTGAGGTGATCTTTTTTCTTTTTTAAATGAAATTAGGCATTTTATTTTGAGATAATATTAGATTCAGATGTTATTGTAAGAAATAATACAGTCATGCCTTCCAATCATTTAATATATATTCACTGGAGACTGTGTTAGGCACTGGGAATACAGAGGTGAAAAGACACAAAGGAGAGCAACAGCAGACAGTATTCACACAATGTGAGGCTTGGGGAAAGGTCTGTGCTGGAAATTGAGTTCCAAGTTATCAGCATTTGAAACCAGAGAGTGGAGGGCATTAACTTTGTAGAACTCTGGAAATTAACTAAAGGCTTACCATAATCCTGGAAGTTTTATTCAAGAAAAACGCATGAATCTCAGAACAGTGAGCTTGGTGGCATTTTAACTTGCTCTACTTCTCATTTCCCTCTCCCTAGCTTCACAGTAACCTTGAAAACCAGCAGCCTAGCAGCCACCCGAGGAAGCAGAATCGTTTTGGAACTCTGCAAAAGCCCATCCCCACAGAATTGTCACTATTTGACCTACCTGGCGACTTTCTGAAAAGCTGTGTTCTCAGGATTTGTCTTTATTTGACTCAGAGCTCACTCTACCAAAAGTTCTGTCCCGGGGCATTTATCAAAAATAATGATTGGTAATTGTTTAACATGACAGTTGTCTGAGGAGGAATTACCAGTTGGGCTTAACAAGACTGACAAAAAAATTAAAAAGAAAAACTGGGATATAAGATGTCCATAGAGGACTTAGAAAACCTCTGATATATTCCTAGTACTCTGGCAGGTAACACAAATGTATAGTGCTGTATGTCTGCCAAGGAATGACCTGAGAAGGCTCTAATCCCTCACCCCTTGGTTACCTTGAGGCTTCACACAAGTAGGAAATGAAGGGCAGGTTAGAGCTTTAAACTGCCTGCTGAAATACTGAAAGGATTCCCCAACACACACACACAGCTGCTTGGCAAAAGCAGAGAGACTTGCTTGTTCAAGGCATTTAAGCAACATATTCAACATCTTGAATTAAGCTAACCAAGCAGACTGTAGTGGCCACACATGGCAAAGAATACAGGCTTTACAGAATTATTCCAAGAAAGTCACTAAACAAACAGTAACAATAATAAACCCCAAAGAGGTGAAAGATTCTGATTTCCAGAGTTGCCACAATATATTATTTAAAATATCCACTTATCATTATAAAGAAATATGGTAGTCCATACACAGGGAAAAAGGCAGCCAACAGAAACTTAGGATGCCCAGGTGCTGGACTTACTAGAAAAGGAACTTTAAATCAGTTGTTGCAAATACACTCAATTTGTGGTAGTTATGTTCTATATAGTCACTGCAAACACCGCATTAGCTTTTACTGAATCCATTCCTCCTAGGGGAAATACAAAGTTAGGTTCCTGCAAGCCTCTGGTCACATAATTTTTGTCAACTGATCAATACATAACCTTGTTTTATGTGTGCTTCCATTTAAAGATACCTTATTTAATTTATATTATTGATTTATTAACATTGAACTCATAGCCAACAGCAGTGTAACTCATGCCTGCATGAAACTTTTGCCGTACGCAGGCCTCTCACCGTTGTGGCCTCTCTCGTTGCGGAGCACAGGCTCCAGATGCGCGGGCTCAGCGGCCATGGCTCACAGGCCCAGCTGCTGCGCGGCATGTGGGATCTTCCCAGACCGGGGCACGAACCTGTGTCCCCTGCATCAGCAGGTGGACTCCCAATCACTGCGCCACCAGGGAAGCCCCCTGAAACTTATTTAACACATGTATTTTCTCCATAAGGCACATCATAGTCTCTTGCACTTAGGAAATTAGGCAGCACTTTGGCACAACAACTAGGGGCTATTCTAAACAGTGAAATCACCAGTGAAAAATACAAAAACATTAAAGAGTGGCACTAAATAGAACATGTAAAAGATACTTGTTACAGTATGAGAACTGAAACAAAAAGGCAGAGCAACACCTTGTTTGACCTTAGCTGGGAACATGCTCAAGAGAGGATTCAAATTTTTTGCCATTATATGCATATTCGTGAATGACTGTGATAGCACTGTGAGTATTGAATTTGGGGGTTAAAAATAAATTTCATCAAGTAGGCTAATTTATAAGTACAGAATCTGCAAATAATGAAGATTAACTCTATATTCAAAGAACTAAAGCAACTAAAGAAAAGTATGAGAAAAATGTCTCAAGACGTAGACAATAGCAGTAAAGAAATAGAAAAAAAGAACCAGATAGAGACTGCGGAGTGAAAAAGTACAATGATTGAAATTAATTCACTGAAGAGGCTCAACATCAGATTTGAATTAGCAGAAGAAGGAATTAGCAAACTTAAAGAAGTCGATCGAGATTACTCAATCTGAGGAACAGAAGAGCCCCAAAATACATGAGCTGGCAGCAATTGAAGGGGGAAATAGACAATTCAGATATAATAGTTGGAGACTTTAATACCCCACTTTCAGTAGTGGATAAACCAACTAGACAACAAGGAAATGGAAGGCTTGAGCAGTACTATAAACCAACTAGACCTAGCAGACATTTATAGAATATCCAAAAGCAGCAGAATATACATTCTTCTCACATGCACATGGATCGTTCTCCAGGATAGACATATGTTAGGCCATAAAACAAACTTTGATAAATTTAAAAGGATTGAAATCATACAAAGTATGTCTTTTGGCCACAGTGGAATGAAATTAGAAATCAGCAGAAGGAAATTTGGGAAAGTCACAGATAAACAACACCTCAAAATAAGCAATTGATCAAAGAAAAAAAAAGGGGAAGTTAGAAAACACATTGGGATGAATGATGAAAACACAACATGTTGGAATTTATCGGATGCAACTAAAGCAGCACTTAGGGGAAATTTACGGTTGTAAAATGTCAATCTTAAAAAGAGAAGGATCTTGGGAGTTCCCTGGTGGCCTAGTGGTTAAGATTCTGGGCTTTTACTGCTGTGGCCCAGGTTCAATCCTTGGTCGGAGAACTAAGATCCCCCTGCAAGCTGCGCAGTGTGGCCAAAAAAAAAGGTCTCAAATTAATAACTTAACCATCTGCCCTAAAAGACTAGAAAGAAGAGCAAACTAAACCCAAAGCTAGCAGAAGGAAGGAGGTAATAATGATTAGAGTACAAATAAATGAAATAGAGAATACAAAATCAGTAGCAAAAAGTAATAAAAGTTTGTTTTTAAAGATCAACAAAATTGATAAACTTTTAGTTAGACTGAACATGAAAAAAAGAATACTCAAATTACTAAAATCAGGAATAAAAGGACATGACTACTGATATTACAGGAATAAAAAGGATTATAAGAGCATACCATGAGCATACACCAAAATGTTAGATTTACTTAGATGAAATGGACAAATCTTAGAATGAAACAAACTACTGAAATTAACTCACAAAGAAATTGAATATACCTATGACTAGTAAAGAGATCGAGTAGGTAATTTAAAAACTTCCCACAAAGAGAAGCCCACACCAACATGGCTTCACTGGTCAATTGTACAAAACATATACAGAAGAATTTACACCAGTCCCTCGCAAAGTCTTCCAGAAAATAAAAGAGGACGGAATCCTTCCAAACTCATGCGGTGAGGCCATTATTATCCGATAACCACAACCAGACTAAGATATCAAGAGAAAGAGAGGTACAGACCAATATCTGTAACAAATATGGATGCAAAAATCCTCAACAAAATCCAGCAAAACAAATCCAGCAGTATAGAAAAAGGAGTACTGTCTGCCCTCTGTATCCATGGGTTCTGCCTCCAACTGTGGATTGAAAATCTTCAGGGGAAAAGTTTCCAGAAAGTTCCAGAAAGCAAAACTTGAATTTGCCCCTTCCAACAACTATTTCTATAGCATTTACATTGTATTAGGTATTATAAGTATTCTTGAAGTGATTTAAAGTATACAGAAGGATGTGCGTAGGTTATATGTAAATGCTGTGCCATAGAATAAAAGACAAAAGCTACATGTTTGTCACAAGAGACAGAAAAAGCATTTAACTAGATCCTACACCCTTTCGTGTTAAAAACACTCAGCAAACTAGGAATAAGCTGGAAACTTCCTCACCCTGATAAAGAGCATTTGTGGAAACCCACAGCTGACATAATACTTAGTGATGAAAGATTGAGTGGTTTTCCCCAAAGATCAGGGACAAAACAAGAATGTCTGCTTTTGACACTTCTATTCAATATTGTGCTGGAAGTTTTAGCCAGAGCAGTTAGGCAAGAAAATAGTTAAAAGGCATCTAGATTGGAAGGGAAGATGTGTAAGTATTTCTAATTGCATATATCATGATCTTGTATATAAATGATCCTAATAAGATCAATATACAAAAATCATTTTTATTTATATACATCTAACAATGAACAGTACAAAAAATGTAATTAAGGAAACAATTCCATGTACAATAGCATCAAAAAGAATAAAATATTTAGAATAATTTTTTTTTTTTTTTTTTGTGGTACGCGGGCCTCTCACTGTTGTGGCCTCTCCTGCTGCGGAGCACAGGCTCCGGGCGCGCAAGCTCAGCAGCCATGGCTCATGGGACCAGCTGTTCCGCGGCATGTGGGATCTTCCCGGACCGGGGCACGAACCCGTGTCCCCGGCATCGGCAGGCGGACTCTCAACCACTGCGCCACCAGGGAAGCCCAGAATAAATTTTTTAAAAGAAGTACAAGACTTGTTTGTATACTGAAGACTTTCTTTTTTTTTCTTGCGGTACACGGGCCTCTCACTGTTGTGGCCTCTCCCGTTGTGGAGCACAGGCTCCGGACGCGCAGGCTCAGCGGCCATGGCTCACGGGCCCAGCCGCTCCGCGGCATGTGGGATCTTCCCGCACCGGGCCACGAACCCGAGTCCCCTGCATCGGCAGGCGGACTCTCAACCACTAGCGCCACCAGGGAAGCCCAGAATAATTTTTTTAAAACAAATACAAGACTTGTTTGTATACTGAAGACTTATTTTTTTATTTTTTTTTCTTTTGCGGTACACGGGCCTCTCACTGTTGTGGCCTCTCCCGTTGCGGAGCACAGGCTCCGGACGCCCAGGCTCAGCGGCCATGGCTCACGGGCCCAGCCGCTCCGCGGCATGTGGGATCTTCCCGCACCGGGGCACGAACTTAAGTCCCCTGCTTCGGCAGGCGAACTCTCAACCACTAGCGCCACCAGGGAAGCCCCTGTATACTGAAGACTTTAAAACATTGTTGAAAGAAGCTAAGTATATGGAACAACATCCCATGTTGTTGGGCCAGAAGATAGTATTGTTAAGATGGCAGTATTCCTCAAAATGATCCTCAGATTCAATGCTATCTCTGTCAAAATTCTGCCTTCCTCTCTTGCAGAAATTGATAAGATGATCCTAAAATTCATGTGGAAATTCAAGGGACCCTGGATAGCCAAAACAACCTTGTAAAAAGAACAAAGTAGGAGGACTCACTTCTTTATTTCAGAGCTCACTAAAAATTTTCAGTAATCAAGCCGGTGTTTTCCCGGCAAAAGGGTAGGCGAAAAGATCAATGGACTAAAATTGAAAGTCCAGAAATAGAACTTCCTTGGTGGTCCAGTGATTAAGACTCTGTGCTTCCAATGCAGGGGCATGGGTTTGATCCCTGGTCAGGGAAGTTCCGCATACTGTGTCGTGCAACCAAAGAAGAAAAGAGAGAGTCCAGAAATAAGCCCTCACACTTATAGCCAATTGATTTTCTACATGGATGCCAAGATGATTCAGTGGGGGAAAGGATAATCTTTTCAGTAGTTCGTTCTTTAACAAATGGGTATCTACTTGTAACAGAATGAAGTTTGACCCTTGATACCACACGTAGAGATTAACTGCAAATGACTTACAGACTTAAATGTAATAGCTAAAACTGTAACATGTTAGAAGAAAATATAGGAATAAATCTTTAAGACCCTGGATTAGGCAGTTGTTTCTTATATGTGACACCAACAACACAGGTGACAAAAGGAAAAGTAAATAGGACTTCATCCAACTTTGTCACAGTCAAGAAAGTGAAAAGTTGATCCACGGAAGGGGAGAAAATATTTGCAAACCATATATATGTAATATAATCTGATAAAGGACTTGAGCCCAGAATACATGTAGAACTCTTTAAAAATCAGT
The DNA here is from genome assembly GCF_059928025.1 of Delphinapterus leucas. Lineage (NCBI taxonomy): Eukaryota > Metazoa > Chordata > Mammalia > Artiodactyla > Monodontidae > Delphinapterus > Delphinapterus leucas. The sequence continues at coordinate 158,051,960 of NC_143129.1, read as the reverse complement.
AATCAAAAGACAATTTAATTTTTTAAATGATCAAAGGGTTTTTTTAATCGTTAGATTTTTTTTTTGAGCAGTTTTAGGTTTACAGAAAAATTGAGTGGAAAGTACAGAGTTCCCGTATGTTCTCCCTCACCTCCAGAGTCACCTATTGACGTCTTGCAGTTGGTGTGTTAGATTTATTACAGTAGGTGAGCCAGTACATTATTATTTACTAAAATCCGTAGTTTACATTAGGCTTCACTCTTGGTGTTGTACATTCTATGGCTTTTGACAAACGTATAATGACATGTATCTACCATCACAGTATCATATATAATAGTGTCACTGCCCTAAAGATTTCCTATACTCTACCTATTCATCCCTCACTCCTCTCAGGCCCCTGGCAACCACTGATTTTTTTACTGCTTCCATAGTTTTACCTTTTCCAGAATATTACGTAGTTGGAATCATATAGTATGTAGCCTTTTCAGATTGGCTTCAGATTGGCATTGAAGGTTCTTCCATGTTTTTGTCTCTGTCTCTCTCTTTCCCGAGTTATCAAACTCATATTGCCCTTATTTAATTTTTTTTTAACCAACCAAAGTCCATGGTTAGGGTTCAGTCTTTGTGCTATGCATTCTGTAATCTGCAGTTCTCAGGCATCTAATCTTGCTGTTTATTGTATGTGCTGACATTTTCTGGAGTGGCTTGTTTATTTGTGCTTTTTATAGTTTGGGATTGTGAGCCTCAGTTTTGGCGGGTTGAGTGGGGGTAGGGAATACTTTATGTCTTAGGATTCTCATAGGCCTTAGTTAGCATATATCTGTATAAATCATGTTTATGTTTGCTTCTGCCGGGTGATTTAAAGATATTACCAGCCAGAATCTTCTTTTTATTTTATTTGTTTTTCTCAGTTTGGGTTTTTTAGACAATAGTATTATATCAGACTCCAAGTTTGAACGAGGAAAGATTATAAATTCTCAAAATTTTTTTGATCCCACAAGAACCCAGGTTGAGGTGGACAAATACATTTTCCTGTTATATCCCTGCTCCCCCCCCCGCCCACCTTTTTTTAGTCTACACTTTCTCTGAGTTTTTAGTTCTTCAGGGGTTCCAACTTTATGCCAAAGGGCTCAGTGCCAACTTCTCAGGTTCAGGCTTTATCATCTCCTAACCACGACTTGTAAAACCCAAGCCTCTTAGTGAAATTATCTACAACCCAGCAAGTTAAGGCAGTTGTCCATTCACACTTAAACTTCTTTCTTGAGTTTTCAGCTATGTATTTAGGAAACATATTTGTTGTGTTTTATCCAGGATTTCTAAGTGCTTTGTCACAGGAGAATTTTAAGCCATTATTCTTTTTTTTTTTTTTTTTTTTTGGTGGTATGTGGGCCTCTCACCATTGTGGCCTCTCCCGTTGCGGAGCACAGGCTCAACGGCCATGGCTCACAGGCCCAGCCGTTCCGCGGCATGTGGGATCTTCCCGGACCGGGGCACGAACCCGTGTCCCCTGCATCGGCAGGCGGACTCTCAACCACTGCGCCACCAGGGAAGCCCAATGAAAACAATTTTTAACAGCACTTTTAAAGTGCTTTCTTTTTGCCAATCCCTTTTTTTTTTTAATTTAATTTTATTTATTTTTGGCTGTGCTGGGTCTTCGTTGCTGCGCGCGGGCTTTCTCTAGCAGCAGTGAGCGGGGGCTACTCTTCGTTGCGGTGCGCCAGCTTCTCATTGCGCTGGCTTCTCTTGTTGCGGAGCATGGGCTCTAGGCACGTGGGCTTCAGTAGTTGTGGCTCGCGGATTCTAGAGTGCAGGCTCAGTAGTTGTGGCGCACGGGCTTAGTTGTTCCACGGCATGTGGGGTCATCCCGGACCAGGGCTGGAACCCGTGTCCCCTGCATTGGCAGGCGGATTCTTAACCACTGCACCACTAGGGAAGCCCTGCCAATCCCTTTTAAAACATATATATTTTTTTAATTTAGCTCTAATAGGTACACATAGCACATTTTTAGAAATTGAGGTATAATTGACATATATTAGTTTTAGGTGTGCATCGTGATTCAGTACTTGTATATATTGTGAAATGATCATCACAATAAAGCTAGATAACATCTGTCACCATACATAGTTACAAAAAATTTTTTTCTTGTGATGAGAACTTTTAAGATAAACTCTCAGCAACTTTCAGATATGCAATATGGTATTATTAACTATAGTCACTGTGCTGTACCGAAGCATGTTAAAAATTCTTATAATAACTATGAGGAAGGTTCTGTTATTCCCATTTTAAAGATGAAACTGAGGCACTAAGTTACTGAAAAGTTACGTAACTTATCCAGGATCACACAGCTAGTAGCTATAGAGCTGGGAAGAGAATGTATATAGTCTGGTTCTACAATAATTGCTTTTAACCACTGCACCACACTGCTTATTATGTCATTGCATTGTCTTTCCAAAGATTAGAAAACACAGTATTAAATAAGTTTCACTTTTTACCTTTAAATTAAACGTGATTCATTTATTCCATTTATCAGCACGTATTTACTGAGTGTCTTCTATGTTCCAGACACTGTGATAAGTGCTGAGTTTTGAACAAGATGTACATAATCCTGACCACATGGATTTTATATTCTAGCAGAGAAGACATGCTAATAAGTTGTTCAACTAATGATTGAATTGCAGCTGTGGTAAATGCTACAAAGGAGAATTTGAGAGTAGAGTTTTTGCCAGGGATTCAAACGTGCTTTTAGCAGTTAGGGAAGGATTCAGTGAGAAAATGGCATTTGAGCTAAGCTGAGAAAGAAGCCTTTCTTTGCCTACCTGAGGGTGTAACTAAAATTAGAGACTTAGAACCACCAGAGTCGTTCTGCATAGCACTCTGGAAGGAGATGAGCTAAACTCTATACGCCTCATTTGCCCTGATACACACTTCATTTGTCCTGAAAGTATCACTGTTTTGTATATTTGGTGCCTAGTATAATTGACATTTATAATGCTGACACAGTCATGAAATAGACTCTGTTCTTCATATTCTGTTTATTAAGACAGGGAAATGATAAAATAGAGAGTGAGAAAGGGTCTTCAGAAGTCTTAATCTACTGTTTTACCACTATACAAAAAGAGCCCCGGAAAATTCTACTGATTTGCCCAGAGGTTGGTTGTTTTTGTTTTTTTTTAAGATTCCTATAAATAGTGTAAATGAAAAAGATGTGTTTCGAAAAGTGTTAGTTGTGTGAAAAACTCAGTTATACAAAACAGTTTTTCTTTAATTACATGAGAAAATGATATGTTGATATAGTATTTATATTTAAAAGTTTCTCAGCTGGCCTCCTTTAGCCCTACTGGGAGTAAGGGTAAGCTTGTTATTTTTCTGTATAACTAGAGGGACTTGAATTAAATTGAAAAAGAAAGAAAAAACAGGGGAAAAAAAGTTGATGGTACTAAAGGTGAAAATAACCTGAAGTTATACATAATTTGATTCTTTTATATAGTAACAATGTTCATGAGTAATTTTTTTAACTGTACAAAAATGTTTTATCTGTGTTGGGACTGCAGTGAAACTTCCTCATAGCATCTGTTCTCTTCTCTGTTTAATAATTTCTTATATGAAATTTTTATTCCAGAAGACTCAGCTATTAGTTAGTAGAAGAAAATTATATCTCCCTAATTCTTGCCTCATCAATTACCAAAGATAGAAAATGTTACAAAGAAGCTTCATGTTATATAACAAAGTTTACAGAAAAGTCACCATTTTCTTTTTGACTTAGTCATCTCATTTTTGATAGATTGCAAAGGTCGACTGCAAGGAGGTACTAGACATCATATGTAATCTGGAATCCGAGGGTCAGGATAACACAGCATTTGTTCTTTGTACGACTTACCTTACCCAGCAGCTCCAAACTGCAAGTGTATATTGTTCTTGGTAAGTATATTTAGTTTTTATTCCTTTTATTTGTTAGTACATAGTATATAGCATTTAGGGTTTATGTAAAATGTTGGTTTATTTCAAACTTGAAGACTAAGCAGATTAAATGATGACATGAGAATTAAATCTTTCTTAAAAGCTAAACCATTCAATTAAAAATATTATTGGTTTAACCTTTTCCAGGAGAGTCCAAAAATAAAGAAAGAGTAAAAAGTCTGAGCTCTTCTTGATTATTCCATGGAGAGTTGTCTGTTAACTTCAATATATATCTTCTTCTTTGAAGATAAAATTATGGCAGTATAAACCAAATTGGCATTAGGTTGTTTTCCTTTACATTTATTACATCTTCTGATAGTCACTTTTCCCCTCTTATTTGGAAACTCACTAATTATCTAGGTTTCTAGGTCAAACTTGCACTAGAGAAGGAAACCCATTTGAATTGTAATCTTTTTTTGCAACTTTGGTACTATTTAGCACAATTGGATTATTTGGTTTTAATTCAATTTATATCTTGTTTGCCTACAGAGTACTTAGTTGCTAAAAAGGTCACAGTAAGTGTAACCCTTGGTTCTTTCATCCTAACTGTATTGAAACTATTAAGGACAGCAGGACAAATTTGGTACACAGGAAACCTCTAAAATGCAAGACTCTATGGATAAGTATCAGATTAGTGGTACAGAAAACACTGTAAGAGATTAGAGAATGGTGCTCACTGTACACCAGTGTTTAAGGAAGGTGTCAGGGAGGAGGTAGTATTTGAGCTTTAATTCAAAGAATGGGTTGGATTTGCATAACCTTGATTAGAGGAGCTTCTAAGAATGGCTTGAAGTTGGAAGTAAGCATTTTGTTTATAGGAAAACCTAATAAAACCTTTCATATACTTCAGCCCTTATTGATCTTCCTTTGGAGCATCTGTGTATATCTATAAAGTTTTATAATTATTAGTATTTTTTATGTTGCTGTATTTCTTTTTATTTACTAATTTTTATACAAATAGTATTTGAGTTCCTTAAATTATCTCTCCCAATCCTCCTAATAATCATTGTACAGATAAGGCAGTGGAGGATCAACAGGATCTGAGAAGTCTTATAATTGCCCACAGTCTCAGAGCTAAAGTGGTAGAGAGTAAAGCCCAGGCGTTTTGACCCCTAATACAGTGCTTTTCTTCTGTGAAGTTGTTTTCTTGGCACAGGGACAGAATTCACATCGCAGTCTTCTACTAAGTCCTCTGTGCCATACTTATATCTCCTCTGAGAAAGGAGATACTGGGATAGGGGCTTAAATATCATTGTGGGCATTTTGTTAGCTAACCAAAAAAAAAAAAAGTGCTATAAATAAAAAGAATTTTAGCAGAGCAGTGAGATTTTTGATCACTATCAAGTAGAAGAATTTGTTTTTCATTCATTAGAGATTTAACCTCAGTAAAGCAGATGTATTCACTTGTGGAATAACCCCCATTTTTTCTTTTTACAGTTGTTTTCTTTGCCTATAATGAAAAAAATATCTGCTAGCTATAGCGAGGTTTTTAGTGCAAAGAATACATTAAATCACATATGGGATGTGTTACAGATTATAAAGTGTTTTTCAAACTATAGTCACACAATTCTTTTAATATTCTTGATGTAGCTTCCCTTTTTTTTTTAGTGAGTCTAGGATTAATGCTGTTCTCCTGCAGCAGGAAGGGATTAAAAGGGATTTCCCTCTTATTGGCCTCCTGAGGAGCTATAATGAGTAAAGGAGAGGAAAGAAAATCTTAAATCACTTCACACTTTGTTAAAAGTAAGCTTCTTCCAAGCAATTCAGAGGGAAGTAGAATATAAAATTTTAGAATTTTGAAACATTTTTTTCGCCCTTCTGTTGTTTTCAAAGGCTTTGGGGGTGGGTGGGTGGGGAGGCGGTGGTAGTGGGATATTGGAGTTAGCATAGCCATAACATAAAAACAGTGAATTTTACTAAGGAAAATGAGTCCCAGGAATTCTGTTCAAATAGGATAGATTCTTTTGTTGTGCTAGAGGTGTCCTGTGTTGAAGATAGTAGGCTATTTGGGAGTATTTGTCTAGAAAAGAAAAAAATTTTTTATTAATTGGTATTTTATTGATGACAGTAAAGTTGGAATATGATAATAAAAGCAGGCACTTATTTTAAATACACATATTAGAATTTATTAAGTGTCATTCTCGAATTTGGTCACCATTGAAGATATTTGAAAGGTAAACTATGTAATTATCACCCAAAACAGTTTTTTATTCTTTTAAATTTCCTTCAGAGACATTTACAAATTACAATAAAATATATCATTACTTTATAGCAATTACCATATTACTGATCTCAAAATGTATATCACTCAGCTTATTCATTAAGCTTAACCCCGAAAGATTTTTGGCTATTTGCAAAAATCAAAGAAGTGCTGGAGGAATGAGTTCCCTATATTTGTCTAGCAATGGTAACATAATTAGAGTAGCCATGCAAGTGAGAAAGATAACCCTTTTGAATGGGACAGTGTACATACAGATGTGTAATTGCTGCTGCTTCTTTAAAATAAAATGATACAGTTGAACCTTAAACCTCTACACTAAGCTTTCAGTGAGTATTTGATAGGTTGACCTTTGGTTTCTGTAACACCTCTGAGCTTTAAATCTTTTATGTTGTATGTTTGTGTTTCTTCAGATGTAATTTCGTGTTGCTTCTCTCCCAACTAGACTGTGATACACCAGGGTTGTCATGTATGTCGTCTAATTTACAATTCAGTCCCCAGCACCTGGCGAAGACCAGATCCAGATATCCATTCATGTTTTACTTAACTGAATTTTTTAGAGGAAAAATGAAGTCATGAGAATCATCTGTATTTGCAGGAGCCCTCTTTAGGGAGTGGTCATTCCTTAATTCCACAAAGTTTTCTTTGCCTCATTTCTAAAATACCTAAATTCTAGATCTCAGTTTGACATTGTGGGCCTCCTGCTTTGCAGAAACAGTGCAGTTTAAGGTTCTTGCTTGGTAGCTAGATGTCTACCAAAATGTGTTTCCTACTATTAATAGAACTAAGTTTCCTCTCCAATTTTTATGAATTTGTATATAATTTGTTGTCTTGAGGTAGGCGGTGGGCTAATTTGAGGGTGCAGTAAATCATCTGAAGCATCCATATAGTAGAATCATTTTCAATACATTCTTTAATGGTGGTCCATTTTTTTAAAAATCACATCATTGTAGTGGTTGAAGAAGTATTGTCCTAGTGCATGTATGATCCAGGAGGCTATAAGTTGCTGTTGGTGGTTTCATTGTTCCAGTGTGCAGATTTGAATGGATGATTAAAGTGACATCTTGGCATTCTCACTAGTAATCCACCAGTTTTCATGGTGTCAGGCATGTTTGTATGTTTGGGTGGGTAATAGTAGTTTTAGTTTGTTTTAGTAATAGTTTTAAATCACTCAGTTGTAACTGTGGAAATAAATGTACAAATATAAAACACATGATAGAAATGTTCTTTTTTGATCGTGGTTATTTGGAGTTAACTAGAGTTTGAAATATTAAATTTGGAATAAATCAAGCCCTAGACATTCTGATTTTTTTAAAAAAATCATTTTGAGAGACTTTAACTCTCAACCTGCCTTTTATCACTTTATCAGATTTGCGTAACTTTAAACTTGTAGCTAGCTGGTGAATTTTAGATAGTAGATATCCTTTACCCTTTTATCTTCATAATCAGGTTTTACTAGCTTTGATAATTTTGTTCTTTTCAGATAGCATAGATTTCACATATATTTTGGTAGGTACTTACTTTATCTGAGAGCATATGTAATTCTCCATTTCCTTTGTTATTCAGAATTTTGCATTATTCTCTAAAGTTTTATAAGTAACATGCTTACATGTGAATGAAGCAGTCTTCTAAGTTTAAAAATGAACAGTCATCCCAGTTACTTGCCTGCTTGGTAGCTGTTCTCAGTTTTTACTTTTTCTGGTTAGGAAAGCAATGCTAGTCACCAAACACAAATATTTAAAGGCATTTTAAGTTAATTTTACTTGTTATATATAGCTCAAATTTTCCATCATTAAATATTATAAGCTTTAATCATATATGTCTTGAGACATGTATTTATTTCAATCTTTGAAGCAAGTTTTATATCTATGTAAGAATTTTACCATATGAGAATCCCAGTTACCTCCTTAAAAATATAAGAAAATACGTTCTGTTAAACATGTTTGTTTTTAAATCTATTATAAAAAGAGGTGTATTCATTTCTTAAGCTTTGGGTTTGTATCGTTTCCTGGAATAGTCTGTGTTAATAGCAATAATAGGATATTAGTGTTCTAAAACTGGCTCGTGAAAATAATATTATTTTTTAATGGAAATCATTTAACAAATACACAGTATCCATTGAGGTTGTACAGAAAAGAGTCACTTTAAAACTTTTTTTAAAAAAATATATTTATTTATTTTTGGCTGTGTTGGGTCTTCGTTTCTGTGCGAGGGCTTTCTCCAGTTGCGGCAAGCGGGGGCCACTCTTCATCGCGGTGTGCGGGCCTCTCACTGTCACGGCCTCTCCAGGCTCCAGACGCGCAGGCTCAGTAGTTGTGGCTTATGGGCTTAGTTGCTCCGCGGCATGTGGTATCTTCCCAGACCGGGTCTCGAACCCGTGTCCTCTGCATTGGCAGGCAGATTCTTAACCACTACGCCACCAGGGAAGCCCTAAAAATTTTTTTTAAATAAATTTATTTATTTTATTTTTGGCTGCCTTGGGTCTTCGTTGCTGCACAAGGGCTTTCTCTAGTTGCAGCAAACAGGGGCTACTCTTGGCTGCAGTGCGCGGGCTTCTCTTTGCAGTGGCTTCTCTTGTTGCAGAGCACGGGCTCTAGGTGTGCAGGCTTCAGTAGTTGCGGCACACAAGCTTGGTTGCTCCATGGCATGTGGGATCTTCCTGGACCAGGGCTCGAACCCGTGTCACCTTCATTGGCAGGTGGATTCTTAACCACTGCCCCACCAGGGAAGTCCCCAGTCGCGTTTTTTAAAGTGATAACGTTCTCTTCTGTTTTGCTAAGGAACTTTCCTTGAATTCACATTTCATATTAACATTAGCATTTCTATTCTGGGCATTTGTTCAGTTTCTAGTGCTTTTCCTTTAGAGTTTTCTCTTAGCCCATTCAATACTTTTATTTAACTTATTCATTTCAAGCTTTCCTTAGTTTTCATAATGAATATTTGTGGGATTCTTGTATTTTAGCCATTTCCAAGAGTGCCATTTTAATAATTTTATTAGTAATATTTAAGATATTATCATTCCAAGATACAGGCCTAAGTAGCATCATGACAATTTTAGAGATGGAAAGGGCCCATGAGATTAACGTGGTGAAGTACTATACCATTAGAATATTTCATAGTTGTATACACTTTGTTGGCAGCGTATTGATGTCTGATGATCCTTGCCCACTAGGACAGGGCTTAATTCAGTCAGTATAGTTACCAATGTAAGGGGTAAAACCTTTTGGAACAAGATGGGATCTAAGTAAGTCTTTGAAAATGTCAGCATAAAGGAAGTAGTCTTTTGTTGTTTTTATTTTTGCCCAGGTACAAAGAAGAAAGAAGTGGGGGAATTTTCAAGGAGGATTCTTCTTAATAATTTTACTAGTTTGAGAGGAAGCAGAATATAGACAGTTTTTTTCTTCTAGGTTTTACTTACTGTCACCTTTTTTTCACAAACCAAAAAATTGGGGTAGCAAATACCAGTTGCTTTAAATGTTTTACCATAATCTTTCTTTTTATAGGGAATTGACTCTCTTTTGGAGTAAACTGCAAAGAAGAATCGATCCTTCTATAGACACTTTTTTGGAGCGCTGTCGTCAGTTTGGTGTCATAGCTAAAACACAGCAGCATTTATTTTGCCTGATTAGAGTTATACAAACTGAAGTGAGTAGTTTATGCTTTTTATGCTGATTGTTGTGGAGGGAAGAAATGAGTGGGGAGATAACTTCTCAGGAAACTCCTTTTAAATAAGGGAAAATGAGAAATAATGGGGTTTAATAAGGTTATGGAGTGGGACATATCTAGCTGTTTCTACAGACTTACTTCCTAGGAATCTGCAATTTTTTTTCATGGGCAATAGTGATTGACTTGACAGACCACTGGAGGAGGGAAAGATTATGTTTCTTGGCTGTCACCTCAGCCACCCTATATCTCCTTTTCCTAGAACAGTGTTCTTTATTTTATACAGGCATGTTTGTTTGCAAATTAACATAATAATTATAAAGAAAGAAAGTAAAATTGTATTTTTCAGCTCCTTCAGGATGGAGTGATAGATTCTCTAGGTTTTGGACTAACAGAACAGTTCCAGAATCGACTGTACACAAATTATAAACTGTGCGAATTAGGAAACAAGTTAGGTTTTTTTCGTTTTTTGTTTTTCTTAAAGAAATAAATATTTCCTAAAATGAAATGAAGTGCCTTGTTTTTTTAGTTCAGCCCCATAAATGTATGATAAGACTGCCAGCCTGGAGATTTGAGATGATTCTTATGCTATGTTCTGTTTCTGTTTTGTTTTTAATACCTACTCATGACTGAGATCTCTATATACCCATATCTATAATGGTTTATGTGTATGTTTTATGGGTCACATCTTTGACAACATCCAGCGATTGTTTATACTAAAGTCAAGGCACAGTTGTATCTTTGATACCTCCCATCTCCTTTAATGTAACCTTCCATATCCTATACTTTATTTGAAATACATGTATCTAGTCTTCTCCAGTGAAGACAGGAAAAGGTAAAAGTTGTCTGAAGCAAATTTATGGTCCGATAAGCTAGGTGATAATTATTTCTAATCACTGCAAATGAAGTTGTGTCTCCTGTCTCACAGAGAACATGTTCAAGTAATTACAGAACTTGCCTTGTTTAAAAAAAATTAGTGGTACAACTGGCCTTTAAAAAGTTGTTGTTGTTTTTTTCCCAATCTTTAAGGGAAGTATGAATTTTCTGTTGCTGCATAACAGATTACCACAACTTAGCACTTCAGTTAACACCCATTTATTAGCTCACAGTTTTGTAGGGCAGAAGTCCAGCACAGTGTGGCATGGTTCACTGCTCAGTATCACAAGGCTGAAATTGAGGTGTTGGCCAGGCTGAGTTTTTATCTGGAGGCTCTGTGGAAAATCCACTTCTAAGCTCATTTTTATTGTTGACAGAATTCAGTTCCTTTCAGTTATAGGGCTAAAGTCCTCATTTTCTTGCTGGCTGTCAGCCACAGTCTGTTTTCAGCTCCTAGAAGCCACCCTCATGCCATTCCTTCATTTTCAATCCAGCAAAGGCACTAGGAGTTCTTCAAATCTGACCTCCTCTACCTCTGACTTCCAGATCTAGATTTAAAGGGCTTGCGTGATTAGGTCAGGTCTAGGTAATCCACTTTTCTTAAGATCAGTGGATTTGAGGCTTTAATTACATCTGCAAAGTCCCTTTTGCCATGTAACGTAACATAATTATAGGAATGATATTTATAGGTTCTGCTTATACTCAAAGCAAGGAGATTATACAAAAGTGAAGGTCAGTGGGGGTCATCTTAGATTTCTGTTTACCTCAAGGAACCACAAAAAATGGGAAAGATGCTAGAGCAGTAGGGAAGGTGGGCTTCTGACACAGACCAAGGAATTTGCTGTCCATTTGTATAACCAAAACCCATTTCTTTTTCATCTCAGTCTAGGACATTTTCCACTGTAATCCTTGTTTATATTTGTCCTGAAGGATAGGAAAGTTATGGACTGGTAGGTGGAAGGGGAGTGAATGTGGAATTCTTTTCAAATTGAGAGACTTAACCTCTAGCTTTTTAAAAGAGAGGTGATCTAACCTGTATCAGTTGGGATGTAGTTCTACTGTGAATGGTAGATATCCCACAGCGATAGCGGTGTAAAGAAGATAGACGTTTCTCCCTCTCCTATACAGGTAGATAACCCAGGTAGACAGGCCAGGGTTGCTCTCATGGCTCCACATATCAGAAACCCAGGTTCCTTTTATCTGCTGTTAACACTTAGCTTCCATCTCATATTCCAATCCCAGCTATAATGTCTCCATTCCAGATAGCGAGAAGTGGAGTGGAGAGCAAACCACACTATGACACACCTTTTCCCCCACTCCTTCCAACACACACACACACACACACACACACACACACACACACACACACACACACACACACACACACAGAGACACGGTTACATCTAGCTGCAGGGGAAAGCTAGGAGATATGTTGATTATTTGATTATTCCAGGTGACTTTGTAACCAGATAAAACCAGGTGTTCTGTTTTTGTAAAAGAAGAGGTGAAACGATATTAGCACAGCTAGCAACCTTGCGAAGGAAAAGGTTAATGATGCTGAAAAACTTTTGTGGGCGTTGGGTCTCTTGCGGAAGGAGGGCCTTGTAATAGAACCTCCTTATGTTCTGGGCTTCAGTTTTCTGTAAACAAAGAGCTTAAACCAAATGATCAATTAAAAGTGCTCAGAGTTGTTAAATTTTGATTCTGTGACTTGAGAAAGTCATATTGGAAGGGATGACTTTAGAGAATCCAGGGTCTCTCTCAAGACTTCAAAAATAGTATGACAGAAGAAAGGATGTGGATGTGGTTATATTTGAAGTAGGAGGCATAAGAAGAGGGATAATCTTGAAGCCAGTTTATTTGGCCTTAGGGCCCTTTTTGGTGGAACATATAAGTAGTACTGTTTTGTAAAACATGACTTTATTTAGTTTAATCCTTTTTCTTTAGTAATAAAGAAGCTGAAAATTAGAGATGCGTGACTTTTGGAGAAAGTCTGTTAAGTTTTAAAATCATAGGTTCTTAACAAGTTACTTAACCCCTTTGGAAGACTGTGAGATAAACAGCAAAGAATGTGTGTTGTTTCTTAAACAGCCTAATGTAGTTGAAATGGTAAAATTTGTGAAATCATTAAGAACACTTTTCAAAAAAAAAATAACTACCATTATACATTCTGAACAGATATACCAAGAAGTTACTTGTTAAAGGAGTGATGAATAAATTAGAATTAGGATATGGAATGTGGAGCTGAATTTTGAAGAAACTGATAGATATGAATAATTTGATAGGTTTTAAACCAGGAAGCTGAAGAAATGCCTTGGCATATTGTATCAAGGGCACGTGGGATATCGCCAAGTCAATTAACTTTGGAGTTGGTATAGAGTGTAAAGTGGTTAAGACTCAGACGCTGGGAAAAGATGCTTTAAGTTTAAATTCTTGCTCCTCTGCTCACTAGTTGGTGACATTGGCAACTAATTTTCTGAGCCTTGGTTTCTTCATCTATAAAATGAGGATGATGTATGCAAAAAGTTTATTTAGAATAGTGCCTAGGATGTAGTAAGGAGTCTGTAAATTGATAGCAATTATTTCTTTGTGTCCTCAGCATTTAGGATGGTGCCCAACGAGAATAATTGCTTAGCAAATTGATGTTTGAACAGTGGAATTTATCCTCAAATATTTTATGGGGTTCTGTTGAATATTTACTATGTTCCAACATTGTAATACTCATTTTGTGTTACCTTATTTCATTTTTATAACAGCATTAGGAGGAAAATCCAATACTGCCACTATAATTATCATTGTACAGACGAGGAAACTGAGGCTTAGAGGAGTTAAAAACTTCTCACTGTAGTGAAGCAGGGGTTCAAAGTCAGTCAGAGTCATACTCAAAATTCTGTGCTCTTAAGTACCGTATTTTAAGCCACTCTGCCATAAGATCCTCCTTTTCTTGGTTTATATTATTTTCACGCACCCTTTCAGCCTATCACATGAAAGAATCATCTTAAATGCACTTACCTTTTATCATATACAACCAGATCTTTTTTGTGATTTTTTGACTGATTTCTGAGAACCTCCTGCTATAGAGAAATTTTCTGTTGTTTTTCCATGGGAAACAGATTTCAGTATACCTGTAACTATAGAGTATTAATTCTTTTAGGAGGAAATGGAAAGGATCGTTTATTCTAAGCCTTGAGGTTTTGAAAACACCCAATTGTTCATGACATAGACATGAGTTTTTTTAATTGAATTCAATCTTAGATTTACTTTTATACATGTGTTTCCTCTTGCACCCATTTATTTAAGCCCTATCCTTCCTGCCCAGCTTGAGACAATTCTTTTTTGAATCCTTCAGTGACCTTATTTATCCTGACTGAGCTCCTTTGAATTTATGTGCTTTTATACATTTGGCACACAGATAAATTCCTTGAGGGTTAAGGACTGCTTTAATATGCAGTGCCTTATAAAGTTGGATACTCTATAAATGTACATTGTTGTTTTTCATGGTTGTAACATCTAATCCAGTCCTTTGCGTGTTGAAAGAAGGAGGATCTAAATGTAACTTGCAGGAAGAAAGATTTAAGAACTTTAAGTTTTAAGAAGTAAGTGTGTGTGTGTGTGTGTGTGTATGTGTGTGTCTTATCAGTGAAAGTTATGTAATGTTTCCAAACTGGGGAAAAAAAACCTTTTCTTCCCTATTTTTCTTAACAGGCACAAGATGCTGGTCTTGGGGTGTCGATTTTACTATGTGTCAGAGCTCTTCAACTCAGATCAAGTGAGGATGAAGAAATGAAGGCATCAGTTTGTAAAACAATTGCTTGTCTTTTACCAGAAGATTTAGAAGTTAGACGAGCCTGTCAGCTTACAGAATTCTTAATTGAACCCAGTTTGGATGGATTTAATATGTTGGAAGAACTGTATTCTCAACCAGATCAAAAATTTGATGAAGAAAATGCACCAGTTCCGAATTCTCTCCGATGTGAGCTTTTACTAGCTTTAAAAGCCCACTGGCCTTTTGATCCTGAATTTTGGGACTGGAAAACTTTAAAACGACACTGCCACCAACTTCTGGGACAAGAAGCCTCAGATTCTGATGATGACCTAAGTGGCTATGAACTGTCTATTAATGACACAGATGTTTTAGAGTCATTTCTTAGTGATTATGAGGAAAGTAAAGAAGATAAACAATATAGAAGAAGAGATTTGACAGATCACCAAAAGGAGAAAAGAGACAAAAAACCCATTGGTTCTTCTGAAAGATACCAGAGATGGCTTCAGTATAAATTTTTCTGTTTGTTATGTAAGCGGGAATGTATAGAGGCCAGGATTCTTCATCATTCTAAGATGCATATGGAAGATGGAATTTACACCTGTCCGGTTTGTATTAAAAAATTCAAGAGAAAAGAAATATTTGTTCCTCATGTGATGGAACATGTTAAAATGCCACCAAGCAGAAGGGACCGCTCTAGAAAGAAGTTACTGTTGAAAGGCTCTCAGAAGGGAGTTTGTCCCAAGAGCCCTTCTGCAACCCTAGAGCAAGGTCAGTCATTGAATGAACAAGCCAAAGGAGAGTCACATGAGTATGTCACATTCAGCAAATTAGAAGATTGCCACCTGCAAGACAGAGATTTGTACCCATGTCCTGGCACAGACTGTTCCCGTGTGTTTAAGCAGTTTAAATACTTAAGTGTGCATCTTAAAGCTGAACACCAAAATAATGATGAAAATGCCAAGCACTACTTAGATATGAAAAATAGAAGAGAGAAGTGTACTTACTGTCGACGACATTTCATGTCTGCTTTTCACCTGCGAGAGCATGAACAAGTGCATTGTGGTCCTCAGCCTTACATGTGTGTATCTATAGATTGCTATGCTAGGTTTGGATCAGTGAATGAACTGCTTAACCATAAACAAAAACATGATGATCTGCGTTATAAATGTGAATTAAATGGCTGTAATATTGTTTTCAGTGACTTGGGACAGCTTTACCACCATGAAGCACAACACTTTAGGGATGCATCTTACACATGCAACTTCGTTGGCTGTAAAAAGTTCTATTATTCCAAAATTGAATACCAGAATCACCTCTCAATGCATAATGTTGAAAGTTCAAATGGAGATGTGAAGAAATCAGTGAAACTTGAGCCTGCAGCAGGTGACAAGCAAGATTGTATTGATCAGCCCCATCTACTTGACCAAACTGATAAATCACATTTACCAGAGGATCTTCTTTTCTGTGCAGGATCAGCTAGTTCTCAAATAGAAACTGCAGAAAATCTGAAAGAAAACAGTGACAGTAATTCCAGTGATCAGTTAAGTCATAGCTCTTCAGCTTCCATGAATGAAGAGTTAATTGACACACTGGATCACTCTGAAACCATGCAGGATATATTATTGTCTCACGAGAAAGTCTTTGTGCCCTCTGGTTTAAAAGAAAAATGTTCCAATGTGGCAGTTTGTTTTGATGGGACTAAGTTTACCTGTGGTTTTGATGGCTGTGGTTCCACGTACAAAAACGCAAGAGGCATGCAGAAGCATCTAAGGAAGGTTCATCCATACCATTTCAAACCCAAAAAGGTAAAGACAAAAGATCTCTTTCCCTGTTTGGGTAATGAACATAATCCAAAAACTGAAAAGTTTGATACAGAACCTAAACCTAGCTCAGATACAAACAGTGACTCCCCAGATGAAGGTCTAGATCACAATATTCATACTAAATGTAAACGAGAACATCAGGGTTATTCCTCAGAAGCCACCATTTGTGCATCTAAAAGGCCGTGTACAGAGGATACCATGTTGGAACTTCTGTTACGCTTGAAGCATTTAAGCTTGAAAAACTCAATAACACATGGATCTTTCTCAGGGTCATTGCAGGGGTACCCATCCAGTGGTGCTAAGTCTCTTCAAGCGGTGTCACCTACAATCTCAGACCTTAATTTTCAGAATCAAGATGAAAATATGCCAAGTCAGTACCTGGCACAGCTGGCAGCCAAGCCTTTTTTCTGTGAGCTTCAAGGATGCAAATATGAATTTGTGACCAGAGAGGCTTTGTTAATGCATTATCTTAAAAAACATAATTACTCAAAAGAAAAAGTCCTTCAGCTAACCATGTTTCAACATCGGTATTCCCCGTTCCAGTGTCATATCTGCCAAAGGTCATTTACGAGAAAAACACACCTTAGGATTCATTATAAAAATAAACATCAAATTGGCAGTGACAGAGTAACTCAAAAACTATTAGATAATGAAAAATGTGATCATGAAGGCCCATGCTCAGTAGACAGGTTGAAAGGTGATTGTTCCGTGGAACTTGGAGGTGATCCCAACAGTAACTCTGAGAAGCCACACTGTCATTCTAAAAAGGATGAATGCAGTTCAGAAACAGATTTGGAGTCATCCTGCGAAGAAACAGAAAGTAAAACATCTGATATATCATCACCAATAGGTAGCCATAGAGAAGAAGGAGAAGGAAGAGAGGGGAGAGGTAGCAGGAGAACTGTTGCTAAAGGAAATCTCTGCTATATTTTGAATAAATACCACAAACCATTCCATTGTATCCATAAAACTTGCAACTCCTCATTCACCAATCTAAAAGGCTTGATTCGCCATTACAGGACTGTACATCAATACAACAAAGAACAGTTATGTTTAGAGAAAGACAAAGCGAGAACCAAAAGGGAACTTGTCAAATGCAAAAAGATATTTGCTTGCAAATATAAAGAATGTAACAAGCGTTTCCTGTGTTCTAAAGCTCTTGCTAAGCACTGTAGTGACTCTCATAACCTAGACCACATTGAAGAGCCGAAAGTGCTTTCTGAAGCAGAGTCAGCGGCCAGGTTTTCCTGTAACCAGCCTCAGTGCCCTGCTGTTTTTTATACATTCAGCAAGTTGAAGCACCACTTGATGGAACAGCATAATATTGAAGGAGAAATACATTCAGATTATGAAATTCATTGTGATCTTAATGGCTGTGGCCAGATTTTCACCCATCGCAGTAATTATTCTCAACATGTATATTATCGACATAAGGACTATTATGATGATCTGTTTAGAAGCCAGAAAGTGGCAAATGAAAGGCTACTAAGGAGTGAAAAGGTGTGTCAAAAAACTCACCCTCAGGGGCATGAACATCAGACTACCAGGAGATCGTTTAATGCTAAGGCTAAAAAATGTGGCTTAATCAAAGAAAAGAAAGCTCCGATTAGTTTTAAAACAAGAGCTGAAGCCCTCCATATGTGTGTGGAGCATTCTGAGCACACGCAGTACCCTTGCATGGTTCAAGGATGCTTATCTGTGGTGAAGTTGGAGAGCAGCATAGTGAGGCATTACAAACGTACCCATCAGATGAGTAGTGCCTATTTAGAGCAACAGATGGAAAATCTTGTCGTTTGTGTTAAGTACGGTACCAAAATTAAGGAGGAGCCCCCTTCTGAAGCAGAGCCCTGTATAAAGAAAGAAGAAGATGGAAGCTGTGAATCAGAGCTCACAAAGCACAGCCATTCCCCAGGTGACAGTAGCATACCTGTCCAGACTGCCGATTCCCTTTATCCAGGTGAAAGGGATGGAGGTCAGAAAGGATGTACAGAAAGCAACCCAGTTTTTGATGCAGATACTCTGCTCTACAGAGGAACTTTGAAATGTAACCATAGTTCAGAAACCACTTCTTTGGAACAGTGTAATACAGTTCAGCCTCCTCCTTGTAAAATAGAAAATTCCATACCTAATCCTGATGGGACTGAAAGTGGGACTTATTTCACAAGTTTCCAGCTGCCTTTACCAAGGATCAAAGACTCAGAAACCGGGCAGCAAAGTTCAGGGCAAGAAAACACTGTAAAAAATTCAACCCATGTCCCAAAAGAGAATTTTAAGAAGCATCCACATCCCAGGTCATTTGATTTGAAGACTTACAAACCCATGGGATTTGAATCTTCATTTCTGAAATTTATTCAGGAAAGTGAAGAGAAAGAAGATGATTTTGATGACTGGGAGCCTTCAGAGCACTTACCATTAAGTAATTCTTCACAACCCAGTAATGACTTAACAGGGAGTGTTATGGCAAATAATATGGTGAATGACAATGACCCTGAAGTTGACATACCTCATTCTTCCAGTGACTCTGCAATTCATGAGAACCTGACTGCAATCCCACCTTTAATAGTAGCTGAGACGACAACAGTTCCTCCCTTGGAAAACCTGAGGGTCGTATTGGACAAAGCATTAACAGACTGTGGAGAACTTGCCTTAAAACAGCTTCATTATCTTCGGCCAGTGGTTGTCCTTGAAAGATCTAAGTTTTCCACACCAATTTTAGAGTTGTTTCCAACAAAAAAGACAGATGAGCTTTGTGTAGGAAGTTCCTAAATAGCAATTTTGTTTTAGAAACAGACTGGCTCCAACACTGCAACATGGGGACAATTGCCAACTCGAACAAAGGCTGAGAACCAGCCACACCATTGTTTAGGGTAGAATAGGCTGTGTATTTACATGAATGTATAATATCTATGTCAGCAGTATTGGCTGAGTCCATTAGCTCTCCAGTTGGTTTATTGATTGGTTTTTTTTTGTTTGTTTATTAAAAAAAAATGGAACTGTATTCTTGTTTGGTGCTAATTAATACATCAAAATATATTGGGGCTTCCTTTTTCAAATTAAGTGTGCATGATTGTATATGGAACAAATACTAAGATCCCAGGGTGGGAGGGCTCGGGAAAGGGATATGTTCTTACTTGACTTGAATGTGCACCTGAGGGTGCTCTGTGTAATATATTGTACACTACAGCATCTTATATTTTTTGAGTTGAGTTTCAATAAATTACAATTTTTCACCCATTTTTTGTTTAGTCATAATGAGTTTTCATGCCACACATAAATTGGAATTGCACTTATATTTTCTGGAATGTGCACTTATATTTTACCCCAGTAGTTTTTTGTTTCTTATTAACCAAACCATTCAGATGAAGCTTCCTTCTGAATGACTATTGTCTTAAAATTTTTGTGGAAAGAAAATTCCGAGATAGAATAATTAACTCTGGGAGTCAAGATAGCTCCCAGAAGAGGATGTCCAGGAGTTGTCCAGGTAGAAAGGAGAGCGTATGCCGAACATAATGTGAAGGGCACAGCAAATTCAGAGATGTAAAGTCTTGTTTCCAGGCAACTACAAATAATTTGATAGGCTGTCAGTAAAAGGGGAGCACTGGAGCGGATGAGATTATTGTAGAGATAGGCAGGAACCAAACCGTGAACACTAAGGACTTTGGACTTGAGTCCATAGGCAGCTGAGAGCCTTTGAAGAATTTTAAACAAAACATTCGTGTTAATAATCTATAGATAACTTGAAATGAGTGTGATTTCAGGGGCTGAGAACTGAAACAGTAGACGTTAAGACTGTGAAGTAATTGCGGCAAACTTGGTGAGAGTCTGTACTGACAACTGCAGCAGAGGGATGAGTAGACGAAATTGAAAAATTCAAGAGGATTATTGGATGTTGGAGGGTGAAGAAAACGTTTTGAGGAAAACTTAAGGTTCAGTAGTGATACAACCAATTGAGGTGGGACTACAAAAGGAAGAAATGGATTTGGGGGAAGAGGATGGAATGTATTCTTATAAATACAGCAGCTTATTCTCTGTTCCTTTTAAAGTTTGCAGCCACTTTCATTAGCTAGCAATGGAACGACTCATACTCCTAATATCCCTTTCTTATGCCTCTGGTTAAGATTTTAAGATCTTTTCTCTAACCCTTAAACCTTGTTTTATCAGCTCTTCAGGGATTTCATTCTGCCACCTCCTCACCCTAAGAGTCTAAAGCACCCCCCAAGCCCAAGTCATTTCTTGGCTCAGGTCGTAGTAGGTAACAGGATTCTCAAACAAGATTCTGTTGAAAGAAAAAGTGACAGTAGAACATCTGAGAGGTTGAGGTCACTCCTGACTCCTTTGGGATCTTTGGCTAATTTCTTCTGTGGGCTTCAGTTTCCTCACTTACGAAGTGAGGTGGTGTAGGTGATGATTTTGAAAGGTCCTTATCTGTGATCTGAGCATGAGAAATAACCAGTGGCCTCATTTAAAAAATTCCTAATACTAGAGATTTTTAGATCAGACCAAGAGAAAGCTGCTAATTTATTTAAGACTCAACTATATCCAGCCAAAAAAAAAATTGTAAAAATTTAAAAATAAAGGGGAGGGCTTCCCTGGTGGCACAATGGCTAAGAATCCGCCTGCCAGTTCAGGGGACATGGGTTCGAGCCCTGGTCCAGGAAGATCCCACATGCCGCGGAGCAACTAAGCCAGTGAGCCACAACTACAGAGCCTGCACCCTAGAGCCTGCGAGCCACAACTACTGAGCCCGTGCACCACAACTACTGAAGCCTGCATACCTGGAGCCCGTGCTCCGCAACGAGAAGCCCGTGCACCGCAACGAAGAGTAGCCTCGGCTCGCTGCAACTACAGAAAGCCTGCACGCAGCAATGAAGACTCAACGCAGCCAAAAATAAAATAAAATTTTAAAATAAATAAATAAAAATAAAGGGGAATTCCCTGGCTGTCCAGTGGGTAGGGCTCTGCACTCCCACTGCAGGGGGCAGTTTCAATCCCTGGTCAGGGAACTAAGATCCCACATGCCGCCCAGTTCAGCCAAAATAAAATACACTCAACTATATCCATTCAACCACCTCTAACTCCTACCTCCTGGAAGGACCAAGTGCGTCCATTTGCAGTGGAACCAAACCCTAATTATCAGAACCCAATTGAAGGTTTGCTTTAAGATGACCCTAAGATCATTTTCTGTTCCAGTTGTAGCGGCTTGCTTCGTTTGATCTTTATTGAAGACAATGTTCTGTTAAAAACCAGCATGTAAAAAAAAAAACCAGCATGTGTGATTATATGATAATACAGAAGATCAGAGGGTTATTTTTGAAGTTTTTAGTACTGTCATTTTTACTTGATGTCTCTTTGGGGTTTGTCCCCAACCCCTGACACAGACCTGGAAGCACTGAGTTTGTGCCCCCTAAAATGATAGGTGGAAGTCGAGAATGCCAGACACTTTGATTCTTGAATTTTACCCAGAATTCTCTTGCTTCCATGTTTCCCCATGTTCATGAGCACATGTGTGAAAGAGAGCGAATCATTAGTGATTAGCCTTCCTAGGGATTTCATCCCTAACCTATCCCCTCGGCCCCAGGTTACCTACTTTTTTTTTTTTTTTTAAAAGAAGATGTTGGGGGTAGGAGTTTATTAATTTATTTATTTTTGCTGTGTTGGGTCTTCGTTTCTGTGCAAGGGCTTTCTCTAGTTGTAGCAAGCGGGGGCCACTCTTCATCGCGGTGCGTGGGCCTCTCGTCTCACTATCGCAGCCTCTCGTTGCGGAGCACAGGCTCCAGACGCGCAGGCTCAGTAGTTGTGGCTCACAGGCCTAGTTGCTCCATGGCATGTGGGACCCTCCCAGACCAGGGCTCAAACCCGTGTCCCCTGCATTAGCAGGCAGATTCTCAACCACTGCGCCACCAGGGAAGCCTGTCCCAGCTTACCTACTTTTGACCTGCACTGTGAAGGACAGTCACTGGAGAACAGAGTTAGTCATTAGCCAAATATTTAAAGATAATTCCAGATGTTTTGGGAGATAAAAATAACAAAGCAGATTTGTTACAGGACCTGCTATCATGGAGCTTTAATGTGAGAGCTGGCGTAGCTTAAACATTTTAATCACAGTGTGGTCATGGATCAGCAGCACGGGCATCACCTAGGAGCTTGTTCAAAATGTAGAATGTCAAGTCCAGACCTCCTGGTCCAAAATCTGCATTTCAGTAAGATCTCCAGATGATTTATAGGCACAGAAAAGTTCTAGAAGCAGTGGCCCAGAATACGAAGTGGGAAGTGCTGTGAGAATGCAGGATAATTACACTTTTTTTTTAGCACTTTACATAAAATTACCTTGTTGAATTTTCATAACTCCATGAAGTCAGTACTGTTAGTATTCTTATTTGACAGATAAAAACTTAAGAGAGGGATGAAGTGTCTTGCCTAGCTGATAAAGCTAGGAAGAGGTGGAGCCCAGTTTCCAATCTCATCTGACTGGAAAAATGTCAGGGAGGGGAACTTAATGTGAAGGAAGAAAGATGGAAAGTGGCAGGTGGTATTTAAAGTACCACAAATACCACAGTTCTGTAATTAAGCTGTAATTTTTGTGAAAGTGAGTAGTGGGAAATAAAGTTTGAAGCATAGGTAAAAGCCAGGTCATGCAGATCCAACTCCAGTCATATGTCCAGTGTTGACAGTTACTCATTTGAGAAAGAGGTGGAAAGGAGAAACTATTGTTTCTGTGAATATCGTGTGACTTATGGAAAAGTCAGTTTTTCTTCCGGAAAGAAACTTCTGAAAATCAGAAAAGTTGCTTGGTGTCCCCTCTTCACCCCCATGGTAGACTGTGAGGCCTCGCGGCTTTCTACTCCTGATTCAGGACACAGCCTCCTATTATGTACAGCTGAGTCTGCAAAGAGTGGCCCACTGTGCTAGCAGGCCTGCTTTGTCTACACTTGCAGAAATATAGTCTGTGACGGCCTGCATTTGGAGGCCTGAACCTCTCTGAGGAAGTAACTGGGATAGTCAGGAGATTTAAAAACCTGTCAACCTGTATTTGGCAGGTTTAGCCTGGAAAAGAGAAGCCAAGAGGCATAGGAAAGCTATAGCCAGATATTTACTAAGCACACACCTTCTGCCAGCTTCTGGGGAGAATGTTGAACATGACAGGGTAAGTTTCCTGCATCCTGGAGATTAGAGTCTAGTCAGGAAGACAGACATTAAACAAAACACTACAAAAAATTAGTTAAGTAAAAGTGCTACAAAAGATGCCCTGACTGAGGGAACCAAAAAAGAGGACAGGAAAATCTTCCTTAAAGGAAGCAATGTTTAAACCTGAAGAAATAATAGGAGTTAGGATAATCCAATTATGTGCCAAGGCTTTGTGGTACAACAGCTTGGTGTGTTAGTGACATTGACAAATCTAGTAGAGCTATAGAGTTAAGAGAATAAAAGGGAAAGGGGTAGGAGAGAAGATTGGATAGGTCAGCAGGAGCCAGGTATTTTAGTGCCTGTCACTATGGTCTGGATTTGGGATTTTGTTTGAAGGACAATGAAGAACCTAGTGAAGCTTTGAAAGTAGGCACTGCATAAATCATAAGTTGCAGTGTAAGTCAAGAAGTCCTAATAGGGCGCAATGTGGACGTGACTGAGGGATGGATGGATGGATGACACTAAAGGTGGGCCGAGATACCTCGCATGGTGATAAATTCATCATTGGAGGTGTTCTGGTGGCCGAGAGGCGAGTCAAACAATAAATGGGTTTTCAGACTAGATTCTCTTTGAGGGACATTATACTATTGAGATCCACAATACCTTGCATTTGGTCATAAACATCACTGTAAATAATAGTTGCCCTCTTTTACACAAATTATCAAATTCTCATTACAGTAGCCCTACAAGGTAGGAATTACTCTCACTTTACCAATGAAGATATTGAGCCTCAAGTTAAGTAACCTGCCCAAGGTAACAAAGTTAGTGAATAGTACAGCCAAAATTTGAACCCAGATCCATTATACTCCCAAAGGCCTATCCTCTTAACAGCTACCCTATAAAGCTTCTGTAGAAACGAGTACACAAATATGGTAACAGGCACTTGATGATTGAACAGTTCAGGCTATAAAGATATTTGGAATTCTTCTAGGGGACTCTGTATTTACTTAAAAATATTCGAATGCCTGCTAAGTACCAAGCACTAGGGATACAGTAGTCAATAAAATGGACTTGGTCCCTGTCTTCCTTGAGTTTACAATAGTCAGGGAAGATATATTAAACCCAAAATTGCACAAATAACCTTAATCGTGTTAAGTGCTTTGAAAGTAAAGTCTAAGGTGCCATGTAACAGGGGGATCTCATCTAGTATAGGAAGTCTTGGGTAATGATTCGGTTGTCACAACCATATTTTTCTCCTAAAAGTTTTTGGTTATCATTCTTTAATGGGTTCTGACATACGTTTAACTTGTTATAGTAAAATCCCAAGTCTTATCTGAGTAATTTGTATTCCTTTCTAGAAAAGATTCTGGTTGTGGTCAGTCACTAGCAGACTATGGGTTTAACATCATTAGCAGTCGCTCCTAAATCAGTAGGTCGTTTCGCCCTGACATGGTGCTATATATCCAACAACATTCTAGACTCTGCTTCCTGGATGTGTCCCTGACACCTCAAGCAACTTGCCATACCTCTGATTCCTGCAAGAACAAAACAGTTATTCTTTCTCCACCAGGCTTCCCTATTCATCTTCTTTCTTTCAGTCAACCAGATGAACAAATCAGAATAGCATCAGACAATATTTTTCTAAAAGTTGTCATAACTGACCCTTTTTCTCCTTACTTACCATGCCCCTCCCCTCCTCTTGATGCAAACCCTCTTTTGGATTCTTGCTGTCTTGGTAAATGATCTCACAATTTATATTATACGCTTGTGTGTGAACTACCTTTTTTTCATGTAAGATTTTTGGGAACAGACCTTATATTTTATACTTTCATACCTCCTTGTTGAGTAGATAGGTACTAGTCAGTAAATAATGGATTTGATAACATGGCATATACGTTATGGTACAGCATGCTACTGTTTACAAAGTGCTTAGGAAATTATACCATTTGTTCCTAATATAAATCTTATGAAGGAGATGTAAACAGATGAGCAAAATGAGGCTCAAATATGTCAAAAGCTTTTCCAAAGATCACGATTTCTAAGCAGTAGTGACATATGAAAAAGGAAATGCTACAAAATGATCCAGTAAGAACCTCCCTCCACATTTACCAAGTAAACTATTCGCTCTTTAGGAAAGCCCTTTTTAAATCCTGTCTCCTCTCCTCTCCACTTAACCTCAGTTTTCTCAGTTGAAATGTGAAAATAATTGCTCTCCATCCCATGGATTGTTGGAAATGTTCTATACACTGTTTAAGAGGGTAGCCACTAGCCACATGTGGCTACTTAAATTTACATTTAATAAAATGTAAAATTTAGTTCCTCAGCCACACTGTCCACATTTCAAGTGACTAGTGTCTTCCACGTTGGACAGAGCAAATATAGACCATTTCCACCGTTGCAGAAAGTTCTGTTGGACAGTGCTGTGTTAGAGCTAGGACTTGCCGAAGATTAGAGAGAGTGCTATGACTGAACTGAGAATTCAGACCACTGTCTGCTTGGTTTTGAGTGAGAAGGTTCAGTGGGTGAGTGGGAAACAAGCTGAGCTTCAGAACAGTGATATCACAAAGCACAGCTCACAATGGCTTCAGAACTGGACTCCCAGACAACTCTTCCTAACTCGTATCTAGGTTCCTAAAGCCTCTGCACATGCAGTTCCTGGAGCTGCTGTTATATTAAAATGTCACCTTTGTCTTCTATCTGGGACATCATCTCTCTGAGCTCGATATGGAATTATCTACAAGCAACTTTTCTGGGAGAGACTAGTGTGCCTCAGCAAACAAGTTTGGGGCTACTAGATAATCTTGTTCCGGCTGTGCAAGTGATCCTGGGGATTTCCGTTTTGATTTTGTTGGGAATAGGAGTATATGCCTTATGGAAACGAAGTGTTCAGTCAATTCAGGTTATACTCTTTCGTTACAGAGAAATTTAAATAGTTTTACATTGAAATTTGGTCAGTTCCCTCCCATATTGCTGCCACCCAGTTTTAAGACCATGCATATAAACCAGAGTGAACCTTTGTCTCTGAAGTTGGTTGAAACTACGTTATCCTTAAAAACTTCCATCAGTTAGGTTTTTGGCATAAAAATGGTCTTTCTCACAATGATCTTTGGCTTGTCTTATGATAAAACACATTAAAGAAGTTCATAATCTGAGAAGGCAGCCTTACCTCCAAATTTATTTGATCATGTATTTGTATTCATCTTTGAGTGTCTAACCGTGTGCCAGACACCGTGTGGAGTACCTCTTACAGAATAGCACTGCAAGTATAACTGGGATCTTGGATTTCGCCTTTCTGTTCTTACTGTGCCTTTGCTCTGTAACTGATGAGGAAGCGTGTATATTTATTTAGTCATCACAATGAATATACAGGGGCTCTTTTGGGGAATAGGAGTACAATTGGCTGGGATTATGAAAAACATTTAGGATTTTACAAACATACCTCTGTTTAATTACCAATTATAGCTATATTGACAATATAGTTAAAATGCTTTGAGAATCCCAACAGTTCCATGAAATAGAGGTTATTTTCATATGACGAACTAGGAAACTGAGGTGCACTGAGGTTCAGCCTAAATTTAAGGAGACGGGACTTAAAGAGGGCTTTGTTAAAGGGTGACTGGTTTACTTGGTAAATGCTGAGATAAGTTATTACTGGATTATTTTGTAGCGCTCACTTATTTTCATGTCACTACTGTTGAGAAATCAGTCACATGCATTCTCTTAATCTCTCAAAACCTTGCATGGTAGGCAGGGCAGGGATTATTATCTCCATTTTGTAGGTGAGTGAACTTGGTTATCACTGACCCAAGGTGACATAGATTGTAAAAGCTGAGATTTGAACCCAATTTTTAGGATCCTAAATTAAATTCTTCTCCAAAAATCTCATTTAATATAGTCCAACTGACCTAAATCCCCAACAGGGATTTGTGTGTCTACATATTCATATACATGTATTTCAGTTAGAATATAGAAGAATAGAAGGCAAAACACCAAACTCTTATCTGTACTTCTGGGTTCTGCTCTTGTTTGGTTATTGTTTAATTCAATCAGAAAGATGAATTTTGCAGCCCTCCAGACACCTCAGCCAAGAAAAAGAGGTAGTATAACAGAGTGGTTAATAAGCTCTGGAGTCAGACTACGGGGGCTTCTTCATTCTATCACTTGCTGTGTGATGTGAGAGCAGTCACTTAGCCTGTAAACCCCAGTTTCCTTATCTGTGAAATCGGTTTGCTAACAGTGCCTCCCTCAGGGTTTTGGTGAGGATTAAAGGAGATCTTGTATGTATAAAGCTTAGCACACAGTAGTACTCAGTAAGCAGTGCTAGTTATTATAAGGAAAAAAGATGATTTTTTTTATTTTCCCACCAGGACTCTGTCCTAGCACATTAAAAAAATTTTTTTTCTATGACCAGGAAATCCAGTGTTTCAGACCACTGTGTCCTAAGAGAATATACATGGAAATCAGAATTCCTGGATTCCAGTCCTGGCTCTACCATTTCCAAATATATGACCTTGGACAATGACAGAGTCCAAACTGGAAGGCATCTAAATGGTTATCCAGCTCTGTTTTTTTCTACATAAATAGGTCCTGCATAGGGAAGGAAACTCCTAGCACAGAGCCTTGCATGAGGCAGACTTTCAGCAAACAGTATCTACTATTATTTTTTTAATTATATTAATTACAATAATCCCTGACCTGCCTACCACTCCATTTTGTGATAAAGATCAAAAGACAAAATAGGTGTGAAGATGTTTTGTTAGACAGAAGGCTTGGCATAGGAATGAGGGATTATAATTACTTCTAGAGTCATCTTTTGTTTTTGCATCTACAGTAAACTGTGGCATTTCACATTTATAAACAAGTAACGTTCAACTTCTGTTGTTTTATTTTAGAAAATATTGTTGTTTGCAATCACACTCTACAAACTTTACAAGAAAGGCTCAGATTTTTTTCAGGCTTTGCTGGTCAACCCAGAAGGGAATGGTCTCCCATTTCAAGACAATAATATCTTCCTATCTTTGGGTCTGCAAGAGAAAATTCTAGAAAAGCTTCAGACAGTGGAAAACAAAATGAAGGACCTGGAAGGGATGATCATTTCCCAAAAACCTGCCACACGGAGGGATTGCTCCTCTGAGCGCAACTGCAGCTGCTCTGACTGCCAGAGTCCCTTGCTTACATCAGGGTTTACATCCACATCTGAAATGTGATGGACTCCAATCTTTTCTAGAAAAGCACTGTTTCCCTCATGTGTGCAGTGGTGTATCAATAAAGACAGAGAACTATATTGAAATTACCCAGCCAGGACTGGCTCTCTATTCAGCAGGGCCCAGCTTCCACTTGTGTGTGTGGTGGGGTTACGTGGGGGATCGTGGTGGTTAAAAAATGTCTGAGATTGTGGTGCCCACTTGGCAGGCTGGAGACCCTAAGCAGCCATATAGAAAAGGAATCATGGGAGTGGGAAAAGAAGGGAGAGTGGTCAGGGATGTGGCCTTGAGCTCCATGCTGAAGAGGTTGGATTCGATATAATAAAAACAGCAAGAAAGTGCTGTTAAGGGTGATGCTGTGGACTGTCCTATAAAGAGGGAGGCTGGCTCTTGTGCTGGTTTTTGGCCTAAAGATAAATATGTGGCCTGGAGTCTCCCTGCATTAATTATTCAGAGGTGGGCAAGGGTGGGGCTGGACATAAAGGAGATTGTTTGATTTTATCCAACTTTTACTAATTCTTATTCTGTGCTAAGAAAGCATTGTGATCATCCTTGGGAATCTGTTCTGAGTGCTTCTGGAGCACTCAGTTTGGTTGGTTGGACAGGTCATTTCAGAACAAGGAATTATAAAAATAATACAGGGAATTCCCTGGCGGTCCAGTGGTTAGGACCCCGCGCTTTCACTGCCGAGGTCGTGGGTTCAATCCCTGGTCAGGGAACTAAGATCCCGCAGCCGTGCAGCCAAAAAGAAAAAAAAAAAAAAGATAATACAGAACAAGGGTCATAGCTTAGCTTAGGTGAATTCTCCTCGTGTGAATCCTAGCTTAGCAGGGAGGGAAGAAGGGAAGGAGGCACCTACCTGCCATTCCACTCAATGAGTGTGTCCCCTGCTGAGAAAGATGGCGTACTGGGGAGATGGTGGTAGATGGTTGTCTCAGTGGGTCTCAGATTCCACAAGCCTTATAGTGTGCGCATTTTGCCACAGTAAATGTGATTACAGTCATTGAAACACTTTGTAACCATCTGACACCTAAATGAAATACTTTATAAACAGTGGTTTGTTGCCATGCTGGAGGAAAACTGGCTGCCTTGTTCCACAGGAGACAACACATAAGTCTCCCAAGTGATGCCAAGCAGGGCCCTGTGGGGTTCCCAGGCATGGAGGGGTTTTTGTCCCCCATTTCTTGTAGGCAAGACTCCAGCCTCCATGACCTTCCCTGAGTGCCAAAGGGCAGATCTGAACAGTTGCTCATCTAGGGAGGAGCAGCCAGGAAACCACCTGAGGCAGGATTAAAGGGACCAGAGAAGCTCATCAAGATTAGGAGACCACCAGGGACCCTGCACACACCCTAATCCTGTCAGCAGCCCCACCCTGAAGAAAGAAGAATGCAAGACTGTCCTGCCTAGATCCTTATCACATACCTCTGACCACTACCCCGGACGAGAGGGGGCACAGTTCTTGAGGCACTAGCCTGCGGTGTTCCCTCTCTGCCTGGCAAAGAAATAAAGCCACTCTTTCTTTCTCCTCCATAACTCTGTCTCTGTATTTCTGTTTGGCGTCGGTGTACAGAGAACCAAGGTTTTGGCATGACAAGTGACATCTTCCTAAGGGATTTCTGCAGGTAATTCTGGTCATAATTTTTGTCCGGTGCATGGGAGTTAGAATGCAACTTCTGAATAAAGATGAGACTTCACTGTGTAGTGCAAAAACAGGCTGGTGAATACAGGGCGGGGCCAGGAAAGCCTTGGCAGAGGAGGTGACACTGAGTTGTCCCATAAGGGGTTACACAGGCAGACACTGAAATGGAAAGTATTCCTGCTGGTGGGCTTACCACAGAGCCATGTGAGAGAGAGGATGGCTTACTTGGAGGGCAAGGAGAGTTTCAGGGTGACTGAGAACTGTCTATTTCCAGAGCGACAATGAAGGATTTTGGCTTCAGGGAAGGACACACTAACCTCATCCTCAGATCAGCTTTAATTTCTGATGTGAACAGAACAGATGGGAGTTATCAACAATGTGCATTATCTGACGGTGTAGGTGGGAAGGTTCTGAACTGTGCTGCTGAAGGAGTGCCACGCAATCTTTTAAAGTCAGTGTCTCAATTTTTTGTGCTAAATTTCAGTTCCCTTCGTGCACAGTTCCAGTCTTTTTGTCTTGGTTACCACTCTGGGGTATATCAAAGGAAAGTGTCAGAAGAATGTCTAGAAGAGTAGAGTGATGTCAGGTAATGAAGGGCCTTAAAGTTCATGCCATACTGTTGGGAATGGCCCAGTGAAGGTTTTTAAACAGGGGAGTAACATAGATTTGGTAGTCTGTGTGGGAGACAGAGGATAGAATGAGCTAGATGCAAAAGAAACTGATGGGGTTGAGGTTGAAACAGTAGGGAAGGGGGCACGGCACAACCTTTAAAAGAATGACATAGCCCGAGGACACGACATAAACTGATTAGAAACAAATAGGTCCAACATGGCGGACAAGTCGACTTCCACTAGACCTTGAGCCTCAGTATACACTAATTGTAATACAGCGTGCTAAATGACACAGCCAGAAGCACCATGACCGTTCCAAGGCCGACCATAAAGGTCAAAAAGTGCTCCACAACAAGAGGAGCCACCGCAATGAGAAGCCCGCACACCTCAACAAAGAGTAGCCCCTGCTCACCACAACCAGAGAAAGCCCGCATGCAGCAACGAAGACCCAACGCAGCCAAAAATAAAAATAAATAAATAAATTAATTAATTAAAAAAAAAAACTACAATGAGGTATCACCTCACACCAGTTAGAATGGGCATCATCAGAAAATCTACAGACAACAAATGCTGGAGAGGGTGTGGAGAAAAGGAATCCTTCTTGCACTGTTGGTGGGAATGTAAATTGATACAGCCACTATGGAGAACAGTATGGAGGTTCCTTAAAAAACTAAAAATAGAATTACCATATGACCCAGCAATCCCACTACTGGACATATTCGCAGAGAAAACCATAATTCAAAGGCACATGCACCCCAATGTTCATTGCAGCACTATTTACAATAGCCAGGTCATGGAAGCAACCTAAATGACCATCGACAGACGAATGGATAAAGAAGATGTGGTACATATATACAATGGAATATTACTCAGCATAAAAAGGAACGAAATTGGGTCATTTGTTGAGACGTGGATGGATCTAGAGATTGTCATACAGAGTGAAGTAAGTCAGAAAGAGAAAAACAAATATTGTATATTAACGCATATATGTGGAACCTAGAAAAATTGTACAGATGAACCAGTTTGCAGGGCAGAAATAGAGACACAGATGTAGAGAACAAACGTATGGACACCAAGGGGGGAAAGTGGTGTGGGTGGGTGGTGGTGGTGTGATGATTGGGAGATTGGGATTGACATGTATACACTGATGTGTATAAAATGATGACTAATAAGAACCTGCTGTATAAAAAAATAAATAAAATTAAATTAAAAAAAAAAGTGGGCAGTGGCCCAATTCCTGAAAATCCCCACCCCTTCCCCAAAATAGCTGGAATACTCCTCCCACTCATTTATCCTATGAAATCACCCACCCCTATAACAACTGACAACCCCATACCCTGGGGCCACTCTCACCTTCTGAGATGGCCCACACTGTCTGTGGAGCGTGTTTCTCCCTAAATAAATCCACTTCTTACCTATCACTTTGTCTCTCACTGAATTCTTTCTGTGATGAGACATCAAGAACCTGAGCTTCATTAAGTCCTGAGACCAGGTGTGATCTCAGTTAAAAGACTGTGGGTTCAAGTCCCAATCTGAGTTACAGTTTTGGGGTCACCTTGTTCCTGGCCCTCAGTTCCCCAGAAAAGATAAATGATTCTCACCACAATCATAAGAGATTGATACCAAGTATTCATTCCTAGTGGGGGGTCATTCTTTTCTTGAGATCAGATCACTTATGTCCAAGGCATCAATTAAGAGATCTTGGATGCTTGGCAAACAGAGAATCAAGGCAAAATAGGGAAAGGGTTTGAGAGCCATTTTATCATTCAGGTTAGATGGGGTAGATGAACTACCTTACACCAGTGGCCACACTCTAGGGAGGAGCATCCGTATCCTCTTCTTTGGCAAAACCCTGACAATAGCCTGTTTTGAGGCTCCCATGTCAGTCTCCACATGGACCAGCCCATCTATTAACACTATCTTTCTGCAAAGGGGAACAAGTTATTACTTTCCATGATTCCCTTCTCCCTCCACCCCTACCACCCTAGTCCAAGCCACCAGCATGTCTCACCTGGATTTATGAATTGGCCTCCTAACTGGACTCCCTGCTTCCATCTGTGTCCCCTTTCAATTTATTCTCTACAGAGTAGCTGAAAAGATCATTTTACTTCTCTGTTCAAAACCTTTCAATGGCTTATTATTTCCCTCTGAGTAAAGGTCAAGTTCTTAACTAAAAGACTTTGCATTACGGCATGATCTGCATACCCCTCCTTATTTTTTCCACTCTTTCCCCACTCTCTTACTACTCCTCAAATATGCTAAGCATTGTCACACCTCAGGGCCTTTGCTCTTGCTGTTCACTGTGCATGGCACACTTCTCCCAGACCCACACGCCTTGGCTTCTTCTCTTACTTTCTTTTGGTCTGTACTCAAATGTCAGCTAATCTTGTAAGCAGATAGGGTAGGGGACCCCAGAGAAAAAGAACCAGGCATGGCTTTCTTGATATAAGAGAAGCCATTTTAGGCCTATGCCATTTTGTGATCTAAGCCTGGCCACAATGCTTGCCCTTGAACAGGTCTCAGTAATTAATGAGTTTAAGGGAACAAAAGAAGGCAGGAACAAAGGAAAAGCAGTCAAGAAACAATAGTTCAAAATATCATATATTAACGCATATTTGTGGAATCTAGAAAAATGGTACAGATGAACGGGTTTGCAAGGCAGAAATAGAGACACAGACGTAGAGAACAAACGTATGGACACCAAGGGGGGAAAAGAGAGGTGGGATGAATTGGGAGATTGGGATTGACGTATATACACTAATATGTATAAAACAGATAATTAATGAGAACCTGCTGTATAGCACAGGGAACTCCACTGTGCTGTCCAGTAGAGACTAATAAAACATTGTAAAACAACTATACACCAGTAAAAAAAAAAAAAAAGAAAGAAAAGAAACAATAGTTCAGTGCTAAAACAGATTCCTGTAACAACCTGGTACATATCTTTGAGCTGTTCTTCAGGAACTTAAGTCCCCACCCTGGTGAAGGATGGTAACTACATGCAAATATCCCAAACTGGGTGGAACCAAAGGAATGATGATGTTGACCTTTTCTGATCCTCATGACTTCAGTCAACTAGAGCTTGGGCTCTGGCGACCTTTGCCCCAATTCTATGCTGAATTCTCCTCTGCTCAAGCTCCTTCACGAATATGCTTAAACTTCCCCAATTTTGCTGTTCGGGGAGACACTGCTTTGGGAAGGATCCTTGGTGTTCTCCTTACTTGTTGCAAGGAGTAAATCCTTCCTTCTCCCACTCTTTGGCTAGGTTGTGCCTTTTGTTTTTGTTTTTGTTTTTGGCTGTGCCATGCGGCTTGCAATATCTTAGTTCCCCGACTAGGGACTGAACCCAGGCCCTCGGCAGTGAAAGCATGGAGTCCTAACCACTGGACTGCCAGGGAAGTCCCATTGGTTGTGTGTTTTGGCTCGATACCCACCAAGAGGTGACCCAGTCTTTGAGTAACAACCTGAGAGTTCTTCCTTGACCATCTTACAGCGCCCCTGCCAACACACCACATCCCTCTTTCCCTGCTTTTTCTTCATAGCACTTATCACCTCCTCTGCTTTTACTGTTACATATATGCTTCTTATCTGTCAACTCCTTATCCACCCTAGCCCACTAAGAATGTTAAGTTTCAGGAGAGGAAGGGGCTTTGGTTCACTGCTATGTCCCCAGCACCTAGAACCCTGTCTGGTACTTAGCAGACACACAGTATTTGTTGAATAAATGAGTGAATTCCAGTTTTGACTTTTAGAAACCTCATACCAGCTTCCTGATCCTTTATCTCCTCAGACACATGGTGACAGATCAACTATGGTGCAATTCTCCCAAGTATGGTGAGCTAGTAGCTAATCCTTATTGGACACTTATTCAGAGCCAGACACATGACTAAGAGTTTTATATGATTTTTCTCATTTGATCCTCACAGTGTGAGGGGGTAAATACTATTATTCTCATTTTACTGATGAGGAAGTGATGCACAGAGGGGTTAAGCTGTTAATATGTGGTGCAGCTGTGACTAGAACGTAAACAATGACTCTAAACCTGTGCCCTTAGCCACACAGTTTGGGTGGCAGGGGCTTTGTGAGGATTTGGACTAACTGCAGCAGGCTGGGTGGACCCAGACAGGAGAAGACAAGACTGAAGAGGACATAGCAGTGATAGTCCAAGTGAGCATTCTGAAAAAATGTTTATCCCCTCATATTTTTAAGTTGATATCTAAAAGTTTTCATCATAAATTGAAATAGTTGCAATGGATGTAACTTCTGGCAAATTGTAAATAATGACAATATAAGATAAAACTGTTAAATCTTTCTTCATAGTGTGTCCAACAGAATCTACATAACAATTGAATAACCATCACCCATTTTAAAGTACATGAATGAGCTCTTTAACATTCGATAATTCTACACTGTTCCTTTATAACTTATATTTATGTTCCATTTCCCCATGTTATCCAAATGTAACACTTTTTATGTTTGAAAAACATTTTATAGATCACATCTTTGCAATGTATGTATTAAAGTAAAATTTAAATTTTTTTCCAGTAATTGTATGGCTCTACATATTAGAAAGAATTCTTCTGAACTGAGTAATTTTACAATTACCTTTAACATGTAGCTGCTCTTTTGACACGATTACAAATTCGATAACACATAAACATAAAAGGTAAAATTCTACTGGAAATGCATCTCTCAGTGAGATAGATGGCGCTTCTCCACCAATTAATTCATGTATCTGAATGACTATTTCTTACTGTTAGATAAGCAGGGTCCACTTTCAATTTTATTTCTTTTTTGTTTTAGTAGATACGGTGCCGAGAAATATTACTCACATTAATGTATGATAATACTTGTAGTTTTGTTAGAATATTAATCAATTCTTTGGTTTTGTGGACAAAAAAAAAAATGCTGCCTGCCATTTCAGTAAACAAAAAATGTTGCCTACGGGACTTCCCTGGCGGTCCAGTGGTTAGGACTCTGGGCTTTCACTACCGCGGCCCCGGGTTCAATCCCTGGTGGGGGAACTAAGACCTGCAAGCTGCACGAGGGCTTCAAAATAAAAACAAAACTCATTACCCACTTTCTAATATGCCTGAATTCAGAACAGCCCAATATAGGCCAAAACACACTTATAATGCCTAGTCCCGCTCTTAACTTTAGTCTTAAGGTATCCCAGGGATGAACACACCACAGTCCGAGAAGCACCAGTTCAGAGGAATGATTTCTAGGGCCTGGGAAGCCGGCTCCTCTGCTGTTCTTCCCAGCGACCTCAGGGCCGGAGCGGCGGCCCACTCTGTCCGTTCCCGCTTAGCCCGAAGACCAGTGGTCCTGACCGCGGAAAGAACGGCGCAGGCTGCAGCCCAGCCAGGGCAAGCCCCGGAACGAAGAGAAGAAATTGCCACTCGGGAGGCTAGAAAGCGGAGGGTCCGCGGCTCTGCCAGGCCCAGGAGGGAAGCCGGACCCTCGGCAGGAACACGCCGTGGACGGGAGGGGAAAGAATGTCGGTGCAAGACAACTCAGGGGAGCAACGGCTGGCGGAGGTCGGAACTCGGACTGTGGGCCGGAAGTGAGGAAGGCGGAGCTTATCCTGTTCCTGCAGACACTAGGCGGCCCTAGGGAGCGTCAGCCGGGGGAAGAGTGTCTGTGTAACACTGCGGGCTGAGCAGAGGGCGTGGGATGGGACGGGTGTCGGTATAGGAGCTCTCGGGAGGGACGGATATCGCTGTGACACTGCGGGGATGCTCTGAGGGGACGGGTGTTGGTGTGGCACCAGTGCTCGCTGAAGGAGCCGGCGGAACGGGGTGGTCATGGGGATGTGGGCGTCGCTGGACGCGATGTGGGAGATGTCGGCCGAGAAGCGTATCTTCGGGGCCGTGTTGCTCTTCTCCTGGACAGTGTATCTCTGGGAGACCTTCCTAGCACGGCGGCAGGTGAGCCTAGACAGGGCCCACCTGACCCCGACACCCGGCCAGCTCTAGGCCAGCCTCGGTCTCGACTCCAAGTCCCTGGATGATTGCTGCGGCCCCAGCACCGGCCTCGACCTTATGGGTCCCTACTGAGCCTCCTAACTTGGCCCGATGATGGGGTAGGCCTTGAGGGGATCTGGTGCTTCAGGACGTTTTCCGCAACGTGATCATGGGCCCCAGGCCGCTTAGGGTCTGGTGAAAGGGAAGGCAGGGCTGCCGCCTTTTCAGGCCTGAGCTCTTGTACCTGCCCCACAGCTTCCTAAGGATTCTCGGGCCCAGACTTACTTCCTTTATTTTTGGCAGCAACTCATAAACCTTCAGAAAGAAGACACTAAAATTTTATAATCACAACTTCCCCATGATATTTGTGTCATGCTCAACCACAGCACTGGGAAGCCATTTTCTGAAAATGAAGATTTCTCAGTCCTTCCAAAGACCTGAACTCTTTTCCCTTTAAAAAATAAAAAAGAAAGAAAAAAGAAGTGTATATTGTTGTTTTTGCCCAAAGAACATTTTCTTAAAGGCTTCTTTATTGTTTTTATTTAAACAATTAAACAGTAAAGTGAAAGTTACTTAATAACAGTTCCCTGGAGATAATCACAATTAACAGTTTGATGGATTAGAGATATGAACTTTATTTATTTATTTATTTATTGGCCGCACCATGTGGCCTGCGGGATCTTAGTTCTCCCACCCTGGCGGGCAGTAGAAGCTCGGAGTCCTAAACACTGAACCACCAGGGAATTTCTGAGATCTGAACTTTTGAATGAGATAGATTTGAAGTTTAATTGACCACTTTATGGCAGTCTTTCACTGCTGGTTTTCTTCTGTGTTGGCACTGAATCAAGTCAACTGTAATGGTTAGGAAAACCTTTCTTTTTTTAACTGCTGGAACCTTTTCCTTGAGCACTACAATCTTTTTCCTCTGCAAATTTCTCCTCTCAGATTACATTCTGTATGAATCTTTAAATTGAAAATTAAAAAATTTTCTATATCTGTCATTGTCTGGGTTATATCTAGATTTCTTTTTTTAGTCCAGGATATTCAAAGAGGTGTTAAGCTGTATAGCACTAGGTTCTCTGAGTAGCTCTTAAGATAGCTTCATTAGTACAGAATGCTGTAGGCCTAGAGAAGATCCTTTGCAGAAAGTAAGCACACAGTATGTACTGTCTAAATTGGAGATGGGGTATTGAACATCTACCTACTTGTCTTACTTTAATAATAAGCCTAGTTACAGTAACTACTTTTCAATAATGTCTTCTTTCTTCAGTTATGCTTTCATGTAATGCCCTTTATCAAGTGTTTGGTAAGGTATCCAATAATAAATAGAGAATAGAGATTTATTGTAAAACCATTGTAGAAAATGCTGTCCATTATATTGTTTGGTATCTGTTCTCTGTATTATGTACCATGGGCTGAAATTACTTTCTAGAATTTGGTATAACGAGAAAGTTTGTCTTTCTTGAAGACCTGATCTGTTTCTGTCATTCCTCAAATTTCCCTTAATTTGTCTTCTAGAATCAAATTTAATGACTAGCCACATTATCTGTTAAAACTCATGATTAGCATATTTACTTTCTTCTGTCCATGAATTTAGTTTCTATATTATAGGATGTATGCTATACCTGGAATGAGTAGTACTCTTTGTAATGTTACAATTTTGGTTTACCTCTGCAAACCAAAGTGTGTGACAGCTTTGATTTTAATTTCACCTAGTCAACTAGTTGCAGGTTCTCTCATGCTTTTACTTTCCTGCACGAGTTGTTTTAGTGGTCAGTGTACTTCATCAAACGCAGTATTTGTGTATGTATAAAGCAAATTCAACAGGCTTAAGTGACAAGTTAATGTTATAAACCAAAGTTTGATCGTAAATGACTTGTAATAAATAATGAGTTAGCTTGACTGTTTCCTTAAGGTGTTTTCTTCAAAATATTTCAGAGACGGATATATAAAACAACAACTCATGTACCACTGGAGTTAGGACAGATCATGGATTCAGAAACATTTGAGAAATCTCGACTGTATCAGCTGGATAAAAGTACTTTCAGCTTCTGGTCAGGACTCTATTCAGAGGTTGAAGGCACTGTGAGTAATTTACTTCTTGGGGAGACAGTCTGTCAACTTATTTAATACTTTGGAATGTTTATTTTCATTTTTGTGACACAAAAGAGGGTACACACCTACAAATCCCAGAATGCTTTCTTTACCTTTGTTATTGATGGTAATGAGTGTGGAGCAAAACAGGCAGAAACATAACTATTTAGGCAGTTGAAAACTGTAGAGTATGATAACTGTCACCCTGAGGCCAGGTATGAAAAAGAACTTTTTAAAAAAATATTTATTTATTTGGCTGCGTTGGGGCACGTGGGATCTTCATTGCTGCGTGCCGGGTCTTCCTTGCAACGTGCGAGATCTTTCAGTTGCAGCATGCGAACTCTTAGTTGAGGCATGTGGGATCTAGTTCCCTGACCAGGGATTGTACCTGGGCTCCCTGCATTGGGAGCGCAGAGTCTTACACATCGGACCACCAGGGAAGTCTCAAAAACGAACCTTTTGTTGTAAGTTATTCTTGTAGCAATCCCAGCTCCTCTTCCTGCCTCTCAACTCTGTAACCTGTCCTCTACATTGTAGCCCAAGGAATACTGAAACACGATTCTGATCATGTTATTCTCCTACGTAAAACCTTTTGCTGGCCCGCTGTTTCCTTCAGGGTAAAGTCCAAATTTCTTGGCGTGCTTTATGAGGTCCTTTTGACCTGGCAGTTGCTTACTTGAGCCTCATCTTTTTATTCCTTACCCCAAATTCTTTCCGCTTCTTTGTTGTCCATCTCATACCCAGCTTGGTTTCTTATGACCTTGAGTCTTTTCACATGCTGGTATCTCCGTCTGGGGTGCCCTTCCTCTCCCACTTTGTCTCTACTCTCTCACTGGGGCCTGATAAATCCCTACTGTTCCATTAGGATCCAGCTGAGACATCATCTCTTCTAAGAAACCGTCTGAAACTTCCCCATCCCTCAGGTCTGGATAAAGTAGCATCCCATCATTATTCCTATCAGAGTACTTAGCATATTGTATTGAATTTGCCTGTTTAGCTGACAGACTGGTAGTTCCCTAAAGATAGGGTACTTTAAAGTCTTGTTCATCATTTTATACCTAGTACCTGACACATAATAAGCACATAATTCATATGTATTGAATGAAATAATGAGTGACAGATAATTTTTACTTAGTAAAACAGGGCCAGTCTTCCCCCATGCTAAAAGAAGAGAGGCTATAAAGTACAGAGCCATGTTTCTCAGTCTTCTTTTCATGATCTCCCCTGGCCCCTGACCCTGGTACCATTTTAGCCAATTTTCCTAGTTGCCCCTCCATGAAATTTTAATACCAGAGATATACTGTATGTCTGTTTCTGGTGTGTGTGTGTGTGTGTGTGTGTGTGTGTGTGTGCGCTTTACACTGTATGTCTGTTTCTGGTGTGTGTGTGTGTGTGTGTGTGTGCTTTACACATAAAATGAGTAAGATTCCCCCTGCCACCACAGACCAGTTCTTGGTTTTCTACCCCTAAGAACAACTGAAAGTGCATGGCGTTGAGGCTGACAGCTGACTCTGAATTCAGGTGGTTTGAGTTTGAGTCTCAGCTGTACCATACCAGCTATGAGACCTCAGTCAAGTCACTCAACATTTCTGTGCCTCGGTTTTCTGTTAAAATCGTATGGTAATAATAGTTCCTCATTCATAGTGTTGGCGAGAGGACTGAAAATTAGTTAATATATGTAGGATGCTTAGAATAGTGCTGGATCTGCAGTAAGTGCTCCAGAAGCATTGGCTATTGTGTTTTTATTTATTTTTGGCTACATTGGGTCTTCGTTGCTGCGCGGGCTTTCTCTTGTTGGGGCGAACGGGGACTACTCTTCGTTGCGGTGCGCGGGCCTCTCATTGCGGTGGCTCCTCTTGCCGCGGAACACAGGCTCTAGGCGTGCAGGCTTCAGTAGTTGTGGCTCACGGGCTCTAGAGCGCAGGCTCAGTAGTTGTGGTGCACGGGCTTAGTTGCTCCTTGGCACGTGGGATCTTCCTGGACCAGGGCTCGAACCCGTGTCCCCTGCCTTGGCGGGTGGACTCCCAACCACTGTGCCACCACGGAAATCCCTTGTTGAAATTTTTAAGGGCTACAAAATAGTGCAATATAAAGTGATATAAACATGAATAGAATCCAGAAGTTTATATTAATGAAAAATGGGTATATATTCTTTTTAAAAAATAAACTATTTTTTAGAGCAGTTTTAGGTTGACAGCAAATTTAAGCAGAAAGTACAGAGCGTTCCCATATACCCCATGCCCCCACATATGTGCAGAACTCTCCCACTGTCAATGTCCCGTGTCACAGTGGTGCATTTGTTAGAAAAGATGAACCTACACTGACACATCATTATAACTCAAAATCCATAGTTTACATTACCATCGCCTTTGGCGTTTTCCATTCTGTAGGTTTGGACAAAAATATAATGACTTGTATTCACCATTACAGTGCCATACAGAATAGCTTCACTGTCCTAAAAATCCTCTGTGCTCTGCCTATTCATCCCTGCCTCCCCGCTAATCCTCGGCGTCAACTCATCTTTTTGTCATTCCCATAGTTTTGCCTTTTCCAAAATTTTATATAGTTGGAATCATATAGTTTATAGCCTTTACGAATTGGCTTCTTTCACTTAGTAATATGCACTTAAGAGTCTCCCATGTCTTTGCATGGCTTGACTTTATATTCTTTCTGAAAAAATGCTCTGTCATAATTCCTCCAGAACTCTTTTAGGTCCCTCAGTACCACTAAGAGAAAGATTCCTAAATTGATAATAAGGTTGTAGGTACTTTCACCGTAAGCATGTTTGCTGTAGACAGCTTTGCTGTAAGCATTTTCACCACATAACCAATTGACTGTAAGGCAACTTTGCAGTAAAAGATAAAATAATGAAAAATAAAAGAGGGACATTAAAAAGGACATAAACACGTAAAATGAATAACAAAATTAAAAAGACTTTATTGCAAAATACAAAACATTTGAATACATTTAAAATGTGTGTGGATTCATGACAATACTGCACAAATAACTGATTTTATTTTGTGAATTGTACCTAAGCACTTGTCTTCCAAGTCTTCTGTTCATAGTATTTTATACAGTATTTTTCTTGTTGATTTGTCTCATCGTTCAGCATTGCACTTTTTCTTTTTTGCTAAAACTTCTT
Organism: Delphinapterus leucas; assembly: GCF_059928025.1. Taxonomy (NCBI): domain Eukaryota; kingdom Metazoa; phylum Chordata; class Mammalia; order Artiodactyla; family Monodontidae; genus Delphinapterus; species Delphinapterus leucas. Next base: position 158,009,897 of record NC_143129.1, on the reverse strand, counting down.
CCTTTGTTAAGAGAAGTGTCAGTTTTCAAATACTAGGAGGCATATTTGTAACTGAGCTCTGTATTGCGTTGTGAAAGCCTCTATACCATAGTTCATTCTTGGTATGTAGTCAAATGTCCACTGATAGATGTTCCGAAGCTCTATGGGAAATGTGGGTTCAACTTTGCACCTTGGAGACCTCTTTCTCCTCCAAAGTAGTGTGTTTCAAAGTAAGAAACCAACTCTTGGGGCAAATCATCTGTCAGCTCAATAAAGTCATCAATAACATCGCTAACTGGAGGATATACTAACCAGTTGAAACCAAACTGTCAACCCCAAAACTGTCAACCAGTTATTTTATCTTTCACAGCAAAATTTCCTTACAGCCGTTTGGTTATGCAGCGAAAATGTTTGCAGCAAGGTATTTAAGGCAAAGAAGCTTATGGCAAAGATACAGACATGTAAAAATAATTGAGATTGGCTACCATAATTGCTTCCTCACTTAAAGAGAAGAAACTGGCTGTTTGTAGCTTTGTTAAATGATTACAAAATTGTCTAGTTAGTCACAAAATTTGCATTGACAAATATTGAATACTAAGACTAGTGTGGTTAAAGCAAAGACTCAGAGAAATTAAATGGCTTACCCATATAATGGCCAGGTGACACTCACTGCTAAATGGGAGAACTGAATTCCAAACTCTGCTCTTCTGAGTCTTTAAAATTACACAGAAGAAACCATTTTTGAAACTCTAGGGACTGCAACATGAAGGTGCTAAATTTATCCTTGGGGAATTAGTAAACTACATTTTCCATTAGATAGGAAGTATTTTGTGTTACTTTGAAATCCTGTTCTGTTTGAAAACAATTTCATTAATTCCTGTTTTGTGTTGATTAAAATTAATTGGTTTGTAAGCTTTGGTCACAAAGAACAAGTGCAAAGATTAATTTAGACTTTTTTTTTGCCATGGTACTTTCTACCTGAGGGAACATAAGAGGCCCTTGTGACAAATTACAGATGCCACTGTTCACACAAATGTGACAGAGCACCCAGAGATAAAATGTCCCCCCTTTCTGAGACAAACTTTCCTGATATCTCATAGGTGTCAATAAAGAGCCCTCTCAAGAAATGGAATGACTGGGGAGTAGAGTAGGGCAGAGTAGAAAAGTTCAAATTACAGCTTCTCCAATTTCTGCTTGTTTCTGAGTCAGCAGTTTAGCCTCTTTGAGTCTCATTTTTTCTCCTCTTTAAGAGGAGAAGAAGATAGATATTAAACCACATTTCATATGTTTTGTGGCAGGGACTGAGTAAGATAATGTAATGAAGCAATTAGTATAGTACTCAACACATAGCAATTACTTAGTCACTGGGTTTCTCTGGGCAAGTTACTTTAACATTTCTGAGTTTCAGTTGCCTTATCTGTAAAATCGAGATGACTATGCTCCCTGCCCTGCCTGCTTCTCAAGACTTTAGTGAAATAATATATGTGGAAGCACAGGACTTGTTTTCGCAGGCATCATTAGTTCTTTTTACAGGACATCCTATCAATACAGAGAAACTTTACTGTTCACTGTGTTTTGTTTTTTATTCCCTAAAGCATGCTAAGCAAGTTTGCAATAGCAGTTTCCAAATGCATTCATAAATGCATTCAAAGTTCATATTAAAGGTACCCTTGATACTTACTTAAAAGCTGGACTTTTGGAACTTCCCTGGTGGCGCAGTGGTTAAGAATCCACCTGCCAATGCAGGGGACATGGGTTCAAGCCCTGGTCCGGGAATATCCCACATGCCGCGGAGCAGCTAAGCCCGTGCGCCACAACTACTGAGCCTGCACTCTAGAGCCCGCGAGCCACAACTACTGAAGCCTGAGTGCCTAGAGCCCGTGCTCTGCAACAAGAGAAGCCACCGCAATGAGAAGCCTGCACACCACAACGAAGAGTAGCCCCCACTCGCTGCAACTAGAGAAAGCCCACGTGCAGCAAAGAAGACCCAACGCAGCCAAACAAAAAAAAAAGCTGGACTTTCAATAGTAGGTGTTCCAGCCTTTCCCCCAAAGCATTATAAATCCTTAATTCTGCATTATTTATTAGTATTGAGAATAGGATGAAGGAAATGCCATCCCAAGTCAATTAGTTCAACAAGTGGAGCATGTACCACATACAGTGGTGCCAAAGCATGTCTTCTGGGAAAACAGTTTATATCCAAGATTGAGTTAGTTAAAGTAAAGTGGAAATAGCTGGATGTAGAGTTAAGGGGCCTTTAAAAAGGCAGTCTATTAAAACAGTGATTTTCAAACTTTGGTGTACATCACATTTAACTGGAGACTGACTCTTAGGCCCCACTTCCAGTTTCTGATTCAGTAGTTCTGGAGTGGAGGCTGAGACTTTTCATTTCTAGCATGTTCCCAGCGACGCTGATGCTGCTGTCCAGAGACCATATTTGTGACCCATGGTATTGTATCAATCCCCTGCATACTGGTAAAAGTCTAAGAGATGAATAGCATCAAGTATGAGTGTGATTGTGGGGAAATAAGAATGTTCAAGTATGGCTAATGGGAGTGTAAATTGATGTAAACACTTTAAAGAAAAAGCTGATAATGCCAAATAGAGTTAAAACTCACCATATGTTGGTCTAAAAAGGTGTAGAGTATAAAAAGTAAGTTGTAGAATGATAAATACAATATGATGTCATTTATATGTGTATATATATATATTCTTTTTAAAAAAAAATTTTTTTTAATAAATTTATTTATTTATTTATTTTTGGCTGCGTTGGATCTTCGTTGCTGCGCGCGGGCTTTCTCTAGTTGCGGCGAGCAGGGGCTACTCTTTATTGTGGTGCACAGGCTTCTCATTGCAGTGGCTTCTCTTGTTACGGAGCACGGGCTCTAGGTGCTCGGGCTTCAGTAGTTGTGGCATGCAGGCTCAGTGGTTGTGGCTCGTGGGCTGAGAGCGCAGGCTCAGTAGTTGTGGCGCACGGGCTTAGTTGCTCCGCGACATGTGGGATCTTCCCGGACCAGGGCTCAAACCCGTGTCCCCTGCATTGGCAGACTGATTCTTAACCACTGCGCCACCAGGGAAGTCCCTATGTGTGTGTGTGTGTGTGTGTGTGTGTGTGTGTGTGTGTGTGTGTATTCTTAAAAAGCATATGTAAACCGCTTTATTATTTATGGATACATATATAAAAATGGAAAGTAGATTGGAAGGACACCTAAGAAATATATAATAGTGCCCAAACCCCTCAAAGCCACAAGGAACCATGTCTGAACGGATGGGAATATTGTGCTTCTAACCAAGGAGTGTGATCACACTCCGGGGCTCCACAAGTGAAGAAACAGTACGTTGACTCCTCTGGGCAAAATGATTCCACGAACTTGGTATCTGTTGTGAGAAGTCGTGTTTTGTAAGCATGTATTCTTTTCACATTTTAAGAGCTGCTCCCTCGTTCATATGTCTTATTGGTTTGGTGAATATCTGTGTTCGCTTTATCTGCCCAAGACAAAGGGTGGTGCTGAGAAAGTGCCTTACTCCTATGATACCCTGACTCCTACCTCAGGATTCACTTTTTCCTGACCCAGGAAAAGGCTCTGATAGCTCATTCTGTCCCCCAACATGGTAGGTGGGCATGACTCTGTACTTATACCAATACTAATACTTTGTCCTAACCAAGAGGCTATTTCCTTTCAAGGAAAAGCCAGCTATGGAGCCATAAAGCCTGGCTCAAATTCCATTTCTTTCACTTGTTAGCTGTGGGATTTTTGACACGTTGCTTAGCCTTTCTAAGCTTAGTTCCTGATTATTAAGGTCTTTTGACAAAAGTTTTTTTTTTTCTCTAAACAGCTTTATTGAGGTAAATTAACAAATCATACAGTTCATCCATATAAAGTGTACAGGCAAAAACCTTTTAACAGTGTAAACGTAGTATCTCAATTGGTTTGTATCTGTCTAAATGCATATTTTATCCTAAATAAGATCTCTCTTTTTTTTTTGACGTACTTTCATATGATAGTTTCTAGTACTGCTTCAATGTGACCAACATGTGCTTTGTTTTATAGCTTATTCTTCTCTTTGGAGGAATCCCTTATCTCTGGAGACTCTCTGGGCGGTTCTGTGGCTATGCTGGCTTTGGACCAGAATATGAGGTATGTCATTCATTAGCATATATTTGTCAGTCTTTCTTTTTCCTTGGCCAGCTTTCTACTAAAGTTAATTTTTTGGCTCCTACCGTTATTAGGCTTCTCTGTCTCTGCAGTCCTTGTTGACCTGTGTTAGCATAATGCAAGTTACTGTAGCAAACCCCAGAATTTCAATGGCTTATTACAGTAGTTTATTTCTTAATCACATAATAACCCAGTGTGAGTATTTTGGGTGTCAGCAGGTGACATCTTTTATGTGGTAAGTCAGAGACCCAGTCTCTTCTTATATGGCTCTGCCATTCCCTAAGTGCCCCTAGGTTCTCTGCATCCAACAGGCAGATGGAATGAGAGGGTGGAGAAAGTACATCCTCTTCTTAACTCCCTTGGCTCCGAAGTGATACCTGTCCTTTGCATTCACATTTCATTGGTGAGCCAGTCATTTAGTCTCAGATGCAAGAGAGCTGAGTGATGTAGTCTCTGGTAAGCAGCTGCTTCTTGGGAACAACTCTATGAAAGGGGAAGCATGAATTATGTTGAACTCACGCTAAGCAGATACCCTGTGCCACACATGCTTAGCAGATACTTTCAACAGAGACAGAGAGTATACCTCTTAGAATCTCCACTGAGCTGCTTGAGTTGACTGCCCACTCTTCCAGGAATTCCAGTTATTGGAATCAAAGCCTTCGACCTGAGACTTTCTGCCTGTAACGGATGCTGGGACACTGCTTTTGACTTTTTCTTGGAAATTGCCAAGTCTGTTCTCTCCTTCCTGATTGTTTATTTGAAATGATGGGTCTTATCTATACATGTAGGTACCTTGGGCTTTAATTCAGCTCATCCTGTATCCCTTTTCTGTGTACCGTTTTCTAAAGGAGCCAAACATCTTTAAGACCTCTTCTTCCTGTGATATCTCTGTATCTTCATAGACTCTGTCCTGACCTGCTATATGCGCTGTTAGAGTTTAATTGCATGTTCTCTGTATTGTTTCATAAAAAATTTAAGGTGGTTTTGTATAAACATGACTGGCTCCTATTTTAGTTCCCATCTTCAATGTCACTTTCTCAGAGAGGCCTTCTCTGACCACGCTCATCTAGAATAGCATCCCTCTGTCACTCTTCTTTTTTTTTTCTCCCCCAGCCGAGCCACGTGGCTTGTGGGATCTTAGTTCCTCAACCAGGGATTGAACCCAGGCCCTTGGCAGTGATAGCGCACAGTCCTAACCACTGGACTGCCGGGGGATTCCCCCTCTGTCACTCTTTAGTGAAGCATATCACCTTATTTTATTTTCTTTATAGAGGCACTTACCACTATTTGCATTTATCTTACTGTTTATTCGTTTACTTTTTATCTGTCACCCTGACAAGACTTTTAAGCTCCAAGGGGACAGAGACCTTACATATTTTCTTCACTGCTGTGACTTGTGCCTAGAACAATGCCAGTCATGGTGTAGGTACTCCATAAGTATTTGTTGAACGAATAAACCCAATTTATATACATACATATAAAAATATTCCTTACGTTAATGGGGCATATTTTATATAATGTTCTGAGACATTATTTTTGTATTTAACAATGCTTTAGAGATCTCTTCCTGTCTGTTTATATAGATCTTTGTTTTCTTTAATGGCTGCATGGTACTGGCAGTCCTCACTCTGCACAGTTCTGATATACACACATTTCACTTACCATGGTTTAGTTAGTAACACCAGTCCCTCAGCAGGTTCAAATTTCAGTTACCACAGTATGTTACAGGCATAACTGCATAAAGTACAAGTTCCCTGCTAGCTCTTCAGTTCACAGATCACTGTGCAAATAACAGATGCTCATGCAGTGACCAATCATGTCACTCTTTTCAAATTCTGCTGCACATCTGCTATTCAGTGATTCGGAGCGTGCAGTCGTCTTGCCTCCTGGTCTCCCAGCTATACATCCACATGACATTTTACAAAGATGGATCACTGAAAGAGGGAATTGGCCAACAAAGATGAAAGTGTAGCAAAGAAATAGAAGATGATAACACTGGAATTGAAATTCAAATCTAGGAACTTCCCTGGCAGTCCAGTGGTTAAGACTCCACGCTTCCACTCAGGGGGCATGGGTTCAATCCCTAGCTGATGTACTAAGATCCTGCATGCCGTGCGGCGCGGCCAGAAAAAAGAAAAAGAAATTCAAATCTAATGTACATGGTACAGAGGAAACAGCTGACCACATTCCCACCTGAAACAAGCTTTTTTGGTTTTTGTTGTTTCATAATGTATGAAGCACTAAAATGCCCTTTCCCTGGATCCTCACCAGTACTTACATACATGATTTTTAACTTTTGCCAGTCAGGGAAAAAATGTTATTGTGCTGTTATTTCATACAACTTATTGAATGGAACTTGTTGAATGGAAAAGTCACTTATGAAGCAACATAAGTAAGTAAAAGTGTGTGTGAATATCCATACAGATTTTTAATATAACTAGTGTCCTGGTGATGAACATTTAGATTGGTTCAATCTTCCTTCCTCCCTCCCTCCCTCCCTCTCTGCCTTCCTTCCTTCCTTTCTTCCTCCGCCCGCCTTCCCCAGCTCCCTTCCTTCCTATGTTGGGTCTTCGTTGCTGCACGCGAGCTTTCTCTAGTTGTGGCGAGCGGGGGCTACTCTTCGTTGCAGTGCATGGGCTTCTCATTGCAGTGGCTTCTCTTGTTGCGGAGCACAGGCTCTAGGTGCTTGGGCTTCAGTAGTTGTGGCACACGGGCTTAGTAGTTGTGGCACACAGGCTTAGTTGCTCCGCAGCATGTGGGACCTTCCTGGACCAGGGATTGAACCCGTGTTCCCTGCATTGACAGGTGGACTCTTAACCACTGTGCCACCAGGGAAGTACAGTTCAATTTTTCTTAATTGCATACACTCGTGCCCATCCTTGTACACATGTCGTTGTGCACATATTCCACATCTATAAGAAGTCTGAAATAGTATATACCAAAATTCCAAAATGGTTTTCTCGGGAGAGAATTTTGGCAATTTTTATTTCCTTATTTTTGCTTATCTCTTAAGAAAATTCAGCAATGAACATCTACTTCTCATATAATTAAAACCAATTTCTTCACTAGAAAAAGAAGAAGAAGAAAACTAAGTGGACCTCAGCTTATCCTTAGGCATAGGCAATGTGTCTTTTGGCAGGACTTTCTGCTTTCCAAACTACCAACAAATGGTCTTATAATCAGTGTCCTTATTTTTTGACAGTGATATTTGGCCCAGCCTTTTTCAGCAGGTAATCAACTTAATGACTCAGGATGCTCCAGAGTTCTGTTGCCACATTATACATATAAGATGGAATGAATAGGTTCATCTCAGACAAGAGGTGAACTGTGCCATCAGGATGTTTTGGTCTGGATCACTCTGCCCTCATGGCGCAGCACTTTATAATGTTCTGTGTCCTGGAGTCTTCAAGTGTTCACTGATAGGGCTAGAGCCCAGATCTTGTTGCCTTTGAGAAACTGAGTCAAAACCCCTTCCCCTCACTGCCCAGTAGATCTTATTCCTAGGATATTTTCTCCTTCCTGAATTAGAATTAGAGATCTTCTGAGAAAAACTCCTGGAAGTTTGTGTATTCTCCAACTTCCCCAGTGTGACTGTCACAACTCCTTTTTTTCAGATAGAATATCTTCCTTAACTCGGTCACCTGTCTAAACTCCAGCTCACAGTTGTCTGTTAGGAGTAGAAGGGTCTTAGAGAAGAGTAGTGAAAAGTAGCATTTTGGGGTTGGATTATGAAAATCTTTAAAAGTATAATGAGCTTGCAGTCTTATAGAGCAGGGGTCCCCAACCTTTTTGGCACCCGGGACCGGTTTCATGGAAGACAATTTTTCCATGGATGGGGTGGGGGGACAATGGGGAATGGTTTCAGGATGATTCAGGAGCATTACATTTTTTTTAAAAAATTAATTTATTTATTTAGACTATGTTGGGTCTTCGTTGCTGCGCGTGGGCTTTCTCTAGTTCTGGCGAGCCGGGGCTACTCTTTGTTGCGGTGCGTGGGCTTCTCATTGTGGTGGCTTCTCTTGTTGCGGAGTACAGGCTCTAGGCACGTGGGCTCAGTAGTTGTGGCTTGCGGGCTCTAGGGCGCAGGCTCAGTAGTTGTGGCGCACGGGCTTAGTTGCTCCTTGGCATGTGGGATCTTCCTGGACCAGGGCTCGAACCCATGTCCCCTGCATTGGCAGGCGGATTCTTAACCACTGAGGCACATTACGTTTATTGTGCACTTTATTTCTATTGTTATTACATTGTAAAATATAATGAAATAATTATACAAGTCACCATAATGCAGAAACAGTGGGAGCCCTGAGCTTGTTTTCCTGCAACTAGGTGATCCCATCTGGGGGTGACGGGAGACAGTGACACCCGAAGTGTGTTGCTTATGTCCATCTACTCTGTGATCTCGTTTTGGTTGCTGTCACTGCAGAAAACCCTGCTTCACAAAGACAGGATGTTGGAAATGGAAGCAGGCTTTTCAGTGCTTTTGTGTCAGTCTCAGGATATCCCACCTTGATTTTCATCCAGAATGTATGGAGATTTGAAGCTGTCTTAAACACACTTTTAAGGCCACTGTCATTTACGATCTCAAGCAGTTGATCCTCTTCTAGCACAGACAAAGGTAGTTCACCTGGCTTATTCACAAATGGGTTGCAGATCCATTCCTTGCCAGTTCGGGGGTCTTTTGTGGTTGGGAAGTAATGCTCAAACTCTTTTGAAAGCTGAGATAAGTGATCATGCACCAGCTGGGAGAAAGAAGGCCCTCGCTCAGTCTCTTTCAAAATCTCTGCTAATGTTTGAAACATGTCAGAAATCCCAGTGTTCACTTGTCGACCCCATAATTCCAGTTTGGCTCTGAATGCAGCCACTTTATCTGTCGACTTGAGCACAGTTGTTCTCCCCTGAAGTGACAGATCGAGTTCGTTGAGCAGGTTGAATATGTCACACAAGTAAGCAAGTTTTGTGACCCATTCTGTGTCAGTGAAATGTGCTGTCAGTGGGGACTGTTTTTCTAAAAGAAATTTCTGGAGCGGCTCTTGTTACCTCAAAAACTCTGGCCAGTGATCTACCTTTAGAAAGCCATCTCACTTCTGTGTATAAGGGAAGACATGGGACTTCCTTGGTAGGCTAGTGGTTAAGAATCCACCTTCCAGGGCTTCCCTGGTGGCGCAGTGGTTGAGAATCAGCCTGCCAATGCAGGGGACATGGGTTCGAGCCCTGGTCTGGGAAGATCCCACATGCCATGGAGCAACTGGACCCGTGAGCCACAATTACTGAGCCTGTGCGTCTGGAGCCTGTGCTCCACAACAAGAGAGGCCGCTATAGTGAGAGGCCTGCGCATTGCGATGAAGAGTGGCCCCCGCTTACCACAACTAGAGAAAGCCCTTGCACAGAAACGAAGACCCAACACAGCCATAAATAAATAAATTTAAATAAATCATATCTTTAAAAAAAAAGAATCCACCTTCCAATGCAGGGGACGCGAGTTTGCTCCCCGGTCAGGGAACTAAGATCCCACATGCCGCAGGGCAACTGAGCCCTTGCGCTGTGGATCCCGTGTGCCACAACTAGAGAGAAGCCCGCACGCCGCAACTAAGACCCAACTCAGCCAAATAAATAAAGAAAAAAATATATTTTTTTTTTAAAAAAGGAGAAGACGTGTGTGCTCTGCATCCATCTCCTCACAGAGCTGCACGAACAGATGTGAGTTAAGGGCATGTACTTTAATGTGGTTGATAATTTTAATCACATCCTGCAAAATGTTGTTAAGTTCAGGTGACATTTTTCAGCTAGCCAGCAGTTCTCTATGGATGACACAGTGCGTAGACTCACATTCAGAAGTGACCTCTTTGACCCGAGTAGTGAAACCAGAAAGCCGTCCAGCCGTGGCAGCCGCTCTGTCCGTGCATATACCGACACAAAATGACCAATTCAGTTTTCCTGATATGTAATCGTTCAAAGACTTGAATAGTTCCGCAGCTGTGGTGCTGGTTGGCAACAAAAGTGCACATAACATATCCTCATGCACACCTTCCTGAAAAATATATCGCACAAAAACAAGCATTGTTGCCTTGTTGTCAACATCGGTAGACTCGTCAACCTGGATTGCGTACCATGGTGACTCATTAATGCTCTCTAACTATTGTGCCTCAGTATCCTCTGCTATTTCATCAATTCGTCTAGTTGTGGTGCTAGCCGAAAGAGGAACACGTGCCACCTTTTGAACTGCAGCCTCTCCTAAAAGTTCATGACAAATGTCCTGAGCAGCAGGCAGGATCAACTCTTCACCAGTAGTAAAGGGCTTCTTAGCTTTAGCCATGCGGTTAGCCACTAAGAGTGATGCTCTCGGTGCAGACACATTTGATGAAGTGGTGGCCTTCAATAATTGCTTCTGTTCTTCGTGTTCATGGTTTTTTTCCTTTGAAAATCTCCAGAGGCTTGTCTTTCAGTGCAGGTGCTTGGTCTCCATGTGGCGAAGCAGTTTTGAAGGTTTCATGGCTTCATTGGATAGCCGGTGGCCACATATTATATAAAGCAGGCTTGGAGAATGTGAATCCCCTGTTGCAATGAACCCGTAATTTAAGTAGGACTCTTGGTATTTTCTTTTAAATGTAGCTTTCTTTTTGTTGGCAGTCTTAGAGTCTTCTGCTGTCTCATCACTGGGTCTTTCCCCCTTTCCAAAGAAGCTCTCCAGTGACGTTTGTTTTTTTACTCATCCTGGCTAGGGTTAGCTTGTGGGCTTACCAAAACTGTGGCTGAGACAAGTGCGCAGTGTGGGAAAGAGGCATGGATGGAAGTAGATAAATTAATGGGCAGGCCACGCGCAGACTAAAACGTATCGGATTCTGACTTAAAGCCTGCCACTAGATGCAGCTGTACAGTTGATGTACATCAACTCACTTGCCACAATAAAGCTTGCCACCCGGTGCTTAATCGTTGCTTGCCACTCACTGATAGGGTTTTGATATGAGTCTGCAAGCAATTGATTTATCATGGTCTCTGTGCAGTCAAACCTCTCTGCTAATGATAATCTATATTTGCCGTTGTTCTCCACTGCTAGCATCACTGCCTCAGCTCCACCTCAGATTATCAGGCATTAGATTCTCATAAGGAGTGCACAGCCTAGAGCCCTCACATGCATAGTTCACAGTAGGGTTCGCTGCTCTGGGAATCTAGTGCTGCAGCTGATCTGAACAGGAGGCGGAGCTCAGGCGGTAATGCGAGCAATGGGGAGCGGCTGTAAATACAGATGAAGCTTCGCTCGCTCCCCCACTGCTCACCTCCTGCTGTGTGGCCTGGTTCCTAACAGGCCACAGACCAGTACTGGTCTGTGGCCCCGGGGTTGGGGACCCCTGTTAGAGAGCCATTATGAGCTTTTAAAGTAGAGAAGTGGAGTTTTAGATTCATCTGGTGTGTATGTAGGATGGATCGAAAGGGGAGGGATTGATATTAGGCAGGGGGACCATTTAAGAGGCTGTTTTACTGTTTAAGGCAAAACAATTTACAATGCTCTTGGAATCTTAGTGTTTTAAGGAGGGAATAAGCCTACTGATTGGGGAATTAGACTTCCTGTTCATCTTCTTTAAGAAGAAAAATGGCTTATTGATAGAATTATTCATTTAAAATGGTATTTATGCATAAGACAAGTGAGATTAAGAAGAACTCAAGTTATCTTAAATTAATTCAAGGCTCCATACGTAGACGATTTATATGTTAGTGCAGAAGGAACTTGAATTTATGGCATACGTTGATAAACTAGGGAGAATGGAGAATGTTTCAGAAGACTACAGGTGAGCAAAATCTAGACTTTCAAAAGGAGAGAATGGTACATTCTGTGCAGAATGCTAAACTTGATAATCAGTGCCTTATCACAATTCTTCAGTGAATTATTAAAGAAGAGATGTATGAACTTTAAAAAAAAGAGTAGAGGGACTTCCCTGGTGGTCCAGTGGTAGAGAATCCACCTTCCAATGCAGGCGATGCAAGTTCAATCCCTGGTCGGGGAACTAAGATCCCACATCCTGCAGGACAACTAAGCCCGGGCACCACAACTACTGAGCCCACGCACCTCAACTAGAGAGCCTGCGTGCCGTAAACTACAGAGCCCACGTGCTCTGGAGCCTGTGCCACAGCTAGAGAGAGAAAACCCACACGCCACAACTACAGAGAAGCCTGCACACTGCAACTAGAAAGAAGCCCTCATGCCTCAACGAAGAGCCTGCGTGCCACAACTAAGACCCGATGCAGCCAAAAAAAAAAGAATAGAGCCCAGGTATAATCCCAGAGCATCTTGTGAAGGGCACATGATAAAACATTTTATAGTTAATCTGAAAGACTAAAGACAGAGAAAGAGCCAGAAAGATTCTGAATAAGTAAAATAATGAGTGGTAACTTTTAGATATTAAAATGTATCATAAATTTTAAATAGTGTATCGGTACCAGAAACAGGCCTAACTAAGTATATGTAATCTTGGTATCTGATAAAGGTGGCATTTCAGATTGGTGAGGAATATATAGGTTATAAATTTTCTTAGGACAACTGAGAAAAAAATAAATTCCAATTTTATATCCTCCAAGAAAAAGAAAGACTTAGATGAATTGAGTATTTAAATATAAACAAAGATACATTGACAATACTTAAACAAAAAAAAACTATAATTTTTTTAAACTTTTTATTTGATATTGGAATATAGCCGATTAACAATGTTGGGATAGTTTCAGGTGCACAGAAAAGGGACTCAGCCATACATATGCATGTACCCATTCTCCTCTAAATTCTGCTCCCATCCAGCCTGCCACATAACACTGAGCAGAGTTCCCTGTGCTGTACTGTAGGTCCCGGTTATCCATTTTAAATATAGCAGTGTGTACATGTCAATCCCAAACTCCCTGACTATCCCTTTCCCACTTCATTCCCCCTGGTAACCAGAAGTTCGTTCTCTAAGTCTGTGAGTCTGAAGAAACTATAAATTTTAATATGATCTAGAGTTTTTAATTAATTAATTAATTAGTTAGGCTGTGTTGGGTCTTCGTTGCTGCGCACGGGCTTTCTCTAGTTGCGGTGAGCGGGGGCTACTCTTCATCACAGTGCACGGGCTTCTCATTGTGGCAGCTTCTTTTGCTGTGGAGCACAGGCTCTAGGCACGCAGGCTTCAGTAGTTGTGGCTCGCGGGCTTTAGAGCACAGGCTCAGTAGTTGTGGCGCAGGGGCTTAGTTGCTCCGCGGCATGTGGGATCCTCCCGGACCAGGGCTCGAACCTGTGTCCCCTGCATGGGCAGGCGGATTCTTAACCATTATGCCAACAGGGAAGTCCCGAAAGAACACTTTAGAAAAAATTGAGTACCTCAACACAAAAATGGGCAAAGGCAGAAATTCGTATGATCATAAAATACATGAAAAATATAAATCCATGCTGACAATCAAAGAAATGTGTTTTAATACAACAATGAAGAATCGAGGAGTTGTGCTTCTTTCTTTGTTTTGGCCTATCATATCATATTGGGTAAAAAACAGTTAAAAGAATCATAGGACAGAATTGTTGAGGGATAGGGAACTAGTCTCATGGTGCTGTCAGACTGAAAACTAGTATAGTTTTTCTAGAGGACACCTTGGCAGTTTGTATCAAAAATCTTTTAAAATTTAAGTTTGACACCAGGGCTTCCCTGGTGGTGCGGTGGTTGGGAGTCCACCTGCCGATGCAGGGAACACGGGTTCGTGCCCCGGTCCGGGACGATCGCACATGCCGCGGAGCGGCTGGGCCCGTGAGCCATGGCCACTGGGCCTGCGCGTCCAGAGCCTGTGCTCCGCAACGGGAGAGTCCACGGCAGTGAGAGGCCTGCGTACCGCAAAAAAAAAAAAAAAAGTTTGACATCAGACATTTCACTTTTACGAATTTATGGGGAATGAATGAAACAGGTTCATTGTAGCATTGGAATGAATGCTACATACATAATGGAAATATATGTAATGGAGCCATTAGCAATGAAGTAGATCTATATTTATTGATATAGAAAGATGTTCGTGATATGTTAAATGAGTAAAGCAGGTATTCAAACAATCTCTACAATATGGTTGTATTTTTTGAAGATGGGATTCCGATTCAGTAATTTTGAGGAAGGTCCTGGAATCTACTTTTAAAAAATTTCTCATTTCCCATTTGGGGACAAATGCTGGCATAAACCACCCTGCATGTTGTAGCCAGACACCTCTCCTTTTTTCCTCTTCCCTTCTCCCTCTTCCTATGTTTAGAAACATAGTGGCTGCACCTTTACTACCAAGTCAAATACGCTTTGGTGGTGTACTCACACTTCAAAGAATCCAGTTTTACACTGAGGAGTGAGAAGGAGAGTGATGGTGTGGTGGGGGGGAGAGCGAGGCTTTTATTTGCTTCATTGCCTTCCCCTCCCCCCAAGTCCCTTCATACCAATTAGCCCTCATCCTCCACTGTCATAGGAAAAGATATTTGTGAAGAAAAATGAGGCAGTTCTTGGCTTTTGATCTCCTAAGGACCTGTTGTTAAGGCAATGAAAGGAGTTCTAGAGGGTTATTTTCTCTCTTGAGTTTTGGCTCTGTTAAAACTTTAGCACACTCTGCCCCACCTGCCCTGGCCCAGCTTTCCTGATGCTCCATTATGTGTCTCTGCCTGGTCCCAACTAGACCCATCATCTTGTCATCTTTCACTTTTAAGGTGCCCTTTTCTTTCTCCTTGCTTTTGCAAATTGTGTGGAATTTCTCCTTGCCTCTTCTGTCCCACTAATTTATCTCTTTCTTCAGAGTAGCATTCCATTTCTCATCAGTGTTGTAAGCCTTTCTTGAATTCACCAGCATATGTGGCTGAATTTAAGTTCTTTTAACCATTTTGTCTCTATGACTTCAATTAACTTTCATATGGTGCCCGTGTAATAAAAGGAAGTGTTTTAGTGCCTCCCTGTCTTGCAAATAAACTCTGAGGGTAGCAGTGATGTTTCAGGCCCGTAGAATCAAGCACATTGCTTGAGTTATAGTAAGTACTCAGCAAATACTCGTTGATTGGTTCCCTAATATTTCATTTGAAGAATGAATTAATATTAAAAAACTGCCTCTTTTTTTCTTGTGTATAGATCACTCAGTCCTTGGTGTTTCTGCTGCTGGCTACACTTTTCAGTGCATTGACTGGTTTGCCGTGGAGTCTTTATAATACTTTTGTGATAGAAGAAAAACATGGTTTCAATCAGCAGGTAAAATAGAGAATGCAAATGTTCTCTTTTGTGCTTTTGTCCTCTGCTGGGAATAATTAAAACATAATTTGCTATTTTAGAGCATGAATTAATCGAGGGAAAAGGAACTGAAGATATGGTAAAGATCATAGTTTAAGGTCTTGCCATAAACTCTTCTAGCACTAATGTCTAGTGTTTTTTCAGCTAATAACATTTAAATGAGTTTATTTTAAACTAAAATGCAAGACATTGACTTATTGTCTTAGGCTACCTGTTGTCATGTAGTCTCACTGCCTTTTAATTTTTAAAATTGCTTTAACAATGTATCCTTTCTATTCACTTATTTGTTATTTTAAAAGCAGTTTCTTAGTTTCTCATTATGACCTTTTATTTTTTCAGACTTTGGGGTTCTTCATGAAAGATGCAATCAAGAAATTTATTGTGACTCAGTGCATTTTATTACCTGTGTCTTCACTTCTACTTTACATTATTAAAATTGGGGGAGACTATTTTTTTATTTATGCCTGGCTGTTCACACTAGTTGTATCTCTGGTAAGTGAAATCTTTGTTTCGATTTTCTTTTACAAAATGTTCCTTGGTGAGATAACTGTCATTTAATCTTCATTAGCATCTAAATGGTTCTTAAGAAGCAGAAGAAATATAAATAGGTGCTCATATAAATTCCCCTTCTGTTTTCTGCTTTTAGCTATAGAAATGGGAGAGTTGACTCTGACCATAGATTTTCTTCTCCTTATACTGGCTCTTACAGATTCTAGAAGCTAGTTGTTAGTTACCTTTAATGATGCAGTTGTCAAGCAGTTTGGGGCTGTGCATTTGTGAGTTGCCACCAGAGCGATGACTAAGTTTGACAATTTGATGACTCTTGACTGAGCTCCAGTGTCTAAAAACCATGGATATTTTGGAGAGAGAATAGATGTAAGCGGGATAAGAAAAAGAAAGCATAAACGTGTCTGCTTTCTCCTGCCCTCCTTCCCCTGCCTTTCCCTTCCTCCTCTCCCCTTTGCCCTTTACCCCTTCTTCTCTGTCCCTTGCCCCCTCCTCCTGCCCCTCCCCCTCGCCCTGCCTCTTCCCTTTTCCCCCCACAGCCCCCCCTTCTTCCCTCTCTTCCTTCTCCCTCCTTTTTCCTCTCTCCGCTTCCCCACTGTCCCTTCTTCACATCTTCTTTTCCTCTTCTCTTTCCGATATTCCAAACTGCTTCACAGCACAAACACTACAACACAATCAAAATGGCCTGTTAACAGCCCCCAGAAAATACGTCCTATCAGCTCTTCAGCTGCACTGATGGTGAGGTTTCTTTTAGTCTGAATTACCATGATGCTCATTGCTTCACCTCCTGCTGGTGGGATCATGACTGGAAAATGGGTGCTAATTGGACTTACAAATATATGTTGTATGGCAAATTGAAGTGGCAGGAGAGAGAGCAGAGGAAATGCTCCTAAAATGCTTAAGGAAGTACTGTTTCAACCAGTGTGTATAGCTATGAACTGCAGGTCAGTAATATTAGCAGGCAAACCAAATAATAGCACACAGTCAAGCTCTAGTAGTTCTTTTTTTAGCAAACACTTCAAGTCTATTATGATTACCTTGAAAGACAGAATTCCAAGTTATGATGGGCTCATGAAGTGTCAGAAATCCCCAAGATAGTTTTGAATGGACCATTTGGCTTTTCAGTTATTACCATATAGAGACTATTCATTTTGATTTAATTCATCAAACAGATATTGAATGCTGTACTGGTACTATTTCGGGCTGGGAGTACCAGAGCAAATAAGATAAGGTCCCTGTTCTCAGGGCTGGGGTCACATAGTTTTAATACTGAATCTGTATAGTGAGTAGTTTCCCTTTAAGGACATATTCCTAGGTTGTTCTCATATTTGCATTTCAGGCGCTTGTCACCATCTATGCTGATTACATTGCCCCTTTATTTGACAAATTCACACCTCTTCCTGAGGGAAGGCTTAAACAGGAAATTGAAGTCATGGCAAAGAGTATTGACTTCCCTTTGACTAAGGTGTATGTTGTTCAAGGTAAGGCTCCCTGGGGTAAGAAGATTTTATTTGAGCGATTTCTTTTATTTGATTAGTTTATTCTTAAAACTTTAATAAAAGAACAAATCAGTTGGTTTGGGGTTTTTTTTGTTTGTTTGTTTTTGTTATTTAAAGATTAGGATTTTACATTTTGGCTTTTGAAGATTTATAAGAATCGATGACATAGTCCAGGGATAGAAACTGGTGGCCTGATGCCAAGTCCTGCTCTTGCCTGCAGCTATGTTTGGTTGGTTTTATTGTTTTTAATTCTGCACCAAGGCCTTTATCACTCCCTGCTATGTCATAATATTAGACTGATTTTTTCACTTCTAATACCTGCCTGGCTCCTATATGTAACTGAGTTGGACTCTTGCTTAGATTCCATTTGGCAGTGGTTTGGGGGCTCAAAAATAAAACCAATGTTATTGGCTTTGTCTCCACCAAGAAAACTTCCAGTGTTCTGCAGGACTCTGATTTCACCTGCAGATTACCCAAGATTGGTGCCACTTGGTATTTTGGATTAGTTATACTCTGCTTTTCTGATGATTGCTTTTGAAAATTAAGCTATCTATCTGTTAGCTTGTGTAAGACTACTAAAGTCTCAAGGAAACCTACAAAGATGCAAAGAAAAACTGTGTGGTACCATGACTTTCAGAATCTGTAAATTAAAATCCATGTAAATGAATGAGTGTAGTTCTGCCTCTGCCACTTACCAGCTGTGGGATCTTGGACAAGTCACTTTGCATCTCTGGGTTTCAGTTTTGCTTCCTCTGAACTGTGGTCTGGCAAATGCTTTCTGTAAAGGGCTAGACGGTAATTATTTTAGGCTTTGCAGGTCGCATGGTCTCTGTTGCAACTATTCAACTCTGCCATGATAGTACAAAAGCAGCCATAGTAATACATAAAGAAACAAGCATGGCTGTTTTCTAATAAAACTTTATTTATAAAAATAAGTGGCAGGTTTGATTTGACCTGCAAGCCATAGTTTGCCCATTCCTCCTCTAAAGTAAAAATCACCATTGAGAAGTAGCTATGGCGGATGAAGGAGTAGAAACTGGGAAGTAATTGCAGGGTCCAGGAGGACAGAGATGGTCACAACTGGAAAGAATGAATTAACAGCAACGAGAAGAGTATAGAAATCTCAGGCATTTGGCAGCCAACTAAAGGCACAATTAGGACATGTCTATGGGGAAATAGTAGAAAAAGAAGCCAATTCATACTACTGCTTTGGCCTCTGAGATTACTAGTCTTTTAATAATATTAAACTAGTAGCACAATGATCAGTATAGTAGAACAATCTCTGAGGCGCTTTTACTGAAGGGGCAACCTAAGTTGCCGATCACTTATAATCAGATAACGTGAATGCTAATGCTATGACAGTAGAGGTAGTCGAGAAGATATGTGATATATACCATCAGTGCTATATGATTTTAGCTGAAATAGTCAGGGAAGGCTTTATGGAGGGTTATAACATAAGCTGGGACTTTGTGGAAAATCAAGATTTGAGTAGGTGGAGGGTAGCATTTCAGAGGTCAGGCTGTGGAGCCAATAGGTTTGCATTTAAATTCTGGTTCTAGCACAGATTCCCCGTGTGACTTTGGACAACTTACCTCTGCTGAACAGAAGTTACCCATCCGCAATGCATGTTTCTGTTGTTGTTAATAATGTTGTCAAAAATATTTTGAGTAAATGAATGTTGTTAATAACAGTAACAACACACATGATGGATTTGTAAATTGAAAGGAAAAACCGAGTGAAAAACCAAGAGTCTTGCTCTCAGAAAATATCAGATAGTAAGTACTGTGCAGAGAATTAAACTGATGTGAAGTGAAAAAGAATGGCTGAGTAGATACTTTCGATTAGGTCATCAGACAAGACATCTCTGAGCAAATGAATTTAAGCTGAGATCTGAAGGAAGGAGCCATCCGTGCCAAGATCAATGGAGAGACCCTCCAGAGCTTTGTATCTTCAAGAAACAGAAAAAAGTCCAGTGTGGCTACCACATGGCAGGAAAGTGTTATGACATGAAATCTGAGACATAAGCAAGAGTCAGACCACATAGGCCTTTGTAAATCAGAGTAAGGAGCTTGGATTTTATTTTAAGTCTAGGGTTAAAGCTATTGAAGGTTTTAGGCAGGAAAGTGACATGGCCTAGTTTGTACTTTTTACCTATTTTATGTTGCTATATAGAGAATAGACGGTAGGGGAGGCAAGAGTAGAAGCAGGGAGAGCAGTTAGGAGGCCAGTGCTGTTCAGGAGGAGATAATGTGGCTTAGACTAGAATAGTAGTAATTGACGGAGAGAAGTGGATATACTGGGGATGTGTTTTAGAGGTAGAGTTGATGGAATTTGCCGGTAGATGACATGTAAAGGAATAAGAGAGAAAGAGACATCAGAGATAACGACCTAGATTTTTGGACTAAGCAGTTGGATAAATGGTAGGTTACTGAGATGGGAAAAAACTGGGAGAGGAGCAGGTCTGTGAGGGTTTAAGTTCTGATGGGTGTGTTATATACCTATTGAACATTGTACTAGAGTTCTACAAGCAGTAGTTAGTTGCATGCCAGCCATAGAAACCAACTATAGCTGATTTAACCAGAGAAATTCCTTATTGAAACAATATTTGATAACTCACAAAGTCACCAGGAAAGTTAAGTTTACCAAACTTGGGAAGTGGACTCTCCATCGGGAGACCAGGAACTCAGAATCATCCTGCAGAACCAGTCTGGGGAGGACACTGCTAGTGGCTCCTGATGTTGGAGTCAGCAGTGTGTATCCCTAACATCCCTTCCACTAGCACCTGCAGAATTCATTCCTCACTGCCCTGCTTCTTTATGTAATTAGCTAACTGTTTCAGAGTCCCCAGTGGGTGCATCTGACTGACTGAGCCAGGGCACTGGGCTAGCTGCCAGGAGTGCTTGGGGAAGCAGATAGCTAGCTTTTTAGATTTCTCAAATGAGAAGCAGTCTCTCACAAGACTTGCATGATGTGAAATTCCCTAAACTCTGCAAGGGAATTCTAATACTGGTCAGGGAAATACTATGCTTGAGAATATAAACAACAGATAGGCACTTTAGCCATCCATGTGGAGATGTAGGCCTGTCAAATAAGCAGCTAGATATATAAATCCAGAGTTCTAGGGAGAGATCAGGGCTAGAAATAGTGATATGGAAGTATCTGTATCTGGCATGTAGATACCTCCTTGGATGAGGGCACTTAGAGAAGAGAAGGAGGCTCAGGTCAGAGTCAGCAGAGGAGGAAGAGCCAGCAAAGGAGGCTGAAGAGGAGAGACCACTGAGGTAGGAAGAAAACGAGGAGAAGACGGTGTTTCTCTTGAGCTAGGAGAAGAAAGTGTTTCAAGGAGGGAGTGGTCAACGGTATCAAATGCTGCCAAGAAGTTGATTAAGATAAGACATCATAAACGAAAGATGAAGAGACAGCTGGCCATGCCTTACAATCTCATAGAACGTTTTGGTTTTCAGAGTTCCCAAATACATTACTTCATACCTCAAGTGGTACGATAAATCCATTCAGTAAACAAGCATTATTGAATAAATACTACATGCAAGGCATAGTGATACAAAAAGCTTATGGTCTAGTGCAGGGACTCTTAAAACTTTAGTGAATATAAGAATTCCCTGGAGAGTTTGTTTAAAGATTCCTCGGCTCCATTCTCAGATATTGGGTGTTTCTAGTATTTATGTCTAACAAGTACCCGTAGGTGATTTTGGTGTAGGCATTCTCTGGGCCACACTTTGAGATACTTAGACCAGTGGGAGATACTAAGACATTCATTTTGTTTTATTTATCTGCCTACTTCCATAGGTAACTTCAGGTAGCTTCTAAGAAATATTTTTAAATTAATTTAAAAATTAGAATCAGAGAAGATAGAAATGAGATAGAAGTATAAGATCTAGATACCCAGCTTTCCAGATCCTAAGGTCCTATATTATTGATAAAATTGGACCACATATTTGGCTCTTAACTTCCAGGCAACCAAACCAAAAAAGTCCTCTCCTCATATCATAAATGGGAAAATAAAGCTTAAAGAAATTAAGAAAGTTTCTTACATTTACACAACTAATACATGGCAGAGCCAAGATTTGAACCTAAAGTCATTCTTAACCACTAAATTCACTGCACATGCTAGAACATAAAATATAAAGAAAATAAAGTATAGAAAATAAAGAAAATTATAAAGAAGAAGATAAAAATCAGCCATAGTTCAGCTACTGTTAGCCACTGTTAAAAATTCAGGGTTTTTTTTTTCAGTCTTTTTAAGATAGTTTTAATTTTTTCTGATTAAATAAGTATACTGACTTTAAAAGCCTTGGAACAGAGAAAAGTATAAGGGAGGGAACAAAAATCCATATTTCTAGAAGCCAGTGATAAACACTTCAATATTTTAATATATTTCTTAATAGGTTTGTGTTTCTGCTTTTCTATTTACATGTACATTTTTTCATGACAATAATGGAATTTTATATACATGAAGTTTTACATCCTTTTCAGTTATTTTGGTGAGCTTTTTCCTATCTTGTTAAAATATTTCAAAAGTATACTTTTTTTCTGGCTGCTTAAAATTCCATTTCATAGCTTTACCATAATTTAATCATTCCATGACTGTTGGATATTTAGGCTTTATTTATTTACTTATTGCTCTAAAGCTGCAATGAGCATAAATATTTGTTGTCAAGACTGCAAAGAAACAGGCGCTTTCCACTGCTGGTGGTGATTTATGTTGATATAATATTCTTCAGGTGTTAAACAATTTGAAAATGTTAATGTCCTTTCCAGTAATTCAGTTTCTAGGCGTCTCTCCAAAAAACCCCATACTTTTTAATTATTTTCCATGCTTTGAACTGTCTTTTCCTTAGGATCTAAACGCTCTTCCCACAGCAATGCTTATTTTTATGGCTTCTTCAAGAACAAGCGAATAGTTTTGTTTGACACTCTACTAGAAGAGTATTCTGTACTAAACAAAGACATCCAGGAGGAGTCTGGCATGGAACCCTGCAATGATGGAGAAGGGGACTGTGAAGAAATAAAAGCTAAAGTGAGTTCTTCTCTTCCTAAGAGACCCTGGCTTAGTTTTTATGAACAGTTCCTGTGACAGCTCAAAATAACATTAATTTCTATGTAGTGAGTGTTGAATTCAGGGAGACTATCAAATAAAAACACAGCGGCCCCTTTATAACTGTGGTATTTGGGAGAGATTATCACTATCGTTACATGCTAACTACCTTGCAAGCTTTCACAGAATGTACACAAGTATAAGGTAGGAAAATTCTTATGATTATAAGCTGTCTTTAAAACAGGGACTTTATATACAATTCCTGACATGTTTATGATTGAAGAATTCCCACAGGCAAGATAAAAAGGTGATAAACATCTCATTTTTAGCTTCATTGAGATATAGTAACTATAGGCTTTGGCAGTGGAGAGACTTGAATTTGAATCCTGGTTCTGTCATTTAGTAGCTGTGCATTCTTGGGTATACTATGTAACTTGGTCAGTTTTCTTTTGTCTGTTTAACAAATACTTATGAAATGTAAACTCTGTGCTGAGATACTTTCCTTGGCACTAGGAATACAAAAATAAAGAGGCAGACCTTGCTCTTAAGGAGTTTATAGTCTAAAGGGGAGAAAGTCATACAAGCACAGTACAATATGGTAGTTGCTGCACTGAAGCTGTAAATACTGGATGCAGTGAGAGCACAAGAGAAGACGTTTGTTAAATCTGACCTCTTAGTCTGAGAAAGCTTTTCCTGATTCTTCTCCTGGATGAGGTCAGCTAATGCTGATTAGCAAAACCTAAAGTATAGCAAGACTAAATGGGGAGGGGAAACACTGATAAGAAAACAGTACATATTTCATCAGAAACAGTCTCCAGTAGTTGTGTGTGTGATGGAATGTGCCATTGGCTTTGGTGTCATTCAGAGATGATTTGGGATCTGTGTAACTCTGGGCAAGTAACTTAAGCTCTCTAAATCTTTGATTTCTTAACTGAAAGACAATGCCATCAGGGTTTCTCATCTTGGCACTATTGACATCTTGGACCGGACAATTTTTCATCATGGGAGGCTACCTTGTACATCATAAGATGTTGAACAGCATCTCTGGCCTCTCCCTTTAGATGCCAGTATCAATCCCTCCTTTCCCAACAACTGTGACAATGAAAAATGCCACTAGACATTGCCAGATGTCCGTGGGGTTGGGGGGTGCTGGAAGGAGGGGGCAAGATCACTCCTAGTTGAAAAACACTGGGATAAAGATGCCTACCTTTTAGGGTTGTTAAGGTTAAATGAAATAATATATGTGAATAACCTTGTACTCTATGTACTTTAAGTACCAGAAAATAAGTTTTATCACTGAGCATCTGTTTTGACTCTAAAGAGATGGTCTAATAGAGTGCCTAGCCTGTTATAAATATGTAGATGGAACAAGATTCTGTGAAGGGGTTAAACAGTATTGGGTGAAGGTTAACTCCTTTGATGATATTTATTTTTAAGTGGGTTTATCAGATTTCCCCGGCGGTCCAGTGGTTAAGACTCCACGCTCCAAATGCAGGGGGCCAAAAAAAAAAAAAAAAAAAGGGAAACAAGTGGGTTTATCCTGTCTGGATATTGTAATAAAAGTCATTTTGGTCTGACCAAGAGTCATAGGATTTTAAGCTAGGAAGAGCTCTTAAGGTCATCTTATAGACAGGAAAACTGAAGTCCAAAAAGAGTAACCAGGTGACAACAGTGAGGAATCATGCAAGTTCAGCAAGTCAACCTGCTGAAGAGGTATCCACATACAGGGTGGATTACTTTATAGCCAAACCTGGGTGTTAGATAGTGGTCTGCTGATTTCAGTAATGAAATAACTGACCTTTAGTATCGGTGAGAACAGTATTCTTTGGCTTAAATCTTAGAAAAGATTAGTCTTTTGAACCATGTTGAATGGAGTTTGAGTTATTTTGTTGGCTTCTTGAAGAGTAGCTGCAAATATTTTAGCATCTATGTATAAGTTACATAGTCCTACCCTAAAGAACCTGTAGGAGAGGAGAGTAGATATGTATACAAAGAGCTCATAGTTTAAGGCAGAGAGTGGTAAGCGAGTGGCTGAAATAGTGTGGCTTTTAGAAACTAAGAAATTAATGCAGATGCTAGTGGTCAGACAGGTTTCTTAAAAGAGAGGATATTTGAACTAGGCGAAATTTTGACTTGGGGATGGAGCTTTTCAGGTTGAAGATATGGAATGAATAAAGCTATAAAGACAACTACACAATGGCTATTCTGAGACTAATGAATAAACAGATTCTTGTAGAAGGGGATAGAAAGGTAGGCCAGGACCAGTTTGTAAAGTACTTCTTCCTGAAGACATTGAGTGGTTGTTTTCAGTGGCCTGGAAAGTTTAGATTGATTTGGGTAGAGGCCAAAGCTTGTTTTAGGAAGTTTAAAATTTGGTGGCAACATATATGATAGAGCAAAGATTAGAGGCAAGGGGGACTTCTAGGGGCCTATTGCATCAAGATAACCAAGATAAGCGTGAAATAAGGGCCTACACTAGAGTGAGAGGTGAGAATAAGTGTGGAGTCATAATAAAAGATGGATTTAAAGTACTTGGGTGATTGCTATCATGGGGAGTAAAGGAGGAAATCAAAGATTGACGCAGAACGCCAGTGCATGTACCACAGGTGAGGTGATTTTAGGTAGTATATCAGTATTTGAAATTTGAATGGCTATATGTGTATTAATGTATATTAGGAAAAAGATAAAACTAGCTTATCATGAAAATTGTCATTTAGGATAAGGTTAAGTTTTAAAAAGTGAATTGATTTTTTAAAAGATATTAAATAATCACACAGGGAATACACAGGTGTGGCAGAAGTTTAGGAAATAGTGGCTTATTCAGCACCTGCTCCTGAACGCCTACTATGTACAACACAGTGGGGGATGCAAAAGTGGTTTTAAGTCTGGATCACATAGAAAGGATGAAGTGTTTCATTTTGAACAGAAGAAAACTAAAGTTATCTGAAATCCCTCCTCTTAGAGATAACTACTATTAACATTTTGATGAATATCTCCATACTGGCTATTCACATTTTATAAGATGACTAGGAAACTTACTCTCTGCAGTTTTATCCTTCAGAAGACAAATTCGATCATTGGAACAACCTGTCTCAAAAGCAGTTTAAGTAAAAGGAAAACTTTCAATATATAAAAGCTGTACTTTTATAGAAGAAAACAAGTATTTCCCCAGCAAGTGCTAGGGTCGTGTGAAAGTATTCCCAGTTGATAAGTATAGTAGAGGACAAGATCCAGAGATGTGGGTTTGGCTTTTACCCACTTCTTATTAGCAAGATGATCTTAAGACATTTTAACTTCTCGGTGTCCTTTATCTCTAAAATGAAGGTGTTACTTCCCATCTTGTGCAGCTTGGTGTTGTGAGGATCAAATGAATCAGCATATGAATTTTACGAAAAGTGCTATAGAAAAGTGAAAGATATGTGGTACTTATTTTTGTTATTGTATGTGAAATTTGCATGGGAAGAAAAGAAAATCCAGTTTTGTCTAAGAATCTACCGCCAATAAACAAGTCTCCTTTCTGCAGAAAGTGACCCTTATTTAAGCTCTTTTCATTCCATATCTTTGAATGTGACTCCATGCAGTTCTGAATAGCTTCCTAAACCCAGACATCAAACCAGGAGACAAGAGCCTATGTTATCTAATAGAGACCTGCTTATTTTATAAAAGAATTAATTCATAGTTCATACTGGGAAGCAGGTAACTAGTGAAACTAGAAGCCTAAAGACTGTGTACTTTATATAAAATGATGATAATGATAGCTGCCTTGTAGTAGTGGAGATTAACAAACTATGTAAAATATCTAATAATACAGTGTCTAGTACATAGACCATTTAATGAGTGGGAGCTGTTATCATTATTATTAAACAAAGCAGCCTATTTTGCTTATTATTAAACTAATAGACAAATTAGAAAACATGAATAATCCAACTAACTGTAAACATCTTACTGTATATATTTCTAGTCTTTTTAAATCATCATTTTTTAAAATCATTCTCCTCGGGACTTCCCCGATGGCACAGTGGTTAGAACCTGCCTACCAATGCAGGGGACACGGGTTTGAGCCCTGGTCCGGGTAGGTCCCACGGGAAGGTCCCACATGCCATGGAGCAACTAAGCCCATGTACCACAACTACCGAGCCTGTGCTCTAGAGCCCACGTACCACAACTACTGAAGCCTGCGCACCTAGAGCCTGTGCTCCGCAAAAAGAGAAACCACTGCAATGAGAAGCCCGCATGCTGCAACGAAGAGTAGCCCCCGCTCGCGGCAACTAGAGAAAGCCCGCACACAGCAACGAAGACCCAAAGCAGCCAAAAATAAATAAATTAGTTAATTAATAAAATAAAATCATTCTCCTCTTATTGGGTGTATGGGTTGTTTCCAGTTTTTTGCTGTTAAAACTATTCTTGCAATGAATATTTTTGTATATAAATCTTCAGTTGCACCTCTTTATTTCCCCCTTAGAATACATGTCTATTAATTGGTGCTTTGTTCGTTATTCCCTCTTGATGGCCATTCCCTGAAGGTACAGGTACACGTGTCTCTTAGCCATTTAAGAAACTAGGCTAGTTATCTCATTCTTTACTTTCTCTACCAAATGTATTCTGACGTAAATACTGATGTTTAAAAGGAAAAGAGATAATAAATGTAAATGCTATCTTGCCAGTCATTTTAATCTATCCCTCTACCCAGCCTCATTTTGAAGTGGTCATTTTCCTTAAAAATGAGGAATTGGCGAAGGAGTGGAAAAGTGGTAGACTATCTAGATTCCAGTATCTTGCTGCCTGTGTTTCCATTAGGTTGCATTTTTCTAAGGTCTATAAAACAAAATAAATTCCCTTTTTGTCTATTTTTTTTTGTACTTCACTCTTTTAAGTAGCTGGAGTTTATTTCAAAACTGTTAGCCTTCACTTTCTAGGGTATATATTGTGTAATTGTTGCGGGATAGATATGTGTCCCATAGATGAAGCTTTTTTTATTATTTTGTTTATTTTTTTAAAACAAGAATATTTTTTAAATATTTATTTTTAAATAACAACATACTTTATTTTTAATTAATTAATTAATTTTTGGCTGCGCTGGGTCTTAGTTGCTGTGCGTGGGCTTTCTCTAGTTGCAGTCAGCAGTGGCTACTCTTCATTGCAGTGTGTGGGCCTCTCATTAAGGTGGCTTCTCTCGTTGGGAGCACCGGCTCTAGGCGCGTGGGCTTCAGTAGTTGTGGCTTGTGGGCTCTAGGGCACAGGCTCAGTAGTTGTGGCGCAGGGGCTTAGTTGCTCTGCGGCATGTGGGATCTTCCCAGACCAGGGCTCGAACCCGTGTCCCTGCATTGATAGGCAGATTCTTAACCACTGAGCCACCAGGGAAGTCCCGAAAAATATTTACTTTTTAATTTTTTTATTTTGGCTGCTCCAGGTCTTAGTTGCGTCATGCGGGCTTCTTAGTTGCGGCATGCAAACTCTTAGTTGTGGCATGCGTGTGGCATCCAGTTCCCTGACCAAGGACTGAACCCGGGCCTGCTGCACTGGGAGCATGGAGTCTTATCCACTGCACTACCAGGGAAGTCCCTGATGTGGACCATTTTTTAAAAATCTTTATTGAATTTGTTACAATGTTGCTTCTGTTTTATGTTTTGGTTAAGTGTACAGTTCAGTGGGTTTTAGTATATAATGTGCAACCATCACCATATCACATTCATCCTTTTACTTTTAACCTTACAGTTTTTATATTTTAGATATCTCATACATAGATAGACTTTGTTGTTACAGTTGCTTTTAAATCCAATCTAACACTCACTATCTTTTTTTTTGACAAGCTTTATTTATTCGTGTATATTGTGATTACTGATATATTTGGAATTATTT
This sequence comes from Delphinapterus leucas, assembly GCF_059928025.1. Classification (NCBI taxonomy): domain Eukaryota; kingdom Metazoa; phylum Chordata; class Mammalia; order Artiodactyla; family Monodontidae; genus Delphinapterus; species Delphinapterus leucas. The sequence goes on along the minus strand of NC_143129.1, from coordinate 157,981,594 downwards.
TTACCATATTATTTTATGCCTTTTTTCCCCTCTATCCTTTTCATATCACCCCCACCTCCACCCCAAACATATACACACACATCCTCCTCTTGCTTTATTTTTAGAACTTATTGAAGGTTTTTAAAAAATGATATTTGGGTTGTCATTAAGGTTTCAAGGTTCATATATGACTATTCTTTTAATGGTTGCTGTTAAAAATAAGTCATGCCCATATAACCTAAAATCTTAGCATATACAGTATCTTCACTGCTTCCTGAACAATCCAGGAACCTTAAATAAACACTTTGATCTAATTATACCCCCTTCATATTATATTTTAGTTTTATCCTGTCTATTTTTTACCCCTAAAATTAGCATTATTATTATTTTATACAGTCATTATTTAAGTTTACCTATGTGCTTACCGGTGTCTTTGCTTACCATTCCATATTCATCTCACACCTTCCTTTTAGAAATTACTTTGCTTCTTCCAGAGTATATGCTTTAGAAATTTCTTTGGAAAGTTGTTTTTGTTTTATTTATTTATTTACTTACTTACTTACTTATTGTCTGCGTTAGGTCTTCGTTGCTGCGCGCGGGCTTTCTCTAGCTGCGGCGAGTGGGGGCTGCTCTCCGTTGTGGTGTGCGGCCTTCTCATTGCAGTGGCTTCTCTTGTTGTGGAGCACAGGCTCTAGGTACGTGGGCTTCAGTAGTTGTGGCTAGCAGGTCCTAGAGCGCGGGCTCAGTAGTTGTGACGCACTGGCTTAGTTGCTCCGCGGCATGTGGGATCTTCCCCGACCAGGGCTTGAACCCATGTCCCCTGCATTGAAGGGCAGATTCTTAACCACTGTGCCACCAGGGAAGTTGTCCCTGTTTTTGTTTTTATATCACTCTCATTCTAGATATCAATTCAAGATTGACAGCTATTTATCCTAGCATCCTAATATTTGTTTATCTATTTTTTTCTATTCTGTTCTGATTTCCTTTGTTCCTGTTGAAAAAGTCAGCTCTGTGAGAATTCCCTGGTGGTCCAGTGCTTAGGACTCTGTGCTTCCCCTGCAGGGGCCATGGGTTCGATCCCTGGTCAGGGAACTAAGATCCTGCCTGCAGCATGGCCCAAAAAAAAAAAAAAAAATTCTTCTCTGAGCTTACTGTTTTTTTTTTTTTTTTTTTTTTTTTTTAGTTCTTTCTGGTTATTCTTAAGATTTCTCTTTGATTTTCGTGTTGTGAAAGTATGGACTTCTTTATCCCAGTCCTGTTTGGGATATACTGTGGTTCCTAAATCTAAGGACTCATGTCTTTCCTGAAGTTTAAAAAACTCTTTGCCATTATCTAAAGTATTCCTTCTTTCCCGTTCTCCCTAGTCTGTCTTTCTGGAATTCCAATTAGGTGAATGTTATACCATCTCATTCTGTCTCCCATGGGTGCTAACCGCTCTTCTATATTTGTCTCTTGGAGCTTCATTCTGTAATTTTTCAGCTCTACACTCCAGTTCATGGATTCTTCCTTTAACCAGTCCATTGTGTTTTAAAGTTCTAATTGGTTCTTTTTCGAATCAGTCATTTCTGGTAGTCTCTTATTCCTTCCTCATGTTTTTAGTTCCCTTGTTTGTATAAAACATGCTTCTTTTTATTCTGTATCTGATAATTCCAGTATCTGAAGTCTTAAGGAGCTAATGTAGCTAGCTCCATATTGTTTCTACTAACTCTTACTCATTGTGGCTTGTTTTCTGAAGTATTTGGTAATTTTTATTGTGAGTTCATAATAGGTCAATGATCTTCATCTTCAGGAATCTTGAAGCGTCCGAGTTTAGGGTACATTCCTCAATAGAGGATTTGTATTTGCTTCTATCAGTTGGCCCCAGTGCTACCAAGCCAGAAGCACTTTAATATCTCATCTTGGGGTTTTCTGGACCATGCAGATAATGGTTTTGAATTTGAATGGAGACTTTTCTTTTTTTTCCACTTTAGATGAGCTTGACACAGTTGGGCTACTTCACCAGCATTTTTTTTTTTTTTCTGGCTCACTCTTTGACTCAGAGTATACCCCTTCATGGGATTATGCAAGGGATGTTAATTTCAACTCCTCACCTTTGGCTTTTTCTTACTTTAAAATAAACTAAACTGTATGTTTAAAGATATTTGTTTTACCTTATTAAGCAGTTTTTTTTAAAAGATGTTGGGGATAGGAGTTTATTAATTAATTAATTTATGTTTGCTGTGTTGCGTCTTCGTTTCTGTGCAAGGGCTTTCTCTAGTTGTGGCAAGCGGGGGCCACTCTTCATCGCGGTTATTAAGCATTTTTAGATGTTTTTCAGAGTATGTGTGTGTTGGTGAGTGAATGTGGGTATGCACATGTGAGAGTGTGTGTATAAGATTAAATTGTTCATTGTGTCTTGGCACTATTTAAATTTAATCTGGAAAGTTTATAAACAGTGAGAATTTTATTTGGCTTTGAAAATATTATATTTTATCATTCATATGACCACCTACCATTTAGGTTTAGTTATTTAATTTAATTTATTTATTTTTATGCGGCGTGCAGGAACTTAGTTCCCAGACCAGGGATCCAACCTGTGCCCCCTGCGGTGGAAGCATGGAGTCCTAACCACTGGACCACCAGGGAATTCCCTATGTTTAGTTATTTTAAAACCAGTACTATAATAATATGCAAATGATTACATATCTGTTGACTAAAAAAATTGTTTATTTGATAAATGTTGAATAATTTACTTTTATATTTATAGCTGTGTGAAAGTTGAAAGCACAGGTCTCTGGCATCAGACTACTTGGCTTCACATCCCAGGTTTTCTATTTATTGGCTGTGTGGCCATAGGAAAATTAGTTAATTTCTCTGTACCTAGATTTTCTCATCTTTATTTTTTTAATTAATTTTTATTAATTAATTGCTTTACAATGTTGTGTTAGCCGCCACTGCACAAGAAAATGAATCAGCCATACACATACAGGTATCCCCTCCCTTTTGGACCTCCCTCCCATTTAGGTTACCACAGTGCATTAGGTAGAGTTCCCTATGCTATACAGTATGTTCCCATCAGTTGTCTAGATTTTCTCATCTTTAAAAGTGTACTTATTTAAAGATTTTCTCATCTTTAAAAGTGTACTTATCTAATATGGTGATTATGATGTATAAATGAGCTATAATACAGTATTTAGCACAGAGGACCTGGTACACAGTCACTGTTTAATAAATGTTAGCAACTTTGTTGTTACTTTTTTAATCTTTCCTGGCCTATTCTTCATATGTGTTGAAGGAAAAACAAAATGTATGCATGTGTATGTATATATTTTTGTGTGTATATGTGTGTGTGTGTATTTACATATATATTTGTAATGTTGGTTTGAGAGGCTATCATAAAGTTAGGGAAGCAGAACTCCAATAAATTTTAACATTAAATTTTACTTTATTAAAGTAACACAAACATACTGTTTAGAAGTTCAGAGTACAAAAAAAGCATATAATAAAATATAGCAGTTTCATGTTTCTCGCTTCTCTGTGCTGCTCACGTGCTGCCAGAGCCCTTTCCCCACAGACTGCAACTCTTTTAGCTTCTTCTGACATTTACACATATCATTTTTCTATATTGTATGTGTACTATTATTTATTGACCCTATCTCTTTTTTTTTTTTTTTTTTTTCTGCACCGCACGGCATGTGACATCTTAGTTTCCCCAGCCAGGGATCCACCCCGCGCCCCCTGCGGTGGAAGCGCAGAGTCTTAACCACTGGGCCGCCAGCGAAGTCCCTGACACTATTATCTCTTGGCTTTCACTTACGGTAGATGAGGATTTAGCTCTTGTCCTAACATCCGCTCTGCTCCTCCCTTCCCTCAGTTCTTCCAATATAGTCCTGTTACAGTTCTTGGTTTAATCAGTATCAAAACATTTTTGTAAACATTATTGTAAAACAGTGTTGTGCCTATTCACTGCTGAGCATGCCTTACCTTTTTTCCCTCTTGCTTAATAATTGCTTTTTTTTTTAAGTGTGCTTAGTTTTCCTTTTATCTTTTTGCTAATTCTTCTCACAACTTCTGCTGTCTTTCAGTATAATTTCCTACAAGTTTAATTGCATCATTAACCTTATCAGTTTTAGTCCCCCTCATCCCTGCCACACCCCAAAAGAGATCTCTATTTTCTTTCTTTGGGGTGGTTTCTCTGAAGCCCTGCTCTTCAGCTCTCATACTGGACTTCCCTTGTGCTCATCCTTGATTCCATGTTGATTTGCTGTGTTCTCTTGATAGTGTACATCTTCTACTAGTTTCATCAGGTTAAAAAGATGGTATGGTGACTGAGAGTGTGATCATGGCAGCCCTTAACAGATTTTCTTTCGAGTCACACTGTTCAAATCTGGATGGGTTACCCTCTCTAGCTGGTGTATAGATGTCATTCTGGGGTTGCCCTTTACCATTAGAGATTTCCTTCACTTCTCTCCTACATTGGGTCTCCTGTGTTCTGTATTCCATGACTTTTTGTTCCTTAATTTACTCCTTCATTTTGGTAAAGAACATCCTCAATCCAGTACCTTCCTGAGAAAGACTGCATAGTAAAGTTTTTGAGTCCTGGCATCAAAATGCCTTCACTTTTCTGTCACATTCTTTTCTGTCACTTTGACTGGGGTTTAGATTTCTAGATTGGAAATACTTTTTCTTCAAGATTGTGAAGGCATTTTTCCATCGTCTTTTTTTTAAAATTGCTTTATTTTTATTTTTAAAAATTAATTAATTTTTTGGCCACGCCACACAGCTTGTGGGATCTCAGTTCCCCTACCAGGGATAGAACTTGGGCTGCAACAGTGAAAGCCCGGAATCCTAACCATTAGGCCACCAGGGAACTCTCTCCGTCGTCTTCTTGATTTCAACATTGCTGGTGAGGTGTCTGAAATCATTCAGTTTACTTATCCTTAGTATGTTACCTTAATTTTTACGCTTCTAGAAAATTGTTGGATCCTTTCTCTGTGTTCTGAGATTTCACATGCCTTGGTGTGAGCCTTTTTTTTAAATTGAAGTATAGTTGATTTGCAATATTATATTAGTTTCAAATGGACAACACAGTGGGTCTGTTTTTACCCATTGTGCTGGGTATGCATTGGGTCCTTTTAATTTGGAAGCTGAGGTTCTTTGGTACTAGGAAACTTTCTGGAATTGTTCTGTTGATGATTTTCTCCTCTCCATTTTTTTATTCTCTCTTTTCAGAGTTCCTATTATTTGAATGTTGGCTTCCTTATATTGAACTTTCTTAGCTTTTCTCTCCTGCTTTTCCATTTCTTTATTTCTTCTATTTTCTGGGAGATTCCATCATCTCCCAACCTTTTTCTTTTTTAAATAAATTTATTTATTTATTTTTGGCTGCATTGGGTCTTCCTTGCTGTGCGTGGGCTTCTCATTGTGGTGGCTTCTCTTGCTGCGGAGCACGGGCTCTAGGCGCATGGGCTTCAGTAGTTGTGGCTCGCGGGCTGTAGAGTGTAGGCTCATTAGTTGTGGCGCACAGGCTTAGTTGCTCCACAGCATGTGAAATCTTCCCAGACTAGGGCTCGAATCCGTGTCCCTTGCATTGGCAGGCAGATTCTTAACCACTGTGCCACCAGGGTAGTCCTTCCAATCATTCTATTAAGCTTTAATTTCCAAGATTTACTTTTCTCTGAATTTCCCATTTTTACAGTATCCTCTGTTTTTCCACGAATATAATATCTTATCTCTGAATTTTCTCCTTCTATCATTTCTGTTTCTTCCATACTGCATTTTTTTCTGTATCTGGTCTTCCATCTTAACAGCTTACTTACCTTGTGTACCTGATAATCCTTGTTCGTGTACTCCTTAGTAAAGGAATGGGACTGAAAACCTGATTGGAATCTCTGAGCCTGTAGATAAGGCTTATCAAATTTGAGCTTCACTGTAGCTTGGCTTGGATGTGCTTGTAGTTGAGGAGTACCTGCTGTTAGTATCTTCAGGTCTTTCCTGGTACAATGGTCAGTTCCCAGGGAGTACTCTTCTAATCTTTTGCCTGGTGGGTAGTTATCTGGGAGCCAGGTATGGGGAGAGGACTAGCTTGGGAGAGGGAGTTCTCAGTGTTCAGTGTACCATACCATTAGGTAAGCAAATACATGGTCTGTTGCTAGTGTACCCAGGCCCTCAACTATGTCGAACTCCCAGTTGAAGTGTCCTATTCTTTTGCCCTATCCAGGGAGAATGAGCTTTCAGGCTTTTGCCAGAACGAGGAGGAGCACTTGCCTTTTGGTGTGGAGTTGGAGAAGGAATCTGGAGCTTTAACCATTTCTCACACAGCTCTCAATTCTTATTTCAGCCACCACCTCCTGTTCCCCAGTTCCAGAATTACCTGGTACTGTTAGTTCTCGAGCCCTTTAAAGACTCTCAGTGTTAATCAGTGTTCTCAGCCAGTGTAAATCAGGCTGGTTCTCTTTTCTCCACTGCTAGCTTATGATGTAACTTCCTTTGGCCTGCCTAGTCTATTATCATTTGTCTGTCTGCTTTCCTGCTTCCAAAATGTTGTTGCTCTTGCCACCTCACCTGTTTTCCCTATCCTTGTGGGTTTATATCTTAAAAAAAACAACTCTTGATTGTAGTTTTACTGGAGTTTTTAGAGGGAATAAAATTATATGTGAATGTTCCCTCTGCCATCTTAGCTTGGAAGTCTCAGTTTTTTAAATAGCATTTCCTGGTGTTTTTGGAGGTCATAAGTGACATGTCCTTATTAGCAGATAATTTGGAAAATAGGAAAGATATGAAATAAACATCACTGTAATTCTACCATATAGAAAAACTATTGTTGACATTTCGATATACTTTCAGTCTGTTTTCTATATTTGTGTATTTTTACATACACATTCGCATTTTTTCATAATTGGAATCATACTATATATTTTTAGTTTTGTTTCCTGCTTTCTTCACCTAATGAACCATTTTCCCATGTCAGAACATAATCTTTGAAAACATCTAGTGGATATTCATCTAGTGGATGTATAACATAAATGTTATTTGGCACCATCATGAGCAGTTTCCCATGTTGCAACATAATCTTTGAAAGCAAAATTTCTAATGGGTTTATAATATTGCTGTCACATGACTGTGTCGTGATTTATTTAACTATTGTCCTATTGATAAAGATTTATATTTTTTCTAATCTAAAGTAGACTCGTGAAGTCAGAATACGTCTGTCTTGTTCATGATTCTGTGTTCAAGCTTAACCCGGTATTTAATGTGGAGTGGTTCAGGGAATGTTTTGTTAAGTGAATGAACAGTTCTGCACAAAAGTCCGATTGTTTTCTTAAGTTAGAATCTAAGAAGGGCTCTTTCTGGGTTAAAAGGTATAAACTTTTTGAAGTTTGTTGATAATTTATTTTCAATTTGTTCTTTGATTCAGAATAAGAAACAAGGATGTAAAAATGAGGAAGTACTTGCTGTGCTAGGCCATGAACTGGGGCACTGGAAGTTGGGACACACAGTCAAAAATATCATTATTAGCCAGGTAAGTTTGGAGTGACAATTCTCTTTTTATGACAGGATAGTCAAATTATAAATATAGCACGCATGAGAGTTCATATAGTAGAGAGGTTAATACAGACTCTGTAGCCAGGCTTCACATCACGGCTCCCTGACTTACTACCTGTGTGACCTCAGGCAAGTTCCTGAGCCTCTCTCTGCCTCCATTCCCTTGAGTGATGATATCTCATAGGACTGATGTAAGAACTAAATGAGTTAATATACGTAAAGAGTTTGGAGTAGTACCTGGAATACGGTAAGTACTATAGAAGTATTTATTGTTGTTATCATCATCGTCATCGTCACCACCTCCTGAGTCGCTCAGCTAAGGAGCTGTGAAGATCAAAAGGAGTGAGCCCAGATAACTTGGGTATTAAAATACTTTATTATTTTTTTTTTTTGCAGTACGCGGACCTCTCACTGTTGCGGCCTCTCCCGTCGCGGAGCACAGGCTCCGGACGCGCAGGCTCAGCGGCCACGGCTCACAGGCCCAGCCGCTCCGCGGCATGTGGGATCTTCCCGGACCGGGGCACGAACCCGTGTCCCCTGCATCGGCAGGCGGACTCTCAACCACTGCGCCACCAGGGAAGCCCTAAAATACTTTTTAAAGAACATTTTTTCTCTTTTAAAAAAGTCATTATAGGGGCTTCCCTGGAGTGGCTGGGCTCGTGAGCCATGGCTGCTGAGCCTGCGCGTCCGGAGCCTGTGCTCCGCAACAGGAGAGGCCCCAACAGTGAGAGGCCCAAGTACTGAAAAAAAAAAAAAGTCATTATATACCCATAGAAAAAAAAATTGGAAGAGGTAGTAAATATAAAGAAGATAATAATTTCTGTAATATTCCTCTTCTGGGTATTAATACCACTAAACCAACAGAGCGACCACAGTTTTAAGGCTCTAAGTGAAGTAGCACTGTGTTTTGTTGACTGGTTCTGAGCATATATGGCCTCAACTGAGACTTAAATGGGTCTTTGTACCTTTCTAAAAGGCCAGCTGGTTCTGGGTGATGGATTATATGGGAAGACTTGTGGACCCCTGTACGTACCTTCCTGTTGCCTTACATCTATAGGTATAAAAATGAATTCCTTGGCTGGAAGCTATGTTGTACAGATACATGGCAGTGAGTAAGACATTAAATAAGTCCAAATCCAAGTTTAATGTAAGTTATTCAGTTTAATAAGGAAAATCACTGCTGCTTTCATGAAGGAAGGGGTCCAATAGAATCAGCCTACCATGAGGGTGGTGGGCTGGTCCCTGAGGTACCTCATCAGGGCCGGGGTTGATTGCCTCTTCTGAAAAATTGGACACTCAGCAAGAGCCAGTGGGGGGATGTCTGTGTTGTTGATTAATGCATTGACTCCATCCCTATCACCATGGCCACTCTGTTCATGAGCCCTTGACCAAGTCCTAGAGTGGCTAAGGAAAGAACCTGGCTAACATCCACAGAGCAGGTATCTTCTCCACCTGATCATTGAGAGGGCCTCCTCTACCATGGAACGCTTTTGGTGAACATTCACGTTAGACCTAAGTATTATCATACTCTGGGCTAATTTTGGAAGTTTTACCACATACCCCTTTCCAGATCTTCTTGTTAGCCATCCACTAGTTTTTTCCAAGGCCCTAATCATCCAGCTAAACCATTATTTGTCCACTAACAATGAATTAGTATATATATCCTCAACTCAGGCCCTCTCTCCTTCTAGAATAAAAGTAAAACTATAAAACTACCTAAATAACATTTTCTGTGATTACATTAACATCATTCTTAAAATCACATCATGATGTCTTGTTCTACTGATCCCACAGTGAAATCAGCTTAGAAATAACTCAGAAATTTTGTATCCTTCTTTCTAGATGAATTCTTTCCTGTGTTTTTTCTTGTTTGCTGTATTAATTGGTCGAAAGGAGCTTTTTGTTGCATTTGGTTTTTATGACAGCCAACCCACTCTAATTGGACTATTGATCATCTTCCAGTTTATTTTTTCACCTTACAATGAGGTAACGTATACTCTTTAAAATTATCTCACATATGCCCTTGTCTATTTCAAATCTAGAACCTTTAGGGTAGTGAAAAAACAAAACAAAGCTATAGTTTTAACAAGCAGATGAAACAAAGTTTTAGTCCCTTGATTTACTAGCTAGTACAAGAAAGTAGCAGAAAAACCCAATCCCAAAAAATAAGTGCTTGCATACTGTTGGGGAAAAAAAAAAGTGGAGAATTAGACTGTAGTGGTGAAAACCTTGATATAACAGGTACCTAGAGACTTGGTAGATGGAGATTAACTATTGGAATGCTATGTCCTAGACCACATATTCACCAGTGCTTGAGTGAAAACCTTCTGTGTGTGAAGGGACAAAGCAAATAATAATTGAGTGTAAGTATGACTGCATAAGGGAGGCTGTATGACAGTGTTCCTCTGATTGTATTCCCTGACCACCTGATTCATAATAGCCTTAGCATCCCACCCCAGACCCTCTGAATCAGAATTGGGTGTTTTATGATAAGTGTAGTTTAAGAACCACTCAGTAGGGGGACTCCGTATATGTGATAAGACATAGATTAATGAGACTGTATATGAATAAATCCAGTGATGGCAACATGTCCTGATACTAATTGATTAGACTTCCACATTAAGCCAAGAAATAGTATTGGGGATCTCGAGATGTCTCCATTCAGAAGAACTCTTTCTTGGGACAGGTTGTAGAGTTAAGGTTTTAACTTTCTCCGTAAAAGGTGGGGGTGGGCTGGGGTGTAAGGTACCAGCAAAGAAAAATGGAGAGGAATAGATCATGTTTGTATAGCGTTGTCCTCAGAATCTACATTCATTTTCCAGAGAACTGAGATTTATTATCTTTAAACTCTAAATGTTTTAATTTTTTATTTTACCTTTTGCTGAGAGTATAAAATGCTGTATACAGACTGTTACTTTTAAAGAGGTCATAGAACACCTTATAGTGGTAATTGTCATTTCTGTCTTCAGTCGCAATTCAGGAATGCCTTAAGGACACTGAGCTATGTATATGAAATGCCCCAGACTGCTTCGCTCTTTAAGCAGTTATGCTGTTTGTTTGTTTATTTATTTGCTTAACTAATTTTCTTATCTCTTTGCTCACTAACAGGCTGATAATCCTTGCTAATATCAGTGTAACTTTCTGTTATGGTCATTATCTGTTTATAATTTTCTTCTTCAACCAATCATAGACTGGGAAATCAGATAAACTCATTAAGTAAAAGTTACTAGATTCTGACTGAATATAAGTGTCCTCTTATAAGGAAGGCACCAGTAACATTAGTGGTTCTCCTTTGGGCATCTAATTTGGCCTCTCAGTTTTTGTCTTTGTCTCCTTATATTGAGTAGTTGAGTTCACTTCAAAAAATGTCTAAGTAAATGTGGGGTATTAGAGTAATTTGAAATGTGAGATATTAGCAACTGTTTTAAAAACCTTGGTGAGCCCAGGAGATTCATTTCAAAAAGACTAAATATTTAAACAGAAAATCTTATGTTTAATGTCAGCATTTAAGAGGTCATTATAGGAAAGACATACTTTCCCAGAAAATGGGGAAATTGTCCCATCAAGAAGAGCTTGGAAACCTACAGCAGAGTAGGTAGGTATAGGTTAGTATCTGCTTATGTTTCTATTTATGTCTTACAGTGAGATTCAAGGAACAGTTAGCCTGGGACACTTGAAATCAGGAGATAGATAGATAGATAGATACATAGATAGATAGATAGATAGATAGATACTAGTTAATGATTCTGTCCCAAAAAGTACATTCAAGATGTGGAAAGAAATTTCAGGTAGAATTCAGATATTAACTTTGAACATATCTAAGAAGGTATCAGGAACTCCCAGACTTTATGTTGAAACTCTGTATCTGCTAGTGGCAATAAGAGGTACAGAGTAAAAAAAAGTAAACTTTTTTTTTTTTATTGCTGACATATTTTAAGGTAAGAAATAGACATCATGTCATTCAACCTTACTTCAATATGCAAATAAATTACTTCTCCCTCAAAATTTATATTTTCGGATGAAATCTGTCCTCTTCATAGTTGTCACCTTCAGGGACTGAACATTTATTCTGATGAAGCTACCATAGCTCAGAACACTTTAGAAAATTCTATTTTGAGATTGTCATTAGTGGCTATAATATATATATATGTGTGTGTGTGTGTGTGTACACACACATATATATATTAGAATGTTCTCAGTTATCATTTAAAGGTGGATAAGTGAGCAAGAATTTTTTTAAAAAAGAAAGAGTCTGAATATAAATCACCACATCTTACCTGTATCTGAGGAAGGTAGTGTCCATGGGCTTTGGAATCATCAAGAATTTCAGCACTGCCACCTTCTAGCAGTGTGACTACAAGCAAGTATCTCACCTCTCTGAGATACACCTTCCTCATCTGTAAAACAGGAGTAAGAGTAATTACCTTGTAGGATTGTTGGAGAATATGTAAAGTGTCAATTCAGTGCCCAGCACATGGCAGGCTCTCAAATGTTAGTATTTCTTTGTTAACACTGACATTCCTTTGGACATATATCTGTTTCTGGTCTGTTGGCTTGGGGGGAAAAGGCTCAATTTTTAATAATTCCCCCACCCTAGGTCCCCTAAATATGAGTGATCTTTCTTTTGGCCTGCTGTTTCTCTTATCCTGAGCCAAACTTCCTCTACAGTTTTGGCTCATGAAACCTTTAGTGACAACAAAGAGGGGAGCAGTGGTTTAAACACTTTTATTTACTTTTTCAGGTTCTTTCTTTTTGCCTAACAGTCCTAAGCCGCAGATTTGAATTTCAAGCTGATGCATTTGCCAAGAAACTTGGGAAGGCTAAAGACTTATATTCTGCTTTAATCAAACTAAACAAAGATAACTTGGGTTTCCCTGTTTCTGACTGGTTGTTCTCTATGTGGCATTATTCTCATCCTCCACTACTAGAGAGACTCCAGGCTTTGAAAAATTCAAAACAAGACTGAGTTGCCCAGGGTCTGCAGCTGAAGACGTTTCTGATTATTCCTGTCCTGGCAGCATGTTTTGGCTCTTGATGTTTTTAAACTTTTTTTTTTTTTGAAGAAAAATTATTAAGTATGGAAAAGCCAAGATTTAAATACATTTAATATCTCATTTCAAAAATGATTTTAATAATCCATTTCTTAAAGAAAACACTGGATGAAATTTTGAGGCTTCATGTTTTTAAAGGCTTAGTTTTATCTTTAAAATCTAGTTTACCGTCAACTTGTAAAATTACTTGAGAAAATACAGAACTTGTTTTATTTACATGCTTATATGGAACCTGCATATAAGGCGTTTGGGGGCATATGTTTAAAAGGGAACACACCTCTGAATCCTCTCTGTAAGGCAGAAACAGTGGTCCTGAGTCACTGTGCTCATACCTAAGTTGAGACTTATTTTTACTTTCATGCTGTTATGATTTAAGCTGGCCAATCAATGTTTTAAATAAGGAAGAAAGCTAATAATTGGTAAGGCTGATGTTTTGTAAATGAAAGTAGTTAGAAATATGCTCTCTCCTGTTCTATCAAATTTCTCTGTTCCCTCTCTTGCTATACACTGATCAGGAGTTTCTAATAATGCTTTGAAATTAGGAATTATGTACAGAATGTTTTAAATCACTGGGTTTTGTTTTTGCTTTTAAGAAAGTCTTTCTCTTTCTTTCCACCTGGTGGGTATGATCCCATTAGGGGTAAACGAGTATTTTTCTAAACATTCAGCTTTTTCTCACTCATACTCTTGTATTCAATAAATAGTACATCCTTTTACTTAGCAAAAATTGCCATATTGAACAGGCTTTGCTATTTTAAAAGTGGGAGAATGTGGAAAGAAGAAGAAATGACATTTTAAGAGATGTAAGATTGAAATACTGATGATTCTCTTATGATGTTACAGGGAAAAAATATAATTTTCTATCTCTTTCAAGGAGAGAAGAGTTTTCATTTTTATTTTTCTAATTTTTATCAGTAAGTCTTAAGTGCTATTTAATCAGGCCTGATTCCATTTTAGAAAATTATAGTTCTTGATATGCAGACAAGTTTTATTTTCAAAACAAATGTCATGAAAGATTTCCAGTTTTTGAAGCTGCATGTTTGACTGATTCAAATCTCTGTCCACTTTCTGAATGAGACCCAACTTTGTGCCTAGCGCTCCCACCCACTGGTGATGTGTACCTTCTGGGCATTTATTCCAAAGTGGGATCAACTGTGCGTGCTTGGTATCTGGCCAGAAAGTCTTTTGCTCAGCTGATATTTGGGTGATGTCTTTACATGGAAATATAATAAAAATAAACATCTAGTTTAGTACCGTATTATTTATTTTCCTAAGGCTAAAGAGGAACAGTGCTATGATTTGATCCAGCATCTTTCATCTGTGAATTCATGCTGTGATAACTGCCTTTCCTTCCTTCCGTGCCTTTAAATACAAATTTCAGCTCTGCACAAGTGAAACATTAAAAATTGCCAATGCATATTGATGTACTTTGTCTTTAATTTGACAAAATTTGTCTGTCATTTGTTACCTAGTAGATATATGTTTATTACCCTAGAGGAACCAAGTGCTAGTACTGGGTTGGCCAAAAAGTGCCTTCGGTTTTTAAGTAAAAATAAAAGACACATTTCTCATTTTCACCAAGAACGTTTTATTGAAAAATGTATTCGCCCTTTTGTTCCACTACCTTCTGCCATTTTTCAGGCAACTTCATAATTCCATCTTCCCAAAACATTTTATCTTTTTGAGCAAAGAACTGTTCCAGGTGCCTTTTACAGTCTTCCAGGGAATTGAAATTTTTTCCATTAAGAGAATTTTGTAAAGACCAAAATAATGGAAATCTGAAGGTGCAATGTCTGGTGAATATGGTGGGTGAATCAGAACTTCCCATCCAAGCTATAACAGTTTTGCCTGGTCATCAAGGAAACACGCGGCCTTGTGTCATCCTGATGGAAGGTTATGCGTTTTCTGTTGACTAATTCTGTACACTTTTCTCATCGAGTGCTGCTTTCAGTTGGTCTAACTGGGAGCAGTACTTGTTGGAATTAATCGTTTGGTTTTCTGAAAGGAGCTCTTAATAGAGGACTCCTCTCCAATCCCACCATATACACAACATCACCTTCTTTGGCTGAAGACCAGCCTTTGGTGTGGTTGGTGGTGGTTCATTTCACTTGCCCCACGATCTCTTCCATTCCACGTTCTTGTACAGTATCCACTTTTCATCGCCCGTCACAATTTGTTTTAAAAATGGAACTTTTCATTACATTTAAGTAGAGAATCGCATGTGGAAATATGATCAAGAAGGTTTATTTCGCTTAACTCATATGGAGCCCAAACATCAAAGCGATGAGCATAACCAAGCTGGCGCAGCTGATTTTCAGCACTTGATTTGGATATTTTGAGTATGTCCGCTATCTCCCGCGTGGTATAACATTGATTGTTCTCAATTAATGTCTCGATTTGATCGCTGTCAACTTCAACTGGTCTACACGACTGTGGAGCCTCGTCCACCGAGAAATCTCCAGCACGAAACCTTGCAAACCACTTTTGACAGTTCGATCAGTCACGGCACCTTCTCCATACACTGCACAAATTTTTTTTTTTTTTTGCATTTCGGTTGCATTTTTACCTATCTTGAAATAATAAAGCATAATATGCTGAAAATGTTGCGCTTTTCTTCCATCTTCAATATTAAAATGGCTACATAAAAATTCACCAACTTTGATAAGTCTTTTTTTAAATGCACACTGATATGACAGCTGTCACGTACAGTCTAACAAAATTGTTTTGAATGAAGTTAAAGACAACTAAGTGCTACTAGAGCCATCTGACGGAAGAAACAGAATGAACCTTTTGGCCAACCCACTACGTGAAGAGTAGTGTGAAGCAGTGGCCTGAGTGCCGAGTGGCAGCAGGACCATCACTGCACCTCACCCGGAGTCCTCTTCAGTGCTCCACTCCAGAGTGCCACTTGCTGGTGTTTTCTCAGAAGTGTCATTCAGAACCATTCCTTCTCCATTCCCATAACCTCTCATTGTCTTAGGCCTGTTTGGTCTGCTCCAGCTGCCTCTTTAGTCTTCCTTTCATGTGGCAGCAGTAACTAGCTTTTTTGGGGGGGGGGCATACCCCGTGCCATGCAGGATCTTAGTTCCCTGACCAGGGATCGAACCCGCGGCCCTTGCAGTGGAAGCGCAGAGTCTTAACCACTGGATCACCAGGGAAGTCCCAGTAACTAGCTTTTTAATATGTGATTGTTTTGACCTGGTCACCTACAGTTTATGGGAGGTGTAGGGATGGCCAGAGGATACTGGAAGGTTCCTGAGGTATTGACCAATCAGGGGAAGGAGTAAAGAGGCCAGCCAAGGAGGGAAAGAGGTGGCAGTCTGCACCCTAATATTTGGTGGGTGTGCAGGGGGCAGAGTGAAGTAGATCAAGGCCGCAGATAAAATGGCATGACCACAGCAGGGTTTATCTCTGAATCCAAGGCAGAGTCCTTGTGTGTACATACTGCCTTTATCTGACTTGGCTTTTTGCTGAAGTCTGAGAGCTGCTAGTAAATCCTACCTCTATTTAGGATAGGAGCTGGGATTAAATCAACGACTTTAGTATCAATGGTGGTTCCAGCTTGCCCTTGACCTGTATATTCTCACGCTCACCCCTAATCCTTTATGTGGTATTTCCCTTCCCTGAGGACTCGTTCTTCCACTTGGTCTTTGTCATCAATCTTTTGGATTCGTTTGTACATATATACTTTATGTAGTTTTGACTGTTTTGCGTTTTCTGTCGTCATTTGCAGAAAAGCTTTACCTTAGCAGAAAGCTTACCTCGAGGGCCTTCAGTTCTGTCATAGATGCTATACAAAAAAAAGTACAGAGAACTTCTTTCCAGAAACTCCTGATTCAAGATCATGATGATGTGAGCAAGTAACTCTTGTGTCAGGCTATATACAGTTTGGTGGAAAAGCAGGAATGATCCATAGTGGGATGGTATGGCCCTATTCAGACAATACGGATAGGGAAACCTCTTGCTCTTCTCTTATTATTCAGGATAGTTTCCAGGGAGGAGGGTTTCCCAAACAATATGACCAGAGACAGATAGGAAGATACCTCCATGTGTTCTAAAAACCTGTGAAACCAGGACTGTTCTTACCCAGCGAGCAGGATGAAGCTGGCATCTCAGTTAACAAATAACCTGTACCTTCAGGTCAGAGCTCCCCTCTGGCTCTCTGCCTGATGATTGACAAACAGGGGAGTATAACTTAGGGTTGAGATCCAGAGCAGGGCTCTAGAATGCAGCACACCACTTACTATGAAGACCTCGGGTAAGGAACTTGACTGAGCCTTTATTTCTCCATCTGTCATTTAGTCAGCAAATACCGTGCCCACGCGCTGTACCAAGCTCTGCTCCAGGTGCTAGGGAACACGTTAGTAAGTAAACGATAGAAAATCCCCGCCTCGTGGAGTTTACATTCTAGTGTGGAAAATAGACGGTCAGAATACACAAAACAGGTATCAAATGAGAAAAAGGAGGACCTGAGGTGTTTGTGGGTTGGGGGGAGGAGGGGAGTTGATAAAAGGTGTCACTGAAGGTAATGTTTGAACAAAGACCTGGAGAAAGTGAGTGGGTGATCTCTGCAGGTGTTTGGGGAAAGAGCATTCCAGGAAGAGCGAACAGCAAGCGTAAAGGCCTTGATGTGGGAGCAGGCCTGCTCTTTGAGGAACACCAGAAGGCCAGAGAGGCTGGGGTGGGGTGTTCTAGGAAGAAATGGTGGGAGATAAAGTCTGATGGGTAGGGATGCAGCAGATTTACAGGGTCTTGTAGGCCATTGGAGGAACTCAGGCTTTTATTAGACTACAGTGGACGTCATTGGAGGGTTTTGGGCCAAGGAGTGACATGGTCTAAGTTTTAACAGGAGCACTGGCTGCTATGTTGAGGAGCAAGGGTACAAGCAGGGGACTAGTTGGGAGGCTCTTGCAATACTTCCACAAGGGACTTCCCTGGTGACACAGTAGATAAGATTCTGCACTCCCAAGGGCAGGAGGCCCAGGTTTGATCCCTGGTCAGGGAACTAGATCCCACATGCATCCCACAACATTCTACTTGAGACAACAGTGCTCACAGAATGAATGAATATTTGCTAAACAAATGAGTGAAAAGGTGGTTGACAGGGTTGGAGATGAATTAGCAATAAGGGGTGAAGGCAGAAGGAGTTAAAGGTGATGCAAGTTTCAGGCCTGGGTACTGGGTAGATGGTAGAACTAGTTACTGAGATAGGGGACCCTGAAGGAACAGGTTAGGGGCAGGGAGTGACCAGTTTGGGATGAGTTGAGTTTGAGGTGCTTATCAGAGAGGGTGTGCAAAGGGGCAAAGGACACATTTCTTCTCATCCACTTGACTTTAGTTGGTTGTAACCTCATGAACAGCATGACAGAGGCCCATTAACCAGGACAACTGGCTATGGGTCCTGTCACCAATGGAAGCCTTCCTTTACAGGTAAGATACAAGCCTACCATTTATCCTGGGGAAATTTCTGCCCCTACCAGGATCTTTTGGGTTAGCCTGTCTACTGCTGCTCCACTGCTCTTGCCAGTGCTTACCTGGCCGAGGGTTTGTCAGCTTCTAAGCCCACCTGGTGCCATCATATGATACCCATTCCTGGCGGTGGAGGGAATAACCCAGATGCTCTGGGTCATCTTGGAAAATGCCTCAGCCACACACAAGCTGAGACCAAATCCCTTCCTTCCTGGTTTGACGATTGGTGGGGTCTTCTTTGAGTACCCTGAACATATTATTCATTCACTTAACAACTATTTTATTGAGCACCTGCTATGTGCCAGGCACCGTTTTGAGGTTTTGTTTTTGAAACTTTCTTTTGTTTTCTCTTCTCTTCAAATGACTTTTTTCTTATGTACAGAGGTATGTATGTATATATCTCTGGTGAAACATTTAAGTTCTACCCTCTTAGCAAATTTCAATTATATAGTCTTATCAACCAGAGTCACTTATGTTTTACCAGGCACTGTTTTACGTGCTGGGGAATGGAGTGGCAAACAAGACCAAAGTTTCTGCCGTTATGGAGCTTGTATGTTGTATGTTGAATAGTGATAAGTGCTAAGGAGAAATAGTAAAACCCAAGGTGGGTATCAATATTGGGATAGGGGTGAGAAGGTCACTTTTGAGTAGAGACCTGACGTGAGGTTGCTGTCCGTGATATTTTGAAAAAGAACATTCCAGGTAGAGAGCATAAAAATAGCATGTGTGTTGGCGCAGCATGTTTGAGGAGCAGCACAGGGGCTGGAGTGGCTGGAATGGAATGTACCAGGGTCCAAGCGTGGACCTGAGGTCAGAGAGGCTTCTGGGAGAATTGTAAGATCAAAGTAAGGACGTGTGTTTTTCCTGAGTGAATCACCCTCCAGGAAGTATCAGAAAGGCTACCAGCCACTAGTTCCTAGGAATCAGCCCCCTTTTGGCTCCTTCAAATGCCTGAGTCATAAGGAGTGAGGCGTAACTCTGCATAAGATCTGTGAATCATGTAATTCAAATCCTCCAGTGGAACTACTCTCAGGGAAAGTCACAGAGAAGGAGAAGGAAAGAGGCCAGGGCCAGCACATGAGGAAACCTCACAGAATAGACTGGCTCTCTAAGCCCAAAGTTTCAGGCACCGGGACAAGTAAAGTGACATGGCCTGGGGAAGGAGCGCCCTCCCCCAGCAGGTAGGAGATGCCTGAGAGCCTGCTGCTCAGGGCCAGGGTTCAGCTGCCTCCTGTAGCCCTCACCCTCTCCCCTCCACTGAGCTCTAGACGCTGCATTCCAACAGCTCCCCTGGCAGCCACAGCAGCAGCGGGGCCTTCGGAGGGGCCTGGGATGCTGTGACTTCGGATTTGCCAAAGCTCTGAGGGTCAAGCCACCTCTGTGGCCCTTAGGGCTGCCCTGCCTTCTCCTTCCTGTCTGTCCCTGGATGGAGGTAAGGGGGCTGAGAGGTCACCCATGGGGTATATGTGTGTGTGTGTATTGGGGCAGGGGAGGCTACTGAGGGCAGTTCTTGGCAGCTGCTGGCCAGAGGAAGAGAAGCCTGCTCCAGCCTAAGTGGAGACTTGCAGGCAAGTGTAGGGTGAGGTGTAAGAGAGACCAAGCTTCACAAATGCTGGGACCTCAGGCCGGAGTCCTGTGTCTCCAGGAGGAAGCTGGCAGAATGCTTCACTTGGGGGAATAAATGCCCAAATCAATAATGGCGCAAAGGGATTGGTCACTCCCTGAATTTCAAAAGCTCCCATCATTGCATGGGTCAGAGGTACCTGCCACGCCCTTTCCTGCTGCTGCTGCTTGGAGTGGCCTTGCTGGCCTACACGGCTATGAGGCTGGGAGCCCTCAGGCCGACACATCAGATCTGAGTCAGTCTCCCCTAGATGTTCCCTCAGTGAAAGTGGCATGAGTGAATGTCACTTCTGCCCTCATCATCCAGGTCCAGGTCTGTTTTTCTCATGGGCCTAGAAGCCCCTGGAAGGCAAGAGCCAGGTCTTCCAGTCTTGGCTGCCAGCTCCTGCCCCAGGGCCAGCACACGGTGGGTGCCAAAGCTCACAGAGGACCTCCTGTGTGTCAGGCCCTGGCAAGACATTGGGTGCGCTCTACTGAATAAATGAGGCAAGGCCAAGTCCTTGCCCAGCTGTACAAAGGCTAGGAAGGATCTGCCCAAAGTTAGACAGAGGGTCACCATCCTAACTCTACCTGCAGGTTCATCCCACAGGTGTTCCTCAAATATGCTGTACCGTCCTCATAATTCAGGATGTGCCCAGAGGCAGGTACCCCACCCTCCCCCCTCCCCTTCTGGAGCCCTTGACCATCCTGCTCAGGTCGTGGAGGCCCACCCCTAATCCACAAGAAATTAAGCCCAACGCTCGCATCCTGGTTTGTACCCAAGTCAGGGGCTTTTATTTACAGAAAGGCCTGGGCGGATCTAGCGGTTTGGTGGGAGAAGGTGATGCCAGAAAGGGAAGGGAGATGGGTGTTTAAATACTCAGATGGGAGGAAGGTAGGGAGGAAGTAGTGGACTGGCTTAAGGATGGCCACCTCTGGGCAGTCACCCAGTAAGCCCAGGAGGTGAAAATGGAATCAGGAACCAGCAAAGGTGTCAGTCCACTTGCCCCAAGGACAAGATGTCCAGTGGAGGATGGTGTAAATTAAGGAGACATTTGTTTCGGTGACATCTGAGCGGTGCTCCGGGAAGGAAAGCCACCCCATCCTCTGGACCTCGCACTCTCCAGTGCCACTTGCCCTGTCTGTTAGCCTCACCTTTTCACTCTGATGTCCTCCCTTCCCTTCCCCCATGTTTTAGAATTTCCTTTTCCTCAGGACTCCTGGGTCCCAGACAGAGGTCCCGGGAAAGCTAGTTTCCTGGGCAGAGGAATGGGATGCATGTCCACCCAGAGGGCACCTAGTCCTTTTCCCCCAGGATGCCCACTGGGCTCCATCTTGGCCTGATGCTCATGGCCCCTTGATGGATCCAGGCTCTGTGAGGCGTGCAGACGTGTAGGCTGAGGCTGCAAGGCAGGCCGCAGGCTCACAGAATCCTGGCAGCCCCATGGGGCCTGGCAGGCCAGGTCGGCCTGCCTCTCCTGGGGCCCCTGCGACCCCTCGATCTCCATCTTTGCCGTTGATCGCCTGGCCAGACCGGCCAGGCAGTCCTGTGAGAGGGAGAAGGTCAAGACATCAAGGCCTCCTCCTGTCTCAGCTTTAGATTTCCTGTCTCACTTTTCAGGTGGGGAAAATGAAGCCAAGGACACCACAGAGAGAAGGGACTCTGCCCCAGACACAGAGGTTCTGAGAGTCGTGTCTGATTGTCCTTTCCTCCCAACTCCCAATCAGTGTCGCTGGGGAGCACATGCCCCTTCCTTTCCCTCCACGAAGCAGATTTTTGTGCAACCCAGGAACTCCTCAGAATCCCAGCTGCCCAGTTCTCAGCCAGACCCTGCCCAGAGGCTCCTGGGTGCTCCAAAAGTATCAAAAATCGGCTGTGTGGGACTGAGTTGGCTGAGCATGAGGCCTCCATGGAAGAGACCCAGTTGTCTCTGGATCATTAATCCCAGAGCTGAGAGACACAACTGCCACTGGGCAGTGCCAAGATCTTACCTGGGATCCCTGGGGGCCCAGGCATCCCGGGATGCCCTCGTCCAACTTCTCCCCTATCACCCTTCTCTCCACGTTTTCCTGCAGAGAAAGAATCAAGCCTTCGTTTTTCAGAATAGGAAAATGCTTTTTTTCTACTTGGCTTGCTACTTAATTTCTATTTCACACACAACAGTTATTTGTTTTGTGCTAGTTTATAATAGGGGAAAGTTGGAAATGACTGCAGACCTGATTAAATAAAGGCAAGTCCAAAGGATGGAAGGCTATACAGCTGGTAGAGTTCTTTACAGGAAAGTGTCTAATAATCACAATAGTTGGCATTTACTATATGCCAACTCTATGTAAGTTACCTATAAATGTAATCTTCATGACAACTAGGAGGTTGTTGCTATTAATATCCCCATTTTACAGATGATACATCTAAGGCCCAGGAAGATAAACAGGTAACTTGTTCAGGAGCCACAATGAGAAAGTGGCAGAGTCCGGACTCACACCTGTCTTGTGACTCGAGCTTGCCTTCTTGAGTATTTTGTTAATCTGCCTCCCCACTTTTAGAGACGTGGAAGGAGGTTTATGGAGTACCACTAAGTAAATTTAAAACAAACAAAACCCCCCAAAAAACCCAATCTGTAAAACAGTACATTCATTTCTATCAATTTGCTACTGAAAAAGCAAGCCCAGGAGTCACATGTGGGAGAAATGGGTGCAAGTGTCTATACCTCATCCTGGGAAGGGGAATGATGAAAGATAAAACAGGAGGCAGGGCAATCAACTCAGTAACTGAGGACCGCCCCCCCCCCCAGGGGCTGGTCTTGGCCAAACCCCCATCCTCTGGCCACCACAGACAGAATAGCACTCACCCTTGGGCCCGGTGTTGCCAATCTGACCCACAGCTCCCACGATGCCAGGAATGCCCCGAGGGCCAGGGTGCCCAATGGGTCCCTGTTTGCCTGGGTACCCAGGAGGCCCAGGGGGTCCTGGGAGACCCATCATCCCAGTCGCACCCAGAGCCTCCCGCTTGGCACTCACAGCTATCTCTGCCAGTTGCTCTGGAGGGAGGGAGGGAGACAGAGAAGTCTGTAAGCTGGGTGTCAGCTCAGTAAAACTGGGGAAGGCAGAGCATCCTGGCCCCTGGCCCCTGGCCCCTGGTCCCTACGTGTGCACGCAGAACAGCCTGGGGGTTAACCTCCACCTTCCTCAGGCTATTGTACGGATGTCAAAGGTCCTGAGAGGGCAGGGATGTAGGTAAGGTCCCCAGCCCCTTGGAGGGGTCAGAGCTGGAATGGCCGCCCCTGACTCCAGACTCTCCAGCAAGGCCACTTGAAGAGGCTCCTGAAGGATGGCGATGCCCTGGCTTGTGAGGAGGAGTTGTTACCCCCCCCGCCCCTCACCCTGCAGCATCTTCAGCACCACATCCTCAATGTGCTGGTCACTGGCGTCTCGGCCCTGAAAGCAGAGGAGGTCGTTCAGGAAGAAGCCCCTGGCTGCCAGGGCTGACCGCTGCAGCGCGATGACCCCCTCCTGTTCCCGTTTTCTCACCAGAAGTATTTTCAGCATCTGACTGAAATCCCTCCTGCACCCACACCCATCCTCTCTGACCCTGAGGTTTGGAACCAGCCTCAGGGAAGCCAGCTTCCTCTGGGAATTCCCAGCCTTTGGGGCGATAAGCAGCAACCCAAAGAGATGTCCTTCCAAAGAGACGCCTCCTGCCCTGGAGGCCAACTTACCGCCACGCCCTGCCTCCCAGGCTGTCCGGGCAACCCTCGGTTTCCAGCCAGTCCTCGAGGGCCCGGGGGCCCGGGGTAGCCCTGCACCCCCGGGGCGCCTGCATCCCCACTGGGGCCCGGATAGCCGGCTTCTCCGCGGACTCCTTGCTGCCGAGTGGGGTCGGGGCAGAGCCAGGGTCAGAGGACGCACGCGCTGGGGGCAGCGGGGTTCGGGGTTGGGGAAGGATGGGATGGAGGGGAGGGAAGCCTGGGGAGCCGCGGTCCTGGTCCCCAGCGGCGCTGAGGGAAGGCGGGTGGCGGGAGAGGGGAAGGTGGTGTCGCGGCTGCAGAACTCACCTGTCCCTTGGGCCCCGGCTCGCCAGACTCGCCCTGCAAGCACAAGGAAGAGCGGTCACGAGGCTGTGGGGTCCCAGGGCCCGCCCGCTGCCCCCCGCAGCCGGCTCACCTTCTCGCCTTTCTCTCCTGGGAGGCCAGCCACCCCCAGATCGCCCTGCAGATTGAGACCGAGTCAGACCGCCGTGGCCCCGCGTGGCGTGGGAGCAGGGGCGGGGCGGCTGTGCTGGCCTGTGACACCCGCGTCCCCCGCCCCGACGCGGGATGCCCAGACGTTGGGGGAAGGGGACATGCTGGCACTCACCACTCCGCCGCGGGGCCCGGTCTTCCCTGGGAAGCCCTGGAGAAAGCGGGGAGTCCGGGGCTTGGTGAGCTCGGATCCAGGGAAGGCTGGGTCCACAGGGTCCCCCCAACCCCGGCTCCTGGCCACACGCCCCGCTGCAGCTCTGCCTCTCACCGCCCGCCCCCCCACCCCGGGGTCCCTTGGGACCCGCAGGGAGAACTTTTCCCACGAAGATTTGCGGTGCTCAAGGATCTCACTGCCCTCCACCGACTCCTCCCGCAGAGTCTTAAGGCGTCTTTCCCTGGTATTTTCCAGCCCCATTTGGTACCTTGTCTCCCTTGATGCCTGGCAAGCCTTGGGGCCCTGGAATTCCGGGGGGACCCTGTTCCCCCTTGGGGCCCTGAGGAGAAAAGAAACCAGAGGAATAAGTCAGATGAGGTGCCCAGACGTGCTCCCCATGCCCATCCCAGCCACCCTGCACTTACCTGTCGGCCTTGAGGGCCTGGCTGCCCCACTGGCCCCCTCTCACCATGGTCACCCTGAAATGGAAAGTGAAGGTCACATCCGGGCTCTCAGCAGGGGCAGCCTCACCCTGCCAGATCCCCGACCCTGTGGTCAGGGTGCCCTCCATTCCTGCTGTCACCGCCGTGGAGGTCCTGGGCTCCACTTCAGAGCTGCAAACCGAGGCCCTGACTGGGAGGCCTCATGCAGGCTGGGCAGGATGGGCAGGCACTGGAGCCTTGAGAGGACCCAGATCCTGGGTCCAGCAGTGCCAGCTGCTGCAGAGGCCCCCAGGGAGGGGCCGCTGTGCCAGGCACTTACCTTCTGCCCCATGATGCCCGGGGGACCGATTTCTCCTCGAGGCCCCGGCTCTCCCTGGGGGACAGAGAAATCAGAGGTGAGCCATAGCCTGGAGGATCCCTCCTTTCCGCACCTGGCCGGCCCCTACCCACCCTTGGGGCTCAGCTGATTTGCTTCATCGGGAAGACTTCCTTCACCTCCTCAGCTTCTGGTCCCTGTCCTTTTCCTTCATAGGACCCAATACAGCTGTAGTCATCATGTGATCACTTGTTTAATTTAACGTCTGTCTCTCCCACGAAACCGTGGGCTCCACGGGAGTCGGGGACCGTCTACCTCAGCGCCAGCGGGTTGCGGATGTTTGGTGAACGTTTATGGAACGAATGAATGAATGACTTCCCGCTGGATTCTCAGCCCCAGTCAGCTGGGCCATCTGGGGAGGCCCTACCCCAGGACAGAAGCAGCTCCCACCCTCTCTGCATTGTACACAGGGAAACCGGGGCCCAGAGAGAGAAGAGAGCTGCCCTGCGTCAGTGGCAGAGCCTCGACTGGCACCGAGGGCACCCCTAGGCTAGGGCTCCACCTCACAGTCTCACTCAGGCCCCATACAATGCGTGCAGGGTCCTCAGGCCTGGGGGAGCGGGGGAAGGGAGCAAAGCAAGAGGCCTTGTGTCAGAAGAGGGGACACTCACCTCCTTCCCGGGGGAACCAGAGACTCCTGGGAAGCCTTGCCGGCCTGGCTCACCCTGCAGGAAAACAGAGTTCTGAGGTCAGTCTGTGTAGCCCAGTCAGGCCCTTGGCCTTGGAGAAGCCCAGGGAACCTTAAAAAGACTCTGGAACCAAATGAGCTGGGGAGAGGAGAGGGTTCTTGGTGAGGTCCTCTGGACTCCGTTGATCTTCCTGTTTCTCATCTAGATATGCAGCCATGCCATCCTGTCTCCTCTAGCCAGGATGAGGGTGGGAGGGAGGTGACAGGAGGGAGGTGGTTAGGCCCAAGAGACTCGTGTCCGGGCCAAGTCTCTGAGCTTGGGCTGAGGACGGGGCCTTGCAGTCTTTAAGCCGCATCCCTGGTCCCTGCCCCCAGGCTCGCTTGCTCAGATGAAGCCAACTCTGCCCTCTTACCTTGTCTCCAGGGCCTCCTTTTGTCCCAGGCTGGCCGGGCACGCCCTGTAGAAGGAAGCTGATGTCAGTTTCTCCCCTGGCAGGGGGAGCCCTGTGCACCTACTGCTTTGCCTCCCGGATTCCTCCCCTGCCTTATGGGAGCTGAACAGCAGAAGGCCCAGCCGTGAACTTGACTGTGCCTAGCCGCGAATCCCTGGTGAGAGAGGAGGTGGGTACAGAAGGGCCTGCCTACAAGTGCCTGTGGTCCATAGGGAGCAGAGGGCCACATGTGAGTGCACACAGGAACGCAGTCTGCACGTGGACATGTTAGCAGGCCTCGGCCTCAGTACCCCTGGCAGGGAGGGACAGGGGTTCCCAGAAGGTGTGGGCTGGAGGTGGGCCTGACGGTGAGAAGGCACAGAGAGATGGGAAGGGCATTCCAAGCAGAGGGACCAGTAAAGGCTTGAATGTGTGGAGGCAGAAAAGCCAAGGCCATGTTGAGAAGGGAGAGGATGAAGAGGGGCAGTGGCTGACGAGGCAGAGGGATAGGCTGGGGTCAGATTATGGTGGTCCTGAGATGCTAAGATGAGCTGTGACGACGAGGAGTGTAGCTGTCCTGTTCGTAACTTTCCCTGCCACTTACTGTACCTCAGTAACTCTACTGAATGACTGGACAGAGTGACTTTCCTGGAGGCAGCAGGGGAGGGGGAGCACGGAAGGTGTTTAGCGGGAAAATGGTCAGATTCCACTTAGCCAACATGGACGGTTGGAATGGTCAAAGAGAAGGCCAGAGAAACTGTCCAAATGACGAAGCCTAAGCCAGGCCAGACTTGGTGAGGAGGCCTGAGCTGGGTGGGGACAAGGACTAGAGCACAGCCCTGGCTGTGTGACTTCCATCTCATCAGTCACTCACGCCACCTTGGGGAGGTGGGCCACAGAGTGCCTGGCCTCCTGGAGGAGGATAAGCAACTTGCTGTGTGGCAGCCCCCGTGGCTCCGCCCCATACTCACCACTAGGCCCTGGTGGCCCGGGTGTCCTGGCCGCCCCACCTGTCCTGCACTGCCCTGCAAGAGACAGAACCAGAGACACAGATGAGTCTCCCACCCGAGTGGAGGCAGGGAAACTGAGGCCCCGAGGCAACCAGGAATGTGTCCGTGACATGTGTGAGGATTCCAGGCTCCTAGGCCTCCAGGCTCAGTGTGATGGGACTCAGAGCCTCAGCTGGAAAGGGCCCTGACCCTTGCCCCAATCCCACCAGCCATCCCCCCTCCTACCTTCGTGCCAGGTGTGCCTGGGGTCCCGTCCTTGCCGTCAATGCCTGGTGGGCCCTGCTCAGGAGGAAAGTTGAAGGGACACTCACAATGGGGAGATGCCTAGGGTCAGGCCACCCACCCGTGTCCCTGTGTGGGTCAGGTCACCTTGGGAAGCCCCACTAGCCAATTGGGGGTGGGAGAGTGGAAGTGGGAAGGGATTTCGTGGAATGGACCACAGTCCTTCCCTTGTGTGGGTGATGAGTGTCCCAGGACCTCTCCTACATCACCACCATATTTACAGGTGAAAAAACTAAGGCGCAGAAAGAGGGCATTTCCCGAGGTGACAGCCCACCGGCAACAGAGTTCAGTCTAGAATCCCAGGCTCCTCCTCCTCTGGGGGCTTGGAGAGCTACCTGGACCCCGCCCTCTGTCCACTTACGGTTGCTCCCTTCGGGCCTGTTATTCCCTGGGGTCCTCGGATACCTTGGCTGCCCTGCAAAGTAGACAGAGATCAGATCAGCTTCAGGAGGCTGAACTCCTGTCTGGCTGTTCAGAGAAGGCAACAGCTAAGAAGAGTGGCCTCCGGGTCCCAGGGTCCCTGTGGCACAGGCCATGCTGTGCAGGGGCTGGAGGAGAGGGGCCTAGTTGTATGAGTTTGCCCTGGACCTAGTGGGAGGGAGTAGAGGTCAGCACCAAGCAGGCTGGGCTGGAGCAGGACAGGGGAGGAGCCAGCACTCCTGAGACCCACCAAGGCCCTGAGTGACACTGATGTGAAGAAACACAACAACTAAAGACAATGTGTGGACTTGGTTTGGGTCTTGCGTTGAACAAGAACCCTGAAAAGACATTTTTGAGATCACTGGGAAAAACTGACTACAAGCTCATGATTAGATGATGTTCAGGAATAATTGATAATTTTGTTGGAGGGATAATGATATCGTGGTTATGTGAGGAAAGAGCCTTATTTGTAAGAGATACATTCAGAAGTGGGTAACATGACGTAATGTTAAGAATTTGCTTGAAAATATCAGAGCAAAGCAATGAAGTGAAGGAGAGAAAGGAAGAAGAGGATGGATGAAGTGAGAGCGGTAAAAGGTTAATTTGGGGAGGTAGGTACATAAGGGATCACTATAGTATTCTCCCTACTTTTGCGTTTGTTAAAAAACTTGCACAATAAAAAAACTAACAAAAAGAAAAACAACCCTAACTTTACTTTCTGCTCAATTTTTCTGTAAACTCAGAACTGCTCAAAAGAGATAGTCTTTTACTTTAAAAAACAAAAAAGAGAGAGTTAAGAGAACTGGGATCTGGACCAAATCCCATTAGCCCCATGACTGATTCCCTGGAATTTCATTGTCTGGCCCCAGTGACCGTGGGACTGCATTACACGGTTCTCCCAAAGTCTGAATTTGATCAGCAACAGGCTGGGCTTGGAGGAGGGGGCTTCTGGGGCTGGCTGGGCTCTGGGCACAGACGTTCCTCCCTCACATCAGTCACCCACACGCACAGACACGCAGAATAACGTATGCACACACACACACACGTTTGTGCACGCACGTGAGCCTTGGGTGGAGCTGAGTCCACCCAGTTCTCCCCAGGGGCCGTGACTGGACAGGGGTGCCTGAGGACTCACCACATCACCCTTCTCCCCAGCTCGGCCTGGTGGCCCCTGAGGACCTTCCTCACCCTGGCAAGAAGGACAAACAGAAATGCAAGTTATGTGGGCTCAGGGGGAGCCGCAGCCCTCCGCAGCCCTAGGAGCTGTGTCTGGAGGAGGTGGGTGTGGGCGGAAGCAGGAGCAGACTCACCGGTGACCCGGCGGCGCCGATGGAGCCCACCATGCCTTTGTACCCTTGAGGACCCTGGGGAGAGCAGAGGTCGCGGGTCAGTCCTGGCTGGACCCCAGAGGCCAGGGGGCTGGTTCCAGCAGCTCTTGCAGGACACCCCAGACCCACTCACCGTCTCTCCTTTGGGTCCCGCCATGCCCGGGTAGCCCCTGACGCCCTGGGGACCCTGTCAAGACAGAAGAATGACAGCGATGGCAACTAGAAGGCCCACTTCGTGACACCTTCCCTGACCCCCACCCAATTTTCTCAGTGCCTCTCTGAGGCAGGCACGGAGTCCCTATCACAGATGGTCACTGATGCTCGGAGATGGGAGAGACTCGCCAGGGTCACTCAAAAGGGACAGTGGAAGAACCTGGGCCTCAGGTGAGTCTTCTGGCTGACAGCCTTTGTTCCTGTCCCCCAGCCTCTCACAGTCAGCCTCAGCCTCCCTCCCCCCACACCCAGAGACACACCAGCTGGACGCAGGTGTCTCTTTCACAAGTTAGAGCCCAGAGCACGAGAATGACTCCACTAAGTTCTCCCAGGAGAGGTGAGGAGGGCCCTTGGAAAGTGTTCCTTACCGGCGGTCCAGGGATGCCTTGCTCTCCAGAGGCACCCACATCTCCCTTGGGACCCTAAGGGGCAGGAAAGAGCAGTCAGATAGGCAGGCAGATCGAGAGACAAATATACAGACAACCAAAGACACCATCCTCTTCCCAGCAAAAGCAGACAGGAAGCCCTCCTAGAAACCATACGGTCCCATGTGACGGACGGATGGGGAAATGGAAGCACAGCAAGAAGAACGGACTTGCCCAGGGACACATTGACCTAGAATCTAGGCCTCTTGCCTCCCAGCTCAAGGCTTTATCCCCAGAGACCCACAGGGGAAGGGGAAGGGAGAAGGATGGGGGGCAGGCTCCTGTAGGCCCCTCTCCACACACACCCTCCCGGGGCCCTCAGCCCTCACACTCACCGGCTTCCCCTGGCGGCCGGAATCTCCCAGATGCCCGCGCTTGCCAGGATGCCCCTGCAGGGAAGGAGAGAGCTCAGAGTAGGTCCCTCCCCCCCCCACACGCCCCCCACCCCCCGGCCCCCAAGACTTGGGCCAGGAGCTCACCTTCACTCCCTGCAGCCCCGGGGGCCCTTTCACGCCCGCTGGACAGTTGGTTGGACACTGGAAAGGAAATCCCGCAGGGCTCTGTGGTCACTGGCCAGCCCCAGGCCAACTGGGCCGTGCTTCCCCATCTTGCCAGCTCCGATCCCCCCTCCCACCGCACCTGGCTGCACCTCTCAGCTGCAGCCCCTCCCCATCGCCCTCTGACCCTACCTCCTGAAGGAACCTATCTCCTTGCCCGCCCCTCTCAAGATGACCCGCCCCTTCCCCGGATTAGCCCCGCCCCAGGCCCCCCCGAACCCCCGCGGCCTCTCACCAGGAAGTCCGCGCTGCCTTCCAGACCCTGAATGGTTCCTGGGCGGCCCTGAGAAAAGATGTATGGAGACGGAGCCTGAAGCAAACTGTCCCCACCCCAGGCTTGCGCCAAGGACTCTTTTGTCCTTCCCCAGCCACACACTGCCATGTGGGAGGTCTGAGGACACTTACCGGTTTCCCAGGGGGCCCTGGGGGCCCTGCTGGTCCCTCTGGTCCAGGATCCCCCTGCAAGCAAGAAGGGCCCAAATCATACCCTTGTCCAGTCCTGCCTAGGTCACCCCTGCCCCCTCCTCCAGTTCCTGCCACTGCACTGTCCACCCTGCCCTCCAGGTCACCTCCTGAGATCTGGGCTCTTGGGGAGATCAAGGCCTGATCTTCGGGGGGATGGCCCCAGCCCTTGGCCTCCCTGGAAGACCTACCACAGGGTGGGCTCAGCAGGAGGGGTTTCTGCCCCAGAACTGCAGGAGCTCCCTGGTGGCCAGAGGCAGACTCAGGAAATCCTGGGGACATACTCAGCTTGCTAGCTTGAAGGCAGAGGGCAGGAGGCAGGGTGAGCAGAGGGCTAGCTGGGGCTCACCTTGGGGCCCGTGAGTCCCATCTCACCAGGGAGGCCAACAGGTCCGGCTGGTCCCTAGGGACAGAGACATCAGTGGCTGGGATGCCTCAGAGGGTCAGCCCAGTCCTGACACAGAGGGACCCAGAGCCCTCTTCCCCACTTTCACTTTGCAACCAACACCAGAGAAACTGACAGATTAGGGCTTTAAGGGCCAGAGAATCTCAGAGCCAGTGGATACACCCAGAGTTCTCTGACAAGTCTGCCCATTTCCAGCACCATCACAGAATGCTGGCCCCTCCCCATGCTGGTCGGTCCCCTAGAAGCCCTCTGTACCCTCCTTCCCAGAGAGTCCCAGGGACTCTGCCCCATCCCTGCAGACTTACAGGAGGTCCGGCGAAGCCAGGGCCCTGGAACAGAAGAAAAGATTAGGTTCATGGCTCTTTTTACAAGTCCCCCTCCCCACAAAGGGTCCTTTAAAGCCCTTGCCAGTTATACTCACCGGCAGGCCAGGGGGACCTGGGAGCCCAGGCTGGCCCTGCAATAGCAGTGGGAGAGGTTCAGAGGCTGGGGTCTCCTGGGTCCCTGCTCCTGTCTGCCGAAGCCCCTCCCAAACTCTGGCGCTAGACTGCCCGTGCTGAGGCCCCCAGCAGGCTACTTACCTTGACTCCAGGGATCCCCATGGGACCAGGCTCCCCCTTGGCTCCAGTTAGACCCTGGCGAAGAAAGAGAAGGTACATCCGTGAGGGACGAACCTGTTCCCTGACCCACGGGGCAGGGCGCGTCCCGAGGTCTCTCCTGGGTGGGCCCAGGCTGCCTTCCACCACACTCCATGAAGGCCTAAGGGCGACTACACCTCACTTTCCCTTCTCCCAGTTCCCACCATAGTCCTTGACGATTATTGTCTTTTGAAAGATGAGAAACCAACGTCCAAAGATTTGTCAGCCCAGACCTCATGCCTCCAGTCTAGGAGTCTAGAAAACCTAGATAGACATAGGTCTGGATTAGCCATTTTCTTGATGTGTGCCCTTGGCAACATTTTCTGAGCCTTAGTTTTCTCATCTGCAAAATGGATTAATAATCATGCTTGCTTCTCTGGGTGGCTATGAAAACCGATGTGGAAGGCAATATATTTTGTAATCGTTGCAGGGTGTGGACGAGTTGGAACGGCCCTGGTGGCTGGTCACAGCCCTAATGGGCACCTCTTGCACCAGCAGGGCAAAGGCAACACATGGGGGCCTCCTCTTCCTCCCATCTTTCACTGACTGACTCAAATGTATGCCCCAACAAGAAGACTTCCCATTGCCCCTGGCTGTGTCCAGGAGCCTGTGACCTTGGGGCCCCCGGGAACTCTGTGCTATCAGCCAAATACCGTTCCTCTCCTGAGTGGTGCCTGGGGCTGTGACGGGTGGAGTGGGGAAGGGAAAAGGAGAGGAAGGGAGAGGGAGCATAAGGACAGCTCTGCCCAGAGTATTCAGTTTGATACTTGGGGGCCAGAAATGTGAGACTAAATTCTGGCTGCTGCCGATAAGCAGAACCCCCCTCTGGACCCCCATTTGCTTGTGATTCAATGCTCCTGGGGTGGGTGTGAGGTCACAATCTCATATGAAGGTGAGGGGGGCTCACAGCTGTAGAGTCTCCATCTTGCTCTGAATAGCAGATCAGGGAAGATGCCAGAATTGGGTTCTGGAAGTCAGTGGGTGGAGCCCTAACCTGCTTTACCTGACGCTCAGGTAGGTACTCACATCAATCCCGGGCTTGCCGGCTGGCCCATCTGGCCCCGCTTTGCCAGGCTCTCCCTTAGGTCCCTTGAAAACAGAAGTGGAGCAAACATTAGACACAGGAGGGCAAGACCTGGAAGGGTCAGAGGTCAAGGAGGAAAAAGTACTCACCGGAGGGCCAGCTTTTCCAGGGGGCCCCTTGTCACCCTGCAAGATACAAGTTGTTGAGACAGCACACTATGGCTTGCGCTCCCCCAGATGGGCACACAAGCCCTGGCTGGCCCATCCCACGTGCTCCTCTCCTCACTCTCCTCTCTTCTGTCCTGGGTCCTCTCAAGCCTTGTGCTTTTTAGGAAAATAGCTCCCTTTCCCTCAAGAAAACCATAGGTGGATTGACACCAATCCCAGGCAGGCTGGAGAGGGTGATAACAGCATGCGAGTGGGTTCTAGTCATGCCGGTGTTGGTAAGGGGCCAGTTAGGAGACCTGCGAACAGGGTTGTTGGCTCCAAGTTACCTCGGAGAGCAGGTGCCTCTTGGATTTGAGCAAGTGTGGGGAGAAACGTGGGGTTTTTAGGAAAACGTGAAGGGGAGGTAAGTGAAGGGGGCAGTGACGGCCTTCTGGGTTAGGGTCAGGAAAACGAGATGGGGCAGGGGCAAGGACCAAGGGGACAGATTCAATCTGTCACCCAGGCAAGAAGGACCTCCTTCCCCTATGACAAAGGATCCTTGGTGGAGGACAGATATGGGCTGTGGAATCACATCCAGCCCCAGAGAGGCTTCCAGGCATTTCAGAGCCTGTGGCGGCCAGAGAGCCTGGCAGGGACCCTTCACCCTGTGTTTGGAGGGTGGGGCACCAGGTTGAATAGAAGGCTGTCGAGATGGGTAAACATGGGGCTGACCTCCTGGGGGAGCATCCAGAATGAGCTATTTAACCCTCACTGTGGTAGGGAGAGCAGGGAACGAGACCAGCTAAAATCGGGGAGAAAAATGCAAAGGGAAGAGACCGGAGTCTGGCCCTAGCTGGTCAGCGGTCTGGCCAAGGCTCCCAAGCTACCCTGAAGAAGCATCCAGACGTGCCAGGGGGCAGGGAGAGGAGGGAGGGCGTCTCCCACCCGAAAAAAGAAGGGAGGAGGGGGCCAGGGATAAGGAATCGCTGTGAGCTGTGGCGGGCAGACCGAACAGCAGCTCCTTGTCCGCCGGCGGCTATAAGGGGCTCTGCCTCTCGGGACTGGTTTGAGGTTTTTGTAGAACAAACGGTCTCCTTGTGGTGCAGGCTGGCGCCGCCTACTGGCAACAGGGGGCACTGCATCTCCAGGCGTCAACTTCACCGCCCCGCCCCCCGCCCCCCACTCCCAGGGCTCACAAAGTTCCCCTTTGTCCGCCGCCTCTCTCCCTCCCTTCCCAGGTTAGAGACTCACGTCGATTCCGTCGGCTCCAGGCACTCCCGGTGGCCCCGGGGGCCCCGGTGGCCCCGGGGGCCCCCGCTCTCCTGGTGGACCTCTCTGAAAACACATACAGGGGTGCAGCCGTCAGATAGTGCAGGGAACTGGGCATCCAGGAGTGCACCCCTCCCTAAGGAAAGGGAGCTCCTCAGGGAGCCGCAAACTCCCCGTTTATTGAGAACCCACTGTGTACCAGATACTGTGTACCATTACATATATTATCTTCTTGAATGCTTAGAACTGTGAGGCCGAAACTAACAAGCCCCAGTTTGCAGTTGAGGAAACAGGCTCAGAGAGATGAAGGGGTCCGTGATCACCGGAAGTAAGCGGTGGAGCCAGAATTCCGTCCTAGGTCTGCCCACCTCCTTCCACTGTACCATGTTGCCCTTGCGCTGTCGTGGGTGGGAACAGATGGAGATGCTGATGGCTCAAATAAATAACCGATGGTAAGGAAGATGGTGCCTAGAGACGCTTGGTCCTCAATGGACGGCTGCTCGCATTATTTTTAGGTGAACAACAGATACTGAAGGTGAGTAGGTACCCCTTCCTCTCCCCCCGGTGCGGATAAAGTCCGACGGGACAGCTGGGGAGGCGCAGAGAGACGGGGCGTGAGGGAACCCAGGGAAGGGAAGCCTGTTCTCTCCTCCTAACTCAGAGCACCCCTCTCGCAGCACCGCTCCTCCGTCCTCCCTGAGGTGGCTCTCTTACGGGGACACCCCCGACTCGGGTGGGGGTCCCCCGCCTGCCAGGTGCCCGCGCCCTCCCCAGGCCGAGAAGTGCCAGGCTGGCGCCCGGGCCCTGCCCCTCCGCGCCCGCGTCCCGTTAGGCCCCCCTCCCCCCAGCCAGCCCTCGAAAGTGAGACGCGAGCGCGCGAGCCCGGCAGAGAGGCAGCATCCAGCGAGAGCGGCGTCTGGCTGGAGCCGGCGCCCCCTGGGAGGCGGCGGGGGCGGAGAATCCGGAGCCCCGTGAATGGGCACCATTGTGTCCTCCGCCACCTGGGCTCTCCGGGCTGCCAGGACCCGGCGCCAGCTCTCGCCGCACGCTGCCCGTCCCAGGCAGGGCCGAGCATCTCGGGACAGGGTCCCTCTGGCTCCCCGGCTCATCCACCTCCTTTCACTGTGCCGAGACGCCCCCCGTTTGTGCCCCTCCTAAGGGGACGTGCGCCGCGGGACTGTCTGAAGCTGCCCCTCGCGCTAGGGAGTGTCAGCAGAGGGTGGAGGTCAGGCAGAGGGAGCCCTTGACTACACCGCGGGATCCTGAACCCCGGACCCAGACCCCGCACTCCGGACCCCGGCGCGGGACTTACGATCTGCGCCACGGCGAGCCCGAGCACCTGCAGGAGAACAAGGAGGCTGCGGCGGGCGGCCGCAGGGGCCATGGCGGGCGGCGGACTCGAGGAGGATGGGTGCCGGCTCCACGCACGCACCGACCGCTGAGGCTCCGGTGCGGCCGCGCTAGCTGCTCTCGGACGGGGCGGGTCCGGCCTCCTGAATATGCGGCGGGGCGGGGCGGGCACCCGCGGGGGTCTGTCACCTGAGAGGACCCGGGGAGGGAGGCCGGCGCCGTCGGCCCAGCTCCGCCCCGCTCCGTCTAGCCGCCAGCGCCCACCCTCCATCCTCGCCTCGGGCTTCCCCGAGGCATCGGCCGGGTAATCCAAAGAGCCGCCGGGGTGCGGGACGGGGACCAAGCCTCCGTTTCTCTCTGAGGAGGAAGAGGGCCTTCCCAGGTCCCTGTCCAGCCTGATCTCCAGGACCCAGCCCCTTCCCCCGACCCACAGTCCGCGTCCCATCCCCTGAGCCATTTCTTCTGCCACTTCTGCCTGCGAGCCCCGGCCTGGGTGCTCTACGCCAGGGCCCAGGCCCAGGGTGCCTCAGGTTCTGCAGACCTTGGAGCAGGCTCTGCCCCTCCCCACCCACCTCGTCCCTCTCCACATACAATCAATCAGGCCTCTTCCGTATTAAAACATACCCTTCCTGGATCAGCCATCCTGTGAATACCCACTCCGCCTCCTCCCTCTGGCTTCACTAGCACTTCTAAACTTCCTCATCTTCCTCTCATCTCCCTGCTTCTGCCCCTGCTGGAGGTCACCAGTGAGGCTTAACCCCTCTTCAGTCCTCCGGTCATGAAGCTATTGGCACCTGGGTCTGCCTTGGCCATTCCATTCTTGAAGTCTTCCCTGTCCAGCTGTCCACCATCCAGCCCTTCTTCTATTGCTTTTTCTTCTCTGCAGCTCCCTTAAGCACCAGAGTCTGTGGGATTGGCCAGCTCTCTCCCTCCAAGTGATCTCCTCCATGATCATGGAAACAACCATCACCTTATATACCAGAGTTTCCAAAACCAACCTGTCAAGTATAGCCTCTCTCCAGAGTTTCTTACCTTCCCTTTCATTCACTTAAGCAAGGTTGGTAGAGCGCTTTGGAATCTGACTCTGTCACTGAGTATGACCACAGGACCTAAAACCATATGAAGTCTCAGTTTGCTCATCTGTAAAAAGAAATAATAATAGTCCCTATCTTACAGGGTTTTTGTGAAGACTGAACGGCATGATGCATATGATG
Organism: Delphinapterus leucas; assembly: GCF_059928025.1. Lineage (NCBI taxonomy): Eukaryota > Metazoa > Chordata > Mammalia > Artiodactyla > Monodontidae > Delphinapterus > Delphinapterus leucas. The sequence continues at coordinate 157,944,955 of NC_143129.1, read as the reverse complement.
TCCTTACCCTAGCAAGCAGCACATAGTAGGTGCTTGATACATTTCTGCTTTCATTATGACTTATTGAGGACTCTCTGTGTACCAGTCCTGCACCCAATGTGGGGAAAACAACCACAAGCAGGTCAGCTAAAATAGTGAAGAATACTCTCTGGAACCTGGGAAATTTCAGCTCCATTGGGCATGTTGGCAAAGGGCCTTGGGCTTTGAAAGGGGTTCCTGGAGCTGAGTTTGGGAGAAAGGGCTTGAGAGAACTTAATTGCACTGCCTAACAGAGTGAAGAAGGATTTGGAGTTTGTAGGAAGTAAGATGAGAGGAGGAGGAGGTGAGAGAGGGCTGATGGGCAGGGCCTGGGTGTGCGGAACTATTTGTAAAGGACGTCTAAGAAATGGGATGTCCAAAGTTGTTGGTTTTATGTCGTTTATTTCTTCCTCTCTTTGTAGACTAAACACACAAAAGCCTCCGAGGAGTAAGTGTTGTTTTTTTGTGTGTTTGTGAAAAGGGAATGAGCTTCACATTTGGACACATGAGTGTATTCATTGTTTATTGCGGCATAACAAACCATCTGAAAACTGAGTGGCTTAAAACAACCATTTCTTGGATTGGGAATTCAAGAATGGCTCTGCTGATTGGTTCTGACTTGAGGTCTATTATAAGTTTGCAGTCATATGGTGACTGGAGTTGGGGTCAGCAGGAGGCTTCTTCTCTCATGTGTCTGGTGTCCGTACTGGGAAGCCTCCAATAGGCTGGAACAAATGGAATTTCTTGGGCAGCTCTCTCCTTGATCCCTTTGTGAGCTTGCCACAAGTATCTCCCACATGGCAGCTTCTAGGTAGCTGAACTTCTTACACAGCAGCTCAGTGAGAGCAGGACAACACCAGACTAAAGCAGAATTGCCTCCCAGGACCCAGGCTCGGAAATCACACAGGGTCAACTTCACCACATTCTTTTGGTGCAGGCACTTACAAAGGTTTGCCCAGTTTCAAGGGGAAGGAACAGAGACCCTCAACTCTTGATGGATGAGTGTCAATGTCACATTTCAAGAAGAGCATGGGGGCCCAAACAAGATGTCAGCCTTCGGGTGAGTACTCCCAGGTATGTTCGCCACCAGCTTTTATGTCCCAAGAGAGGGCCCCCCTCCCACCTCCCCAGGAGACCCTCCAAGACCAGTAGGAAGAAGCAGAGACATGAGGAATGCACATGCATAAAAGAAAGACCGTGTGAAATCACAGCGACAAGGCAGCCACTTGTAAGACAGGGAGAGAGGTCTCAGGAGAAACCAACCCTGCCAGCACCTTGATCTTGAACTACCAGCCTCCAGAATTGTGAGAAAATAAACTTCTGTTGTTTAAGCCAACAACAGCCAAAAAAACAAAACAAAACAACCCCCCCCAAAAAAAAGAAAAAAGAAGAAGAAGAGCATGGAGGACGGGACATATATTGGTGCAGCCATCTTTGGAAAGTACAACCTAGCATACTCGGACTTATAAACTGAACCAATCCAGTGGAAGCTTAAGCTCAAAGCAGGAGCTGATCAGGAGAAATCTTAGACACAAGACATGGATCAGAGGGTCCAGCCAATCTCATATAGCTGTTAAGGAACAGGGAATAAATGGAGAGTCATATATCCACATTCCTGGAGAGGAAGTCTCAACGTTGCAAAGATGTCAGCTTAGTCTATAAATTCCAAGTTAGTTTTATACCGAGTTTAAAATTAGAAAATCTACTAATGTAATTCACCACATTATTAAAGAAGAAAAGTTTAAGATCACCTCAAAATGCCAAAAAAAGAAACTCACATGTCTGCTCTTGTCTTTCCACCTACCATAGTAATTACCTCTGCAAGAATAAACCTGAAAATGGTGGCCCAAGAAGCCAGGAAGGAAACGTTGATCAGAAGGAAACATTGACATCACACCCTACCAGCCTCATCTCTCCCAAAGGATGCACAGAGCCTGGATGCAGCATCACTAGTCATTAGGAGAATGCAAATCAAAACCACAATGAGGTAGCACTTCACACCCACTGGGGCGGCTATAATAAAAAATCAGGTAATGAGGGCTTCCCTGGTGGCGCAGTGGTTGAGAGTCCGCCTGCCGATGCAGGGGACACGGGTTCGTGCCCCGGTCCGGGAGGATCCCACATGCCGTGGAGCGGCAAGGAAGCCCCCACTAACTTTTAAAGAATTTAGAAAGTAAAAAAAGAAATTCTGGGTCTTCCCTGGTGGCGCAGTGGTTGAGAGTCCGCCTGCCGATGCAGGGAATGCAGGTTCGTGCCCCGGTCCAGGAAGATCCCACATGCCGCAGAGCGGCTGGGCCCGTGAGCCATGGCCGCTGAGCCTACGTGTCCGGAGCCTGTGCCCCGCAACGGGAGAGGCCACAACAGTGAGAGGCCCACGTAACGCAAAAAAAAAAAAGAAATTCTGGGGCTTCCCAGTTCAAGGAACTGCCAGGCTGTTTCCAAATCAGCAGTACCATTTTACATTCCTATTAGCAGTGTATGAGGGTTCCAATTTCTCCTCATCCTTGCTAACATTTCATTACCTGATTTTTTTTTTTTTTTTGCGGTACGCGGGCCTCTCACTGCTGTGGCCTCTCGCGCTGCGGAGCACAGTCTCCAGACGCACAGGCTTAGCGGCCATGGCTCACGGGCCCAGCCGCTCCGCGGCATGTGGGATCTTCCCGGACCGGGGCACGAACCCATGTCCCCTGCATCGGCAGGCGGACTCCCAACCACTGCGCCACCAGGGAAGCCCTATCCTTCATTATTGAAGTTTATTTTCACTGATTTTGGGTTGATAGTCTTTTCTTTCAGCACTTGAAAAGTGTGCCACTTCCTTCTGGACTTCATGGTTTCTGGTGAGAAATCAGCATTCACGTTGCTTTTTCCTCCCTTGAGGTAATGTAAGTGTTTTTTCAACTGCTGCTTTCAAGATTTTATAAGTGCCAGTTAGGCAAAGTTGACTGGTAGTGTTGTTCAAATTTTCTATATCCTTCCTCATTTTTGTTGGTCTATAAATTCTATCAATTATTTTAAAAGAGGTGTTAAAATCTCCTGCTACAATTGCGGATTTGTCTAATTTTCAATTTCATTTTGTCAATTTTTGTTTTGTGTATTTTGTAGTTCTGCTATTAAGTGTGTTGATATTTAGGATTGTTATGTATTCTTGATTAATTAATCTGTTTATCATTATAAAATTACCCACTTTATCTTTGGTAATACTCCTCATCTTGAAGGCTATTTTGTGTGATATTAATATAGTCACTCCAGCTTTCATGTGTTTAGAGTTTGCATGACACCATTTTTTTTTTTTTTTTTTTGGGCTGCTTTGGGTCTTCATTGCTGCGTGTGGGCTTTCTCTAGTTGCAGCAAGTGGGAGCTACTCTTCATTGCGGTGCACAGGCTTCTCATTGTGGTGGCTTCTCTTGTCGTGAAGCACAGGCTGTAGGCACGTGGGCTTCAGTAGTTGCGGCACGTGGGCTCAGTAGTTGTGGCTTGTGGGCTCTGGAGCACAGGCTCAGTGGTTGTGGCACATGGGCTTAGTTACCCCGCGGTATGTGGGATCTTCCCGGACCAGGGATCGAACCTATGTCCCCTGCATCGGCAGGCAGATTCTTAACCACTTCACCACCAGGGAAGCCCCTGCATGACATCTTATTTCATCATTTTACTTTAAACCTTTTGTGTCTTTATATTTACATTTCACCTCTTGTAAACAGTATATAGTTGGGTCTTAATTTGTTTTCCAGCCTGATAATCTTTGCCTTTTAATTAGAGTGGCCCACCTACATTTAAAGTAATTATAGACATGATTGGGTTTAATTTTATCAACTTGTTATTTTCTTTTATCTTCTCTCTTGTTTCTTGGTCCCTTCTTTCCTGTCTTCTTTTGGTATAATTGAGTATATTTTAGCATTTTATTTTATCTCCTCTACTGGCATTTTATTTATTTTTTTTAAATTTTTATTTATTTTTTATTTTTGGTTGTGTTGGGTCTTTGTTGTTGCGTGTGGGTTTGCCGTGAGCGGGGGCTACTCTTCATTGTGGTGCGTGGGCTTCTCATTGTGGTGGCTTCTCTTGTTGTGGAGCACGGGCTCTAGGCGCACCGGCTCAGTAGCTGTGGCTCACAGGCTCTAGAGCGCAGGTTCAGTAGTTGTGGCGCACGGGCACAACTACTTAGTTGCTCCGCGGCATGTGGGATCCTCCCAGACCAGGGCTCGAACCCATGTCCCCTGCATTGGCAGGCGGATTCTTAACCACTGAGCCACCAGGGAAACCCCTCTACTGGCATCTTAATGATATCTCTTTGTATTCTTTTATTAGTGATTGCTGTGGGGATTTACAATATGCTCCTCTATCTTATCACAGTCTACTTAGAAGTAATATTATACCACCTCATGTATAATGTAAGAACCTTATGGCAGTATAATTTCATTGCCACCCGTCCTGTTCATTGTACTGTTTTTGTTGTATATTTTACTTCTACATATGTTATAAACCCCACAATATGTTGTTATTATTTTTTGCTTTAAGAAGTCCATTGACCTTTTTTCCAAGAGAAATAAAAATATTTTATCTTCATAAGAACCTATAACGTTTGTATTTTTAGAATTAAATTCCACAAATAGTTTAGGTACTATCTTCTATTACTGTTTCAACATGGCTGTTCTTGGCTTTGCATTTGCCTGGGGTACTGTGACTTCTTAACTGGTTTCTTGAGTTCTCATAAAGGCATTCTGAACTGTATATTGTTGTTAAGTCTCTATCTTTGTTGGGAAGCAAGGTCTGGACTTCCTATTGCACCATCTTGCTGACATCACTCTCCAAAAGTCCACTGACTTTTTTTAAAAAATAAATTTATTTATTTATTTATTGGCTGTATTGGTTCTTCCTTGCTGCATGTGGGCTTTTCTCTAGTTGCAGCGAGCAGGGGCTACTCGTTGTTGCGGTGTGTGGGCTTCTCACCATGGTGGCTTCTCTTGTTGCAGCGCATGGACTCTAGGCGCACAGGTTTCAGTAGTTGCGGCATGTGGGCTCAGTAGTTGTAGCTCACGGGCTTTGTTGCTCCGCAGCATGTGGGATCTTCCCAGACCAGGGCTCAAACCCATGTCCCCTGCATTGGCAGGCAGATTCTTAACCACTGTGCCACCAAGGAAGCCCCCGCTGACTTTTAAAGAATTTAGAAAGTAAAAAATAATATACTTCATGTTTATCAACATATTTACCATTTCCAGTGCTCTTCCTTCTTTTGTGTAAATCCAAAGTGACATTTTGTATAATTTCCATTCAAGCTGAAGTCCCTTCTACATCATTTCACACATTTGGGTCTTTGGTGACAAATTCAACTTCAATCTAACTGAAATTTCTTCATTTTTGTCTTCATTTTTGAAATATATTTTCATTGGACCTTGAATTCTAGATTTGCAGGGGTCTTTTTGTTTGTTTTGTTTTAGCACTTTAAAGATTGTTCCAGTGTCATCTGGGATCCACTATTTCTAGTGACTACTCAGTTGTCATTTTTATAGTTGTTTCCCTGTATGTGATATGTTTTTTGAAAATCTCTGGCCACTTTTAAGTTATTTCTTTATTTTTAAGTTTTCAATAGTTTGACTATTATGTATTCTGATGTGGTTTGATTTGTACTTATCATACTTTGTGTTTCTGAGCTTCCTGTATATATAGATTGCTACTTTTTTTTTAAATTAAATTTAGAAATTTGCTAGCAATATTTCCTCAAAAATTTCTTATTTCTCATAATCTCTCTCTAATCTTTCTGGAACTCTAATTATACATATATTGGACCCTTCAATAGTGTCCCATAGGTCATGAAATTTGTGATTATTTTTTCCCAATCTTTTATTTTTCTCTATGATTCAGGCTGCTTGATTCCTATTATCTTGTCTTACATGTATGGATTATTTCTTTAGTTGTGTCAAATCTGCTATTAATACATCCAATGCATTTTAAAATTTCAGATATTGTATTTTTCATTTCTAGGCTTTCCATTTGGTTCTTTTCTACTGTTTCCAAGTCTCTCCTGAACTTCCTCATTTTTTTACCTAATATAAAATCCATCTTGTAGACTATTAAACGTATATTTTCATGGTTATTTTAAAGTCCTTGGGTGCCAATTCCAATATCTGGATTGTCTATAGCTCTGTTTCTTTCTCTTTCTTTTTGAATTTTATTTATTTTTTATAGAGCAGCTTCTTCTTAGTTTTCTATTTTATACATATTAGTGTATATGTGTCAATCCTAATCTCCCAGTTCATCCCACCACCCACCCCTGCCACTTTCCCCCCTTGGTGTCCATATGTTTGTTCTGTACATCTGTGTCTCTATTTCTGTATGGCTCTGTTTCTATTGACTTATTTTTCTATTTGACTATGAATCACATTTTCTTGGTATATATATATATATATATGTATATGTATATATATATATATATATATATATATATATATATATACTGGACATGAATGATGTGCTATAGAGACTCTGAATTTTGTAATATTCCTCTGAAGAGTGTCAGAGTGTCAAAATATTTTTCAGCCAACAGTTAACTTACTGGTGGATCATCCTGAACCTACGGATGTTAGCTTTTTGTTGGGGTAAGTCTACTTTTGGTTCTGCTCCTAGATCTAGGCTCTATCTCTTAGTTATAGGATATAGAGGTTTTTCCTAAGCTGTGGTCTTTCTGGGATTTTAATAGAATCCTGGGTATTTGCCAAGCATTTCTAACCTAGCATAATTTAAACTCCAAACTGTCTTTCTTGCACTGGACAGCAGCTAAAATCTTTGCTTAGTTCTCTCATCCTTCATTATGGATTTCTCCGTGGGGTACTTGGAGTCTTGTCTGTGCATGTGCAATTCAGAAGTTAGCCAAGGATTAGAAGGCAGTTTATGTACAAATTTTTGGCCATCCCTCCTTTTGGCTCTTTTGTTTCTGGGGTTTTCCCCTAAATTTTTAGTCACTGTGGCAGCTCTGAACTCTGTCCTCTGATTCATCAAACCGATAGGATTCTGGATTTCTATTTGAATTTTAGTTTCCCCGTGCTGTGAAAATTGAGAAATACCTTTGGCAGAAAATCCACATCTAGCGTGGCTCCCTTATTTTAAATGCTGAATCCTCCTTCAGTTTATGCCTGCTTTTGGTCACTTTCCTGTTCCATAATTCAGTTTTTTTGTTGAATATTTTGACAACTTCCTCCACTGTTACCAGAACTGGAACTCAGCCAAATTTAGGCATTTAACAACCATTTAGTGAACACCTGCTTTATACTGGGTAGGTATAACTTTGAACAAGGTAGACGCTTCACAGAGTTCACACTTGGGGGTGGGGGGTTCAGATAAAAAAGAAGCATGCTGTAGCCTGTGTTATAGGAAACTTGGAGGACTATGGGGGCCAAGGGTATATTGATGTCAACTCTCTAACAAGGATTTTGCTAGGGATCTTATTTGTAGTTCCTTCTCAGATATGCTTAGCTCAACCAAAAAATTTCCTAGATCTTTTCTTTCTTTTTGCTCTTCCTCCCTCATTTCCTTCCCTCCACTCATCTTCTTTCCATTCCTTCTTTCTAAAATATTCACTGCACATTTTTTTCTATACCCGGGCACTGTTCTGTGTACTACAGAGGGTGTGGTTATCCTTAGCTGATCCTTAAAGACTACCCCCTCCAGAAAGTCTTCCCAGCCTCTACAACCTGGATTAGCCAAGAGCACATGACTGAAATTCATTTAAAAAACTTTTTTCCACTATTATTTCCCACGGACCTACTTACTATGTGTCAGGCCTATAGTGTGAGGAATTAAGTGACAAAATCATAAAAAGCATAGCTAAAAACTACTATTTATTAGGAACATTTATCATTTATATATTTGTATTATTATAATATAATTATATATTTATAATAATACATATTGAGCACTTGCTAGATGACAAATATTTTACTAGTGTGTTATGTGCATTTGGTTGTTAAGTCCTCACAACCCCTCGATGAGGTGGGTCCCTTGATTATTCCCATTTTATGAAAAGAAGACAGGCTTAGAGGAATGAAGTGATTTCCCCAAGGATGCTCAGCTGGGTTTCCCCTGTTTCTGGTTATGGTAGGTACCAGTAATATGCATTTCCTTCCTTTTCCACTAAGATCACCGTGTATGGCTGTGCAATTTGAGCTCTGCACAAAAGTGGATGACAGAGCAGGGAGTGGAATGAAATCCAGCCCCGCCACAAGCCTGCCATCGCTTTTATTTTGCTGCTCCTAGCCCTTCTTTTTTTAAATTAATTAATTAATTAATTTGTGTATTTATTTTTGGCTGCGTTGGGTCTTCGTTGCTAAGCGAGGGCTTTCTCTAGTTGCAGAGAGCAGGGGCTACTCTTCGTTGCGGTGCGCGGGCTTCTCATTGCGGTGGCTTCTGTCGTTGGGAGCACCGGCTCTAGGCGTGCGGGCTCCAGTATTTGTGGCACTCGGGCTTCAGTAGTTGTGGCTCACGGGCTCTAGAGCGCAGGCTCAGTTGTTGTGGCGCACGGGCTTAGTTTCTCCGCGGCATGTAGGATCTTCCTGGACCAGGGCTCGAACCCGTGTCCCCTGCATCGGCAGGTGGATTCTTAACCACTGAGCCACCAGGGAAATTCCTCTTAGTGAATTCTTAGACTTGAGGCCTGTGCCACTCCAGTTTACAATACTCGGATCTCTAATCTCTAATCTTCCAATCCCTGATCCTTTCTCTGCAATTCTGACGCGAAGGGGATGTGGACTTGGGTCACGAATAAAAGGTCACGCCCCCTTCCCCACCCATTCCTCCCTCTCTGGGAGAGTCCAACTCCTGGCCTGCAGAAAATCAGGGTTCTGGTCCTCTGGTGTCACCTAGTGGTTCTCTGACGCATAACACCATGCTGAAAACTTCACAAGGTGAATAAAAGCCTTTTTCTCAGGTAGAAAAGTTCCTAGGGAGATGGAATGGAGAGAGAAGATAAAACACGGTGGGAAGTCACTGAGGGAGAGATCACAGCTTCTGGGGAATTACAGCTTAGAAGTTGTATTCAGCTAAACTTGGGTCCTGACTCTACCACAAACTAATTGTGTGACCTTGGGCAAGTCACTTCACCTCTTTGAAACTCAGTTTCCTCGTTTGTAAAACAGAGGCAACACTAATGCCTCTTGATGTCCATGAAGTGCTTAGCACGGTGCCCTGCAAGCTTTGGATATTTATTTTAGGTAGAAGGAACTTTGTAAGTAAAGACAGGGAACAGGATGAAAGTTCAGAGCACAGGGTAGATAACATGATCCCTCCTCCCTGCTGGAATGGGGTGGGGGTAGCGGAGCACGGGTCTCTTAGCCACAGCACAGTGAGAGGAGCCAAAAGCCCTTCTTGGAACCAGCTGCCCATTCTAAGCAGAGCCCCAGCCTTAAGTAGGTTTGCTCCCCTGGACTCTGGCTGCTGTCATATGCCTAGCAGAAAATGCCAACCCCCATACTTCCTTCTCAAGCCAGAGCAGAGCTCCTCCAGACTCCTGTGAACTGCCCAATCCTGGTCTTGGTTCCATATTCCCCCCTATTTCTTGCATCTGATTCTTTCCCAGTTCTGGTACAACATTGGTAAACCCCAGTGCTGGCTTCCATGAGCTATATTCTCCTTGTTTTCCTCCTGCTTTTCTATAGGTGTCCCTTCTCAAGCTCTGTTGTGAGTTTCTTTTCTCTGCACACCCTTATTTACCACTCCAACGGGTCCTGTCTTGTCCTTTTCTTCTTAATGCGTATGTTCTTCTTAGGCCACCTAACCCACTCCACTGACTTTAGCTATCACTTAAGTTTTCCCCAGAGCCTCAGAGCACTTATCCAACTGCTTCTTGGATGTTCCCCAGGTACCACCAACTTGATATGTCCAAAATGAAATGATCTGCTTGCCCCCAAGCTTGCTCTTCTTCCTGTGTGGCCCACACAGCCAATGGTTCCTTTGCCCTGTTGCTTAAGCCAAAAATCTGGGTGCCAGCCTGGACTCTTCCCTCTCTTCTCCCCCAGAAGTATTATCACCATGTTCCAGTCACAATACCTCATATATGTTTATCAATCCATCCCCACTGCAACTCTGGACTCCAGCCTCTTTTGCTTGGATTACAACCACCTCTGAATTTGACTCTTTGCCTCAGTTTTGCCCCTTGTTTGTTTGTTGTGTTCCCTTCTGGAGGCTCTATGGGAGAGTCCATTTCCTAGCCTTTTCCACATTCTAGAGGCTTCCCACATTCCTTGGTTCATGATCCCCATCCTCCATCTTCAAAGCCAGAAAAATTACATCTCTCTGACCATTCGTTCAGAGTCAGAAAAATTACATCTCTCTGGCCATTCGTTCAGAGTCAAATTTCTCTATGCTTCTCTCTTCTGTTTTCCTCTAATTAAAAAAAAAATCACATTTCCTTGTGATTGCATTTGGACCCACATATAATCTAGGGTAATCTCTCCATCTCAAGATCCTTAACTTCATTATATCTACAAAGATCCTCCTGCCATGTAGTGTAACAAATTCACAGATTCTGGGGATTAGGATGTGGACATGAGAGCTCTTATTTTACCCACCATAGTCACCTCTCTGCCCTCCAAATATGTCTGTCTTACATGAAAAATACATTCACCTCATTCCAAAAAGTTCTCCCAAAGTCTCAGCCCATTAAAGTATCTACTCAAAGTCCAAAATCTCATCAGCTCAAAAGTCTCAAGTCTCACCACTGAAATTGTCTGTGTTTGTTAGGTATTGGATGACACTCAGTATAATCTAGTGAAGTTTCTCTCCATCTGTGGACCTGTAAGCTCTCTGCTCCCCAAATAGAATGGTGCTACTGGCATAAGGTAACAGTTATAGATATTCGTGTACAAAAAGAGAGAAAAAGAAGAGATAAAGGAATCACCAGTCCCAAGTAATTTCAAAATTAAGTTGGACAAACTCCAGTAAGTTTCAAGGCCTAGGAATAATACTCTGTAGCTCAAGGGTCAGCTCTCCGGGCCCACAGATCTGCCTCCTGAGTCATTTTTCTTTTTTCTTGAAAGATAGCAGCTGTTTCAAGGCTAGTTTTATCAGCCTGTTTCTTGCCTGTAGAATTTTGGGAGTCATGTAATCTTCTTTCATTTCATCCTCTCTGTCCCTTTCAGTCCAAGTTCCACTGTTTCTCCTGGTATAAAATTCTCAAGAACCTTGTAGGTCTCTCATGTAAGTCCCAAGAATTCACTCCATTAGACAAGAGGCTCCTCCACAGATCTTCCCTAGATCGTTTCATTTCTATTTTTGGCTTCTGTTGAGATAGCTGAGGGGAATCTGTGGGTCACACACTTAATCTCTCCAAAAAGCGTTTATACGGCTGAATGCACAAATCTTTGGATCTTTCAGAGAAATTAACAAAAGATTGTCCAGCACATCCTCAGCTTTTCCCCTCAAGCAGCTTTCCTGGCTGTGAATCTCTTCATTTTAATATCATGTGTAATTCAGATAGGCTGAGAATTCCCCAAATCATCAAGTCCTGGTTCTTTTTTGTTGGTCAGTTCTTCTTTCAATTTATGTTTCCCCTCTCATTTTACCATAAGTGGCAAGAAACCAGGCCATACCCTTCAACTCTTTGCTTGGAAATCTCCTCAGCTAAATACCCAAGTTCATTGTTGATAAGTTCTGCTTTCCACAGAACTGCAGGGCACACAGTCCTAAGGTTTGGGGGTTTTTTGTTTGTTTTTTTTTTGGCCACTGGGTATCACCCTTTCCTCCAGTTTCCAATGACATGTTCCTCATCTCCTTCTGAGCCTGAGGCCTCACAGGCAGCACCTCTAGCATTCATATTGCTACCAAGTCTGTTCATGCTGATTTAGGTATCCTGCAAGTCGATTTATGTTTTCTCCGTCATGCTTCTTTCTGAGTCCTCACTGGCAGAGTCATTAGTCTCCATATTTCTACTAAGGTCTGTTCAAGGTGATCTCGGTTTTTTTCGTTCATACCCCTCAGAGTTTTTCCCGCCTCTTCCCACAGTCCAATTCCAAAGTCACTTCCACTTATTCAGGTATCTGTTACAGCAGCCCCAAATCTGTATTATTAGTTCTTATTGCTGTTGTAACAAATTACCTCAAACGTAGTGGCCTAAAACCACACAAGTCTGTGATCTCAAAGTTCTGTGGGTCAGAAGTCCAACACTGGGCTAAAATCAAGATGTGAGCATGGCCGTCTTCCTTTCCAGAGACTCTAGAGGAGAGTCTATTTCCTTTACTTTTCTACCTTCTAAAGGCTTCCTAGGACTTCCCTGGTGGCGCAGTGGTTAAGAATCCGCCTGCCAATGGAGGGGACACAGGTTCGATCCCTGGTCTGGGAATATCCCACATGCTGCGGAGCAACTAAGCCCGTGCGCCACAACTACTGAGCCTCCACTCTAGAACCCGTGAGCCACAACTACTGAGTCTGCGTGCCACAACTACTGAAGCCCGCATGCCTATAGCCTGTGCTCTGTAGCAAGAGAAGCCACCACAATAAGTCCTCTGCACCCCACTAAAGAGTAGCTAAATAAATAAATAGGACCCGATTCATTATTTTAAAAATAAATAAATAAATAAATAAAGGCTTCCTATATTCCTTGGCTCATGGCCCTCCTTTTCCATTTTTCACAGCCAGCCATGATACATCTTTCTTGTCATTCTTCCATAGCAAATCTCCTCTGCCTCTCCCTCCTGCCCTCCCCCCACTTCCATAGAGCCCATTGGCTAATCTAGGATAATCTCCTCATCTCAAGAGCATTAATTTAACCATGCCTGCAAAATCCCTTTGGCCACGTAATGTAACATATTCACAGGTTCCAGAGGTTAGGATGTGGAAATCTTTGGGAAGCCATTATTCTGCCTACCACGCCCCTGCGAATTTTAGCCAGTGTGGTCTCTCCAAACAAATTCAGTCATGTTAGTTCCCTGCTTAAGATTCTTTTTAGACTCCGGATGCACAGGCTCAATGGCCATGGCTCACGGGCCTAGCTGCTCCGCGGCATGTGGGATCTTCCCGGACCTGGGCATGAATCTGTGTCCCCTGAATCGGCAGGGGGACTCTCAACCACTGCACCACCAGGGAAGCCCCAAGATTCTTATTTTTTTAATTAAAAAAAAATTTTTTAATTAAAAAAATAATTATTTATTTTTTGGCTGCATTGGGTCTTCGTTGTGGTGCGCGGGCTTCTCATTGCAGTGGCTTCTCCTATTGCGGAGCATGGGCTCGAGGCGCACAGGCTTCAGTAGTTGCAGCACGCAGGCTCAGTAGTGGTGGCGCACGGGCTTAGTTCCTCCGTGGCATGTAGGATATTCCCAGACCAGGGATCGAAACCGTGTCCCCTCCATTGGCAGGCGGATTCTTAACCACTGCGCCACTTGGGAAGTCCACTGCTTAAAATTCTTAAATGAGTTTTTTCTTGGGGGAAAACATATCGTGTTGTACACCTGAAATTAATATAATGTTATATGTCAATTATACCTCAATTAAAAAACTGAAAAAACAAACCTAAAATGAATCTTGAATGGCTCCCCATGGACTTCAGGATACAGACCAAATTCCTATTGTAGCTGTTATAAAGCAACTTTTGTGATCTGGCTGTCCTTACCCACTGGACACTCTATCACCTTCCCCTGCAGTCCTGCCTCAAGCACCCTGCAATACAGCCTCATGCAGCCACTTAGTTCCCATGCTGCCACCAAGGTCATTGTTCATTGAGTTCAGTATCGAGTTTAGTTGAGCATCATCCTCTCTTGAAAGCCTTCCCTGTGTTAGGTGTTTCCCTCCAACATCTTCCAGCACGTTTCTCAAGGCAGGGTGTGTCCTATGGCATTGGAATGACCTGTGGACTTTTCAGTCTCCCCCACTAGATTATAAACTCCATGAGGGCAGGGACTGTGTCTGCCCCATTGCTGTGTCCTCGATGTGTGCCCCTCAAGGGTCCACTATGAAATAGGCTCTTCATGAGTTTGCTTTGAGAAGTAATGGACACGATTCCTTCCAGCTCACACATTCTGTTCTGTGAACTCTCACTGCAGGATGCGCTGGAGGATTTTGGCAGAGGTGTCCAAGGCAATCATCATGCTCGTGGGAGTGATGCTGAGCTGTGAATGACAGAGGCAGAAGTGAGAGCCTTGAGCGGCCAGACCGTTGCCTCGCTAATAGTTTCTGCTGATTCCCAGCTCAGAAGGCAACACTTCTAGACCCAACTGTCACACCCCAGGGTAGTCAAGGAGTTTCCCTTCTGTTGATGGAAAGGAGACTCCTCAGCTCTAAAGGTTCATGTTTGCTTTTATTTTTTATTGTTTTTTGTGAAAAACAAAATAGTAAGTAGCATCCAGACTCCCACCTCTTAAAAATGCTTTCTCTCTCAAGCTCTCTCTCTCTCCCCACCACCATACACCCAATCTGCTTTTCTTTAACATATCAACGTATCATGGATTTCTTTGATCAGTACATAAAGACTCCATTTTTTTAAATAATTTTATTTATTTATTCATTCATTCATTCATTCATTTATTTTGGCTGCTTTGGGTCTTCACTGCTGCACGTGGGCTTTCTCTAGTTGCAGTGAGCGGAGGCTACTCTTCGTTGCAGTGTGCGGGCTTCTCATTGCACTTGCTTCTCTTGTTGTAGAGCATGGGCTCTAGGCGAGCGAGCTTCCGTAGTTGTGGCTCGCGGGCTCTAGAGCGCAGGCTCAGTAGTTGCGGCACACAGACTTAGTTGCTCCGCGGCATGTGGGATCTTGCCAGACCAGGGCTTGAACCCATGTCCCCTGAGTTGGCAGGCCGATTCTTAACCACTGCACCACCAGAGAAGCCCTTTTCCATTATAGTTTATTACAAGATACTGGATATAGTTCCTTGTGCTATGCAGTAAATCCCTGTTGTTTATCCATTTTATATACAGTAGCGTGCATCTGTTAATCTCATACTCCTAATTTATCTCTCCCACTCCCCTTCCGCTTTGGTAACGATAAGTTTGTTTTCTATGTCTGTGAGTCTGTTTCTGTTTTGTGTATAGATTCATTTGTGTCATATTTTAGATTCCACATATAAGTGATATCATATAATATTTGTCTTTCTCTGTCTGGCTTACTTCACTTAGTATGATGATCTCTAGGTCCATCCATGGTTGCTGAACATCTTTTAATGTGACTCCATGTGGAGACTAGACTGCCTTGGATGTGTTAGGATTACATAAACAGTGGATGCCACTGAATACGCATCTTAAGGTGCTTTTGCTATTATTTCTGCAGGATCCATCCCCAGAAGAGGAGTCCTTTGTTCAGTAGTATGTGCATTTAAATACCACTCCAACTATGTATCAAACCACTTTCTGAGAAGTTTGTAACCTCTTTTATGCTCGCACCATGGTTTGTGAGCCTGCCATTTTTCTACACCCTCACTAATACCAGACCTTATCTATATTTCATGTGTTTGCGATCATGATAGGAAAAACATGTGCTAGCCAAGTAATTCCTTTTCTTTTTATTAGTAGGGAGGTTGTGCCAGACATTTTGATGACACCATTTTGATCTGGTTGACATTTTCACTCTATGTTTATGAATATAAATGTTTTAATCAGAATTGTACCCTGTGTTTTGCAGACCTAATACTTTCAACACCTCTACTGTTCCAATGAGTTACCCAAAGGTATACCACAAGTGGCAGAACTAGGTTCAGAAATCAGCTCTCTTAAACTCTAATTCGAAAAGATACATGATCCCCAATGTTCGTAGCAGCACTATTTCCAATAGCCAAGACATGGAAGCAACCTAAATGTCCACTGACAGGTGAATGGATAAAGAAGATGTGGTACGTACATACAATGGAATACTACTCAGCCATAAGAAAGAATGAAATAATGCCATTTGCAGCAACATGGATGGACCTAGAGATTATCATACTAAGTGAAGTAAGTTAGACAGAGAAAGACAAATATCAAATGATATCAGTTATATGTGAAATCTAAAATATGATACAAATGAACTTATTTACAAAACAGAAACACACTCACAGACATAGAAAACAAACGTATGGTTACCAAAGGGGAAAGGGGATGGGGGAGGGATAAATTAAGAGTATGGGATTAACAGATATACTGTTTATACTATATATAAAATAGATAAATAACAAGGTCATACGGTATAGCACAGGGAACTGTATTCAATTTCCTTAAATAAGCCATAATGGAAAAGAATATGAAAAAGAATATATATATGTATGTATAACTGAATCACTTTGCTGTACACCAGAAACTAACACAACATTGTAAATCAACTATGCTTCAATTTAAAAAAAAGAAAGAAAGTCAGCTCTCTTGAATCCCAGTTCCACACTATTTCCTCTAGCTCATGCCCACTCACCATGGCAGGAAGCAGCTGCATGAAAACAGAAAACCCCAGGTTACAAACATGGGCTTATTTCACAGTTTTCTTTCTCTGGTTCCGAGTTTAAGCTTCTCTGAAAGAACCAGTCATGTCACTATTCTACTCCATCACATAATCTATTCATTCTATCATTTTTTTTGAGTACTCAGAACTGAGACTACAACAGTGAAAGTGATGTTTAGGCAACAACCTGCAGATGAGCAGAAACACGCTAGATGATCCCTTGAGTGTTTTGGGCAGAACACTAATTTGTCACCCACTTAAGCCAATAGTCTTTAACTATTCATTCAAAATGTATTCAACTGAGAGCAGAATACTATATAAGGGAAGGTTGGAGAGGGAGACCTGTTGAGGGAAGTATTCTTTTACTCCTCCATTATCCTAAGCAATTCAACTCTAGCCCAAACTTGCAAAACAAAAGCCCTACTTTTAACCAAATCCACCCATCCTCTCTAAAGGCAGTTGCTGGAACACACGCTTGTAGGTTTCAAACCCTCCATCCCACCCAACAGTAGTACACATTATTCTTGAAAGGAGTTTGTTTTGTTTTGTTTTTTAATATAACCAGTCTTTATGTTTCCAGGGTTTCCTCTTATGATTTTGGGTCTGGATCTGTGTGGGAGCTAGCCAAGTGAAGAGGAGGGATGGAGTGGGGATGAGGGGTGTGGAGTAAGGCATGGTCTTCCAGGCAGTGGGACCAGCCAATGGAGATCCAGAGGGGAAAAGAATCCTGACCTAGAAGGACCGAACTTATGTCAGGCTGGAGGGGAAAGGAGTGGGGGAAAGTCTGACATCAGAGTTTTTTCCTTCTCTTCTACATATTATATTAGAAAAATATCTTCAAATCTGTTATTTCTATCACATGTCATACTTTTCAACTCATTTTTATATCTCTCAGTATATTTTTGTATTTGTTATATCATTTTTATATCAAATCATTTATATCTGTTATATTTGTGGTGTCTTCTAGAATATGCATCAAGGAGCTAGATGATGAGATCAATGCCAATGGTCCCCTTACTCTCACCCTCCGCCCCTACAGAAATATGTTACTTAACCAGTCTCTATGTTTGCAAAAATAGTAATGCTGGGAAGAAAGTTACAATACATAATTAATTGTGGATTTACTGGATTGTCTCCTTTGTACAGTGCTAGAATGGGAGCTCAAGGTCTGATTTTTTAGGGAATTCCCTGGTGGTCCAGTGATTAGAACTCCGAGCTTTCACTGCCGAGGGTTCAGTCCCTGGTCAGGGAAGTAAGATCACACAAGCTGCATGGTGACTAAGATCCTGCAAGCAGCACAGCTCGGCCAAAATAAAAGTCTGATTTTTTAAAGTATTTAATATACTGCTGGTGGTTTTCCGGAAAAAAAAATTAAACCAATTTAAATTTCTAACAATAGTAAATGAAAATGCATAGTTCCTTATATCTTTAACAATGCTGGGTATTATAATTAAACTTCTTTTGCTAACCTGGTAAGTTTTTAAAAACCTCGTTTACATATGCATTTCTTTCATTACTAATAAGGCTAAATATTTTTCTTATGTTTATTAACCATTTGTACATTTTCTGTGAATTGTCTTTGAATGATTCTTTGTTCATTTTTCTATTGGAGGGCATTTTATTGATTTATAGTGTAGTATTAGGATATTATCATTTTGTCAGTTTTGTAATACATATTTTTCCAGCTTGTTGCTTGCTTTTATATATAATCTATGATTTTTATAGCACATAGATTTACATTTTTTGTACATGTGAAATCTTCTATGGTTTTCATACTTAGCTAATTCCATGGAAACAGCCTCTAAATAGTCACCTTTACAAAACTCATTTTGAGGGCTTCCCTGGTGGTGCAGTGGTTGAGAATCCGCCTGCCAATGGGAAGGGACACGGGTTTGAGCCCTGGTCCAGGAAGATCCCACATGCTGTGGAGCAACTATGCCTGTGCGCCACAACTGCTGAGCCTGTGATCTAGAGCCTGCGAGCCACAATTACTGAGCCTGTGTGCCTAGAGCCCATGTTCCACAACGAGAGAAGCCACCACAATGAGAAGCCCGTGCACCACAACAAAGACCCAACACAGCCAAAAATAAATAAATTAAATAAATAAATTTTAAAATAAATAAATAAAACTGATTTAATGTTTTATAAATTGTGCTTAAAGATATCCTTGCACTCAACTATAATTATTCCTTTTGAATAAATTCATTAAAGTGGAATTATTATGACTGAACATGCGATATGCTAAGACATTTAACATATATTCCTGAATTGTTCCCCAGAATTGTGTTAACAAATCTGTACCCCTCCCCACAGCAGTATACAAGATTACTGGTTTTCTACCTCCTAGACCAAATGAGGGTATCATAATTTTAAAATCTTTGCCAATATAACAGGTGAAACCAATTTTATTATTCTATTAATTTGTATTTATTTCTAGTGAGAGCAAATTTTTTTTCATATGTTTATTGATCATTTTGTTTTTTAGTGAAAGTGCCTGCACATATTACTTACCTTATTTTTCTATTGGGACATTTAATGTATTAAATGCTCCCACAATTGCATTTCTCTGAATTTTTCTTAGATTACTATTTTTGCCTCTTGTTGGTGCTATGTTATTTAATGCATGAAGTTTTGTGACTTCAGTTATAAAGTGGGGTCAAAAAATAGGCCTGCTGCTCATAGTTAATAATAAAGATAGGCCCCCTTTGTTGGGACTTCCCTGGCAGCGCAGTGGATAAGAATCCGCCTGCCAATGCAGGGGAAACGGGTTCAAGCCCTGATCCAGGAAGATCCCACATGCCACGGAGCAACTAAGCCCCTGCACCACAACTACTGAGCCTGCGCTCTAGAGCCCGCGAACCACAACTACTGAGCCTGTGCACCACAACTACTGAAGCCCATGTGCCTAGAGCCCGTGCTATACTACAGGGAAGCCACCGCAATGAGAAGCCTGCACACCGCAACCAAAAGTAGCCCCCGCCCCCATTCGCCGCAACTAGAGAATAGTCTGCATGCAGCAACGAAGACCCAACGCAGCCAAAAATAAACAAATAAAATATATAAATTTTATTTTTTTAAAAAAAGGATAGGCCCCCCCTTTGTTAAATACCTACAATATCCCAGATACTTCTTAGGTACTTCTCATATATTATTTCAAATGTTCATAACCACCATTTTAATCCCATGTTAGAGACAAGAACACCGAGGCACATGAAGGTTACGTAGGTTGAGGTCACGTAGAGAGCAAGTGGAGAGCTCTTTATTATTTCTAATCCTCATGACAACTTGTGTGGTGTTATTTTCTCTGCATTCCAAGCACCCATTTTCCATTCTTTCTAAGGTCACTCACAGGAGCCCCTTGTCCAATATGGTATCTTGTAGGTGGTTTTTGGAAACAGCAGAGGGCTGGTGAATCAGATAGACAGCAAGAACTGTCTCCAGCCTTTTCAGAGGGCAAAGGTTGGTGGAGTGGACAGTACTCTCCAGCCCCCTCAGAGGCTGTGGAGGTAAATCCCCCACCAGTAACGAGGAGCAGGTGTGTGGCCATGGGATCTCTGTCTCAAGAAGCCATGGGATCTCTGTCTCAAGAAGCCATGGAGTGGCTGCCCAGCTGGGTTCAGTACCAGAGACCAGGCCAGAGGAGCCAGGGGAGAAGTCACGAGTTTCCCCAGCCATGACCTTCAGCAGGGTACCCAAACAGAACCAGCCGTACCTCAGGGTACATTAGCACCAGATATGTAGGGATCAGATCAGACCCATCACACCGTTTAGGAGATTAGCAAAAGGCACAGAAGACAGTGTACAAACCTGAGGTCCCTACTCCATGACACCATAAGAGCATGACCAGAAGAGGTCCAGGAATCAATGAGGACTTCAAGAACAGAGGAAAGTGGGCTTCAAGAATGGGTGATACACCTGTTTCCTGGTAAGAGACAAAACCAAGAGAAAGACTGTATTATTGGTGAAAAACTGAATTTGTGTGGCAATTTGCAAATCTGGGCCACTTCCTGTTCAGGCACTAGTTGTATAATATATTTGGGTAATAGGGCCCCACGTTGCTGGATCAAGGTAAGTACCACCTTACTCGAGGGTACTGACAAAGTTATTTGGAGGTCTGTTGAGTCTACCTGGACGAATATTTCAAGTATATGGTTCTTAAAGAGCTGAGAACCTAAAAGCCTTCTTAAACTCAGGAACTGATTGGAAAGAACCAAAAGAACACCATCGTCGAACAGGTTTAGTCACGTGAAGAACATTTCTGTATCATCTTCTAAAACATTTTTTTATAAAGTAATTTCTCTTTAAGAAAAAGAAGCAATAATATTCTGTCCTACTATGCTTGTTCATTCATTACAAATAATGGTTGCAAGCCTCCAGAGTTGAGAGACTTCTGAAGACACAAAGTAGGGAACAGATCCAACTGATCCTACTCTTTACCAGGAATCACAGGGACAAGTCATAGATGAGAAGTTCCTTTGCACTTGTCCCACTCTCCTTGGAAATATCCACCCCTGTTCCATTTTTCTGGTGACTTCTTGGTGCAGGGAGTGCCATTCTGGAGTGTCCCAGCTTTGGTGGAGAGCAGTGGTTCTTGCATCATAGATGTCCCATCTCCTCCCTTCCCATCATTTGGAAGAGGTGATAGAGGGCAGGACTGAGAGGTTTATGGAGAAAGGAGGAACTCTATGACCTCGCAAGTGTTTCTCACACACTGGAGCAGTACCCATCTCTCTCTTGGCATTTGTTGGAGATTGCCCATTTCAGAGATTTCACAGGAAAGGGCCCTGGACAGGAAAACAGAACCCTGGTTCTAGTCTGAGCCCTGTCCTTCTCTAGTTAACCTGGAGCTAGAATCTGGTTGGAGTCTGCATTTATTCTGGTGATACATACAAAATTTAATGACTAATTCTTTGGTTCCTCAAAGAAGTGATTCTTAACCTTGTTTGGGTTATGCATATTTTTCAAATCTAGGACCCACTCCTCAGAAGAGTGAACACACCCACACACCCATGAAATTTGTCTTATAATTTCAGAGGGTTGACAAGGCACTAAAGTCCATCTGTGGACCCAGGTTAAGATACCCTCCAAGCTTTAATGATATTAGGAACATTGTGAAGTTTAACCTCCTCAGCACAGCAGACAAGGTCCTTTATAATATGGCCCTTTGCTCCTTCTCCAGCTTTTCCTAACACTCATCACATGTACCCTTTCTAACAATTCACAGTTCTCCTTTTCCACTTCTGCCTTTTCATGAATACGTATATCTCTGCCTGGAATGTCCTCCTGCTTGATTGCCTGGAAACTAACTCTACTAAGACAGAGTTAAGCACTTCTTTTTGTGTGTTATGGGTACCAAAACAGGGCATTTTGATGGGCTGTTTGATCAATGGTATCAAACAGTCACTATGTCAAATCTCCATGTTAACATGTAAAAACAGTGTTTCTTTCAGCCAGTGTGACTGGAGAGGATTTTCTGTCCCCTCTTTCCTCTATTCCTTCCCCTGCTTATTTCTAATGGAAAGGGATTCTTTCAGCATAATGAATTATGATCAGAACCACCATTCCATGAGAGGCAGATAATATTAATAAGAATTCGATTTCTATGTCTTGTAGATTCTCCCATCTGAAGAATTCGCAAGTTCTAAGGCTACTTTTGCAGAAGAGTGACAAAATCTTCTGCTGCTTTTCCAGGATGGGGTCAGGAATGATGTTATCTATGACTCTGACCATCATAAACCCTGTGGCAGATGCTGTCTGCTGGCTGTCCATAGCCATTCCCAGCCCCCTTCTCTACTGTTGCTTTCCAGTATAGGGCCTGGAAAACCAGTCACACACTTTCCCCACCACCTTTGTAGTTAGGGGTTGAGTCATGCAGCCTGGTTCTGGCTAAGGAGCCTTAAAGGAAAGTCTGCTGGGAGGTTCTGGGGAAAACTTTGCTTTCTTGATAAAATGGATTGAAGACATTCTTTCTTCCTCTTTCTGTCTTCAAAGATGATGTGATATTTGGAGCTGTGGCAACTATTTTGTGACCATGAGGTGGTTAGCATGAGCAGTGGTTCTCAAACTTGAGTGTGCAGCAGAATCATGCAGAGGGCTTCTTAAAACACAGACTGCTGGGACCTATTCCAGAGTTTCTGATTCCTAGGTCTGAAGTGGGCCTGGGAATTTGCATTGCTAACAAATTTTCATGTGATGCTGATGTTGCTGGGCTGGGGACCGCTCTTTGAGACCCACTGAATGTGAGAGTGGGAATCCAATAGCCTAATGAGGGCAAAGCAGAATGATAGAGTCTGGATGATGATGGCCTTGTCAGGTAGCTTAATCAATGTAAATAACTGCCCCGCCTGTGGATTTCTTGTTCCGTGAGAAAATAAACCACTGTTTGTTTAAGCCATGGTTATTTGGCTTTCTTATGACTCACATTCAAAAGCATTCAGAACTTACAGAGAGCTGGACTCTGTGGGGAGGGCAGATGGAGAGAAAAATCCAGAAGGATGCTTATTTGAGGCTAACTTAGCATGGAGTAAAAACTGCCTCAACAGGAAATATTTTGAAACATTTCTCAGAGTCCATGGGTATGATTATAGTAAAATTGTGGTTTTTTAAAAATGTTAGGTTAACTAAAAATTTTTTTTATCAAACTAAAATGTTACAATATATTAAAAGTCTAATTATGCAAGGCTTATAATGACAAATGATAATGACCTGCCCTACCCCTACCCACCCTGCTCCTACTCCTCTGAGGCAACTGTTTTCAGGGGGTTTTTTTGTTTTTTTTTTTATCTTTTTGGCAATCGTTTTGTTTTTAAATAAATTTATTTATTTTTGGCTGCGTTGGGTCTTCATTGCTGCGCATGGGCTTTCTCTAGTTGCCGTGAGCGGGGGCTACTCTTCATTGCGGTGCGTGGGCTTCTCATTGCAGTGGCTTCTCTTGTTGTGGAGCACGGGCTCTAGGCGTGCGGGCTTCAGTAGTTGTGGCTCGTGGGCTCTAGAGCACAGGCTCAGTAGTTGAGGCACACGGGCTTAGTTGCTCCGTGGCATGTGGGATCTTCCCAGACGAGGGCTTGAACCCGTGTCCCCTGCATTGGCAAGCGGATTCTTAACCACTGCACCACCAGGGAAGTCCCTGGCAATCGTTTACAATGCCTCTTGTTTCTTCTGGAATTTACAAATTTATGTAAATGACATGCTTATACTACCATTTTATATCTTTTTGGCTTTGTTTATTCATGTCCTGCTATGGAAGATGAGCATTTAGATTTCTTTTTCTATATCCTTCCCTCCCACACACACCACCTACTTCCTGTCCCACATCTTCCCAATATAGTTAAATAACAATATTTTGCTCAATTAATACTCAACGTCTCTCATATTATGACTAAATATTATTGACTGCTGAGCCTTGTATTCACTGATTACATTTTTTCTGGCTAAACTTCTTTTTCCTCTGGAGTCAATAATTGCTCCATTTTTTATTTGCTTAATTCTCTGTGAATCTATGATTAATTCATACCCCTTATCCTCTGACAGAAGAGAATTTCCTCTTGGTTCCAACACATCACCTAATCTATAAATTTCATTTTTCTTGGCACTGGCCATTCTACTGCTCCAATCTGGGGTAGCTACTCTGCTGTATAACTGTCACCCTGGAATTTCCCTTCTCCATCACACTGGGAATAACCTCTATCTTTTTCCTGTTGAATTCTCTCTTTTTTGGATTTGGTGTTTCCCTTTTCCTTGATTTACTCTGTCATTTTGGACAAAGTATGCATGGGAGGTGAATCAGTTAGGTTCCAACAGGAAGCATATGGCCAACACAAAGAGAGCAATTGAAAAGAGTTTAAAGAATGGACCATTTTACAAAATGTGGGCAGGGTTAAAAAAATTCAAGGGGCATGATGTACCTCAGGGCTAGCAACAGCCGGAAGCTGCTACCCTCAAAGCTGAAAGGGGCAAAAGGAGCTGGTGTTCCCAGAACTTGGTGAGAGCCACAGCCACAGGAGAGGGCCACCCCATAGGCACTCTGGCTGTCACTTAGGAATGTGGTGGTTCTGCCAGCAGGGAGAAAGCAGGGAAAATAAATAATTCAACTTCTATTCACTCCTGCCCTCTGATATCCCACTCATGCCTCCAACTGGCTGAATTCAACCAGAAGCCAGTGTGCAGGGGAGCTGAGCTGATACCCTACACAGAGGTTGCCTCTTCGGGCACAGAGCAGGGTGAAGGGTGGAGAGTGGATATGGGGAGTGGGTGCAGTGGAGCACAGCCAGCATAGGAGGTAAAATTTTGAAATCTAGTGTATCTGAAAGTGTCTTTACTCAGTGCTGCCTCTAGAGCAACAGTTCTGCTGGTACAGAATTCTGGGCTGGCAACTCTTTTTTTTTTTTTTTTGCTTTTTGAAAACATTCTTATTGGAGTATAGTTGATTTCCAATGTTGTGTTAGTTTCTGCTATACAGCAAAGTGAATCAGCTATACATATACGTATGTCCACTCTTTTTTAGATTCTATCCCCATATAGGCCATTACAGAGTATTGAGTAGAGTTCCCTGTGTTATACAGTAGGTCCTTAATAGTTATCCATTTTATATACAGTAGTGTGTATATGTCATTCCCAATCTCCCAATTTATCCCTCCCCCACCTTTCCCCCTTGGTAACCATAAGTTTGTTTTTTACATCTGTGACTCTATTTCTGTTTTGTGAATAAATTCTCTTGTACCATTGTTTTAGATTCCACATACAAGCAATATCATATTTTTCTGTGTCTGACTTACTTCACTCAGTATGACAATCTCTAGGTCCATACATGTTGCTGCATATGGCATTATTGCATCCCTTTTTATGGCTGAGTAAAATTACATTGTATATAAGTACCACATCTTTTTTTTCTTTTTGAATTTTATCTATTTTTTATACAGCAGGTTCTTATTAGTTACCTATTTTATACATATTAGTGTATATATGTCAATTTCAATCTCCCAATTCATCCCACCACCACCACCCCCGCCACTTTCCCCCCTTGGTGCCCATACGTTTGTTCTCTACATCTGTGTGTCTATTTCTGCCCTGCAAACTGGTTCATCTGTACCATTTTTCTAGGTTCCACATATATGCATTAATATACGATATTTGTTTTTCTCTTTCTGACTTACTTCACTCTGTATGACAGTCTCTAGATCCATCCACGTCTCTACAAATGACCCAATTTCATTCCTTTTTATGGCTGAGTAATATTCCATTGTATATATGTACCACAACTTCTTTATCCATTCATCTGTCGATGGGCATTTAGGTTGTTTCCATGACCCGGCTATTGTAAATAGAGCTGCAATGATATTGGGGTACATGTGTCTTTTTGAATTATGGTTTTCTCAGGGTATATGCCCAGTAGTGGGATTGCTGGGTCTTATGGTAGTTCTATTTTTAGTTTTTTAAGGAACCTCCATACTGTTCTCCATACTGGCTGTATCAATTTACATTCCCACCAACAGTGCAAGAGGGTTCCCTTTCCTCCACACCCTCTCCAGCATTTGTTGTTTGTAGATTTTCTGATGATCCCCATTCTAACTTGTGTGAGATGATACCTCATTGTAGTTTTTTTTTTTTTTTTGCGGTACGCAGGCCTCCCACTGTTGTGGCCTCTCCCGTTGCGGAGCACAAGCTCCAGACGCGCCGGCCCAGCAGCCATGGCTCACGGGCCCAGCCGCTCCGCGGCATGTGGGATCCTCCCGGACCGGGGCACGAACCCGTGTCCCCTGCATTGGCAGGCGGGCTCCCAACCACTGCACCACCAGGGAAGCCCCCTCATTGTAGTTTTGATTTGCATTTCTCTAATAATTAGTAACGTTGAGCAGCTTTTCATGTGCTTCTTGGCCATCTGTGTGTCTTCTTTGGAGAAATGTCTATTTAGGTCTTCTGCCCATTTTTGGATTGGGTTGTTTGTTTTTTTAATATTGAGCTGCATGAGCTGTTTATATACTTTGGAGATTAATCCTTTGTCCATTGATTCGTTTGCAAATATTTTCTCCCATTCTGAGGGTTATCTTTTCGTCTTGTTTGTAGTTTCCTTTGCTTTGCAAAAGCTTTTAAGTTTCATTAGGTCCCATTTGTTTATTTTTGTTTTTACTTCCATTACTCTAGGAGGTGGATCAAAAAGAATCTTGCTGTGATTTATGTCAAAGAGTGTCCTTCCTATGTTTTCCTCTAAGAGTTTTACAGTGTCCGGTCTTACATTTAGGTCTCTAATCCATTTTTTTAAATTTATTTATTATTTATTTTTATTTTTGGCTGCATTGGGTCTTTGTTGCTGTGTGTGGGCTTTCTCTGGTTGCGGTGAGCAGGGGCCACTCTTCGTTGTGGTGCGCGGGCTTCTCATTGCAGTGGCTTCTCTTGTTGTGGAGCACAGGCTCTAGGCGTGTGGGCTCAGTAGCGTGGCACATGAGCTCTAGAGCACAGGCTCAGTAGTTGTGGCACACGGGCTTAGTTGCTCCGCAGCATGTGGGATCTTCCCGGGCCAGGGCTCGAACCCATGTTCCCTGCATTGGCAGGCGGATTCTTAACCACTGTGCCACCAGACAAGCCCCTCTAATCCATTTTGAGTTTATTTTTGTACATGGTGTTAGGGAGTGTTCTAATTTCATTCTTTTATATGTAGCTGTCCAGTTTTCCCAGCACCACTTATTGAAGAGACTGTCTTTTCTCCATTGTATATCCTTGCCTCCTTTGTCATAGGTTTTCACAGTACTGATTCTTCCAATCCAACAACATGGTATATCTCTCCCTCTGTTTGTGTCATCTTTGATTTCTTTCATCAGTGTCTTATAGTTTTCTGAGTACAGGTCTTTTATCTCCTTAGGTAGGTTTATTCCTAGGTATTTTATTCTTTTTGTTGCAGTGGTGAATGGGACTGTTTCCTTAATTTCTCTTTCTGATATTTCATTGTTAGTGTATAGGAATGCAAGAGATTTCTGTGCATTAATTTTGTATCCTGCAACTTTACCGAAGTCATTGATTATCTCTAGTAGCTTTCTGGCAGCATCTTTAGGATTCTCTCTATATAGTATCATGTCATCTGCAAACAGTGACAGTTTTACTTCTTCTTTTCCTATTTGTATTCCTTTTATTTCTTTTTCTTCTCTGATTGCCATGACTAGGACTTCCAAAACTATGTTGAATAATAGTGGTAAGAGTGGACATCCTTGTCTCATTCCTGATCTTAGAGGAAATGCTTTCAGTTTTTCACCATTGAGAATGATGTTTGCTATGGGTTTGTTGTATATGGCCTTTATTATATTGAGGTAAGCTCCCTTTACGCCCACTTTCTGGAGAGTTTTTATCTAAATGGGTGTTGAATTTTGTCAAAAGCTTTTTTTGCATCTATTGAGATGATCATATGGTTTTTATTCTTCAATTTGTTAATATGGTGTATCACATTGATTGATTTGCGTATATTGAAGAATCCTTGCATCTCTGGGATAAATCCCACTTGACCATGGTGTATGATCCTTTTAATGTGCTGTTGGATTCTGTTTGATAGTATTTTGTTGAGGATTTTTGCATCTATATTCATCAGTGATATTGCTCTATAATTTTCTTTTTTTGTAGTATCTTTGTCTGGTTTTGGTATCAGGGTGATGGTGGCCTCATAAAATGAGTTTGGGAGTGTTCCTTCCTCTGCAATTTTTTGGAAGAGTTGAGAAGGATGGGTGTTAGCTCTTCTCTAAATGTTTGAT
Organism: Delphinapterus leucas; assembly: GCF_059928025.1. Taxonomy (NCBI): domain Eukaryota; kingdom Metazoa; phylum Chordata; class Mammalia; order Artiodactyla; family Monodontidae; genus Delphinapterus; species Delphinapterus leucas. The sequence goes on along the minus strand of NC_143129.1, from coordinate 157,916,830 downwards.
AGAATTCACCTGTGAAGCCATCTGGTCCTGGACTTTTGTTTGTTGGAAGATTTTTAATCACAGTTTCAATTTCAGTGCTTGTGATTGGTCTGTTCATATTTTCTATCTCTTCCTGGTTCAGTCTTGGAAGGTTATACCTTTCTAAGAATTTGTCCATTTCTTCCAGGTTGTCCATTTTATTGGCATAGAGTTGCTTGTAGTAGTCTCTTATGGTGCTTTGTATTTCTGCGGTGTCTGTTGTAACTTCTCCTTTTTCATTTCTAATTTTACTGATTTGAGTCCTCTCCCTCTTTTTCTTGATGAGTCTGGCTAAAGGTTTATCAATTTTGTTTACCTTCTCAAAGAACCAGCTTTTAGTTCTATTCATCTTTGCTATTGTTTATTTTGTTTCTAATTTCATTTCTTTCTGCTCTGACCTTTATGATTTTTTTCCTTCTACTAACTTTGGGTTTTGTTTGTTCTTCTTTCTCTAGTTCCTTTTGGTGTAAGGCTAGATTGTTTATTTGACATTTTTCTTGTTTCTTGAGGTAGGCTTGTATTGCCAAAAACTTCCCTCTCAGAACTGCTTTTGCTGCATCCCATAAGTTTCGGATCGTTGTGTTTTCATTGTAATTTGTCTCTAGGTATTTTTTTATTTCCTCTTTGATTTCTTCAGTGATCTCTTGGTTATTTAGTAATGTATTGTTTAGTGTCCATGTGTTTGTGCTTTTTGCTGTTTTTTCCTGTAATTGATTTCTAATCTCATAGCATTGTGGTTGGAAAAAATGCTTGATATGATTTCAATTTTCTTAAATTTACCAAGGCTTGATTTGTGACCCAAGATGTGATCTATCCTGGAGAATGTTCCATGTGCACTTGAGAAGAAAGTGTAATCTGCTGTTTTTGGATGGAATGTCTTACAAATATCAATTAAATCTATCTGGTCTATCGTGTCATTTAAAGCTTGTGTTTCCTTATTAATTTTCTGTCTGAATGATTTGTCCATTGGTATAAGTGAGGTGTTGAAGTCCTCCATTATTATTGTGTTACTGTCGATTTCCTGTTTTTTTTTTTTGCGGTACGTGGGCCTCTCACTGTTGTGGCCTCTCCCGTTGCGGAGCACAGGCTCCAGACACGCAGGCTTAGAGGCCACGGCTCACAGGCCCAGCCGCTCCGTGGCATGTGGTATCTTCCCGGACCAGGGCACGAACGCGTGTCCCCTGCATCGGCAGGCAGACTTTCAACCACTGCGCCACCAGGGAAGCCCAATTTCCTGTTTTATAGCTGTTAGCAGATGCCTTATGTACTGAGGTGCTCCTATGCTGGGTGTGTATATATTTATAATTGTTATATCTTCTTCTTGGATTGATCCCTTGATCATTATCTAGTGTCCTTCCTTGCCTCTTGTAACAGTATTTTAAAGTCTATTTTATCTGATATGAGTATTGCTACTCCAGCTTTCTTAGATTTCCATTTGCATGGAGTATCTTTTTCCATCCCCTCAATTTCAGTCTGTATGTGTCCCTAGGTCTGAAGTGGGTCTCTTGTAGACAGCATATATATGGGTCTTGTTTTTGTATCCATTCAGCGAGCCTGTGTCTTTTGGTTGGAGCATTTAATCTATTCATGTTTAAGGTAATTATCAATATGTATGTTCCTATTATCATTTTCTTAATTTTTATGGGTTTGTTTTTGTAGGTCTTTTTCTTCTCTTGTGTTTCCCACTTAGAGAAGTTCCTTTAGCATTTGTTGTAGAGCTGGTTTGGTGGTGCTGAATTCTCTTAGCTTTTGCTTGTCTGTAAAGCTTTTGATTTCTCCATCGAATCTGAATGAGATCCTTCCCGGGTAGAGTAATCTTGGTTGTAGGTTCTTCCTTTTCATCACTTTAGGTATATCGTGCCACTCCCTTCTGGCTTGTAGGATTTCTGCTGAGAAATCAGCTGTTACCCTTATGGAAATTCCCTTGTATGTTATTTGTTGTTTTTCCCTTGTTGCTTTCAATAATTTTTCTTTGTCTTTAATTTTTGTCAGTTTGATTACCACGTGTCTCTGCATGTTTCTCCTTGAGTTTATCCTGCCTGGGACTCTCTGAACTTCCTGGACTTGGGTGGCTATTTCCTTTCCCATGTTAGGGAAGTTTTCGACTATAATCCCTTCAAATATTTTCTCGGGTCCTTTCTCTCTCTCTTCTCTTTCTGGGACCCCTATAATGCGAATGTTGTTGCATTTAGTTGTCCCAGAGGTCTCTTAGGCTGTCTTCATTCTTTTTTCTTTATTCTGATCCACAGCACTGAATTCCACCCTTCTGTCTTCCAGGTCACTTATCCGTTCTTCTGCCTCAGTTATTCTGCTATTGATTCCTTCTAGTGTATTTTTCATGTCAGTTATTGTATTGTTCATCTCTGTTTGTTTGTTCTTTAATACTTCTAGGTGTTTGTTCTTTAATTCTTCTAGGTCTTTGTTAAATATTTCTGGCACCTTCTTGATCTTTGCCTCCATTCTTTTTCTGAGGTCCTGTATCATCTTTAGTTGTTTTTCTGGGGTTTTATCCTGTTCCTTCATCTGGTACAAAGTCCTCTCCTTTTCACTTTGTCTATCTCTTTGTGAGTGTGGTTTTCCTTCCACAGGCTGCAGAATTGTAGTTCTTCTTGCTTCTGCTGTCTGCCCTCTGGTGGATCTGGGCTGGCAACTCCTTTTCCTTGGGATTTTGGAGGCAATTTCCATTGTTCCCTGTCAGAGTTGCTGTTGAGAACTCTGTGCCATCCTGATTCTTGATCCTTTTTATGTGACTTGTTTTTCCTTTCTGGAAACTTATGATCTTCTCTTTGCCCCAGTGTTCTGCTATTTGGTGAGGGGTAAGTTTCTGTTATTATACAACAGGGTCCACAGAGTAGGCCAGGCCAGGTATACTTGCTGGATCCCTCCTAGGCCTTGAAAATGCAAGAAATATGAATATCTGTGCCCACTCCCCTGCATCATTACATAGTTGCAATGCAACTGCTCACATGTGATGTCTGGTCACTGTTATGCACCTGCAGGCAACATAGCATGATTGTAGTGATGGTGAGTTAGGCTGGGATTCAGACACTGCTAGTACAGACAACTCTGCCTCCCCTCCCAGATTCGTACTGGTTGATAGTCATGGGAGGTTTTATTGTGAAACTAAGAGAGAGAAGGGAGAACAGAGATGTTTAGTAGCGGTAGGGAGCTCAAGTTGTCTTGAGGAAAATGGTGAGTTTATATGGCATTGAAGTCTGTTCCCCTCAGACTCTTCAGGTCCCTGGGCAATGGGCCTGAGTCCTTAGGTTAGAGGGAGAGGTTCAAACCCAGCTAAGCTGCCTTTAAGAAAGACTTTGTGAGGACTTCCCTGGTGGTTAAGAATCCGCCTGCCAATGCAGGGGACATGGGTTCAAGCCCTGGTCCAGGAAGATCCCACATGCTGCAGAGCAACTAAGCCCGTGTGCCACAACTACTGATCCCGCACTCTAGAGCCCACAATCCACAACTACTGAGCCTGCATGCTGCAACTACTGAAGCCCGCGAGCCTAGAGCCCGTGCTCTGCAACAAGAGAAGCCACCGCAGTGAGAAGCCTGTGCACCGCAACGAAGAGTAGCCCCAGCTCGCTGCAACCAGAGAAAGCCCGCATGCAGCAACGAAGACCCAACGCAGCCAAACATAAATAAATTTTAAAAAAAGAAAAGAAAGACTTTGTGAGACTGCACACCAGTCATATGGGGCCCAGATGACAATGTGTGACAGAGCTGGGGAGAGGCCATCCTCTCTGTCCTTGCAAGGAACCACCACTGATCACCTGGAGTCCTGAGAAATGCTATGGACAGCAAGAAATAGTGCTGTTGACAGAGACACAGCTTTCTCACAGTGCGCTCCATCAGCAATGGAAAATCGAGGCTCTTCCTAGAGTCTCAGGTTGTGGAAATAGACAAATGGGAAGTGGAGCAGGAGAGGAGGGGCATGTAGCTCAGCCTCAGAGCTCAAAGAGTTGGCTTCTGGAGCAGATATACATTTGCAAGGCAGTGGATCTGCAATCCACTGCAAGGCAGGGGAAACTTTTAAATAATCACAAATTCTCTACACTGAGAAAAAAAATTGAGAGTTGGCCGAAGAGAGTTATTGAATAGACTCTGAGTTCACTTGAGACCCTTAGTTCATTTACATGTGACAAATAGTACAGAGCTAGCAATAAAATGGAGAACCTAATTATCCAGCTTTTATTTTCAATTTTTATTTTACATTGGAGTATAGTTGATTTACAATGTTGTGTTAGTTTCAGGTGTACAGAAAAGTGATTTCATTTTACATATACATATATCTATTTTTTTTCAGATTCTTTTCCCATATAGGTTATTATAAAGTATTGAGTAGAGTTCCCTGTGCTGTACTGTAGGTCCTTTTGGTTACCTCAGCTTTCTTGATGAAGGTCATTTTATTGAGTATTACCCTGAATTGGTAAAGTGTCTGACCAGTGGATTAGAAACTGCTTTATTTCAATATGTGACTCAGAAGATGTGATCTCTTAGCAAGAAGATATACTAATGATATTCTCCCATAGCAACAGTCCCAAAATATTCACCATACCATTTTTTTGGTAGTATTCTGGGCATTTTACCACAGTGACTATTCTAATATAACAGTTTAAAAACAAGTTTCTATTTTGTACTTTTATTTATGTGAGTTGGGGTTTCAAAATATTCTGATACAAAGATCAAGAAGAGAAATCACCTGGCAGTTGAGTATATGTGGTGTCAGATCTCTTCAATTCATCCCAATTTTCTGAATTCCATAGGTATAATGCAACCAAACTGTATCCAGTAGCCACTGAGACAGAGAGGGAACTCTTCTCTCTGGCAGTAGCTAATGTGAAATAGTTTTATGACAAGATAACACAGTCAGATTATGGAATAGAGGGAACATTTTTGCAAGAATTGTCAAGGAAAAATTCAAGACTTCAAAAACAAATATATGTCCTTGGGGATAGGAGAAGTTTGCTTTGGCCATATTCTCAGACCCTGGGATATGCATTCACTTTCCTCTGCTTTTTTTTTTTTGCCACGCCACCTAGGATCTTAGTTCCCCGATCAGGGATCGAACCCATGCACCCTGCAATGGAAGCATGGAGTCCTAACCACTGGACCGCCAGGGAATTCTCTCCTCTGTTATTATTAATAATAATAATAACAATAATAATAATAGCAGCTAATACTTGATGTATCAGTTGGGATAGGCTCCGTTATGCCTGGGGGTAAACAAAATTCAGTGGCTTAACACAAAGAAAGCTAATTTCTTGCTCATGCTACATATCCTTTATGGGTTGGCAGCGGGCTCTCACTTATTAGCTACTCAGGAATTTAGGATAATAGAGCAACCACTGTTATGGACTGAATGTTTAAGTCCATAATTCCCCAAATTCATATGTTGAGATCCTGCCCCCTAACGTGATTGTATTAGGAAGTTCTGCCTTTGGAAATTGATTAGGTCATAAGGGTGGAGTCCTCATGAATGGGATTAGTGCCTTTATGAAGGGACCCCAGAGAGCTCTATAGCCCCTTCCACCACGTGAAGACACAGTGCTAAGTCCCCTGCTGTGAACCAGGAAGCGGGCTCTCACAGAATCTTTTGGTACCTTGATCTTGTACTTCCCAGTCTCCAGAACTGTGAGAAATAAATTTCTGTTTATAAGCCACCCAGTCTATGGTATTCTGTTATGGTACTAAGACAACCACCATCTTGAACGTTGATGGTTTCCATGCCAGAGGGAAAAAGAATCTGAGAAGTCTCAAAGCAGTAAATAAATGCTTCAGGCATGAAGTGACACATATCCTTTCTGCTCAAACTCATTGGCCACATTCAACCTTAAGAGGGCCATGAAATAAAACCCTACCATGCACCCAGAAGGCAGAAAGCCAGAGATACTTAGTGAAGAGCATTAATTGTCTATCGCTCACTGAGTGCCAAGAGCTATTCTAAATATATTACAGGCATTACCTCAGTTCAGCTTCACAAAAATCCTATGAAATAGGTGGATTTAATATAATTATCATACACATTTTACACAGAGAGGTTAAGTTACATGATAAAAGTCATACAGATAGTAAGTGGTAAAGCTCTTTTAAAGCTTTAAAAGATTTAAATCCAGTCATTCTGGTCCCATAGTCTGTGTGCTTAACCACCAGACTAGGCAATCTCTCTCTAGATGGGAAATTTTGAGAAGGATTGTCATAGATCATGGAGAGCCACTAAAGGGTTTTTAATCAGGAGAGCTAGTCAACCAGATTTGCCATTTAGAAAGCTCTCTCCGAAGAGTGGGGTGAAGGATCAAATTAACTAAGGTTAGACTATAAGGCAAGAAGGCTATTTGCATAGTGCAGAGATGAAGATGAGGAGAATTTGAACAAAGGCACAATGATCACAATTAACTGGGTAATCTTGAGCCTTTCTTTCATCAACTTGAGACTCTGTTTCATCATTTTTTGAAAAATGATTATGTTAATACTTATCCTGATGGGGTTTTCTGAGGATTATAATATATAACATAAGCAAAAACTCTGATAGTACTAAGGCTCTTGAATCATAGCGATCTAGGTTAAAAATCCCAGCTCTACTACTCCCTAGATGAAGGAGTTTATTTTTCTAACTCTCAGTTTGCTCCTTTGTAAAATATGTGTTAAAATAAGAAAATTTAAGTAAGTTAAAGTAAGAAAAATTATTACAAATGGGATATAGGTTGAGAAAATTAGCTTAGGAGGAAGGCAGAATTCCTTCTAGAGAAAGAACTGAGAGTTTGTTTAGGAAAAATACCTTAATGAACTTTTTTGTTTATGAAAGTCAAATCTCCTCAGGCATGGCTTAGAAGGAAAGAGCTTTAGACAGAGAATCAAATTGTTTTGATTGATAAAGTAATAGAAAATTTTAGTTTTTCTCTGATGAAAGTTTTCAGGGCATCCTGATGTTTTGGGGAAAGTAAAGAGATGGAGGAGAGTTTGCCTAGAGATAAGATAACTCTGAGCATCTGGTCTTACCAGCTTCCCTGATCCATTCTTCCCATAGCAGCAGTGACCTTTTAAAACCACTAATTGAATCATGTTGTTCCCCTTCCCCGCAGGACAGTGCCTGATACTTAGAAGTTTCTCAGTAACAATCTGCTAAACGAATGAATGAATGGAATGAGTGAACAAAAACATTTGCCAGATGGCAGGTGGGTCCCTAAAGAAAAGGACAGCCATTGAGAAATTCTGTACTTACTACACTCTGTAGTGAGGGTGGCTTTGGACAATGGTGTTTAATAATCATTTTAAAGTAGTTACCTCTTCTTTTACTGTAATTACCCCTCCTCTCCACCCCACCTCCCCAAATAACCTTCAGTAAAGGTCTGCTGCACGAAACTGCACTATTTGGGGAGGACTGAGGAATGAAACAAGAAAGTGTCTAGGCACCAGGCAAAACAATGCCCAAAGATGTCAGTAATCACAAGAGGAGACCTAATGAACAGGGGGACCAGGAATTCAGCAGGAGCATGCATTCCAAGTGAGAGGTAACCAGAATCCTCTGAAAAGCTGGGGAGGTTGTGATGTCCTCTTATCCTGGGTTAGGAGGTTGGGCCCTTCTATTTGGCTGTTGAAGGAAAGAATAAGCTGGAGGACTTTGGAGTATTCACAACCACCACGTTACATAAGGATGGTAAATATTTAACTCGTAGAGAGGTTTTGGGATTATATTGGGATAATGCATATAAGGCGCTTAGCACAGCGCCTGGCACATAGTAAGAGCTCAGCTAATGTTAATTGTTGTTTCCCTTCGCTTGCCTCTACTCTCTCCACTCGCTTTCCTCCGGCTCCATTCATTCTTTTCCAAGGACATGCAGGGGGCGGGCCCACTTCCCCTCCGCCCCACCCAAGCTCCGCCCCTCACTTCTGCCCCGATTGGTTCCTGAGAGGCGGAGCGGAGGGAAGAGCCCAGTCCGAAGCGGTGGGGGCGGGGCGCATGCGCGGGCTGGGAGGGGTGGAGGAGGAGAGGAAGAGCTGCCGGAAGTAGGCGGCAGAGGTGGTGGCAGGGCTGGCAGCAGCTGCCAGGGAAACCGAGGCGCGGGACGCGCGGCTCACAGACAGGCAGGCCTGGGAGTCGTCTCTGCGCCCGGCACGCAGGAGGCCTGAGCGCCCCCTTTGCCTGGCCTGAGGGTCCCTGCCTGGTCCGGCAGCCTCGTCGGGACCCGGGTCTTTCCCTAAGCCCGCCAGGGGGCGCCGCGCTGAGGGGCTGCAGAGTGGGGGGCGGGCGCGGCTGACCCGAGAAGGGGTGCCGGGCCGGGCGGTGGGAGAGGGCTCTTCCCCGCTCAGGAGGTGCCCCTGGGCGGGGGACCAGGAGTCCTCACCTCTGGACTGAGGCAGGGGTTTCTGGGGGCGAGGAGGGCGCGTCGCCCTCTGCCCCCGCCGGCACCCTGGCCATGACGGGCAAATCGGTGAAGGACGTGGATCGGTACCAGGCGGTCCTAGCCAACCTGCTGCTGGAGGAGGATAACAAGTTTTGTGCGGACTGCCAGTCTAAAGGTAGCGCATCCCTCCTGGCGGGCGAGGGGTCCAGCCTCCGGACGGCGCGGGGGAGGCGGCCTGTGTGGTGAGGGGGCGGTCTCTGGAGCTTAGGTGGCCCGGATCATCTAAATGGTAACGCGTGCTACCGTTGCTGATGAGGCTGCTAGGTGTTCTGCGGCGCCGGGATTGGTGTGGGGAGAGATTGGGAGGGCGAGTGTGTGTGGTTGGGGGGTGGGGCGGTGGTGGTGTGGGTGGAAGTGGCGTGGTGTGTGCAGGTGAGAATGTCTGTATTTCAGGGCTCTGAATGAGTTCTGGGCAGACTGTCAGTCCAGAGACAGCCCAGAGCTCGCAGCCTTCCGCTTGCAAAGCTGGGGGCGAACTGCGGTGGTGCGCGCGAGGGTGGGGGTGGGGGCGGGGAGAAGCGAGATGACGGGGAGGAAAACTGCTTAAATGATTTTTAAAGGTGGTGAGCGTCGCTGTCTGCTATTTGGTTAGCAGTTGCATCTGTCATTTTACAGCCTTGCTGAGATATGACAGAGCGCTTAGGTGGCTTTCCTCTTTCTGGATGTGTGGAGGGGGGAACTGCCTTATGCAGTGACACAGTGCGGACTTCTAGACAGCCTAGCCCTGGCTTGTGGAGTGTGTTGGAGGCCTGATGTGTGTGTGGTGGCAGACACTAGCAGACTGTGTCTGTAGTGCAGGATTGGTTTAATCAGTGCGGAGGAGGAAGCAAGGGATACATCGAATTTGTTGCTTTCATGGCCATCACCCTTCTAAAGGTGAAATATGACCATTGTAGATTGGCAGAGCCATTTAGTCTTTGTTTTCTGTGCCCTCAAAGATTCATGATTTGATACAATTACAAATCAGTATGCTACGAAAGCTTGGTTATTAGTGAAATATTTGCACTCGAAATTGATAGATTATAAATATTTTGTTTCCTTATTTTCTTTCTGAATTCTTTGGAATATAAATTGGAGAAGTTGGGAAAATTCTTTTTGGTTTGGGTAGAAAGGGATATATTTTGGGAGCTATTGTTAATTTACTTTTGTTCATAATGCAGTGAATTTGCCTGGATTGTTTGCCATATAGCATGTTGGGCGTATAGTACACAACAAAGGTTCAAATGTATTTGTATTTATCAATATTAAGAAAGGAAGTATATGCTTAATTGACGCTTTCACTTAATTACCTTTTATTTTAGAGAAGTAAGGTTTTGTTTTTGTTTTTTTTTGTTTTTATTTTTGGCTGCGTTGGGTCTTCGTTGCTGCACACGGGCTTTTCTCCGGTTGCGGCAAGCTGGGGCTACTCTTCGTTGCGGTGCGCGGGCTTACTCATTGTGGTGGCTTCTCTTGCTGGGAGCACGTTCTCTAGGCACGTGAGCTTCAGTAGTTGTGGCACACGGGCTCAGCAGTTGTGGCTCGCGGGCTCTAGAGCGCAGCCTCAGTAGTTGTGGTGCACAGGCTTAGTTGCTCCATGGCATGTGGGATCTTCCCAGACCAGGGCTCGAACCCGTGTCCCCTGCATTGGCAGGCGGATTCTTAACCACTGCGCCACCAGGGAAGTCCGAGAAGTAAGGTTATTTAAGGAGAACAGGAGACAGATACTTTAATTTGGACACCTCGTATTATATTTTAGTACCCTTTACCAATGGATAAATGGCATGTGCCATTAGGAAAGCAGGTCCCCAGACTTCTCTCCTGAATTTTTGCATTGGCAATAATACATTTTAAAAAGTACTTTAGAATCAATTTACGTTGAGTAAGTTAATTTCTTATAGTTGACTCTTGTGAGATCTTGTGCTAGATCTATTGGAAGATTCGGTTTAAAATTTAAGAGTATATCTCTTGGTTTTACTCAAATTCCCTTGTGTCCTCAGTTGACAGATCTTGAGTCACAGTGAAGCAACCCACTGGAGTGAGCATGGCTACATTTGGGGAGTCAGATGCCATTCTGATAATTAGTACCACCCCCATCCCCTATTTTGCATACCACTCTTATACTTACTCATATTCCTATAAAATATAACATATGGAAGAGAGGTTGATTCATCACTTCTTCCTCCAAATTTTCCGTTGCTCTTTATCAACAGAATTACTGGGGATCAGGTAATAAAACATTAGTCAATTCATTCTTAATGAGAGCTAGTAACTGCTGGTTTGTAAACTTTATTAACTGCTCTTGATAGTAGAATTCTGGTTTCTGAAACAATTTCTTTTCACAAATTAGCTTTACATTTTGGCTTGGTGGCTTCAGTGACTCGGCCATTGTATTAAAAAGGAGATGACGATGTGTCAGTCAGTCATCTTTCAGTTAAGACATTTGTTGTGGCCTCAGTTTATCCAGTTTGTGAATTAACTAGCCCCTTCCACTCTTTCAACTCCTTTTACTCATTTTCCCTCTCCTTTTTCCTGATTTTAGTTGTTGTAATCATCATGTGGACAAATGTCAGACCATGGAAGGAAGAGACACTTGCATCTGTAGATTAAGTTAGCTGTTAAGCTCTGGTAAAAATAAATAATAATAATACACTTAGTGGGAGGAGGAATTTTAAAGCTGTAAGCTAAAATGAGGTTTGTACTTGAGTATTTATCTGTAGGTCTCATGTCCTTTCTTCCTTAGAAAACTGAGAGCTTAATTGTATAGGACCTGGTGAGTGACTGCTTGCTAATCCATTAATATAAAATCAGATGATGTAGCCCTGAACTGCAGACCTTTGAGCAGGTATTTTTGTAATGTTCCAAAATAACTCTGGCAATAAATCTTTTTTTAAAAAATCTTAAACTGATTTAAGAATGATATTATCTTTAGATATGTAATTTGAACATCAGAATAGAGAATAAACATGTGTTCTCTTTGTATAGTACAAGTTTTGTCGGTCCTGGGGTTTTTTAACTCTCTTGAGCGTAAGACTCACCAGTTTCCGGTACCTCTAAGGCACTGAAATAATTTCTGTGTGGGAACGGAGGCTGCTTTGGTATTGCCTTTAAAAAAATGCTGTGACTTGCTTTAGGCTGAAAGATGTGGTTTCATCACCCAAAACCCTTAAGTTATTGTGACCTTTAGGGTAAAATTTTGGACTGACTTAAGCTGTGGAAGAACAGAGGACAAACATACTGGAAATTTCAGATATGTTAATGGTTAATTCCATCTAGTTGAGGCCAGGTCCCGTTTTTGGATAGACCCTTGGTGGGGTTATACTGGTCTAAGGTTTAGTCTTTAGCTCTGCAGTTGCATATTTTATCAGTGTGCCTGGAATAACCCCTAATCAACCTCGTCAAAGACTGGTTTAGGACTTCCCTGGTGGCACAGTGGTTAAGAATCTGCCTTCCAATGCAGGGGACACAGGCTTGAGCCCTGGTCCAGGAAGATCCCACATGCCGCGGAACAACAAAAGACTTGTTTAAACTGTACACTATCTTATTTACGATGAAAGGATCTACCTTTCTGATGACCTGAATACTTATATACACTGTTGGGACACTCCTTTCTCAGTATCAAGATTAGTGAAAAATTGAGAGCTGTTTAATGAGCAAAGAATTAGAATGGAAGAAGTTTGATGGTCTTGAGGAATACTTACTTCTAACTGTGAAATACCACATGGAATTCTGGAGTCTGACAAAAACTTTGTAATACCTTTTTACTTCTCTGTTCTTCTGCTACATCCCATTTCTGAAATGTTTCACTTTGAATCACCTAACCATTGCCTTTGTTCCAACTCCCATTATGTATTCTTAAATTTCAATTCACTCTTTGCAAAACCACTTTCATGTGGTTCAAAATTCAAAAAGTTCAAAAGGGAATATGTACAGTGAAAAGTTGTATTCCTGTCCCTGATCCCTTAGCCATCATTTTCCAGTGCTTCTGCAAGTTACCACTGTTAGTAATTTCTTATGTGACTTTTAAGAGATAGTATATGCATGGACAAAAAAACTACATTTAAATATATTTCTTTTCAGTGTTTTTATGCAAATAGTAGCATGTTACCCACAGTTCATGGCACCTGGCATTTTTCAGTCCACAGTATAACGTGGAGGGCATGGAGGTTCCCTCTCCATGCACATTAAAGAGCGTCCCCATTCTTTCAGGGTATTTCGTTGAAAGATATGCGTAAGTGATTTGGAAACAGCTACTCTCATTGAAGTCATCTTAGAAAGTGTCCTAGGCCCATCCATAGCACAGGTAGGCTCACCTTTCAGGTGGCAAAGAATCAGAGCTGTAGACTTTTGATGTTGGAACATACAGTTAAACTCCATTACTCTGATTATTTTAGCTTTGTGACCTTCAGCACACTACCTTTCTCAGTTTAATTTTCCTCATTTGAAAAATAAAAATGCGTCGTAAACTAAAGTGTTACACAAATGTAGGCATTATTTATTATTACCATTGCTGAACTTGTTTATTTTATCTTGATTTTATTCATTTCACTTTCAGACTTTATTCCCTTAAATACTCTAGTTACTGGAAGCCACAGTTAGAATGACTCACTGAATAACTCACCAAATAAAAAACCACCTAGTTTTTAAGCCAAAACCATTTCCTATAGGACTTTATGGTACCCTTGAGGATGGTCTCTGGAAGTTTCCTGACTCTTCAAAGCGGTATGAAAGGTTAGACCAGGGAATCTTTCTGTAGACATTTTTTTTAATATTAGTCCCAAATTTTAACTCTGGTAAATTAATCTCTAGCTTTGCTTTACTTTTGTTTTCTGTCAATAGCTAAATCATTGCTTGTTAAATATCATTCCTTAGAAATGAACATTCCTATCAATTTTTAATTATTTTAGCTGTATCTGTGGCACCTCTTAAGAGATTTTTTTAAATTGCATCAGATCTGGACAACAGAAGGAATTTTCCTTCCATCTCTGGTTGTTAAATACCCTTCTTCAGCCAAAATCAAATAACTTTCTGGCTTTTTACCTTAACTCTGACGGTTGTAGTCAGGTTGACACAGTTTTACTGAAAGTAATTTATAAAAGTCCCCATTAGGTTGTCTTTTTTTTTTTCCATTTGAAACATGAATTATTTTATTTACATTACTCTTTAGTTCAACAAATTATATTTAGTTCAAACAAACTATTTAAAAATTATCTAAATTCATAAAAGTAGTTCATAAATTTCAACATTTAATTATTATGTACATACTAGGTTGTCTTTTAATATTAACTTGTTAAACATGTTCCCTGGGAGATACTTTCCTATTCGTTCTCCTTGCCATTATCCAGTGGCAGTGGGATAGATAGTACAAAATGCCTTATCTTTTAAGAACTCTTTGCAAGCCTGAGAGTACAATCCCACACTATATATATTCATTCAGAAAATAGTTCTTAAGCACCTGCTTTGTGCCAGACACTGTACCAAGACATGTAGATTAAAAGATAGGGCCTTTGGTTTCAAGGATTTTATAGTCTAATGGGCAAGCAGATGTGTAAGCAGATACATGATGCAATGTAGTAATTATCATTGTAGGATTGTGTACAGGGAGAAATGAAAGCATTGAAGAGAGCAAGAAAGTCTGCCTAGGAAGTCATGGCTCAGAGAGACAAGTAGGCTATGTCTTGAATGATAAGCATGACTTTGTCAGGTGAATTTAGGGCATTCCAGGCAGAGGAAGCAGAATGTGCAGTAGCCAAGATGTGCTGTACCGTGTGTGTGTGTGTGAGATTCTTTAGTATATTCTCACTACATGTTGGGGATTGGCAAGGGATAAGGTAGGCAGAGACCCATAAGGTTAAAATCCTAGCTCTGTAGTTGACTTGCTGTATGGCATTGAGATTTTGAATATGCTTTAGACTCCCTGTTGTGTAAGAAGCCCCTAGTATTGGAAGCCCACCTGCTACTCAAATGGAATTATAAGTATTGCAAACATGAAATGTTCTCTAACTGCTGAGTAGTAAGGAAGGTCTGAGTATTGTGCCCACTAGATCTCCATGGAAGTGCACCCTCATGAGTACATTAAACTATCTTAGAGAAGCCTAGTGAAATGTCAGCAGTAGATGTCATGCCATTTCTGGAGTTGATGACGTTGAATTTTGAGGCTGAGCATGCTCTCATACTCAAGCAGGCTAAGAGTGTTGAATATTTGAGTGTGCCCTTGGTTGTTCAGTGCTTAGGATGTCTAAACAGGCAGTTGCAGCCACATCTCTCAGTATACCTTTCAACAAATCTATTGCTTTTAAATAAATCAGAAAATTTCCTTCTTTCTGCATTTTTCATCTGATGTCATTATGGTATGTAGGTGGCAGCTTTCTTGGGCACAGTTGTCTATATTACTGTTCACCACATGAGTCATTGTCGGTTTCTGTTCTGCCTGAAAATTCCATCTTGGAAATAATGTCATGCAGCTGGAGACCACAACACGTTACTCATTATGAACATTGCAGCTGGCTTTGTATGTTATGTTGAAAGCTACCTGTGCCATAAGGAAGAGATAAAGTGACTTATTAAGTGGACTCAGACTCAATTCCTCCAAATGATATCCCCTGTGAAAAAGATGTCCAACAAGAATCTGCATAAAACACAAATGTGTTTTACATTCTAAGCATACAGTGCCTAACTTTTGTCATTGTGTCTGCTTAAATCCTTATCACAGTTATACTTCTGTTTGAGCAAGTGGCCAGTTTAAGTAGATACTAACTTTGAAGAAGTTCTGAGTTGGCCCCTGGAGTGTGACAGTTCAGCATACCACATTGAAAAGGTAGGAACCAAGTCTATGTAGAGTAGAACCCCTTAAAGTTAATTCACTTTTACCAAATTCCTCTATTGTTAAAGAAATATTCCTCTGCTAGTTAACTTCTTAAAATTGTAACTTGCTACAGTTAACACATCCACTAGAATGTAAGCTCCATGAGGGCAGGGGTTTTGTGCCTGTTTTGTTCACTATAGTATTCCTGGCACCTAGAACAATGGTTGGCACAGGTCAGGCTCTCAGTAAGTATTTGTTTGAACAGTATAAATCCTTTGTTTCTTATTAGAAGAAATCCTTTATAAGTTATCTGAATGTTTGTGTAATTCTTAGGAAATCTAAGTTTTAAAATATATTTTAAAGGTAGGGACCCTTCGGAGAAACAGAAAGCACTGTAGGTAGTACAAGCAGAGGGAATTTAATATGGAATAGTTTCCATAGGTGATACAAGAGCCAAGAAGGTCAATGGGGTGGTGAGACAACCCAGAGATTGGCAACACCTGGGAGCTCCCAGGCCCCTAAGGAAATTAGAAGGTGCTGGTGTCACCAAAGGCTAGAAGCCTGAGCCATCTGCTATGAGCTAGAAGCCTGGAAAGAAGAGCTGTCTGGTGGCAGCTGGAACTCGGACCAAGTAAGATAGAGAGCATTACCCTGGCTTCCCTCCTTCTCCTGCCTTTCCTCATCAGTGCCTCCCATTGGTGGAACTTACTCATAAATCAGTTGGCAAGGGAGCCTGGGGGATGTAGTTCCCTGTGATAGTGTAGAGCAAGGGGAGGATCCAAGCTGAGACAGGCAAAGGCACAAAGGCACTTAAATCTCCAAGATGTAATTCTTTCTCCTTGTAAGTAAACAGTTATTTTGGACAAGCAATAAGAAGGGTTTTCAGGCAGATAACCTCTTGTGCTTCAAAAGGATCTAGGATCTTAACTGTTGCCAGAACAGTAATTAGTCCTGGGAAGTAATGTAACTTTGTATAGTCATGTAACAAGTAATGTAAGTTTTATATAGGCATTGCCTATATAATTAGGATGTGCGGATTCTGTGGAATCTGTATTTGACTTTTGGTCTCCACCAGGACAATTTATCGTTTGGTTACTCAGAAAATAAGTTCCCACCCTGTTAATTCTGGGAAGCTAAGCATGATGTGTATGCACTGAGCTTGTCCCATCTACAACTAAAAGCTTTGAGTAACAAAGTAACACTTAAGATGTACAAAGAGAGTTTTGAGGATTGCAGCCTTAAAACCTGGTACAGATTAGACTTTCCTTGATAGTTAAGGAAGTTTTCCTTGTGCCACGTATTTTTTTAAATAGTTTGATCTGTTTGCCCGTTCTGCCCGCCCCCTGATTCAGTCCGGTTACCACTGGGTGAGAGAGGTAAGATCACTGAACATACTATCTTCTATACTGAACCTGAAAAATAAAAAATATTTTGTCTTATTTGGAAGGTTGCTGCTGCTCCATTTAAAGACAGAGCTTCTCAAGTTATGGCTACTAGTTTTCTCCTTGATTATAAAGTGTTTAATGAGTTACGTGATACAAGTTTAGCACTTTCTAGAAGTGCTTTTTTTGTCAATCAGGTCACCTGCCTTTGGGCGCCTGCCACGTTAATGGAATTGGTGGAACTATGCCAACAAGGGTTTTCAGTGGAGTGTGAGTATGTTTGCTTTAGGCTGTTATTTTCCACAGAAGCTATGGATAAGGAACCTTCATTGAGTAAAGTTACCAACGGTAAAAAAAAAAAAAAAATTGCATAGGTTTCATTGTTTTTCTGTTTTCTCCAAAAATTAATTTCCTCTTAGCAGGTACTCCTATAATTCGCAGATGTGATTGAAATGTAATTTGGTATTGTAAAAAGCGTATCAGCCTGCTTCCCAGAGTACCAGTTGTTCCCATGCAGTCCATTTTACCTTAAGAGGTACATCTATGCGTTTTTGAAGCCTCATGTTTAATAATTACAATATTTCACTACTGTATTTGACTTTTCCATTTTCCAAACTTTCTCCTTCCCTACCCCACTCTTCTGGATCCTATATTTCCCCACAGGCTTTGTGGATGCTGGTCCATTGATGGCTGAACTGCAGGTCCCTTCCCAGTGAAAAACCCCAGAGATGAGCCAAATCTGCCTTCATCTGTGGCCATCCATCAGTGTAAGGTTGCCCTGGAGGTTGTCTTCAGTTTGTCCACCACTCCCCTTGACCCCCATGCTCCCTCCTGTGTGGCTGAAACGCCCTGGAATCCCACCTTTGTAACATATTGCTGGGATTTTATTATTGCTGCTCGTTTTCATTTTCAAGTAACGTTAAGTAGCTTTCTGACCATTTTTGTTGACTGTAGCCCTCTTTTCCCCATTTGTATATTTCCTATGGGTATTCTGGTTTGATTTTTACATACCTGTAGGATATGGTTTATTTAGAAAGTACTGGACTTCATAAGCCCACTTGGAAAATGCTCTGTTGATCCTTATTTAATTTCAAGTCAAAACTTTCAAAAAGAAATGTCTTAATCGGAAACAATGAGAACTGGATCCCTCAGGCTTCATGTCATTTCTCCTCACCCAAAAAACAAATGTGTAACTTCCTCATTTTATCATGTGTTGAAAATAGTAGAGCAAATACAGGAGGAAGAGAGCTGACCTACTGTCAGCTGTAGCTGATAAGCCTGTCCCAGCACAGAGGTGTGAGAAAATAGAGCACCTTTTCTTTTCCTCTATTGCAAATAGCCATACTGCCTTTCACAGCAGTTGCTAGTGATGGGAAGACCATAAATCCCCATGCCTCTATCTCAGAGCTTATACCTTTAGATGTGAGTTTACATGTTAATCCTACAATGTTACTTCCTGAAGTGCACACGGAGTAAGTTTTAACTTCTTCCTCTTTTCTTGTCTTAGTGTAAGTCCCCTCTGTGTGTGTGTGTGTGTGTATTTAGAAATGAGATCTCTAGTGTTTCAAGCCTTGAGTTAAAAACTTTGTCTTAATATTGTTTAGACAGTTTTTGTTCTAATGCCTTCGAAAAATAATTTCGTACAGAATTTTCCATGTGAACTGGTAATATCATATGCTGGTGAGGGAAGGGGCATTGGTGTCTTTTCTTGTTGATACTTTACCACTTGGGTTATAACTGACCCAAGCCCTCTGATGAGAAATAGGAAGGAAACTCCCTGTTCTTATCATGGTGCTTGTGTTCAAAATAGCTGGCAACAACGGACCTATTGGAAACCAGTTTGTGTGACGGCTGATTTGAAAAAGAAAGAAAGAAAAGATTCAGGCTCTTCTGCTGTGCTGAAAGCATTTTTATTGAAATAATAGCTGTAAGGACTGGGGACTTTGTCTCTCTGAAGGTAGATGTGAGGGGTTGGGTTGGAGGAACTGTTTCAGACCGAGGAGAATTTTGAGCAAAGGTCTTTTGTAGAGTGTGAGTGCTATTATTAACGTTACTAGCTTTTATGTGAGAGAAAGGAAGCATCATTAAATACAACATTGGAATCAGGAAGATTCCAAATCACCTCCTCTGAGCATTCTGACTTGGTTTTGAGCCTAGTCTGTGAATAGGCACCAGGCACAAGTGACTCAAATCAAGGGCAGAGTAAAAATAAGGCTCAGTTTCATTAGACTTCTTATGCATATAAGGGGAAAAAAGGGACTTCCTTGGCGGTCCAGTGGTTAAGACTCCTCGCTTCCACTGCAGGGGGCGGGGGGTTGATCCCCAGTCGTGGAACTAAGATCCCACATGCTGGATGACCAAAAGGAAAAAAGAAAAAAAAAAAATTTGTTACCATAGGAACAGACTCCCAGACCAGTTGTGCTTATTAGCTAAACATCATTAAATGCTTTTCTTTAAAGAACAAAAACTTTATTTTTTCTCATTATGAAAGTTATTCATATTTGTGATGAAAATCATTGGAAAGTATGAAAAAGTATGATGCAGAAGGTATTTCATATAATCCTTATCACCCATTTTTTATTTCAGCTTATACTATTATAATTTTGTATCATTGTTTTGCTTAACATTTATCATAAGCATTTTTCATGACATTAAAAACATTTAAATGCCTTTATTGTATTCCACTGTTTGAATATATCATTACTTAACTCTTGCCCAATTGTTGGACCCTTGGGTCTTAATTTTTCAGTGTTATAAGATAATGAGACATTGTGAATTTTTGTGTTGCTGTGAGACTAATGGGTTATTTATGTGTTCAGAGTTGAGTAGTTATGTGGGCCCTCTAATTTTAAGGAGTTGTCAGGGAGTCCTCTGGGTTGAGCCCATGTAGGGATGGCCTTGCCGTGGGGGCAGTTCATTTTGAACTGCCTCATGGCAGTGGACATTTGAGACAAGGAGCACAGAGAGCTGGGGAGAATCCAGGCTTGACCGTAAGGAACAGATTTATGGGACGTGATCACAGCAAGATGGGCCAAGATATATTCTTATATCGCACATGCAATTTCCACGTTATATACTTGATATGTGGAAATACTGTTGGGCCGTTGATCAGCATCTTATGTTGTTCGTACAGGCCTCCTTCACTTAAACTCAGTCCACTGAGAAGGAGGATTAGAAGCCCCACATTGGTGGAAAGGGGAATAACAGCTACTGTGTTTTGTTTTTGTTTTACAAAGCTTTCCTTAGACTGTGAATTCCATGAGGAGAGGGACTGAGTCCCATGTTTTCCTGTTAGCTAAAGCACAGCATCGGGTACATAGTGTCTGTGTCTCCGTCGTGAACGCTATTCTAGTTATGCGTGTTCAGATCATAATCTTGTTTAGTTTTTTGAAAGTCACCCTCGTACTCTTAACTCAGATATTTGAAGCTCTGTGACGTTGCAGGAAGCCGAGCAGGTGAATCTCAAGGTTGCTCTGTGGCAGTTGCTTCTGTGCACCATCTCTTTTGTGTGCTCTGGCATCTGTACCACCTTGAAAGCTGGAGCCAGTCACAGAGCTGGTATTCTGCCCTTTCCGCAGGAGGTCTCAGTGAGACACACCATTTTAGGGGAAATGGAGCAGGGAGTGTAAAACGGGAGGCTGAAATAGCAGTCCTTTAGCCTTTTTGTGGGCTGGGAGTAAATATTTAGACACTGTCCTCAGCTGCTGTAGAGATTAATCATAACCTTGCAACACTTTTAGAAGCTCCCCTTGTTCCTGCTGGAACAGGTTTGTCTAATTTGAAGAACCTTGCTTTGGCTCTTTCGAAGCCGCGATTTTTTTCCCCAAGAGACCTGCTCTGAGTTCCTCTGCGTAATGTCCCCTTTGCAGGAACTTTCTATCCACACGGCTGGCATCTTTGCGCCGCCCACTTGCACCATACCTTCCGACCCGTACCTCATTATACCCAATTCTGAAACACCTGGCTTTTGAAACATAGTGAATATCTTCTTTTGAAAGGGCAAATCTCCACTTTTTGCTCTGCTCCCTTAAGCCAGGGCTGTTTTGATGATTAACATTCTGCGTGTCCCTGGACTAACCATCTGTATTTTGGTCCCAGAATTCATTTCTATTCTGCTGTTTCTGTAGAGATGAAAGTTCTCTAGCTTTTGGATACGGTTGTGATTCAGTTAAACTCTCACTGGTTTTCCATCTGTTTGCCATTGGTTGGGGCTCCCCTGATGTGTTGGGAAAGCGGCACACCGTCGTGGAAGGAAGAAGTTCACATGTCTGTGGTCTTGTACAAGAGTTCATTTGCTGACTCGGAAGGTTTTGTGTAAAGCCTCTCTCTGCCTGTGTGAAAAGCACGAGCTCCCCTTCAAACAAGTGAAAAATGAGTTCTGCCTGGCTTCTTGTTCTTCGCTCTCCTCCACTCCTGGGCTTCCTCTGAGGAAGAGGAACGTGGCTGGGAAGGGGTGTGGATGAGCCTTCACACACAAGCTCAGGCCTTGGGCTTTCCAGCAGCAGAGAATGTGTGTGAGAGAAGAGAAAAGAACCCCTGAAGAATAGGATATCAATTTAGGGACTATTATTGAGCATCTACTATGTATAACACACATTTGGGGTGTAGAAAGATGATTCTCATTCCAGTCCAGCTGATGATTTCTTCTATGAACTTGGGTAAATGACTTGACCTCCCCGGGCCTTAGATTCTCCAGCTGTGCTTGGAATAGATAATCCTTAAGGTTCTTTCCAGTTTTGGAATTCTGTATCAAAATGTTTATCTCTCTGTTACAGAACAAGAGAAACAGCTTTTCCACAGGATTGGCATATTCTTATATCTCACATGCTTCAAACTAAGTGGCTTCAAGATGGTTTCTCAGCACTATTGATGTTTCGGATACTTCTTTGTTGAGAGGTTGTCCTGTATAGGAGGTAAAGCAGCATCCTTGGCCTCACCTACTAGATGCCAGTAGCACCCCAACTTTCTGCCAGTTGTGACAACTAAAAATGTCTACAGACATTGACATTGCCACTTGGGGGGAAAATTCCTTCAGTTGAGAAGCACAGCTCTAAAGAAAGAAGAGTGGTACTGTTTGAATGTGGCTATTTTTAATATCTATTTTCATATTGGTTCTCTGCTGCTTATTACTTGTCCTGGGGTTGGAGGATGAAGAGCAATCTCATTGGTCAAGAGCTCTATCATCTTTCTTTGGTAGCTTCTTCTAAAGATATGCCTCCCCTCAGTGGGCAGGCTTTCTTTGCATCTTCAGTATTTTTTTCAGAATATGAGAAGCTATTGGTTGTTGCAAAGAGGAAGCTAAGGCTTTAACGGGAAGTAACTTAAAAAACATAAAGAACTAAATGTCCCCAGGGAGTGAAGACAATAA
Source organism: Delphinapterus leucas (assembly GCF_059928025.1). NCBI lineage: Eukaryota > Metazoa > Chordata > Mammalia > Artiodactyla > Monodontidae > Delphinapterus > Delphinapterus leucas. The sequence continues at coordinate 157,894,876 of NC_143129.1, read as the reverse complement.
CTTCTAGCGAATCGAGTTAAACATCTGTTTCCTGAAGTGAGGTCATGAGTGATAGGAAATTAGTTTAATTATAATGTCAAGTTTTGCAATATCAGGTCCACCTGGCCGACTTTGAAATAATTGCCCAGCTGTTAGCTCAGCAATCCATCTCTACACACCTCCAACCCCCAGCCTGATGAAAGCCATTGAGGTAGTGATTGAAATGTTCTAGCTCTCTTATAAGATCTGGGTTTTATCCTTATGCTTTTGCTACAAAATGTTGGTTTTATTTTATTTAAAAAAATTTTTAACCATTTTTTTGAAGTATAGTTAGTTTACAACATTGTGTTAGTTTCAGGCGTACAGCAAACTGATTCAGTTATATATATATATATATATATGTATATATATATTCTTTTTCAGATTCTTTTCCATTATAGGTTATTAAAAGATATTGAATATAGTTCCCTGTGCTATACAGTAGGTCCTTGTTGTTTATCTATCTTATATATAGTAGTGTGTATATGTTAATCCCAGAGTCCTAATTTATCTCTCCCCCACCCCCAAAATGTTCTTTTTAGGTTGAATTACTTTACATTGTCCCCAGTGTCATCTTTTTCTTTTTTTTTTTTCTTTTTTTTTTGTCATCTTTTTCTCATCTCTTTTCAATCCACATTCTGGACTGGGTTGGGTGCAGAATGATGCTCTTTGCTGATTGGGGTAGAGTGTGTTCTATGAGCATCCTTGCTGGGATGCTCTGGGATCCCAGAGCCATGACTGAGACACTTGAGCCTGTGTCAGTCTCTATCCCTCAGTCCTGGCAGGCTCCGTGTTCTATTCCAGCTGAGCCTTTGCCGGAGTAATTGGCCACATGGAGCCTTCAAGCCAAACAATTGTTTGTACTGAGATAGTCTCACTGTTTGGCTCCTAATGAAATAATCTCCTTCCTGCCCCCAGTGAAAGCAGCTATTTTTTATTTCCTCCCTCCCCTTTTCAGAGAAGCCATGCCTCAGCTACCACTCTTCTCGCTTATTCATGAATGCTTTAAGCAGGGTCTTTGTGCAGAGGAAATTAGCTAGAGCCAAAATATCCGAGCTAACCAGGATACAAGGAACATTAAGGACACCCTTCCTCCTAATTTTCTATGTAGGACATTTAAATCACCTTTGTGTGGTTTTCTGAGTAATAAGGGATTCAAGAATACCTCAAGTCCACATAAGAAAAATACTCATTCTAGGTTTTTAAAAAGTATGCTAACTTAGGCAGTTGTTACCTAAAGGAGCTCACAAAATAAAAACAAATATAAAACCCAGCGACAGAACAAGCATAGCTGAGTGCCACCGGAGAATGACACAGTGCTGTGAGAGTCAGAAGAGGAAGGAAAAAAGGCTTGATGGAGACAGCAAGATTTTCACAAAATGAGGTTTTGCAAATGGAAGTAATAGCCCACGTAGAGCTATTTGTGAGCAATATTAAGTTGATCCAGAAAGTATAAGTAGTCCAGTTTTCCTTATTTGTCAAACCTGTGAACCTCCAAAACATGAATTCAGGAAAGAGAATCCACAGGTAGAGACAGAAAGTTGCCCAGGTGGCCCCAGTGTGTCCTGCTTCTCTTTCCCTCTTTGGGTGCTTCTTCTGGATTATCGATTGCTTTCATTATATTGCTGCCTCTGCTCTAAAGCTCTGGCTCATATATAGACACAAATCACTTCCTTTGATTCTTTTCCCTTAGCCTTGTTAACACCATTCAGAACTTTGAGTACAAAGAGGGAACAAAAAAGGGAACTTATCACAAAATATATGAAACTAAAAAACAGCCACCCTTTTCTTTGAAGGTTTAACTTCTGATCCTACCTCGCTTGGCTTGTTCCCAGTCCCTGTTCTGTTTCAGAATCCTGAGGTCACGTGCCTTAGCTTCACAGGACCAGTGTAGATTCTTAGTTACCTTGCTTGATTTTTTTTTTTTTTCAGCACCAGGTCCTCCTCCATGTGAAAGGTACTGTCGACCCACCACCAGCAATTTTCTCTCTAGAGAACTTGACCCAGAGGATAAAGCCAAACTAGCCTTCTTGTGCTGCTGCACACTTAGAGCTCTTTTACTCATTTCTCAGTGGATAGGCATCCAGGCCTCTTCCTAAGGTTACTGGCATAATCAGAGACCTCATCCTCGAGGCTGAACTCAAGATTCTCCAGAAAGAGAGGGGCTTCGCACTTGGAGGCCCAGCACTGTGTACCGCAACTTTCATACTGGTCTCTCATGGGAGCATTTATTTGACAAGAGCTATGAACATACTGGTTTTTTTTAGAAGGGATAACTTTTATTTTGACTTCATAAAAATTTAAAACATTTAAACAGCAAAGCATTTGCTAAACAAAATAACAGAGGTTAAAGAGAAATTTAAAAACAAGAAACAAAAAGTTGCAAAATGTCAATTCCCCTAATCTATGCATTTAGGACTAAACCAATAAAAATAGTACTGAGATTAGCTGGGGATGTTGTTATTTAGTTTTTGTTTATTTTTACATTGTTTTAAAAACCAATCAAAATTTGTAGGGATAAATATTGTTACATTTGTAGATTTTTAATAACAGCTTGTTGCATTTCCTGTATTGTTTCAAATGCCTCCACCTGGTCACATCAAACCTCAGTTGATGCTTTAAGTAATAGAGGATCTTTTATTGCAGCCAAAGTATAGCAGGTATGCTCTCTAATTCTAGAGAGTCCAATGAAGTGGAAATAATATATTCTTAAGCATTATATTAAACCCTATCTTAGGAATTATAGTAAAAGCAAATGTAGCATCAATTGAATAACAGCCATTAACCAAAGAGAGAAATCAAGAGGACGTTTAAAGACAGAAAACATTAGGCAGATGTCCTACTATGCTTGTGGATATTTAGGAGGTGGCTGCTCTGGAATTAAACCTGGCCATGACCCTGGGTCCCTCAGCCCTCACGGTTTGACCTCCTCCTTCCCTGGGAACCTGATGAAGGAGAGGGATTCCCTGACCCTCTCGGGCCTCTGCTTGCTGAATAGCAGGGCAGAGGAGCCCCTGGGGGAAAGCTGGAATTTAAACCCTGCTTTGGCCAATTTTGTCTCCTGTGACCATTTCTTTTCTTAGCTTGTTGAGCTTTCTCTCAGTCAACAGAGATGCCAGCCAACTTTGTTGAGGGTTTTTTCTCATGGGACATGATCCGTCTTTGATAGAAGGAAATGTTTCTTTCCAATTCTCTCTCTAGGTCTTTGGCCAGCTTTCTGTAGGAGTTGCACTTGGGGAGTACACTGCTGATATTTTCGTACACTTTGGGAAGTTTCTTCTTTACTTCTAAGCAGTAAATTCCCTCCTTGATTAACTTTGTGCGAAGTTTCATTATATGTTCTTGATGTAGTTCAGTCACTATTTGAAGTTTCAGCTGAAGCTTGAATTTCACTTTCAAGCTGTGAATATTCAAATTGCAAAGAGGGTTGCTCAGTTTGGAAATTTCTCATTTGACTTGTAAGCTCCTTTTCATTTGATTGTCTTCAATAATTTTTTTAAATTAATTTATTTTTGGCTGCGTTGGGTCTTCATTGCTGCGCCTGGGCTTTCTCTAGTTGCAGTGAGCGGGGGCTGCTCTTCGTTGTGGTGTGCGGGCTTCTCATTGCGGTGGCTTCTCTTGTGGAGCACGGGCTCTCGGTGCTCGGCTGCAGTAGTTGTGGCATGCGGGCTTCAGTAGTTGTGGCTCACGGGCTCTAGAGCGCAGGCTCAGTAGTTGTGGCACACGGGCTTAGTTGCTCCGCGGCACGTGGGATCTTCCTGGACCAGGGTGCGAACCCGTGTTCCCTGTGTTGGCAGGCGGATTTTTAACCACTGTACCACCAGGGAAGCCCATCTTCACATAATTTTTAAAATGTTCCTTGTTTTTCTCCTTCGAGCCTTCTTAAGGAAACATTTAAGTAACAGCATGGATGAGTTTCTTTGAATCCACTTCTGACTCATAGTCTAGGTGGTCTCCATTTTCTGATCCATTCTTTTTGTCTAATCCCAAATTGCCATGATCCACATAATCTCTAAAGAGAGCAGGTAAATTTGTCCTCTCCAGCACAGTTTTTGTCATAGATCTTTTTAGCTGGCTCTTTTTATGATTTACAACCTATTTCACCCGTGTAGTTGAGTTTTCAAGCTTTTTTTTCTTCACTTCCCACACTCTTTGCCCCCATCCTGCAGCTTCTCGGGAAAGGAATCCTAGACTTTCCTGAAAATGAGTGTTTTCAACCATACCATCCATTTTTTCCCTCTGAAGTTGTTCTGCATTCTTCTGAGGCGCTTTTAGGGTGTTTTGGCACCAGTCACTAAGGGTTGGAGAGAGTTTGACATATCTTTGAGTAACCATGTATGTCCTTGAAGGCAAGCCACCATCCCTCCATGAAATGAAAGTTTAGGGGCTCACTTCTAGTTATTTTTCAAGAAAATCTACTGTGTTCTCAAGTAAAGAGGTGGACATGTTTAGATTATTACGTTTTGCCATACTCAAGGTTTGTAGCGTCAGAGGACTGGCCTCTGATGCTGCAGGCATCAGCTTGTCAGTCTAATCTTCTCACTGACTTTATGAGATTCTTCAAGCCGGGCAGAAGATGTTTCGGCTAGCCCTTTCCCCCTCTTTAAAATATATCAGCTCTCTACTATGAAAACAATCGTAGCATCACATACCAGAACCTCCCAGGGAAACCCCAAGAGACTTGGGCCTCAGGCTTTTAGAGAGCACCGCCAGCAGTACTGCACAGCTGCTGCTCCAGGACTGGCTGGAAAGACACCTCTGTGGCAGTCGGAGGCCCTCTGTGTAGAATCAGGGACTCACCTTGTCCGGGGGTCCCTCAGTCTGCCTCTTGTCCCCAAATCAGAGAAAGGCCTCTGGGTGTCTGTGGGTGAGAGTCAGCCTCTCAGATTTCTCTGTGTGGCTGGAACCTAGCAGCTGGCAGCTACACACATCATTTTAGAGGAAGTGACGTCTTTGTTGGTATATAGAAGTAAGAAGGGGAATAACAAGAATTGATTCTAGGAAGGCCCAGATCATGGGAGAATTTAAGCCACGCTTAGTTTGGAGTTCAGTTGACAGTGGGGGCCTGAATTACGCGTCTTCCAATGGGGCAATGGCGCATACCTTGGCAGAATGGCCTTCTCAGAGGCACAAAAAAAAAAAAGTTCAAACTAGGACCTGGTCCTTTCCCTTCTGAAGTATTCTGGGAAATAGAGTTGAGTAATAAAGATACAGGGTGTTTGATTTGGTAGTCTTTATTACCAGAAACATCACCTAAGTATACATTAGTTACCGTCCACTGCTGGGATAGCCAGAAAGGTAGAGTTAGAGCCTAACCTGCAATAAACCTTTACCTTCCAATAATAAATAAGGCAAATAAGATTGATGTGGAGCTAAATTTACTAAAAGTTAATTGCCCTTCCTTCAGTCTTTTCAGAGTAGTTAATTAATTTTAGAGATACAGTTATTATCTTTTAGCCCATAGCTTTGTGGCTAGCAGGGGTCAGGTAAATACCATGAGACATGTACAAGCATGTTACTGGACTAATTCAGAGCAAGTACCGGTTTTCCTAGGATTTAAAGGAAATGCATAGCCAGTGTATAGAGAAGCTGAGAAAGCTGCTGCACCCAGCAGTAGACATGTGCCTTGTTCTAGCGCTGGCCCTTTGGCTGTTTTATTGTTTTAGTTTTATTACTTTCTGTAGGCTTTTTAAAAATTGTATTTAATTTTCTCCACCACCACCCCCGCTCCAGAGCAGAGCAAGGTCAAGGCCAATCCATTGTCTGTAAGCACTGCTAACGGCAAGAGAAAGATTAACAATGTCTCCTCTTTTTTTCCCACTAGCCCCCATTCCACTTCCCTGTTGATTTCCTAGTGTTAAAGCTTTAATGTCTTTAGAGAAAGACCATTTTATTTTATTTTAAAAAGAATTTATTTATTTATTGGCTGAGTTGGGTCTTCGTTGCTGCGCGCGGGCTTTCTCTAGTTGCGGCGAGCGGGGGCTACTCTTCATTGCGGTGCAGGGGCTTCTCCTTGCAGTGGCTTCTGTTGTTGCGGAGCACACGCTCTAGGCGCACAGGCTTCAGTAGCTGTGGCACTGGGGCTCAGTAGTTGTGGCACGCGGACTCTAGAGCGCAGGCTCAGTAGTTGTGGTGCACAGGCTTAGTTGCTCCATGGCATGTGGGATCTTCCCAGACCAGAGCTCGAACCCCTGTCCCCTGCACTGGCAGGCAGATTCTTAAGCACTGCGCCACCAGGGAAGCCCCAAAGACCATTTTAAGTTATCTGCTGAAATGGGTTTAGATGTAGACTAACTAATTATTTCATCAGTGAGTGCTCAGCAGTGTTCTACTTCACTAACCACCTTTTTCTGGTTACCTGGTAGGAGGATAATGTTGCTTTGCTTTGTCTCCATGGATATCATAGCAGTTTGTTTGCTACATCTGTTCTGTCATTGACCTCCTGGATTAAGTTGGCTCAACTGGCTTGTATTTTAGTTGAGTGTAGAATAGCTGCTCTCTTCTTCTAGAATCTCCAAACCTCTATCTGTATCTTGCATTTTTTGTTATTTTATATAAATATGGGAGTAGTATAGAAGTAGCACCAGGAGGTAAAAATGGTAAGAAGGCAGATTAATGGGACTCAGTGTAAAGAAGTCATCTCTAGTATTCAATGCCATCCAACAGTAGAATGGCCTTCCTTTTGAAATGGTACATAACTGACTTAGTACCAGAGCTGTTTAGGGAGGAATCAGATAAAAGGATCTCAATGACTAATGAGAAGGTTAGACTCACCGACTTCTAATGTTCTTTCCACCTCTGATTTTCCAATTTTAAATTCCTTGGTATAGTATTTACCTTTATTCTCTAATCAATCTCAGAAATCTTTCAATTTGTTTTGTCTCAAACATTTAAGAAGATAACTTTTAGGGCTTCCCTGGTGGCGCAGTGATTGAGAGTCCGCCTGCCGATGCAGGGGACACGGGTTCGTGCCCCGGTCCGGGAAGATCCCACATGCCGCGGAGTGGCTGGGCCCGTGAGCCATGGCCGCTGAGCCTGCGCGTCCAGAGCCTGTGCTCCGCAATGGGAGAGGCCACGACAGTGAGAAGCCCGCGTACCGCAAAAAAAAAAAAAAAAAAAAAGATTAACTTCTGCTTTTTCAGATATATGAACGTGGACAGTGTCTCTTTTTGACAAAAGGAAACAACATTCTTACAAGATGTACCGGATGGAGAGGGACTTACTTCTCTTGCAGAGCGTACTCAGAGCAGAGGTTGATTGAGTAAGCTTTTATTTTGGCCTCATGGTTCCTTAAAATGTTTGTACTTACAGAGGTTCAAAGTTACTGTTTATTGTTATTTTGGAATAGGGAACTAGGTGAATTCTCTTTTGTGTAGATGGAAATAGGCTGATAAACATACCTCTTAGTAGCCCTACTTAATTTCTCCAAGATGCCACTGGTGTTTATGTGTATTCTTCTTTGTAGTGAATCAAGGTTTGAAGGGATATAATGAGTGGAACTGAGGTACCTAGCGTTAGAATTGTTCTTAAAACAAATACTGCTGCTTCTTTGCTTTGATTCTCGAATTTCATGCTGGAGTTAATGACAGGCCAAGTTCAGGAGAAATTTGCTTCTATTTTCAAATCAGAATGTGTTGATGGAGGTTCTTCCTTACGTGTCTATCACGTTTAAACCAGCTTTCAGTGCCAATCATAGGCTCCATGAACTGAATTTGATTTCATATTTTTAGACTCATCAAAATCTAACATCTTCAGGGAATTCCCTGGAGGTCCAATAGTTAGGGCTCCGAGCTTCCCCTGCAGGGGGCACAGGTTTGATCCCTGGTCAGGGAACTAAGGTCCTTTATGCCTCATGATGCGGCCAAAAAAAAAAAAAAAAAGACCTAACATCTTCATAGATTATTTCACGTTGTACCTTCATAACCACTGAATTTCAAGCAGGAAGGGACATGAAAATTTCCCACACATCAGCCAGTAGAACAATGGTACTAGAAGGGACTTTACAGCTCATGGTTTACCCCACCCACTGTGCAGGGATCATTTCTCCACCATCCCTGAGAGTTGATCATCCAGCCTCTTCTTGAACACTTGCACTTACTGGGATTCCACTGTTTCTGGATATGCTGCATTTGTTTTCACGCAACCTTAATTATGAGTTAGGAAATTCTTCCCCAGAGTGTGCCCAAATCAACTTCTACTCACTGGTGCTAGTTATGCCTTTGGAGCCTCACCAAAGTAACCTAATCCCTTTTCTGGGTAATATCTTTGCCTTGAAAGTGTTTGAAAAGTTCTTCTCCCTTCATTTTGCAAAACAGAAAAAAAATTGTATGCTTTTTATCTTGTTAATTGATGACTTCATTTAACAAATACTTATTTTGTATGTACTACTTGCAAGTATGGTGGTAAATGTTTGGGATAAATGATGAAGGGACAAGGTCCTTGCCTTCCAGAGCTGGTAGTCTATTTAGGGCAAGAAAGTTTCGTAAGCAACTAATTGTAATAAGATATTAAGTATTGGAAGAGCAAAGCATGCAATGGACTCTTAGTCATAGCAAAGGTCAAGATTTATTCCCTTGATGGCCTCACAGAAAGAGGTGACATTGGACTAGATTTTGAAGTTTTTGAGCAGGGGATAGAGGAGAAAGCCATTTCAGGTAGGAAGAAGGTGTAGGCAAAGAGGCGTGAGTCATGACATTTTTCAAAATGATGACTTGCTCATCCTGTGTAAAGCACGGGCTCTTAAAGGGCTTTATTATCATGCTAAGGAGTTTCAACTTATCTTTCAGCCAGTAAGGAGCCATGGATGGCTCTGTTGTTTTGTTTTTAAAATACCTGTACTGTTTTTTCTCATTACAGAAGTAATGCAAGTTCATTGCAAACAATTCAGAGAGTATGTTAAAAAATAGGAAAATATTTCACAATCCCACTACCCAGAAATAATAGCTTTTAATATTTTACATATATTCTTCTAGACATTTTTTTCTGTGCATACATATACATTTATTCACATTCTTAAACAAAAATGGTTTGATTTGTTCTGTTTATACTGTTTAAAATTGTATTTTATAATTAATATAACATGGACATGTTTCTATATTAAATAAAGAGCTACAATTTTCTTTTCCCTAACTGAGTAGTGATATCATAGTTCTTTTATGGAATCTGTTGATGTTTTTTGTTGGAACATTAATATATTACTGAACATTCTTAATATATTTCTTTGTGTACTTGACCTGTTGTTTCCCTGATGAATTCTTACAGCAGGGGTGGGTGGTGTTCAAAGGATTTACTTACTTTCAATTATTTTTTTTTATTTTTTTTTTTCGGTACGCGGGCCTCTCACTGTTGTGGCCTCTCGCGCTGCGGAGCACAGGCTCCGGACGCACAGGCTCAGCGACCATGGCTCACGGGCCCAGCCGCTCCGCGGCATGTGGGATCTTCCCGGACCGGGGCACGAACCCGTGTCCCCTGCATCGGCAGGCGGACTCTCAACCACTGCGCCACCAGGGAAGCCCTCAATTAATTTTTAAACAAATTTTGCCTCCCTGCTGTGTGCGAGGAACTGTGCTGTGTCCTGGGAATGTAACAGTGAACATCACAGATCTGCCTGCTCTTGTGGCACTTATAGTTTAGTGGAAAAGACATGTTCAGCAATCACACAAATAAATATATGATAAAATATGGTACAACTTAGAAAAAGTAAAGGGTAAAATAAGTGAAAGTCTATAACCTTTGAAAAGTCCTTATTTTTAGAGGTGTATACCAAAGTATATACAGATTGCATGGTATGATATTTGGGATTTGCTTCAAAATATTCCAAGGTTGGGAGTTGAGTGTGTGGGAGTATAGCTGAAGTAAGATTGGCCAGAGGTTGATAATTGCTGAAGCTGCTGGTTAATTATGCTCGGCTTTTGTGTGTTTGAAATTTTCCATAACGAAATGTAAAAACCAGAAGAAAAGATGGAAGAGAGAATATAATCTGGTTTAGATTGGGGGACCAAGGAAAGGCTCCTTTGAGGAAGAAGCTTTTCAGCTGAGACCTTCATGATATATAGGAGTTGACCAGGCTACAAGGGGTGGATAGTGGTTGGGGAAGGAGCTCTTTAGGCAGTGAGAGCAGCGTGTACAAAGGCCAGAAGCCCTAAGTAAAGAACATGTTGGTGTTTTGAGGAAATGAAAGAAGGCTGGCATGATTGGAGTTGAGAAGCTGGGGAAGTAGCCATGGGCCAGATCATATAAGACCTTGGAGACCACGTTAAGGATTTTGTTCTTTAATCCAACAGTGACAGAAGGCAGGCTTCCCTAGAAAGGTTTTAAGCAGCTGAGTGACAAGGTCACTTTTGCTTCTTTAAGAGCTCAAGCGGACTGTTTTGCAGAGAATGGTTTTGGTTTGGTGTTGGAGGAGAAGGGAATGTAAAAGCGGAGAGAGACATTAATTAGGAGGTTATTGCACTAGTCCAAGAGATCTGGTGAGTTTGGATTAGAGAAATAGTGTTGTAGATGGAGAGAGGAGATACTGATTTGAGAGATATTTGGTCTTGGTGATGGTATAGATATGGCAGTTGAAGAAGAGAGTGGTATAGATGGTATAGATATGGCAGTTGAAGAAGAGCCGATGCAGGGGACATGGGTTCGTGCCCCGGTCCGGGAAGATCCCACATGCCGTGGAGCGGCTGGGTCCATGAGCCATGGCCGCTGAGCCTGCGCGTTTGGAGCCTGTGCTCCGCAACAGGAGAGGCCACAACAGTGAGAGGCCCGCGTACCACAAAAAAAAAAAAAGAAAATGATGTATAAATTTCTGACTGCTGCGCGTTTGAACGGATGGAGGTGTAATTGATTAAGATGGAGAAGAATGGAGGAAGAACAGGTTTTGTGGCAAGAGATTGAGAGTTCAGTTTGGAATATGCCATTCAGAAAATTAGCACCGATTTACATTTTCACCTCTATATTTGAGACTACATGAAAAGTTTACATTTGGGGGCCTGATCTGTACAGATTTGTGTTTTGGAGAGATTATTCTGGTGGGAGTCTGTTTAGTTGTTACTCTGTGAGCTCTTTGAAATAGGGAATCTCATCTTCATTGTCTCTGCCTTTGTATTCCTGGTACCTAGCAGGCAGAGTGCTTGGCACATAGTAGGTACTCAATAAATAATATTAAAAGAATGAATGCTTAATACAACATTGTAAATTAACTGTATTTCAATAAAAATTTTTAAAGAAGAGCTAACAAAAAAATCTTATGCCCATTTTAAAAAAATGAATGCTTATAGGTGAGATATGAGAAGGTCTAGGTAGAAATGGATAGATTCTGGGCAAGTTTCCAAGGTAGATTCAACAGGGCTTGGATGGACGATGGAAGAGAATTTCTCTCCCTTCCTTGACCCTTCCTGCTGAAGAGCTTTTCAACAGCTCCAAGATGCTGGCAGATCTAACTTACGGGTATCCATTGATTTAGCAATGTTTTTTCCCCCCATAACGTTTATTTTTTGGAACTCCATAGGTTAGAGATCAACAAGTTGTAATTATTATAATAGTAGCTTCAAGCTATCTGTAACTCTAGTTCTCTTCTCTCTGCTGATTTCTCAAGCCCAGAACCCTCCTAGGCCTAGTAGCTCTGGTGATGGGGGAAGTTTCAGCAGCAAGAAAAATTTGCAGCTGGGCATCAGTAGTTAACTCGGTTATGTAGAAGCCATCCAGTAGTTGAATGTAAATTGGATTTATTTATATGCTTTCCATTTTACAAATGGAGAAATAAGCCCTGGAGAATCTTGTCAAAAGGCGTGTAACTAGTCAGTGTAAGCCCAGATTTCCCTGATACTGGGCTGGTACTTACTAGAGCTGATTTCTTGACAGATTAGCCAAATCCATATACTTTCTTCATTTTTACTGATCCCTCATTGCAGAGTGATTATTTATTAATTTTAATATTGCTTAATGCTTCCTGAGCCTGCTTGTAGGCCCCTGATGAATATGTTCACTTAGCCATGACCTTGCTCTTATGTTGTGCTAATCACTACCAGTTTATATCACTGTCTATCATCCTCTTTGCTTTCAAAATGGTTTGAAATATTGCCTCTCAGAGTCTCTTTCCATTTTCAACTTCAAAATGGTATCTTTTATATTTTCTCCCTGGTTGCCATGGCCAATGTGTATGGAACAGTTGGATTATCTTTGCATGTATCCCATGTTTAAGTAGGCTGGCCTTGTAGCAACAGTACCAGGTACTGTGGAATCCAGGCACATCAGATGGCTGTCAGCTTCCCACCTTCCTCTGTGTGTGCAGTGGAGGCGTGTATGGACACCAGGGCAGGGCGGGGGCGTATAACAGAAAAGGGGAACAGCTAGGGGTTTAAGTAGTATATTCTCAAGGAATATTTTGAGGGAGATAAAAGAAGCTGCTTAAAATTTCATGTTTTCTAGAAGACTTTGAAATTGTATCAAGGGTAAGTTTCTTTCTGCTCTTCAGTCCGTTGATTTTGATTCTGACGTTTTAGGACTAGAACTCACATTCCTGTCTAACAAGCAGCATTCTGTGGTGTTGCATAGTGTTGGCTTATACATATGAATTCGTTAACATGCCCTTATCGGACTTCCCTGGTGGCACAGTGGTTAAGAATCCACCTGCCAATGCAGGGGACACGGGTTCGAGACCTGGTCGGGGAAGATCCTACATGCCACGGGGCAACTAATCCCGTGCACCACAACTACTGAGCCTGCGCTCTAGAGCCCGCGAGCCACAACTACTGAGCCCACGTGCCACAACTACTGAAGCCCGCATGCCTAGAGCCTGTGCTCTGCAACAAAGAGAAGCCACCGCAATGAGAAGCCCACGCAGCGCAACGAAAAGTAGCCCCCACTCGCCGCAGCTAGAGAAAGCCCAGGCGCAGCTACGAAGACCCAACACAGCCAAAAATAAATAAATTAATTAAAAAACAAAACAAAACATGCTCTTATCATGAAGGAGATGAATGGGAAATGGGTTCCAGAAATCTCCTTCTATGCTGTGTTCTTATATGTAGCTCTCTTTTATTATTACCCCTCTATATTCTCAGCACTGTGAGGTGAATATTATTGTACACATTTTGTAGATGAGGAAACTGGGGTTTAGGAAGCTTAAGTATCTCTCTGAAGGTCACACAGCTAATCATTGATGAAGCTGACCTTCGAAATGTAAGTTTTTTCTTGCTGCAAAGATTATGCTTTTAATAACAACACCATTTTCCCATATTTTCAGCCATATAAGTATCTCTCCTGTGTTTTCCTTTTCTCCAATTTCAGAATCCTTTATGGAGCATGCAGTTATTGATTAATAAATCTAGTGGCTTAAAACTGAAGGAGGCTGAGTGTCTGAGATAGAACTGTCTGTATTTCACTGGGAAAAGGTTGTAGGAGGGATATGGGAGGGGGAGCAGAGAAGGCTTCCTCTGACCTTTCATGAAAATTTTATTGCCTGTGTTTCTATACTGAGGCCTTGTTAGTGGCTCCAGAATATCAGGATTTAGTCTTGTATTCCTCCAAGGCAAAGAGACGTTAAATACTCTGGAACGGGATCTGGAGAAATTCCACAGTTGTGACAGTAGCTTAGATGTTTGGGAATCACCTTCTCCAGACTTAGGGTCAGGAAGCAAATAGCATAACATTCCACAGGTAACTTTTTACTTTTTTAATTTTTAATTCTACTTTTGGCTGCGTTGGGTCTTTGTTGCTGAGCACGGGCTTTCTGTAGTTGCAGTGAACAGGGGCTACTCTTCATTGCGGTGCGCGGGCTTCTCACTGCAGTGGCTTCTCTTGTTGTGGAGCATGGGCTCTAGGCGTGTGGCCTTCAGTAGTTGTGGCTCGTGGGCTCTAGAGCGCAGGCTCAGTAGTTGTGGCGCACAGGCTTAGTTGCTTCCCGGACCAGGGATCGAACCCATGTCACCTGCATTGGCAGGCAGATTCTTAACCACTGCACCACCAGGGAAGCCCCACAGCTACCTTTTAATTAGTGTTTTTGGCTTCTGATTTTGTTAGCAAACAAATATAATGTAACTATCTTATGAGTTCTAGGATCTCGAGCAAAGAGAAAATGGTAAAGAAACATGAAATATTAACTTTTGGTCCCATTTTAAATCCTGTATAATTTAGATTTTATCTGAGTTCCTTTATGAAAACTGTAACCCAAAATAGACATACAGCACGCTAAGGAACCTCATTCACATCTATTTAGGTTTTCTGTTTTGTGTTTATGTTAACTCCCACTGAAAGAAGTGTGTGGATCATTTGTGTGTTTATTGGCTACATAGCAGATCTACTGTGCAAATCTGGGGATTTGAAGGGACTGAAGGTCTTTTTAGAAGATAAATCTGAGCCTAGCAAGAGTAGAGCAGTAAGAGGGTATTGGGGTAACATTTGAGGCAGAACACCACCTGGTGGTTATAAGGAGGACCTGAGCCTTCTGTACTTGTAGTTTTTGCCATAGTATCAGTAATATCTTTGTCCAAAAATTACATTCTTACTTATAATAATTGCAGATTCAAATTTCTAAGAATAATTTTCTGCCATATGATTTTAGCATTCCCTTATTAAAACTGCTGCCAAAAACCCTTAGACCAACCAGACTATTACCTGTGTCCAGCAGAATTGAAACCTCATGTCCTTTGTTGCTCCAAATGCAGGTCCTCTTTATCTCTGTAGAAAATCAATTAGTGTCTTTTCACCTCTTTATCAAAACCTCTAACTCTGACATCATGCTTGTTTTATGTGGTAAATTTCTGCTTAGTGGAATGATGGCAGAGGAGATATTAGTGATTTTTCAGCAGGTGTTTGGCAGGTGTCATATAAAAGTAAGTCAGTTTTATCCTGTATAAAAGTTATGAAGAAGAGTTTGAAAATTTCCCAGAGTGATTATTAGGGTGAGCAAAGTTGGCAGGGGATGGGAGATTATGTAACAGAATTTTACTGAAATACGTATCTGAGATTTCTTTTTTATTGCTATAAGTATCTTTATTATTTGACAATCGGGAATCTAAATAATTCTGTAGTTGGGTAAAGTAGGGACATCAGCCCGAGGGGAAAGGATCCTATTAAGTGAATCTGGATGCATATTTTATAGGCCTGGTTGGGAGGGGAAGATAAACAAAGTTTTAAATTTCAGGCTGAGCCTTGAGCTGGCATGGCATGTCTGTATCTTTTTTCCTGGTAGGAAAACTGAATCCAGGTCTCACTACCATTGAAATGTTTCTTGAGGGAGGGCTGTTCGTGTAAGATACTAAATAGAATGTGACATGACTTCCCATTGTTCTCCTGGGATTTTTAAAAACCATGAGTAACAGTATTATAATATTTGCATTTCAACACTTATATTATCAGATACTGTAAAAAGCTGCTCCATATTCAAATGCCCACACATTATATAATCCCATTTATATAAAATGTCCAGAATTGGCAAATCTACAGAGACAGAAAGTAGATTTGTGGTTGCCTGGGGCTGGGGTGGGGGGAAGTTGGGAGGAAATGGGGACTGCTTGCTAATGGGGTTGAGATTTCTTTTTGGGGTGTACACCATCACCAGAATTAGATGGTGGTGATGGTGTACAACTGCCTGAGAATACTAAAAACCACTGTGTTGTACACTTAAAAAAATTTTAAACTTAAAGAAAGCTGATTCTTGGAGGAATGAACAAAACCAATTTTTTAAAGAAAGGTGATTATGGGAATTCCCTGGCAGTCCAGTGGTTAGGACTCGGCACTTTCACTGCCAGGGCCTAGGTTCAATCCCTGGTTGGGGAACTAAGATCCTGCAAGCTGCACAGCACAGCCAAAAAAATAAAAATACAATCTAAAAAAAAGTTTTTTAAAGATGATTGTGGTAACAGTTCTCTCACTTATGTTCTAGCAGAAATGTTGTCTGATAACCTAAATATTCCACTTTGGGTCTTGAATGTTGTTTTAATTGGTACTTTATTGCCCTGTTCCTGACCTTCACAGGACCACGATGGGCCTCCTGGAACATTGGTGTGTTCATTTGCATTCGATGTGCTGGAATCCACAGGAATCTCGGGGTGCACATATCCAGGGTAAAATCGGTTAACCTCGACCAGTGGACTCAGGAACAGATCCAGGTATTTACACAGCCCACGAGTGAGTCAACTGCTTCCATATTTCCATGTAAAAGTAGTTCCGGATGAATTTCAGTCAAACTGGGCATAAAGGTGAAGGTAAAGGAAAGTTTAGTTGTTAAACACTTATGTCACATTTAACATTTTTAATCTTTGTATTTAAGACACAAGTTATTCTACTTATATTTTGCTTCCTTCAAAGCACTAATAGTCTATGGACTAGGACCCCATGGATCCGTGAAGGTATAAAGGGGGATCTTTGGATTATTTTCTAAGGGCCTTGGCATTTGCAGATCTAACATTTATAGTTTTAGATACTCACTTAAAAGAAGAAAACCCTCCAACACATAGACTTATAATAGTGTTTTATTGCAGAAATGCATATATGAATCTTGCTTGCTGTCAGGTTGGTGGGCTGGGCATGGGATACTTAAGTTAGTGAGTCCAGCCTGGCCCAAGAGCTGCACCTCGATGTGGCTTCATTGTTCTATATTCTCTTCCTGCACTGAAACTTGTTAAAGTAATTTAAAAAAAAATTTTTTTTTCCTTTGTTTGGGGGGAAAGAAGCTCCAAACAAAACGAGTTGCTAAAGTTGGTGTTAGAAATAAGAGGTTATTCCTAACAGAAACTGGCTTTAGAAGTTACTTTAGATTATTTTTATGGATTCACTAAAGGACTAAAAGGTTAGTTATATTTTCCAGTTACACTTTACTGTATCTTATGAAGGAAATTACATGCCATGGAGGTATTTGGGAATTTGAAAATTTTTTAAAATCTTGGAATTTCTCTCTCACAAGTGTTAAGGAGTCTTTCAAAAGCCTAATGAGAAGCACATTTATTGGTACTACAGTGGAATAGGTTAATTACTGCTATAAACTCAGAACTGTAGTTGTTCCTGATTATTGCCTGCCTGATTAGGCACTGATTATTGCCTGCCAAGTAGACATTTTGATTGGCAGCTATGTCTTGGACTTTCAAATGGGATCTTGAATTATTATTGAATTAAATGTATCCTGTCAGACAAATCTTTCAATAAAAGGAGGAGGGGTGGCAGGAAAGACAGCTGTGAAAGTAAATGGTTGGGAGTAGAGCAGAGAGAATCATGGATTGGAAACCAGAAGACAGGTTTAAATCTCAGTTCTCCCACTCCCTAGGTTGGTTCTTCAATTGTAAAATGGTACAATTGGGTGAGAAGTTTTTCAGTTCTTTCCTGATGTGACATTCCTTGTTTCCACATCTTTTTTATTGCAGTGCATGCAAGAGATGGGGAATGGAAAGGCAAACCGACTTTATGAAGCCTACCTGCCTGAGACCTTTCGGCGACCTCAGATAGACCCGTATCTTTTCTGGAGCAACTCAGAAGGCTGAGTGGTTTTTTTGGTGTTTTGGGAGAGTCACACAAGACTCAGAACCCATGATCTGACTGGGCCATATTTATATGTGGATTAGTCGAAGTCTGGCTTTTCCTCTCTCCAGCAACCAAGACACACAGGAAGTCCACATATACTTTCTAATGTCAGAATGGTGGTGTCACATGGGGAAGACTTGTTCAGGAATTAAGACTGCAGTGGTTCACTGTGAATTCTTCCATAAAGTGACATCTCCAATAATTTTTGGATCTCTGAAACCATTGTTTGATAAAAAGAATATTTATTGTGCTATGTTGAGTTAGCAAAACTACCATTCATTTTTAACACCTTTTTATGTCCTAGCTCAAAGAATTAACTGTTGTTGACCAGTTAATCCATGACTTTCTTCCCCCATCCCCTCAAAAGGAGATAGCACCCAGCTCACAAAACCAAACCCCCTGAACGCAGTGCTTCTCAAAATGTGGTTTGTAGACCATCTTGTTAGAGTTTGCTTTTGGTGGGTGCAGGTGGAACCTGTTAAATGCAGATTTGGGGCCCTGCAGAGGATCCACTGATCAGAATCTGGCAGTGGGGCACAAGAGGTTATAAGGGGCACTCGGGTGCCTTTGTTTAAGACTTGTTGACTTAAGGGCTTTAAAATAGATAAATGACTGCTTTACCTGTATTCTAGAACAGCCACAGGCTCCACTGATGTCAAAATGAAGATTGATCCCATTTTCTGCTATCATTACTCTGAAGGAAAATCCTAGGAAATGGTGATTCCCTGCAGTAACCACAAAGGAGGCATTTAAAGGTTTTGGTCAGGGAAACCCCACGTGAAGAGACGGGAGCCATATGGGGAAACCAGGCAGGAGGGAGAGAGGAGAACAATGTTCCATGAGATACAAATTGACCTTTTATAGTCATTCCATGAGAAAGATTTGTTTGATTTATCCTTAATAAGCTTTTTGCAGAGCTGTCGAGGGATTTATTCGAGATAAATATGAGAAGAAGAAATACATGGACCGAAGTCTGGACATCAATGCCTTTAGGGTTGGTTGTAAATCTTTCAAGTTTTGTTCATAATAAGTAATTTGCTTATTAATCAGCCCAGGTGGGAATTTGAAGAACAGCTACCAAAATACTCTAAGTCCATAAAGGAAAAAAAAAAGCCAGCTATAGAATCAAGACCATGAAGTATCATGGAGCAAACTTTTGCCGCAGGGATGGACCAACCATCAGTGAATTCTTTACCGTGATTTGGATTTAGGTGTTAGTGATTCCCAGTTCCAAATTCTTCAAATGGACATGTTGGGCATGCTAGATCAAACAGAATAATATGTGTGCGTATGTATATACACGTGTGTGTGTGTGTGTGTGTGTGTGTGTGTGCGCGTGTGCATTTTTTTGCTGTAAATGCAGTCAACAAAATTAGGTGTAATTAAAGCACCAGAGTTTCCTTCAGTTTGACCAGCATATTATTGCCAGTGTGTCGACAGACTGCCAATGGGACCCTTGTTCTTGAGAGGGGGTTTTAGGAGACTCCCAGTCGCCAAGTACACTTTTCATCCTAGGCGTGTAGTTAGAATCTGAAATACAGTGTATGATAACTGGACAAGTATAACATACGGGAGGAAGTACAACACGGTTTCTGGAAGAAGAAAATATGCCTGACTAATGACAACTAGAGTGGAACCAATCAATATGACTATTTAGACCTTCAAAAAGCCTTTGACAAGACTCTATAGTAAATTTGCCTTGGAATAATTAACTGTTTCTCTAACCAAGGAAGTATGGAGAATATGGGATTCTCCAGTTCTAGCCAAGGACCTATCTAGCTATCCTCTATCTTCTGTCTGTTATTTATTTTAATGGAAGATGTACTAGCCAGTGAAATCATTAAGTTTACACAGGGCTCTAAGCCCTTCCAGGTAATTTAAAGTCAAGCTAATTGGAATCAGCTCCAGACTGATCTTTTGAGCTTGTGTGAAAAGGGACACTAACTGGGAGGTGAATTTCAATGTAGGCAAGTGCAGGGCAATACGTGTAGTTAGGTAAAGATAATTCCTTCTCAACTTAGTATGAAGGACTCTTACCTCACAGTCATCCAGAAAAGGGACCTGGAAGTTATTGTAACTGTCCCAAGAAAGAATTAACCCAGTGCACAGCTACGGCTTGGATGGCATCATCAAAAAGGGTTTGAAACCAAAGCACAAACGTTTCCTTTCACTTGTAGAAAACTATGGTCTCTTTCCTTAGCTCTATTCATTGTACCAGACCATATGAAATCAGACAAGGTCAGAAAAAGGTATCTGAGATAATTCAGAAGGTGGGAGAAGAGGAAAGAGTAGCTATATGGAGATAGATAGTGTTCATTCGTAATTAGGTTGCTGGTGTACCGTACCCATGAAAGCAGCCTGTTTTACTCACTGAATGTTTTCATTTAGGAAGGAAATATTTCCTATGTGCCAAAGAGCTATTTCAAACTTTTTTATTTGATGTACTTAGATTTTTAAAAAATACTCTTGCAAAGATTTATATGCCAAGAATTAATATTTGCTAAGTGAAGGCATTTATTATCAAATCTAAAAGAAACTGGCTTTGTTAATTAAAGAGTATTCTTTTTAAATGGACAGATAAGACATTTTTAACTTCAAGAAATAAAGTGTTCTGTATTAAAGCATTACACTATGCATGAAACAGACATAGCTGCATGTGTTCTTCATGATTATAATACCACTTTATAGATAATATGAAAGTTAAAGTGGAAAATCCATGCCTACTCTTATCTTTACTAATGATTATCATTTTGGTGTGTTCCCCCATTTTCTCCTACTTTTTGGAGGCGTAATTATAGTACAGTTATGTAGAATGTCTCCTGCTTTCACTCGACTTAACAGATCATTTTTTTTGTAACGTTACTTGTTAGTTTTCACAACTTGTAATTGTTGAATCTTATTCAGTGAGTAACTAGATCACAGTTTATTTTACTATTCTCCCCTGTGGCATAAAGGTTAAGTTTTTCTTCAGCATATAAAATTCTGGGATGAAGTTCTTGGTGTATATAACCTTTTCCATGTTTTGGATTATTTTCTTAAGATACATTACAAAATATCGTATTATCTAGGGTAAAGGGTTTCAGCATTTGTCTCTTTGTACTTTTGCCAATATACTTTCTAGAAGTTGTGCTATTTTATATTGTCTTCTCAGCATTGGGTAAGAGTGGTAGTTTTACTCAATCCCTACCAATATTAGATATTATTATTAAGATTTTTCTCCCTCAAAAAGTGCTTTTTTTTTTTTTTGGCTATGCCTTGCAGCTTGAGGGATCTTAGCTCCCCAACCAGGGATTGAACATGGGCCCTCAGCAATGTAAGCACAGAGTTCTAACCACTGGACCTCCAGGGAATTCCCCCCAAAATGAATTTTAAATTTCACTTTTCGATCATTAGCAGGGCTGACCATTTTTCATGTGTATGCTATACTTCCTTTTGTTTTTAGTCAAATTTTATTTTTTAAAAAAGCAGCAGATCAACATTACAATTCAAGAACCTAATGTAAATATGCACTTGACAATGAAGCACATCTGAGTATGGAGTGAAAAAAGTTTTCCAAAAAACCATCAAATGTATCATCTCCAAATACCCAAATAATAAGTCACTTCTACAGGCCTTTTGTTGAGTGGAATCATAAACAAAGAACAGAAGATTTATTGCTACGAAAACAAATCTGTAGTACAGTAGTATGAAGCTTGGGTATTAAGCATAATCAGTTGAATCAAGTTAGGAAGTTGAAAATCTAATAAGAAATTTGTGTGTATGAGAGAAAGTCTATAAGCCAGCTGACCCAAGAGCAACTGAGATATCAAACTTGTTCAGTGAGACCAGACATTATTTTAAATCTCCATATTTTGAAGGCAATTAAAAATTACAATTCCAACAGCCCACAAACTAAATTAAAAACACTGTAGAAAGCATTAAAACCATGTTCAAAGAGCCACTTTTTCAGCTCAATTTCAGCACCCCCAAGGGGAAAGAAAAGCATCCATGACTATCACAGATGAAAACAGAATGAATGTCATCAGAATCAGTTATTTTTCCCCACTGAGGTATAAAATCTATATAGAAATTTGATACTATACTGTAACAAATTGTACTTCTCATAGTTCTATTTTAATGTCCTTTAGACCCTGTTTAATATAGTTTTTTAAATTATTATAAAAATGTTTTCATGATTCTGAATCTGGTTCCAGTTCTTTTTCATTTTTTTATATCAATATTTAATACACTGGCTACCAGTTCTAATCAGAAAAAAAATCTTGGACGTCTCTTCATTATAACAGCATATTCAGCAGAAATTACTGATGTGCAAGCAAACCATAAAAGGTACAGCTCTCTGGAAATCACATTTCGTAGATTGTTTCAGTCTGAATATTCTTTACAATGATTCTTGATGGAAGACTCTTCCAATCTTGTAAACATCAGTGTGCACAGTCTTGCTGCTACGTAGTTTCATATCCTTGGACAAGAGGGCCGGTTCACAGCTAGTGAAAGCGAGAAGAGTCTAAGTTTTAATGGCTGATAAACCCTACATCCTACAGGAGGAAAGCACTTTTCCTTTTTTGCTACTTAAGAATGTGGCAGAAATGGATGCTGAGGTAGCCCCGTCAATCCTTATTTTTTTCTTTCTTTGTAAATTTGGTCTCAGAATTCTGGAAGGGAGACATTTCTAAGAAGCCACTGCTAGGACTGGCTTCCACTGCAGTCTCTAATGCAGGGCGCCTGGCTGTCCTCTTCTGTGGCTTTATCTAGGCACTGATTACTGTTCACACGCTGCAGGGTTAATTTCACCGGGTCATACTCCCAAAGTTGGTTGCCTTTTAGGTGGTAGCATTTGAGCATTGTGACTGGGCCATTAAGTTTGCAGACAAAGGTCATCGGATCTAATTTCTTTGTTGGCAGTGTAAGAGAAAACCTGATTACCTCCCATACCATGACAGTTAAAAATTCCAACTTTTCATTCTCTTTTCTAGCCATGTTATACAGACACTGATTTGTTTCCACATTTCGTATCTCTCC
The DNA here is from genome assembly GCF_059928025.1 of Delphinapterus leucas. Lineage (NCBI taxonomy): Eukaryota > Metazoa > Chordata > Mammalia > Artiodactyla > Monodontidae > Delphinapterus > Delphinapterus leucas. The sequence continues at coordinate 157,872,334 of NC_143129.1, read as the reverse complement.
CAAAGAGAAATAGTGATGTGGAATCTGAGAATCTGCATAAATATTCTCTAGGTACCAAAAGAAAGGTCTGCATTGGAGTTTGCGTCTTAGACCAAGTCTTGGTGATATATCTCCATAATCTACCTTTGTAACACCGGGATAAATTATATAGAAGAAATGCTTGAATTCATCCATACACACTTCTGCAAGTCATCTGTTATTTTTATTGATAATCTGCCCTGTGCCTCCTGGAAACGTGTAGGGTGTAGCTTTCTGAAACACATGTCCAACATGTGAGCAAGTAACAATCTCCAAAGTTCCTCCACACTGCCAAATCCTAAAGGAAATTTCTAGGTTTTCTCCTCCCCAAATATCCATTCCAGCATCATATGTTCCAATTTCCTGAAAGTAATCTCTGTCTATTGAAAAAAGGCCTCCTGCCATTGTAGGTGTTCTCACAGGAAGAATTCCATCACCTTTCCTTCTGTCCATCTCTCTTTGGGGAACAGGATACCAGCGAAAATTAAGCTTCCAGTTGAATCCACCATAGGTCATGTCAGAACCTGCCTTGTACTCAAAATTATCATCACTGATCACATCAATGATAGGATAGTCCACTGTCTTCCTGTCATGTTTGATCCTGGCTAAGAGAGGCTCCAGCCACCCACTGTACACTCACAGTGAGCATCTTAAAAGGTGATCACTTGGCCTTTAGACACTTGGCCTTTAGACACTGCAGCTCCTTTTAACCTAGCTCTGATCAATCCAGAGCATTGCTTCATTCGAATGACATGAACTGGTAATTTAATTTTTTCACATAACTCTCTAGAGGTCTTTTCAAAAAGTCTCTTTCACTGGCCTCATCTACTAGAACAATTTCTTCTCGCATGTGTCTTGGTGAGTGATTAATGACACTATGGACAGTTCGCAGAAGTGTGCTCCAAGCCTCATTGTGGGAAACAATCACCACACTTGTTGTGATAATATTCCTTGTATCCAGGAATATTATCTGGATACACCTTTGTTTTACACCCTTCTAACCTAACGTCTGGTAAAGATCTGTTGAGTGCAGTCATCTCACTTGCTGATTGATTTTAAACATGTCTTTCATCTTTTCTTGATCCTCTTTAGTAGGAATGACGACTGGTTTCCCCATTTCTCCAGGACTTTCATGAGGCTTTTGTACTGGCTCTAGAACATCCCCAGCAGGAAGTCCTCTCTCTATTTTTTCATCACAGTTGTTGCATTCACTGAAGTGAAACAGCAGGAACATATCCAAGAGTACCGAAATCAAGGAGGTGGCTAGGACCACCTTGCAATACGCAGATTTTCTCACGGCACTTTAAGTCAAATGCAAAATTTTAAAATATATATAAATATACAAAGATCATGAAAATTATTCCAATCCAGTTTCATCAGCAATCACGTTCATAACCTTGGTCCGCGCGCGCGGCGGTGGCGGCGGCGGCGGGCGCTCCTCGGCGCCGGCTCGGGAGGTCGCGGCGCGGTCCCGTGGGCCGCAGCGCGGGCGCTATTTGTCGGGCTGCCGTCCGCCGCTTCGCCTCCTCGACCACTGCCTGCGGCTCGCCCGACGCGAGCCCCGCCTCCGCCGCCTCTACTTCCTTTTATATGCCTGTGTTCTTGTTTACTTTGTGGCTCTGTTATGCATTGAGATTTGATGATAAAAATGTGACCAGTAACGGTATAATCTGTGAAAGTATTATGAAACTGCCTCTGAAAGTAACAAAAACTGAGAAAGACTTTCTAATATTCTGGTTTTGATGTGCTTTTTGGTTTTATACAGATGATGCATTCAGGACACCCTAAAAGGGATACTTGAATCCTTTTACTCATTTTTGCCTTATTTTCTTGGTTTTTGTTTTTCTAATCTTTAAGCTTGGTTTATTTTCTTATTTTTAAAAAAGGAGATGAAGAGGGAGAGAACTTTTGATGGAAGTTAGAAAATCACAAAGGCTGTATGCCGAGTAAGATGAACAGTTTTCACCCCTGTGCCAAGTTGAGCAAGTTAAACTAGGGTCAAAAAGGGGCAGCAAAACCGGTGAAATGGTTTAACCCCTGTAGATAACCCCATCTGCACACTAGCGGTCATAAGTGTGTTAGAACAAGGAGGGAGGTGCTTAAGAAATTTGAAAGATGCCTCTTGCAGTCTTGAGGCCAGGGTGGAAGAGGCCAACGCTCATGCCCCACACCAAGAAACCCCCGAGTTTGTCAGACTCCTACATCAGATTCAGTAGGGATATTTGTGTCCTTTTGGGCCATTTGAGGTTATAATTTGTTGAACTGTTAGTCACCATGGGGCCTGTTCTTTGTCTTGTTTTGTTAAATCATCATAGAAAGAAAAAGATGACAAGTGGAAAAGAGGGAGCGAACCAGCTCCGGAGAAAAAAATGGAACCTGTTGTTTTTGAGAAAGTTAAAATGGTAAGTGGGGAAGTATGTGCACTGTGTGGACGGCCTTGTTCACATGGCGTGTTCACATGTGGAGGGGACAGGTGGGGTGGTGTTGATAGCATATCGCACCGTTGCACCTGGGGCTAAAAGGGGGCCACGTTTGGGTTAGATCACCCCCTGACACTTCTGCTGCTTTCTCATTGCCTTGTTGCTGCCTGATCTGCTCTGTAACACTTCTTTTGGGGTCCAGATGGGAGCTTAGGAAATGCATCTGTCCCATCTGAGCAAGAGGCACGTTTCATGGCAGAATGCCAAGGCTCTGTGACACCTTCTGAGCAGAGGCTACATTAGTCCTTCTCTCCTTAGACCTTCTTTACCTCGTTTTCCTGTTGTGGTTAAGGACAGTCCAGAAGCCAGGCTATCCTCATCCATTTTAAACCATCCCTTCTTGGATTCTTTCTCTGTCATATGGAAGTAGACACCTTTCTTTTCCCACAGGACATATTGTGGCAGTGGTAGTAGATGCTCCACTATAGGAGTTTAGATTCTTGGGAAAGAGGACTTTTTCCTATTTGCTTAAGGAAGAGTCTTTTATCATCATCCTGAATTGCACTGTCTGCAGAACACATTCCTTAGTGATACTGGCAGAGCGAATTAGGTAACCTTTAACTGAGCTCCTTTTCAGTATTAAAGGTTTTCTAATCACTGGGAGATGTGCTGGCTCTTGTACCATCGGACACCTGCCTTTATTCTTGGCTTTTCCTGGGACCAGAAACTGCTGGATACCCTGATCTGTTGGATACCCTGATCTGTGGTTGTCTTGGTTTCAGAAAGATCTGTCTCTTCAGAAAGCCAAATAAGCACAGATGACAGCTTTGTTTTTCACTTTAGCTTTGATTTCTGCACTGTGCCTCCTGACTTGATTTTTTCACACGATACTTCCTGAGTTGTGTTTCTTTGGTAACTCTCTTTGAATAACAGCAACCATGCCACAAGAATCCCTGTGGCTTTACAGTAGAGAGGAGAATAGAAGGTTCAAAAACACCTGCTTATTTTTTTCTGTAACGTATTTTCACCTTAGCCACAGAAAAAAGAAGATCTACAGCTACCTCGGAAATGTTCCCCGAAATCCACAGCACCTGTCATGGATTTGTTGGGCCTTGGTAAGAGTTAGACTTTTCCACTCCCATAATCATACAAATTTTGATGAATTCTCTGTGATCCTGGGAAGATAGGTAGAGATGGGACTCTTCAGTTGGTGGCTTCATCACTAAGATTGTTCCCTCGTGTTCTTCCTGTTGTTTTACATCTGAGCAGTTGTTCTAAGAGGTGTTTCATTTTTCACTGTACCGTGAAAAATGCACAGTGATAGAGTAGTGATTAAGTACAGTAGTGGTGGAGCATGGCCTTTGAAGCCAAAGTCCCAACTCTGCCACTTACTATCTATGTGACCTTGGGTAGCTTACTCAACCTCTAAACATTACTTTCCTAACCTATGTAGTGAGGATGATATGAGTCTACTTCAAAGATGATGTTGGAAGGGTTAAATGAGATAATGCCTCTAAAACTCTTAGCTCCTTGCCCAGCGCAAACTAAGCATTCATTAAACGTTAGCAAGTTTCACTAAACCAGCACCTGTGAGCCCTGCCCCCATCCCTCTCATTTTCCAGGTGCATCCTGTTTCTGAGATGGCCCATTACCTTGTGATCATGATTTTCCTCCAAACTTTTGAAACCCTGAGCTAGTGGTTCTACCCCTTTCAGAAATAAGAGCCTATTCTTACCTTTCACAGTACTGATGGCTATACTTTGTTTCAGTCCATTCCTGCTTATTTAGGTTATTGGCTACTTCGGCTTCTAATGTCTGTACTTTTCATTTCTCTCTGAAAATGAGTCCTGCACAGCTTTGCTCCTCAAATAGCCCGAAAGGAGCCAGCCAGCCCCCTTGTGGTGGTGCTAACGTAGCCTTCAAGCCTGGGTTTCTGCTGTCCTTTGCCTGAAAGCTGGGCTACAGGCTTCTCCAGACTGTTCTGGGGAATGTGGGGTGAGGCCTCTTGTGAGATGCCCCATCCAAGCTGGGTGGTTCCAGAGCATAGATTTCTGGGTCCATGATGGAGCATGTGGGCCTTCGCTGCTTTGTGTCTAGAATAGAAGGAAGGAATGGGCTTAATGAGCAGTGCTACGTTTTAACTTTGATCTGTCTTTCCAGATGCTCCTGTGTCCTGCTCCATTGCAAATAGTAAGACCAGTAATACCCTAGAGAAGGATTTAGATCTTTTGGCCTCTGTTCCATCTCCCTCTTCTTCAGTTTCCAGAAAGGTGAGTCTTGTGGGTGCCTCAGGATTAGAGAGCATTCTGGAAAGGGTGATTTTGATAACTTAATCACGGAACCAAGTCATGCTTCCTTGGTGGAATTGGACTTTGGTTTTCTTGATTCTTCCCTTAACGCTATCATCTCTGTTACAGCCTAAGGTTACTATTCATTTCATGTTGTCTCCTGCCCAAAAAGAGTGGGCCCTTTGAGTGGACTTCTGTTGAAGGTGTGTCAGATTGTAAAGGCTGATCCTATAGGTCAGCTCCTCAGCCTGAGTTATTGCCAGAGAGTTTGTAAGTAGGAAAGACTTGAAACCTTTAATGGCTACCGTTTGTGGAATACCTGCTGTGTACAACAGGCACAGTGCTAGGTGATTTTGTATCTCATTTTGTATATTTCATTTATGATTTAAAATACTCACCACAGGGCTTCCCCGGTGGCGCAGTGGTTGAGAATCCGCCTGCCGATGCAGGGGACATGGGTTCGTGCCCCGGTCCGGGAAGATCCCACATGCCGCGGAGCGGCTGGGCCCGTGAGCCATGGCCGCTGAGCCTGCGTGTCCGCAGCCTGTGCTCCGCAACGGGAGAGGCCACAGCAGTGAGAGACCTGCATACCGCAAAAAAAAAAAAAAAAAAAAAGACTAAAATACTCACCACAACCCTGCAAAATGGATCTTTTATAGATGAGGAAATGTTAGTTCAGAAAAGTTAATGTGACTAGCTTCTCGTTGCACAACTAGTAAGTGGTGGCACTGGGATCTTAATTCGGGATGCATCGGTTGTAGGTCATTTTTATTTGTTTATGTGTTAGTTTTCCACCAAATCACATTGTTTTGCTAAAGAACAAAGAATTATACCAGAGCTTAACTACCAGGTGTTTCCAGATATTTGTATGGTAAAAGTGTCAGGAAGCTATTAACTCGAGCCACGAATTCTTTTGCAAATGTTAGAAGCGGCAGAGAGATGCAGGAGGTCCTTACAGAGACCCCCCCATGAGGACCATTCCAATCCCCACCCCCCTCCCTCTTTGCCCTAAGGTTGTAGGTTCCATGCCAACCGCGGGGAGTGCCGGCTCTGTTCCCGAAAACCTAAACCTGTTTCCAGAGCCAGGGAGCAAATCAGAAGAAACAGGCAAGAAGCAGCTCTCTAAAGACTCCATCCTTTCACTGTATGGATCCCAGACGCCTCAGATGCCTGCCCAAGGTAGAGTTCATGGGGGTCATGGCAATGTGCCGGACAGAGACGTGAGGCCTTACATGCAGGAATCATTTGTTGTGACGGGCAGTTGCTTTGGGGGCCAGGACATCACACTCCAAACAAACCTGAACATGACATTCCTTGTGAAGCTACCAAGTATCAGGAGATAGAGATTAATGTAACTCGGAGCCATACTTCTGTGGGGTCTGGCATCACAGCTCTGTGAAGTCTGACTCAGGGTCCGGATCTGGACCCTAAAGGGGAAGTGGCTGGGTCAGCAGCCCGCTGGAAGCCATAGCAAGTCTTGTAGGGGCTCTGTCTAACCGTTTTGCTGTGTAAAAGAGCATTCTGAGTTGAGTAATCCTGAGGAATTCTAGCTGGAAAGGAGCAGCCAGTGAGAGTTTGGACTCACCTTGTACGCATTCCTCTTTAACAGATCTGTATGTATGTTTTCTTGGCAGCAATGTTCATGGCTCCTGCTCAGATGGCATATCCCACAGCCTACCCCAGCTTCCCTGGGGTTACACCTCCTAACAGCCTAATGGGGAGCATGATGCCCCCACCAGTAGGCATGGTAGCTCAGCCAGGAGCTTCTGGTATGGTTGCCCCCATGGCCATGCCTGCAGGCTATATGGGTGGCATGCAGGCATCCATGATGGGTGTGCCAAACGGAATGATGACCACCCAGCAGGCCGGCTACATGGCAGGCATGGCAGCTATGCCCCAGACTATGTATGGGGTTCAGCCAGCTCAGCAGCTGCAGTGGAACCTTACTCAGGTAAGCTGCTCCATTTCACTCAGGACAAGAGTTCTGAGCCTCCCTCAAGTCTGTCTCACTTAGTGTCTCTCCCTTACCCTTTGAATCCTTACAGTGTAAATGAGATATTGCCAGAGACATTCTCGGGTTTGCTTCATTTATTTATTTTTTTAACAGAAAATCTGTCTAACCTCAGACTTTCTAAGGCATTTTGGGTTCCTGTAGAATAAGGGTAACTGCCTAATTCTAAAACTCTCCACACATTCATCAAAACAACCTATACAGAGAAACAATGAGTGCAGATAAAAGCACCCATAACTCACGACTACCGCATCTAATAGAATACTACAAACTTCAAATTACATGACAGTAGGCACATAAACACCGAAATCCAGCGGAGCCAGCATCACAGAGAGACCATGTGAAAAGAGGAGAGGGAGCAGGGGGCTAGAGGTGACAGAGCATAGATAAAATCACCCCCTAGAAAGAGAAGGCCCTGTCGTGATTAGAGACATGCTGAGAAGAGGTCTGAGACGTGGTGGAGTAGAACTCTGGTTACTTGGAGAATCAAAAACAAGGGACTTGAAATATATAGGTTTATGGGTGGTAGCTTTGGAAAAGCATTGTGTCTAGGAGAGATGGGGATGACCTAGAAGGAGGAGGTGCTCTTTGGAGACCTGGTGGCGAAGGGGAAGTAAGAAATGAGAAGTGGAAAAGAGAATCACAAAATCAGAAGGTCCACCATTCTCCTTCCCACCAAATAATCATTTCACTATACTAACAGAAGAGGGCGCTCTTGTACTAACAAATCTAGTAGTCTCCCCAGACCCTCTCACCTGTCGTATTATTGCTGATTCAGAAAAATAGAGCACTACAAACTAAACAGAAAGTGGCAGATGACATTCGTACAAAACTACTATGAGAAGAAAATAGAAAATGAAAAATCAAAACATTTCAGGAAGTGGAAATTCTTCCCCAAAAGCAGTCACGAAGTAGAAGAAAACTGTTACACAATCCACCAATCTGAATTAAGTGTCCTATAACAAACACTTGCAGATAAGACAAAACAGCCTGAATCAGAAATTTAAAAACTTACAAGCAAAATGGACAAAAAACTGGAAGTTGTGAAGTGAAAGTTTACTGAACACAGGAAACAAATTGAAAAATGACACAATTATCTTAGAAATAGACTGAATTACAAGTTAGTCAAAGGAGAATAGATTCAACTGAAAATATATTTGGCATTGAGGAAAGGCATGAAACAGCTCAGAGAAGAGAACTAAATGTAGAGAGCTGTAATAAGAATCAGAGAGAAAGTAATGCAGAAGTTAGGCAAAGAAGACCTAACATAAATATATTTGGAGACTCCCAAAGAAAAAGACAAAATAGTGGAACAGAATTAATATATTTAAAACTATAATACAAAACCATTTCTTAGAAATAAAAGACTTGAATATAATATTGAAAGAACCCACTGTGTATCTGGAAAAATTGACTCAGAATGGTCAACTCTAACATATCCCAGTAAACTTTTAGACTCTGTAGACAAGAAAAAAAAATCCATGAGTCCATAGTGATATTTTTTAAAAGTGGGTGTGGGATAGAAGGAGGGAAAGCCTTCTTTGCTGAAGAATGACAACTAATAATTGTAGAAAGAACAGGGTATTCACACATTCTCAAAGAAATACCCTTCAGATTACTTATTAAATACAGTGAAAGAACATATGATGGATACAACCTTAGATAAGTGATCAAACATAGAATTATCAACAGTGGGGCACATTAATTTCATGTGCTTCCTGGTATCTTATACTAAGAAGGACACATTATCACTTACATAGAAGTTTTGCCCAAAATATTTAACTTGGATCCAATCATAAGAAAACATGAGATAAATCTAAATTGAAGTATTTTCTGTAAAATAACCAAGCTGGACTCTTAAAACAGTGTCAGGGAAAAATGGCGGGGGAACTCTTCTAGATTAAAGGAGACTAAAGAGATGTAAAATTGAAACGTAATGTATATTAGAATATAGTGTTAATATTAAACATCTTGGACATATTAGTTGTAATGTGGTTCTAGGAAAGTCTTCTTTCTTATGACTCCTGACTTATTAAGGGGTGAAATGTCACGATATGTGCAATTTTCAGTGCCCATCAAAAATTTTAAAAAGCTGACACATATGTATATATCAGAGAGAGAATAAGGCAAAAATGTTAACAATTGGTGAATTTAAGGAGCGATATATGGGTTTCATTGTACTATTCTTTCAACCTTTCTGTAAATTTGAAATTTTCTTTAAAAGCTGGCGGAAGAAAAATAGTTATACCTTCTCCTAAAGGAAAAGAACTTAAACAGAAAATGGACCAGTCTTGGGAAATTTAAGGCATTTTTCTTTGAGAAATAGCTTCTTCTGTTCACTGCCAGAGCCCAGGCTTTCAATTGAATTCATAAAGAGGCCCCAACCCCACCCAGGCCTGATGCCACCGACTCTTTTCTCCCAGCAATTTCCCTTCTCATACACTGAAGTCCTGAAGACATGTTGGTCTTTTTTTTTTTTTTTTTTTTTGCCTTCCTTTGTTCATTCTGAATCGTCCAGTTTCCTTTTCTTCTTCTTCTTCTCTCTGCTGGAGCTCTTTCCCTGACACTGTCAGTAATGACTCTGCTGGAGATAAGACAGGAGCACCAGCGTGGAGGCTTCTCTTTATACTCTCAGGGTTGGCCACGGCCAGTTCACAACAGGCCCCTTCTTTTCAGGATGAGAGATTGGAAAAGAAACAGAGACTAACCTCCCATGCCGCTTTTATGTTGACTCGCTCCAGGATTCCCCCTTCCCCTTACTGAGCACTAGTCTCAGACAACATCTCCCTTCTGGAAAGTCCTTCATCTTCGTGGTCTGGTATCCTCGGAATGATCCGAGAGGGTTCAGGGCAGTTATGTACCACGACAGAGCTCCCCTTTGTCTCACTCTCCCCTCCCCGCCGGCGGAAGGACTCCTTCCCTGCCTGTTGCTCTAATTGGCCACAGGCCCACAGCCTGGTCTGAGAGTCTCCTCTCTCCCTTTCAGATGACCCAGCAGATGGCTGGGATGAACTTCTGTGGCGCCAACGGCATGCTGAGCTATGGACAGTCCATGCACGGCGGGAACGGACAGGCAGCAAATCAGACTCTCAGCCCTCAGATGTGGAAATAAACACAGCGCACCTGGATGACTACCACTCCCCTCAGCCGCCTCTCTCCCCGTGTTTCCTCTTTCCCCAGCTGCTCCCCCACCCCCATCCCCTTTCCTACCTCTCTCTGTTTGGTTTAGAAACTGCTCAATCCATCACTTGGGACTTGGCATTCTGCCCAGCCCAGCCACGTCCCAAACACGCGGACCTCTCTGTTGTTTTCTGTCGTGCCTGTCCCCTAGCTCTCCTGACTCCCTCCCCAGCCTCAGCCCTGGTCCTCTCCTGGCACCAGCACCTTAGCAACTGTTGGCAGAAGGCACTTAGACTGCAGGATCAATGTGCACACCTTTGAGCACCTTTCCCACCAGGTGAAACCTCCTATCAGACTCAGAAAGGTCTGATAAGCTATTTCCATATGTTTAAATTTGGGGTGAAAACAGAGGCATCATGCTCCCCTGACTTATGGGAATGCAGAAAGTAATGAAATCAAATTAAATATTCCTTGGGTCTTAGAGAAGGTTGGCCCTAGCCCTGGCATGAGGCAAACGCCCTCCTACAAGGACGAGCAAAAATATGACTCTACCTTGCCCTGAATTGCTTTCTGGATCTGAGGCTTCAGGACTTGCTGCTTCGGCCAGGCTTTATTAACACCAAAGACTCTACGAAGGTTCCCCACAAAAACACACACCCATTTCCCTGCCTCCATACTGCCTTCAGTAGGATCTGAGTTTGTGGCTGGAGGACCAACCCCTCCCGTGGGAATGCAGAGCTTAACATGTGTACTGCTTGTGTGTGTGTGTGTGTGTGTGTGTGTGTGTGTGTGTGTGTGTGTGTGTGTTCCGCCTCCCACTCCCTCCCCATCTGCTCTGGGTATTTTTGGTTTTGTTTTTTTAGTTTTAGGTTTGCAACAGAGAGGAGTTAATGTATCAACAGCCTAAAACTGTTGCCAGTTTTTCTTTAGTTAAAAAAAGGTACAATCTCATTGGTAGCTCCCGTCCTCCTTTCCCCTCTCCGCCCTGCCAGTCTCTCTCTCCTGCCGGTGTGTCCAGGCTGCTCTGTGTCCCCACCTGTCCAGGTGTATGAGGCAGACTGCCTGGGCAGCTTTCCTCTTAGTCATCGTTCACCCCACTTGAAAATTAAAACAAGAAAACTTTGCTTAAAAGATTTCATCTTTGGGAACCACAACTCCTGGTTGCCTTTCTCCTGTGTATGTGTAAATTCCTTAATAAATATTGCAGGGAAGGACCGCTCGCTTGCTCTCACTGTGTCCCTCTTGGAGGAGGGTGAGTTCCACGCAGGTTTTCTGCTTTCCAGGGGCAGTTGCCTCACTTTCCGTAGTTTTAGAAACTATTCCATTTAGGATGGATAAGCAACAAGGTCCTACTGCACAGGGAACTATATCCGATCTCCTGGGATAAACCATAATGGAAAAGAATATAAAAAAAGAATGTATATATGTATATAACTGAGTCACTTTGCTATACAGCAGAGATTAGCACAACATTGTAAGTCAACTGTGTTTCCATTAAAAAACAAAAAACTTCGTACAGAACATACCCAGGGGCCAGGCCCAGGCCCAGGCAGTCAGAAAGGGGGCCTTTCTCCAGGGGTGTCTAGAGTTGTGAGGGAGGGAACTCTGGATTTCTGTACCTGCTGGAGTCCCAGAACGTCAGAACTAGAAGCACTCCCCCCCAACCCCCCAGCCAATAAAAAGCTGAGCCCACACCCACCCTTCCTTGGAGTACACCTTTTGAATACTTCCAGGTGTACGTGATAGGATAGCACAGTGGCTAAGAAAGTCAGCTCTGGATCAGACTGCCAGTGTTCATATCCCTTCTTACTCTGTGACCTGGGCAAGCTACTCAGCCCCTGGGTCTCAGTGTAAAATGGGACTCATGGTAATACTTAAAGTAAAATGAAGCAATTCCTGTGGTGCATTTAGCACACAGGGCACTTTGCACTCAAATGTTGGCAAATATTATGTGCCATTATGTGTTAGGTATTAATTCATTCAACAAATATTTAACAAGTGCTTACAATGTGCCAAGCACTGTCTTAGGCTCTGGAATGAAGCACTGAATCAAAACTCCCTGATCTCATGGGGTAGAGTGGTAGGAGAGATGGACAATAAACAAGTAAATAAATTATTTAATTTCAGTTAGTAATAATACAAGGTAAGACAAGTTTAGAGGGTGGGTATGGGACCGTTTGGATGGAACAGTCAGAAGGAGGTTACATTGGAACTGAGACCTGAATAAGGAGCCAGTCGTGTGGAGATCTGGAAAAAAATGAGAGCAAAGGTAGGCGTCTGCGTTGGAAATCGTTCGGTGGAGGTATTGGTTTGGGAGTCATCAGGGTGTGGATGGTATGTAAAGCCATGAGACCAGATGAAATCGCCTAAGGAGAGAGCATAAAGAGAAGAGGACTGAGCCTTGGGGGCCATCAGCTTTTAGAATTTGGGAAGAAGAGATAAGAAAAAAATGAATCTGACGTAGTCCCTGCTCTCAAGAAGCTTACAGAATCATGGGGCAACAGACTTAGAATCTCTTTTACATGTTTTATGGGAGCTAGGAAGGTCAGGGAAGCCTTCCTAAGGTCAGAGGCATTTGAGCTGAGTCCTGGGGGCCAGGGAGGAGTTAACCATTGGGTGAGGTGGGGGTGAGGAGAAGAGTCATCCAGACAGTACCATGTGAAGGAAGAGACAGAAACCTGCAAGAGCACAGAACATTCCAGGAAGCACAAGCAGTTCTGTTTCTCAGATCTGATGTGTGTCAAGGTGTGGTGAGAGGTGAGACTCAAGTGGGTTTGGGCCAGATCACGGGGGGCTTCCTTCACCCTAGGAAGGAGTTTAGCCTAAAGCATTGTAAGCAGTGGAGTGACATGGTCAGATCTGAGTATCAGGCGGCTCACTCTTGGATTGCTGACAACAGTGTGTTTGAGAGAACAAGACCAGGTCTAGGGAACCAGAGCAGGGCAAGAGCTGAATGAGAGCCTTGGTAGTGGAGGTGGGGAGACTGGAGCTGCTTGGAGGAGCATTTCACAAACAGCTTATGAGGCACATGGGGTGCTAAAAGGTGTAACACAAAAATGCTAAAATAAGTTTGGAAAAGACTGCATGTTGTATCACTTCTTGTACTGACAGATCTAGAATATAATATCCAAAAAAAAAACAAAAGGAATTCTCTGGCAGCCCAATGGTTAGGACTCGGTGCTTTCACTGCACCTGGTTGTCCTGGGTCTATCCGTGGTCGGGGAACTAAGATCCTGCAAGCTGTGCAGCGCGCACCAAATCAAACCAAAACAAAAACAAGTAGTAATGGCTCCAAAAAGTCCTGTGGTAAAACTATTTAAAACAATTAATAGACTATATTTTTTAGAGTGGTTTTAGGTTCACAACGAAATTGAGCAGAAAGTACAGAGAGTTCCCATATACCCCTGTCCCCCACCTAGCCTCCTCCGCTTTTGACATCCTGCACCAGAGCTGTACATTTATTACAAACAATGAACCTACACCAACAGATCATTATCATAATTTACATTATGGTTCATTTTGGTGTTGTATATTCTATGGGTTTTGACAAAAGTACAATGACATGTATTCACCATTATAGTATAATACAGAATAGTTTCACCGTCTTGAAAACCCTCTGTGCTCTGTATATCCATCCCTTGCTCTCACATAACTCCTGGAAACTAATGATTTTTTTTTTTTTTTACTGTCTCCATAGTTTTGCCTTTTCCAGAATGTCATAGAGCTGGAATCATACAGTTTGTAACCTTTTCAGATTGACTTCTTTTACTTAGTAATATGCATTTTTGTCTTTTCATGGCTTGTTAGCTCATTTCTTTTTAGTGCTGAATAGTATTTCAGAGCCTGAATGTGCCACAGTTTATTTTATCTATTCACTTACTGAAGGACATCTTGGTTGCTTCCAAGTTTTGGCAATTATAAATAAAGTTGCTATAAATATCTGTGTGCAGGTTTTTGTGTAGACATAAATTTCCAATCCGTTTGAGTTATTACCAAGGAGCATGATCATATGATAAGAGTATATTTAGTTTTGTAAGAAATTGCCAAGTGTCTTCCAAAGTGGCTGAACCATTTTGCATTCCTACCAGTGATGAATGAGAGTTCCTGTTGCTCCACATCCTTGCTAGCATTTGGTGTTGTCAGTGTTTTTGGATTTAGGCCATTCTAATAGGTGTGTAGTAGTACCTCACTGCTGTTTTAATTTGCAGTTACCTAATATGTAGTGCTGAATATCTTTTCAAATGTTTGTTTGCCATCTGTATACTTTGATTAGATTAAATTTAAGAACTGTTTATCAAAAGATTCCATTAACAGAGTAGAAAGGCTTACCACAGAGTAAGGGAAAATATTTGGAACACATGATAAAGGGCTTGTATTCAGAATATATGAAGAACTGCAAAACGAGAAAAAGACAGGCAAGCTAATGGAAAAACAGACAATGTGGACCTGACTAGGCACTTCAAGAGGCTACCCAAATGACTACCAAACATATGAAGAGATGCCCAATCTCATTAGTAATTGGGGAAATACAGATAAAAACCACAATGAGACATCACTAAACACCTACCAGCATGGCTAAAATGAAAAAAGATAATCCAAGTGTTGACAAATATGTGGAGCAATGGGAACACACAACTGGTAGGAGCGTAAATTGATACAACTACTTTGGAAAATGGTTTAGTATTATCTACTAATGTTGCTACATAGATATACCTATAATTCAGTAATTCTGCTCCTAGGTATACACCAAATAGAAATGCATGTACGTGAGCATAAGAATGTTCATCATTATTCATGATATCGCCAAACCAGAGACAATCCAGATGTCCATCAGCAGAAAAATAGGTAAAGAAATTGTAGTATATTTATGTAATAGAATACTAAACAGCAATGGAAATTGCCAAACCAGAGTTATATACAACCACATAGAGAAATCTCACAAACTTAATGTTGAAAACATTTTTCACTGTGTCATTTGAAAGTATGTTGCAGACATAGTGATACTTCACCATTAAATATTTGAGCATGCACCTTCTAAGAGTGATATATTCTTCTATATAACCACCATACCATTTTCATACCAATGAAGATTAACAATAATTCAATACCACCTAAAATTCTGTCCATTTTTAATTTTTGCCAGTTATCCCAAGAATGTCTTCTGTTCCTTTTTTTTTTTAAACCCAGATCCAATTTAGGTTTATGCATTGCATTTGGTTATTATGTCTATTCAATTTCTTTTCATTTGGAACAATGTCTCTACCTTTTTTCCCCATGACATTGACTTTTTGAAGCCAATTCGTAGAAAGTTCTACAATTTTCATCTACCTGGAAACTAGAAAGTAGGTCTAGATTCACATTAAATATTTTGACAAGAATATCTCATAGTTTATCTGGAGTACATCATATCACATCAGGGAGCAAATAATACCTGGAAGAAGGGACTTACACAGTCATTGGCAAAAATATGAGGAATCCATATGAAAATACTGAGTGTTCGATCAAGAAGACCAAGATGTAATTTAGGGTCAGGTGGTATGTATTGGCATGCATGCACGTACCACAGATCTTAGATTTAATGTCCTGGATGCAGCATCTGGGCATATTTAAAATAGATAAACATTATATTGGCCAATCCTAAAAGCTGGGAAGACAGAAATTCCTTTGTATAATGTAGAGAAAAGATTCCAAAACTCAAGGAATTCTGGAATGAATTACCAAATATGTCATCCCTTTTCCCAACCTGTCCCTGGCAGAACCCTGAAGGCATTCCCTTTACCCAATGGCTTGAGACATACTTTCTTATAGAAGTTCTAGAATCCTTAAAACATGACTTAGCAGGTGTTCTCTAGAGGCCAAGAATGCTAAAGTGTACTCCCTATCTTCAGTGGAGTTGGGACGTTTCCAATAGTAGCCTTTAACAGTGGCCCACCTGCAATTTATGGTAATCAGAATGGATACCAAGATCTTTGGAGGTGATTAATTGAGGATAGGAACCCAGATAAGTAGCAGCTCACTAAAGCCCTGCTTGATCTGCATAGCCAAAATTTCTCCAGGTTTGGAGACAGATGTCATCAAGATAAAAATGTAGCCCTGTATTCTATTGCTAGACCTGAGCTAGTTCAAAGACCTAGAGCCTATGGAAAAATGGAGAGGCCAGGTGTCCTTGAGGAGGGGCTTATAAAAGCCCCATAAGTGTACAATGTGTATCTTACTTCTGGCTTTCCCCAAAGGGACCCATTACCATTTTACCTGGGTCAATACACTAGGGAAACTACACAAACACTATGGCAACAGTTGGACACTAACTGTTAGCTATCACTATGTCCTGAGTACCCATAATGTTGGCCACTTGTCAGAGTGGAAGCATATAGAGATCAGGTAATGATGGCGTTTTGAAGTAATTCAGTCTCACCATAGGCCCGATGGAACCTTAAACCCCTCCTGTAGTAGTTTCCCCATTTCTGAGTGTCTAGTTGGAAAAGATGCCCTTAGCAACTGAAAGAATTCTCACACTGGCTTGCTGACCGGTGAAGTAAGGACTGTTGAGAAAAGAGTGGAGAAGAGGAAGCTCCTGGAGCTCTTCCCTATCAAAATAATAAATCAGTAGCAGTATTACATCTCTGGGAGAATTTAAGAACCACATGTCCATTTAACTTCAGTCTAGCTGGTGCAAAAGATGGATGGGTTTGGGAGAAAGACAGTAAATTACCATTAACTTCTTCAGGTTAATACCTCCAAACTGGGTGATACTCATTACAGGTGCTTTTCCAGAAGTTATTTCTCTATTGAATCTAATCAGGATAGTGTTTGACACATGATATATGTCTATTAACATTATAATTTTGGAGAGGGAATTTATCCTGATAAACAAAAATATCAGAAGGAATTTGCTTTCCCTTGGTAGAACAGCAGTGTGAGTTTACCACCCCATCTGAGGAATATGACACCTCTTAGATCTATGCAATAGTTCCATCTGTAGAGGCTTTGGCTCTCTCACCACAGTAGATTGTATTTTCCAAGATGGCTCCCACCAACATATTCCCCATCCCACACTGGCATTCTTCCATTGAAAGGTGGGATCTATTTTCTCTCCCTTTGAACATGAGTAGTCCTTTATAACTGCCTCAACCAATAGAATGCAGCAGATATGACACTGTGTGACTTCTCAGGCTAGGTTATAAAAGGGCAATACATATGGCTTCTTCCTGGCTTTCTCTCTCTGTCTTGGGACTCTTGCCCTTCATACAAAGGCAACAGATTTTGAGAAAGCCCAGGCCACATAGAGAAGTCATATGTGGGTTTCTGGCCAACAGCCCTGGCCAGGCCTACGTGGCAGTAAATAACCTTCAGATGATTCCAGCTCTTTGCCTTTTTTTTTTTTTTAACATCTTTGTTGGAGTATAATTGCTTTACAATGGTGTGTTAGTTTCTGCTTTATAACAAAGTGCATCAGTTATACATATACATATGTTCCCATATCTCTTCCCTCTTGCGTCTCCCTCCCTCCCACCCTCCCTATCCCACCCCTATAGGTGGTCACAAAGCACCAACCAGCTCTTTGCCTTTGAGTCTTTCAGTTAGGCTCCCAACATAATGGTAAAAAGACAAGCTGTCTGCACTGTGCCCTGTCTGTATTTCTGACTTATGGGAACTGTGAGAGATAATAAAGGATTATTATTGTTTTAAGCAGGAAGTAATAGGCAATCTATCACGTAATCTAATCTACAAGTAGTCCTGCCACATCAATGAATTATTTGAGGCATGTTGGGCTGATTCTTTTATTTTTTTTTATTTTTTGGCCACACCGTGACCAGTGATCAAACTCGTGGCCCCTGCATTGGGAGCGTGGAGTCTTAACCACTGGACCACCAGTGAAGTCCCCTGGCTGACCCTTTTAAAGGAAAGAACACGATGCTGAACTTGCTACCCTCTGTATTAAAAAAGAAGTACTGCACTTGATGAGTCCCTTTGGATTTGTAAAGCAAATATACCATAGTTGGGTGTGTTGACACAACGGATTTTGGAGGTGACCTGAAAAACTGCCTACTTCAAGTGGAGTCCAGAGTGACAAATGTTCCTCTTGTTCAGGCTACAGGTACTTCTCCCCTCAGTCCGCATGATTCAGTAGATCAGTAGCAAATCAGGATACTGTTTGGACACTCTTATAAGCCCCAATTAAAGAATCACCAAGAAGGCAATTATGGTTTTCGAAGCTATGCCCTCTTTGGCAAGTAACTATTTCCCCACCTGGCCTTGGTAGGGATTGAATCCCAGATCATGAGACCCTAGGTGCCATGGGACCAGAGCTGCCCATAATGAACTGGGTAGTGGTCTGCCTGGGCCATATCTTTGGAGAACCTTCCATGTCAGTATCTTTAGATCTTTTTCTCTTCGGCCGATTGGAGTCACTGGAGAAGTGTTTTCAAATTTGCTACCCAGGGAGTATAGACCTGTGTGGAAGCATTCTGGGAAGAAGATTGGGAGTCTCAGGTTCAGTGTGCAAATTTTCATGTATCCTTGCCCCATTCCCTCCTCCATTTCCAGCATAGTACCCTGCCCTCAACTGTGCCTGGTGTTCTTCAGTTCAGAGACCCCTCTGTTTTATCTCCTCCTTAAACTACTCCTCCAGTCTCCCACAGAGAGATAAAGGACAGTCACCTGACTGTGGAGTACTGTAGAGATGCTGGAAATCTAACTGCTTCTAACAGATTTGCAACCAATATTCTATGTTTAACATTGCTTTCACTCCCCATTTCCAGAAGTACCCCAGGCAACCAGTTTGTTTGCTTTTGGGGATTCTGTAATGTAAATCAGGTTGCTTCTTGGCTTTCCCCACTGCTCACTTAGGATTCAGCCTTGTAAGAACTCATAAAGCTATCATCATTCATCCATTTCTTTTTTTTTTTTTTTTTTTTTTTCGCGGTACGTGGGCCTCTCACTGTTGTGGCCTCTCCTGTCGCAGAGCACAGGCTCCGGACGCGCAGGTTCAGCGGCCATGGCTCACAGGCCCAGCCGCTCCGCAGCATGTGGGATCTTCCCGGACTGGGGCACGAACCCATGTCCCCTGCATTGGCAGGCAGACTCTCAACCACTGCGCCACCTGGGAAGCCCGTTCATCCATTTCTTGTCTTCTGGATTTATGCTTTTGGTTTTAAATCCCTTTTTTCTGCAGTTATGATGGGATTTTGTGACGGAGTGGAGCTAGATACATGTGTTCCATCTGCTCCCTTTAACTAGAACTTAAGACCACAAAACAAGGGCTAAGAAGGCGGAAAGGCCAGAGGATGGGACTCTTCTTTTGGAAAGGGGTACAGTTTTCCCTGGGAAGAGAGTTATGGACTGAGAGCCTCAAGGAAAACAGCACCTGTGGGATGAGGGTTGTGACTACAGTCCTTGTGAAGTCCAAAGTGTCAAGTACTTTCTTTCTAAGAGAGTTCAAGTTCATTATGATTGTAATTCTGAATTTCCCTGACTCTCCCATAAAAGTTTTCATAAGACTGTTCAGTCTGGTTTATCAATATTGTGGGAGTTTAAGGAAAGCAAGAAGAAGGTGGCTTTAATCTCTCCCATTGTCTCCCAGGATGGAGAAGGGGCATTAGCTTTGAGTGCCCACCCCCTAGTGAAACCAATGGACCCCGGAGGATTGTTCCAGAGAGGACAAGAGAAGAAAGAGTAGCCATCTGTTAATTCTCATGTGTTAGTGAAGGTTGTTCCTTTGAGGAGAAACGACTCCAGCAAAATTCTGGATTTTTTAAGTGGAGTGGCAAGATGATTTATAAACTGAATGAATTCACTGGAAGCAGAAGCTCAGAACCAGGGGTGACTTTCAGACAATTTTATTTTTTATTTTTATTTTTAATTGAAGTACAGTTGATTTAAACTGCTGTGTTCATTTTTGCTGCACAGAGAAGTGACCCAGTTATACAAATATATACATTCCTTTTTATATTCTTTTCCATTATGGTTTATCTCAGGACATTGAATATAGTTCCCTGTGCTATACAGTAAGACCTTGTTGTTCCTCAATTCTATATGTTATAGTTTGCATCTACTAATCCCAAACTCCCAGTCCACCCCTCCCCCACCGCCCTCCCCCTTGGCAACCACAAGTCTGTTCTCTATGTGAAAGACAATTTGAATTGCTACGTATTTATCTTTTTAACTGTTTAATTGAAGTATATCTTACATATAGGAAAGTATACAAACTATACATGTATAGCTTGATGAATTTTCTATGTATTTATTTTTAATGTGTATTAGAAGAAATATAATTGGTACATTAAACATGGAATTTCAAGGATATTATTGCTTGGGATCAGGGTAGTGTAGGCTGGTAAGGCACTCACCTTACAAGGACTGCATGACTTGTAGGATCATCGTTCACACATTCAGTGACTGATTTGGGTTCTCTCGGAAACACATCCTGACAAAGGGTTGGGCACAAGTAGTTTATTTGGGAAATACCAATAGGGGGTGGGGGAAATGAGACAGGGAAAAGAAGATAGCCAGTAAAGGATACACTATTAAGCTAGTTACCTCTGTAGGAGACTGGAGCTTAATCACACTGAAACTCTGGGAAACTGAGTTACAAATCTCAGAATCATTCCACCTAGTGGTGAGCAGACTGGGTATTGTCAAACCAACCGGCAAGAGTCATCGGTTGAGCCCCGGTGGTGGGTGTAGTGGGAGGGTTATCAGTGTTAATTCCTTGCCCAGCCGCAGAGATGCAGATACTGGCAGCTGGCATCGCTGAAGCACACTGGGAAGTCTGAAGGGTGTGCACAGGACAAAGACAGCGTCGGCTACTGTAACTAAACTTACCATCATAAGCATGGATAGTATAGATAGTATAGTATAGATGATTCTGAGTGCTAGCACAGTTCCTTCTGCTGGAAGTTGACAATCATTTGTGATGGAAAATATGTAGAAGTTTATATAATTGTAAATTGAATTGGGCCTCACTCTGTCACTAATCATAATGTTAATTTCCTTTTGACCCTATCATGAATCAGTGGTGAAAATGGTACTTCTAAAGGATAAGGCTGAAAATTGTCATAGAAATGTGAACAGTAGTGGTGATTTGAATAAAATTTACCAATTATAAAAAAAAAAAAATTTACCAATTATGCACAGGGAGAACCTGGGCGTGAAGGTTTAAGATAAATACCTAACAAAGTTAAGATTATCAGTCCTATAAGAGAGGGTCACTGAATTCTCCCACTTTCTCAGATCCATGAAGAGATGGGCAATGATTTCAAACACGTTCTGTTTCATTCAGAAGCTCTTTGGTTCTGAATGAAACCACTGAAGAGCAGCATCTCTTCAAGATGCTAAAATGACTTCATCTTTCTGGATCACATTTGTAAGAGCATGTTCCTAACTGGCACTGGCTCCAGATAGATTTATCCTTTGAACAATCTAAATGCAGTCCTGCAAGGCAAGGTTTAAACCAGTTTTCCACTTGAAAGATCAAAATCATTGAATAACAATGTTGTGTAACTGGAGCCATGGGGTGGACCTCTTTAAAATGGTGAGTTGGGGGATTTCCCTGGTGGTCCAGTGGTTCGGACTCAGCACTTTCACTGCCATGGACCTGGGCTCAATCCCTGGTGGGGGAATTAATATCCCACAAGCCGTGCAGCGTGGCCAAAAATAAATAAATAATTTTTTAAATTAAAAAAAAGTTCTTTTATCTATAAAAATAAAATAAAATGGTGAGTTGGGTTCCTTTTGTTTGGATGATATGCTGATTAACTCATCTGAACTACTCTCTGGTACTATATTTTGAAGATTATGAAGAGACACTTGAAAGACTTGCTAAAATGTCTTCGTAGGGATTTTCTGAATCTGGTGGCAGAGATGAATAGATAAGGAGCCCTCTCTCCAGTATCTCCGACCTTTAATCAAACAACTTGACACATTTTGAAGATCAAATTCTAGGTATTGTATTAGATGTCCTATTGAAATAATTATTAAACAAAAATTTCTCATAATTTTGGTTAGTTTCTAACGCCATCAGAAATGCAGTTATCTTGTACTTATATACCATGCATGCAAGTGAATTAGGATTTCCAGTGCTGGCTCATATCAAATCTGAAAAATGGAAACATTAATGTAGAAGCCCATCTTTTTTTCTTTTTTGGTAAGTGACATCAATCCAAATATCTCTCCCTACTTTTAAATTGATAAACAATTCCATTCTTTGCATTGAGAAACTTATTTTCAGTTATGTACTTTTGTAAATTGACTGTTATTATTTCTTCTTTTCATTGTTTTATTTAAATTTTTAATTTCTTGGATTCAGTATTTTTATTTATTTTGTGGCATGTAATGCTTTCCTATTTACAGTAGAAAAATTTGTTCTCTTTTTCAACACATTTATTGAAATAAAGGGAGTTGAGAGCTTCAATATAATGCAGCCAGCATCATTTGGCATAAATCCCCAGTTCAAGCACAGAGTTACAATGATCTGCTTTAGGATCACGTTATGTTCCTTTTGTTTAATTTGTGCATGTTAACAGTGTAGCATGTATTTTTCTCTACATTCAGATACTCTGCACCAATGTAAGTATGCATATAATAAGTAGTATATTTACATACACACATATACCTGTATATATACACACAAATATACATATTTGGGGGATAATTATTAGTCTGAATCATATATTGCCTTTTTGTATGTCAAAACTGATCAAATATTAAGAAATTCACATGATTTAATTTAATACTTTCTCACTTAAAAATATCTCATGGAAATCCCACCAAGTGATGGTATAGCTCCAATTGATTCGTTTATAAGGCCCTTTTAACGTTCTTGGTGTGGGCCAATCATCATTTATTCAGCAGTTTCCATACTGGTGGGCATTTACTTTCCTATTTTCTGCCAGTAAAACCAGTTCTGCAATAACCATTCTTGTACAGTTGTCCTTTGTAACAACGCTATTTTTTCCAAGGGATAGATTCTCAAAGTAGGAATGATTTGTAAACAGAGTATGTATTTTTTATTTTAAGAGATATTTCCAGATTACTTTCCAGAAAGACAGGTGTCCACTTCTATAATCAACGCATGGGAGTAATCTCTCCCTGCATTCCCACTTGCAATAGCTGTTATAGTTCTTATTTTTGCCCAGTTTGGGTGTAAAGTGATGTCTCATTATTACTTTTAATTTGCATGTTTGGCTATCTTTTCATATGCTTGTTGACTATTTGGATTTCTCTTCTGTGAATTGTCTAATCATCATGTTCTTTGCCCATTTTCTCACTGGATTATTTTTTTCTCCCCCCCACCTCCACTTTTTTTACAGGGATGAAGTTGACTTGAAATCAGTAGTTGAGGTATTGTTGTTATTGACTGTCAGTGCCCAAGCATTGGTTAAGTTATGTGCATTGTTGGTACTGGAACTGTTGAGTTTAATTACTATGCTAAATGTCGTAAAAGTTACAGAGTGATTTGGCATTACAATGAAAAAAATTATGATGTACATAAAAAGGCACAGAAACAGAGTAGCATTATGTGTAACAAAAATCCATGCCTAGAAATAGTCTGGCTGAAAGAGCTCCTTCATTAAGTATAAAATAAAATTCTACACTGTAAAAAACTGTATTAATTTAATTGCAACATTTTTCTTTATTAGTAGTATGTAAATAATGGTGTATTTAAAATAAATGATATTTTAGAGTCAAATACATATTTTTGTCTATCTGCATCGCAAATATTTTTTTCAGATGTCATCTGTATATTGACTTTGTTTAAGTGATCTTTTGCCTACAAGAGTTTTTAATTTTTATCTAGTCGAGTATGTTGATCAAGTTTTCAGACTTTTTGTTAAAAACGTTTCTCCCGCTAATAATTGTATACGTACTTTTTTCCAACATTTTTATTGGGTATAATTGATATACAAGAAAACTGCAAGTATTTAATGACTACATTTGATGAGTTTGGACATGTGCATGGACCCATGAAACCATCACCACAATTAAGAAAGCAGAATCTATATAGAATCTGTTTTCACCTCCAAAAGTTCCCTTGAGTCCTTTTCATGTTTGTATGTGCGATGAGAACACATAACATGAGATCTACTCTCAACAAATTTCTAAGTGTGCGATACAGTATCGTTAACTATAGGCACAATATTGTACAGTGGATCTTTAGAACTTATCTTGCAGAACTGAAACCTTATAGCAATTGAACAACTCCCATTTTCTTCTCTCCCCAGCCCCTGGTAACTACTGTTCTATTTGTATATGTACTCTTTTGGATTTTCTTGCAAGATTTTTGTTCTGTTATTACATGTAAGAGTTTAATACAACTGGAATATTTCTGAATATGGTTTAAGATAGGGATCCGTTTTTATTTTCTTCCAGATTGATAAGGAATAAAATTCCATAGGCTTCACTTATTAAACAATTCACCCATTTCCTTCTGAATTGAGCTATACCATCTTTGTCATTTAATAAATTCTCATATACACTAGAATCTATTTTTCGATTCCCTAGTCTGTTCCATTGGTTTATTTTTCATTTCTCACACCAGTATCATAATTATATGGCTATGATGACCCAAAGACACTTCAGAATCCTTTCAGTAATCATCACCATCATCATCCTACTTTTAACTTAGAAAAAGCAATTCTGGTGAACTTGTTCCTTGCAAATAAAAGAGACTTAATCACAAAACTATGCATAGAATCACCTTTCTTTGAACATTTTAGTAGTTTACTTTAAAACAAAACTTAACTTTCCAGAAATTATATGATGTGTAACATGTACAGTAGAAACCCAACTTGATTTGTTCCTGTTGGGGACTGAATGTTTGTGTCCCTGCCCAATTCAAATTCAGTTTGAAGCCCCAATATGACTGTACTTGGAGATAAGATCTTAGGTTAAATGAGGTCTTAAGTAAAGGATTTGTGTCTTTATAAGAAAAAACACCAAAGAGCTCACTCTCTCTTCGTATATGCCTACAAGAAGAGGTCATGTGAGACCTCACATGAGGTCTCACACACAGCAAGATGGCAGCTACCTACAAGTCAAGAGAAGAGTCCTCAGAATGTAATCTACCTTGCCAGCACCTTGATCTTGGACTCCCCAGCCTCCAGAACTGTAAAAAAAAAAAAAAAATTCCACTGTTTAAGCTATCCAGTCTATGGTATTTAGTTGTAGCAGCCCAAGCAGACTAATACAGTTCCCTAAGTGGCTAACTAGTTGTCCTAATGACACTTACTGAATAATTCATCACTCCACTAATTTGTAATGCCACTTTTATAATATTTTAAATTTAAGTAAATTACCAAGTCTATTTCAGGGGTCCCAATTTCATTTCATTAATTTATGAGTATATTTTGGCACTAGTTTTATCTTATTTTGATTATTGTGCCTTATATTATATTGGTAAAACAATTTATACCAATTATATTGGTAGGTCAAGTCTGACATCATTATTGTTGGAAAATTTTACAGGCCATTCTGGAATACTTACCATTCCAGGTAAACTTTAGAATCATTTAATTTAATAAGAGGAATAGTTGAGATTTTGATTTTGGAGCATTAAAGGAGGGAAAGTGACATATTTAGAATGTTCTATTCCAATCCATGAACATGGTGTACATCATCATTCTCGCCATTTAAATCAGTAACTTTTGTGGTTTTATTTGTAATGTCCTGCATAACTCTTGTTGTTCGTTCTTAGCAATATTTTTCCAATATTTTATTATGAAAATATTCAAACATACAGGAAAGTTGAAAGAGTTTTACAGTGAGCATCCATGTACCACTACCTAGACTCTACCATTAACTTTTTACTATATTTATGCTGTTTTTTTGTTGAGTAGTAGACAGAAGCACAGACTGTCTGGATTCACCACTTGCAAGCTGTATGATGCAGGGCAAGTTACTTAACTTCTCCAAACCTCAGTTTTCTTATCTGCAAAGTGGGAATAATAATAGCATTTACCTCAAGGGGTTGTTATGAGGACTACATTGGTTAAAATATGTAATGCGGGACTTCCCTGGTGGTTCAGTGGTTAAGAATCCGCCTGCCAACACAGGGAACACGGGTTCAAGCCCTGGTCTGGGAAGATCCCACATACCACAGAGCAACTAAGCCCGTGCATCACAACTACTGAGCCTGTGCTCTAGAGCCTGCGAGCCACAACTACTGAGCCCATGTGCCTAGAGCCCATGCTCCACAACAGAGAAGTCACTGCAGTGAGAAGCCTGGGCACCACAACAAAGAGTAGGCCCCGCTTGCTGCAACCAGAGAAAGCCACATGCAGCATCTTAGACCCAACACAGCCAAAAAAAATAATTAATTAATTTAAAAAATATGTAATGCACTTAGAACAAAGCTTCATACTCTGTAAATACTATATGCTGGTGTGTTAGTCTGCTTGGGCTACTATAACAAAATATCGTAGACTGGGTGGCTTAAACAATGGAAATTTATTTTTTCACAGTTCTGAAAGCTAGAAGTCCCAGATCAAGATTTGGCAGGAGCTGTTTCTGATGAGGGCTCTCTTACTGTCTGTATATGGTGACTTCTTGCTAAATCCTCAGATTACCTTTCCTCAGGGTCTGCCTTCAGAGAGAGATTAAGCCCTTTGATGCCTCTTCTTAAAAAGACACTAATCCTATAGGATCAGGGCCCCACCCTTATGACCTCATTTAATCTTAATTACAGACAGTCCCAACTTATAATCTTTCAACTTTACGGTTGTGTGAAAGTGATATGTATTCAGTAGAAACCATAATTTGAATTTTAATCTTTTCCTGGGCTAGCAATATTTGGTATAATACCCTCTCTTGATACTGGGCAGTGGCAGTGAGCCTCAGCTCCCAGTCAGTCACAGTCATAAGGATAAACAACCAATGTACTTACAACCAGTCTGCACCCACACAGCCATTTTGCTCACTTTCAGTACAGTATTCAGTAAATTACATGAGATACTCAATACTTTATTATAAAATAGGCTTTGCGTTAGATGATATTGCCCAACTGTAGGGTAATGTAAGGGTTCTGAGCACGTTTAAGGTAGGCTAGGCTAAGCTATGATGTTTGGTAGGTTAGTTGTATTAAATGCATTTCTGACTTACTGTATTTTCAATTTATCATGGGCTTATCTGGATGTAACCCCATCATAAGCCCAGGAAGGTCTGTACTTTTTTTTTTAATTTATTTTATTAATTAATTTATTTTTGGCTGCATTGGGTCTTCGTTGCTGCTCAGGGGCTTTCTCTAGTTGCAGAGAGTGGGGGCTACTCTTTGTTGCAGTGCAGGCTTCTCATTGTGGTGGCTTCTCTTGTTGCAGAGCAGGGACTCTAGGCACGTGGGCTTCAGTAGTTGTGGCTCCCAGCCGCAAGGGCTTTGTTGCTCCGCGGCACGTGGGATACTCCCGGACCAGGGCTCCAACCCATGTCCCCTGCATTGGCAGGTGGATTCTTAACCACTGTGACACCAGGGAAGTCCAAGATCTGTACTTTCTTACTCCAAATATAGCTACACTGGGGATTAGAGCTTCAACATATGAATTTGGAGAGCTGGGTGAGGAAACACAGACATTCAGTTCATAATAGCTAGCAATCACATAGTTTTTTTGTATTGTTGTGGATTTTTGTCTTTGGACGCACCGCGCGGCTAGCGGAACTTCCCTGACCAGGGACGGAACTCGCGCCCCCTGCAGTCCAAGTGCAGAGTCGTAACCACTGGACCACCAGGGAAGTTCAGCAATCACATAGTTTTATTCTATTTTCTGAATTGTTATTTTTGTAGGCTATTGATGTAGAAAATAAAAGCATTACAGTATAATCGTTTTTGCAGAAAATACATAAAAATGCATTTTAAAAATTGTGTGTGTGTAGGTGTCTGTGCACCAAATGTTAGCAATGGTTACTCTGCTTGGTGAGATTACAGGTAACAGTTATTTTGTGGCATTTTAGAAATATAAGGAAAGCAATTAACTTAAGAACTTATTGAATACTAGGACAAACAACTACCTGACCGTGGTATTCTTTTAATGAAACACTGGATTCCATTCCACTTTCAGTCTTTTCCACTTACATATTAAGTGAAAGTGGTATGGATCCTTTTACACCAATGTTGTTTCGACAAAAAAGAGATACAGATGTTTCCCTTTGTCAAGTGTTTCAAATCTCCCGGCGGAAACATACACACATCTATGCCTGGCAGAGGGGAGCCGGTTCTATTCAGTAGTCTCGGCGGGGACGGGAACACAGGCTTTGTTTCCTTCCGCAGGAGCAGGCTGCTTCTCCCTGGGTTCGGGTCCCGAGCTGCGTGCAAACGGAGAATGATGGGACAGTATCCCGGGGCGCATCCCGGGAGGCGCCGGCGAGCTGGCAGGCTGCCCCGCAGGACGCCGGGAACCGCGCGCGGAGGCTGCTGCCGCGCAGGCGCACCGGCCGGGCTGCGCTACGTGGGGCATCTTGGCACTGCGCGGAGACCGGTCCGTCGCGGCGGGAGGGCTAGGGCGTGCGGCCCGAGCTGGTGAGAGGGGTGAGCCAGGGCTCCCCTGGGTCTGGGGAGGGGACAAGCCGGGTAGCGCCGCCTCGGCCCCGCCCGCTGTCACCCGTGGCGCGCAGTGTGCCCCGCGCCCCAGAGTCGGCTCAGACAAAGGCTGCGAGGGCAGGGCCGGGCGGTTCAGCCCTGGAGAAAAGGTTTATCCTCTCCATTTCGGGAGGAGGAAACTGGATTAGCGGGGTTACGGGATTTGCCGCAGCCGGCAAGGGAAGGAGCTGGGATTCAAAGCCAGATCCTTTTTGATTCCAAATCTCAGACTACTCTAAACCTAGTGCTGCCTAAAACAAAGAATTGGGTTTTATTTATCCCGTTATGTTTCATGACCCCAGCACGGTGTTTTGGACCATATGGACTGTATATATCCACGGTCTCCATGTATCTTTTGTAAACAATGTTCAGTGATTGGTGCAAGTTCTAGAATTCTGACCATGTGATTGAACTTTCCGGATCCTTTTGCTGACTGATGTTTTCTAACCAGCATGGCTAGGGGCCTGTAGACTTGGCGATTTAGAATAAACGTCTGGAGCCTCCCGCTGCCTGCTGAGGAGACAGATGGAGCGCAAGGATGGGAGGTGTTTCTGAGAGCCTAGGGAGTAAAAAGGTCCAGACTCCGGATTTTGGTGCTGTATGTTCGCCGGGTTCCTGAGAGTGGAGGACACCTGTGCAACTGTGAAGCCTCCTGTCAGTTTCCGGCAGTTTCCTCATCAAAAGTGGACAAGCCCAGTCAGGACTCTCTGCCCTGTGAGCTGAGCTACAGTTCGCCAGAAAGGAGCGCCAAAGTTATCATGCTTCAGAGACTCCTAATCACCCTGCCCGTCGAGGCCAGCACCTGGGTGAAGTTGCACCATCCAAAGAAGGCCACGGAGGGGGCGCCCCTGTGGGAGGACGTGACTAAGATGTTTGAAGGAGAAGGTGAGAACAGACTGCTGGGTGGGAGGGAGGCAAAGCAGCATCGTCTAGGGTGGGGAGGAAAGTGGGCAGCTGGGAAGAAGCATCTGCTTAGGTAAAAGGTCTCTGGAGTTCTTGATTATTGCTCCTGGCTTGGGGTTTTCCCAAGTAGTAGTGGTTAGTTCAGACTAAAACTAATATTTCAGTGTCATGACTGTGTATGTTATTTCTTTTTATCTTCCCCATGGGTGCGTGGGGCTGGGAGGACTTGCCTGATTTTCCTTATTTTACAGTGAGGAAATGTGAATCAAATGAATGACCTGTCCAGGTATTGGGTGGGTAGGTCAGAAGTAGAAGGCAGTAGGGAAAGTACCAGGTGAGACCGGAGTATCTTGTGCTAGAATAGCAAGGAAGAGCTCAAAGACCAATGGACGTCTACCAGAAGGATGCAGAAGCCCGGTTCAAATTGGGGACAGTTTAAGGTCCAGATTTTTTTTTAAAGGACCTTTTATTTATTTATTTATTTATTATTTTATTTATTTTATATTTGGCCGCGTTGGGTCTTCGTTGCTGCGTGTGGGCTTTCTCTAGTTGTGGCGAGCGGGGCTACTCTTCGTTGTGGTGCGCAGGCTTCTCATTGCAGTGGCTTCTCTTGTTGCGGAGCACGGGCTTCAGTAGTTGTGGCTTGCGGGCTCTAGAGCACAGGCTCAGTAGTTGTGGCGCATGGGCTTAGTTGCTCTGCAGCCATGTGGGATATTCCCGGACCAGGGCTCGAACCCGTGTCCCCTGCATTGGCAGATGGATTCTTAACCACTGCGCCACCAGGGAGGTCCTAGTGATCACTATCTTAACCAAGTGTCCCAGTGATGGGATAACCTGACATTTTGTGCCTTCTGGGTGATGTAATATAAAGCACATTGTATCACCCATGAAGAATCCCTGCCTAAAATGTTTAACCTGATCCAAATTAATCTTAAAGGTGGAACTTCTGGTTTAAAGAAAATACAGGGGATGGAGAAATAAGAGAAACCCCACCATGAGGATACAGTAAGTCGATGCCAGTGACATGACGGAAAGGCAAGTACTGTCTAGAGTAAGAGAGTCTTTGAATAATAACCACTTAAAATGTGTGAGCCTTAATTGGAAAAACTCTAGGATAAAAGACAGTTTGGGAACAATTGAGGAAATCTGAATATGGACTGAATATTTAGATGATCCTATGGAATTATTGTTAATTCTCTGAAGTGTGATAATTGGTATCATGGTTATGCAGGAGAAGACTCTTTGAAGTATTTAGGGAGGAAGTATCATGATTTCTGCAACTTTGAAATGGTTCAGAAAAAAATATAGATAGATGAAACAAATATGGCAAATGTTAACGACCATTTAATGTGTTAGATATATGGGTGTTCAATATTCATGATAAAAAGTTAAGGGGAAAATACAAGGACAATAATTCATGTGCCTTAATTGCTAGTTCATATTTTTAATACGTCAAATTTCAGCCAGTATTTCTTGAATTCTAGCAGCCTGGCGTAATTTAGTTGTGTTTAAGTAGCAGATGGGAAAAAATGAACCAGATACAGTTTCTATGCATATACTCATACTAATACTCAATTGACAGTGGTAAGTATAAAAATAAATATAATAGGAGACAGCCTGAGATAGATACCAGAGTAGAGATAAAAACCAAGCTTTGGGGCTTCCGTGGTGGCGCAGTGGTTAAGAATCCACCTGCTAATGCAGGGGACACAGGTTCGAGCCCTGGTCAGGGAAGATCCCACATGCCGCGGAGCAACTAAGCCAGTGTGCCGCAACTACTGAGCCTGTGCTCTAGAGCCCACGAGCCACCACTACTGAAGCCCGCGTGCCTAGAGCCCGTGCTCTGCAACAAGAGAAGCCACTGCAATGAGAAGCCCACGCACCGCAACGAAGAGTAGCCCCCACTCGCCGCAACTAGAGAAAGCCCGCGCGCAGCAATGGGGACCCAATGCAGCCAAAATTAAATAAATTAATTTTTTAAAAAGCTTTGGAGGAATTCAGGGGAGAGGAAGCTTTCCTCTCATTAAGGGGCTCTGAGAAAACTTCACTCAAACTGGTCTAGAAGGATACCTCAGTTTTTCACCGAGTAGGACTTGGGGGAAAGTACTGAGGTGGGTGCTATCCAGGTATGTTCAAAGAATGGTGAATAGGATTATGTGGTGGGTGTGTCCAGAGGATGAAGGATGGTGTTTAGAGGCAGGTAATACTTGAAGAAGCAGTTTTGGACTGGTTGTGGAGGATCTTGAAGTCTATGGTAAAGTGTTTGGATTTTTCTTTCTTGAAAGTGGGGAACCTTTCAGGATTTTTGTACAAAGGAATGGCCTGGTAGGTCTGTGCTTTTGGACCAGCGTTGGCCATTGGGAAACATTAATCCCCCAATCAACGCACTGCAGATCCTCCTCATTAAGGAGGCGCCAGCCTGCTCTTGAGTTGCTCTGAATGTCCCTCATTGTATTGAATGTATTGAGAGAGGGGCCAGATTCAGCAGGTCTGCAGACAGTTTTTCTATTTGGGGGATCTGGGAAGATGCAAACCTCATAGCTCTTTTCCTTTCCCAGTTCTGCTATCTCAGGATGCTGATGAGACCCGGGGAGAAAGTTTTGAGGATGAAGTGGCATCTGGGTCCCTGACAGCAGAATCCCAGGTAGGTTGGAGTTTCCTGTCACTTTCTTGAAATTGTTTCTCAGATTTTAAGAGCCCTGGCTTCAATTTTCTTTGACTCGACTTCCTGGATTGGATTTTCTTAGCCTGTTGGAAACCAGGCTGCATGGATTGATTTCACAGGCATTTTCCCCACCTGTAATAACCTTCCTCAGAAACCCTCTTGTTTCTAGCAAGCCTCTAGCCATTTATACAACAAATTTAAAAATCATGTGTGTGAGTGTGTGTGTGTGTGTAAGAGAGAGAAAAAGTATATTATATAATTCTTGCCCTTAAGCATCTCAAGATGTCATCCAGGGGAAAGACAAACATTGTAAAATATTTAAAGCAACACTTTAAAATGAACAGAGAGGTTCTGATATTCTTGGAGATGTATACACTTCATTAATGACCTTTAAGAAAGGATTTTTGGTCATGTCCTGGAGCAGAATTACAGATGATAGAGAAATGAGTAGAGAAGCTACTGACAGGTCCTAAAGGACACAAACTAAACAGGCTAAGAAGAAAAGGAAGGAGAACTTCCAAGAGCAGTTTAATAGTGTCTGTGTATCATACATGAGCTCATCAGAAAACCAGTGACACTAGCAGGCAAAGCTCTGCACAGCCAAACCCTGGAAGCATAGAGAAACTCAAGAGAATTAGAGAGTAATCAGAGAAAACCACTATAGAAGGAGATATTATTAGAGAACAGAAGAGTTTTAAAGTGGAGTGATCATAACTTCCAAAATCACGTGGTACAGGGTTTAGTCCCATGTCTTTAACCTTCCACAAATTCATCAGTTAAATATGGAGGCTAGTGTCTAGTAGGCCTAAAATGCATTCCAGAATTATTTACAATACATAAAAAGCATTAAAATAGTCTTAATTCCATACTTAAGGAATTTGTTATTATCTCAGCCTTCCGGCTTCTGGGTTCTCTTTGCATTTGGTAATATTTTTAAAAAATAACCCAAATGGTTATTTAATTTGTGTAGATCATTCATAACAGGCTCTTGTACCTCACAATGCAGTGTCTGCTTTGGTCAAGGAATCTTCCTTACTAGGCAGAATTCGTGCTCCCTCTAAAAATGTGCTGTTCTCACATACTTTTTTTACTAACAGAAATACCCAGCTAAGGGTCTTATCCATGCTGAAATGTTCTCATTTTTTAAAAAAAATTTATTTATTTGGCTGCGTCGGGTCTTAGTTGTGGCACGCAGGATCTTTCCTTGCAGCAAGCGGGCTCTTCGTTGTGGCACGCAGGCTGTAGAGCGCGCAGGCTTAGTTGCCCTGCAGCACGTGGGATCTTAGTTCCCTGACCAGGGATCAAGCCTGCTTCCCCTGCATTGGAAGGCAGATTCTTAACCACTGGACCATCAGGGAAGTCCCGAAATGTTCTCATTTTAACCAATTCTTTCAGCCCAACCAGGGTCCCTGTTTTCTCTTGTGGCCTTAGCCCCTTTTGAACCCTTTCCTTTCTCAAATATTCCTGATTTTTATTGTCCTTAACCTAAATTACTATATACTGTTCTGTGACCTTCTTTAATACAGTTCATGAGTATTTTGCCTTCAACCAAATTGTGAGTTGGAAAAGACAGCTTACACACTCCCTGCATTGTTTTGTAACCTCCAGCAGAGAATCAGCCAGTTTTCAAGAGGGTGTCCGTAGGAACTGGCAGAGGCTTGATGACAAAGAGATCTCTTTCTAGCCTTTCCTGCATCAGAGATGGGCTCCCACATGTGGCAGGCTACCTCATAAATTTAAGTCCTTACATACAGACTGACATAGACTAGACCTGTCTAGCCTGAGGAGAATCTCTGCTGAGTTTCTCCAACCCTATGATGGATTTGCTTTTATTTAAAAAAAAAAAAAAAAAGAGGGTATCCAGGAAAACTTGGCTAAAATCTCTTAGCATCTAGACAAGGTTAGAACAACTTCCTAACTCTGGCTGAAAAGGAACATATTTGATGTTCTAGGAACTGTTAACCTTCAAAGACATATCTGTGGACTTCACCCAGGAGGAGTGGGGGCAGCTGGCCCCTGCTCACCGGAATCTGTACCGGGAGGTGATGCTGGAGAACTATGGGAACCTGGTCTCAGTGGGTAAGGATGGGTTCCCTTTGTAACTAGAACCTGTCTATTGGAATAACAATCTTTATTTCTAAGTTAAGTGGTATGCTTGGTCTTTGGGTTCTGTGTTAGAGATTTCTAATTCCTTCTGAACATCAAGTCAGGATTGCTGTGGTCTTCTGCTCTGGTCTTTCTACTCTACCCTTCAGAAGGCCTGAATAACAAAGAACTATCTTTAAATTCTTGGGATGCCTCTTTGACCTCAGCACATGTAGTTTTCTTCTTCTTCACAAGCAGGGTATCAGCTTTCCAAACCTGGTGTGATTTCCCAGTTGGAGAAGGGAGAAGAACCATGGCTGATGGAGAGAGAGATTTCAGGAGGTCCAACTCCAGGTAAGAGCAAGGCAGATGGAGCCTTTGTCATGCTTGCCAGAGAGTTCGGCTTAAAGGCTTCTTCAGGCCACTGGGGAGGTTGCAGCCACCTGGGTGAGACCCACAAGAAACCTGATTACCACTCTGTCCCCCCTTTCCTGCACTTGCCTCTTCTCATTAGTTTCTTTGGAGTCAGAGGAAAAGAGATGCCTTTCTCATCAGGGTTAGCAGCCTTCACCATTTCTCCTGACCTGACATTTGTGGTTTTCTTGCTTTCTCCAGCATTCTAAACCTTACCCTGATCATAGTTTCTTTCTCCTGTACATTCAGTTATCCATGGATCTCGCCTCATAAAGACAGTACCCTTCACCAGATCCTTATGTTATTGTATCCTGACTTTCACTTTCTCTGATGATTCCATTTAAAATTTTTTCCTAAATCTTATTCTATGACCATATCTTCAATTCTGACTCTCTTTTTAACTTGTGTAATTTAACTTTTATTTCAGATAATTTATGACTCTTTGAGAAGTCACTACAGAATTCCTTCTTACCAAATCCAATGGCTTTTAATAGTCTTCTTCAACTTCAGTAATAATGTAACAGTAATAATGACACTGTTTTCCAATCTGGCTTCTGCGAGTCCTGTGCCTACTTTAACCCCACCTTACAAATGAGGAAAAGAAGTCTCTTAGGTTAAGAAATCTGTACATGATTGTTTAGCTACTACTTGGTGGAATCAGTATTTGTCTAATCATTCTGACTCCACAGTTTGTGTTCTTTTTTTTTTAATTACAACCCATTTTTATTTTTAAATTATTTTAAAATTTTTTATTTATTTATTTTATTTTTGGCTGCATTGGGTCTTTGTTGCTGCGCACGGGCTTTCTCTAGTTGCAGCGAGCGGGGGCTACTCTTCGTTGTGGTGCACGGGCTTCTCATTGCGGTGGCTTCTCTTGTGGAGCACAGGCTCTAGGTGCATGGGCTTTAGTAGTTGTGACATGGGGGCTTCAGTAGTTGTGGCTCGTGGGCTCTAGAGCTCAGGCTCAGTAGTTGTGGCACACGGGCTTAGTTGCTTCGTGGCATGTGGGATCTTCCTGGACCAGGGCTTGAACCCATGTCCCCCACATTGTCAGGCGGATTCTTAACCACTGCGCCACCAGGGAAGCTGCCACAGTTTGTGTTCTTATGGTGCTATCCTGCAGGGCAGCATTAGGTTATATAGACCACACCACCTTCTTGGTATCTTTTCTTCCACCAGCTAATTCAATAATTTTTGTCTCCTCTATCTCTCTTATTGCTTCTTCAATGCTTCTCATCAGTCTCCTTTTTTAATGCAGATATATAATTGACACCTTTTTTAGGCTAAGCTAAACTACTATAGTATATAGACTCTAAAGTCTGGCTCACACAGAATAGGACTTTCTTGCTCGTGTATTGATCTGTTTAGTTCAGTGGACAGTTCTTTTCCCCCTGACAATTCAGGGACAGAGATTCCTTCCACATGGTGGTTCCATCATCCTCGAGGGCCTCGTCGTCAACTAAGTGTGGCCAGCAGTAGCAGAAGAGCACAGAGGGGTTCATTTGGGTGGTTTCTACGGGCCAGACTGGAATGGCTAACATCGCTTTTCACTCTCATTCACTTAATGGGGGAGACCTTTGTCACTTCACTCAATCAAATTCAAGGAAGATTGAGAAATATAGTATAGTTGTGTGTCCAGAAGTAGGGAGAAGAGATTTCAGAATGGCCAACAGTCTCTGCCACAATCCCTGAGGAGCCTCTGTCTTTTACACTGCTGTTCTGTTTCTGCACAAACTCCCACAAATGCATTATGATGGTCTCAACTATCCCTTTGACATCTATAGTCCCCATATTTTCATCTTTGTCATATATGTTCATATGAACTCTATTCTCACATATCCCTGGTGTTTGGGACATCTCTATATAGACATGCTGTTGTTACTTCAAGCCCAGCATATCCAAAAACAGAAGCTATCTTCTCTCTCAAACAAAGTTCTTATCCTGACTCATCCTGTTCTTTTAGCCTCTGAGACTAGAAATCATGGTATCAGCAAGAATGTATCATGCTTTCTACTCTGTTTTTCCCTCATTCTCCGTGGTTTTTTCTTTGATATTACCTGCTAGGTCCACTTCTACTCTTCATCTCTGTTGACCTTGCTAAGCCAGGTTCCCATCATCCCATGCCAATTACTATAATTTCTAGTTGCATTTGTTGATGTCTTCCTTTTCTTTCTGAATCATTTTGAATGTTACTGCCAGATTTGACCACTTGAAATATCACATTTATCTTTTTTTTACCCTAAAAAGAAAAGTTAAGTGCCTTCTTATTCCCTGTAGTAAGTAATCCAAACATCTCTACTTGCTTTTTGAGTCCACTCCAAAATTTATTCAGCTATTACCAAGTAATTTGTATGTGCTATTACTAAAATGAGGTTAGACATTCTGGGGACTAAGATTTTGCCATGAACTGGAAATGTTGGTGCTTTAGGATGACAGGGTCCAGAATGGTTGGATAGGAATAGAGAGTAAAAATCCAGGAAACTCCCTCATCCAAAAATGCTGTGTCATATATACTATGGATAAAATACATATTCTCTATCTTTTAAGAGTTTACAGTGTAATTAATGTTTTGTCACAAATTAAGAAATCATTTTTCACCTCTTATGTAGGCAGAAATCATGAAGATTGATAAAAATCCAGTGAGTTTGCAGGGAGGGGCACCCATATTCAGTGATAGCCCACATACTCATACCCAATACTTTCTTTTTAGTAAATCCTATGAAACATTGACAGGAGTGTACACAAACTTACATATAATGACAAAGTGAAAAATCAGAGACAACCTAAATATTTTTTAGTAAAGTCAAACAAATATGTTTGTAAGTAGAATATAGTACAATTGTTAATAAGAATGAGATAAATCTAAATGTACAGACATATAATTGAGCTTAAAAAAAACCCAGATGCTGAACTATATGTATTCTATGGTCCCCTTTTTTGGGTAGAAATGTATATTTATGACCATATATACACAAATGCACACATTCACATGTGTATATTATTGAGAAATGTCTGAACAGATGCATTCCAAAATCCTAAGAGATTAAAGGAAATGGGGATGAGATTGAGAGAGGCTATCCTTTTTCAGTGAATGCATTTCTATATTATTTGATGTTTCATTTTAACATGCACAGAGTATGAGATACTTAAATTTTTCTAAGTAAATAAAATTTTGTCATAGAAATATAAGCTCGAGATGATATTATGTTAGAATTCTTATCTCCTTGTCTTATCTCTGATATTTGCCCTTCCAGTGATGCTTTCATCTTAGTCCATTTCCTCTTGCAATTCTCATGGATGAACTCCTCCCAATTTTTAAAGTCACCTTACATACTTTTAACAGCTTCTTTGTGTTGACCACCTTGTTACTTTCACATCAGCTCTCTAGGTGGCAGGATCCTATTTGAAGACAGTCCAACCCTCCTGTACCTAGTATATATATATTTTTTTCCCTCCTGTTCTCACTGTGGCCATTTATTTTTTAAAGTTCAGTGAATATGAGTTATTTATATTTTTGGATTTCTTTCAGACTTGGAGGATGAAACAGAAACCAAAGAGTCAATCTTAAAGAATGACATCTCATGGGAAGAATTACACCATGACCTGATGATGGAAAGGTCCACAAGAGGAAGCACCTTGGTTTCCACATTTGGAAGGGACTCCAAATGTCATAAGTTAGAAAACCACGAGGAGAACCAAGGAATGGGTGCAGGGCAAATCCCCTTGATCCACAAGAAAACACTCACACAGGAGAGAGGCCAAGAATCTAACAGATGTGTGAAAAGTATTAATGTGTACTCAAAAGTTATTCCAGGACCAATAGATCCTCCAAGAAAAAGACACCATAAATATGACATATCTAGAAGGAAAAGTAGATACAATTTAGGTTTGATTAATCACTCAAGGAATTATACAAGAATGAAAACCTTTGAATGTAATATTTGTGAAAAAATCTTCAAACAGCTCATTCATCTTACAGAACACATGAGAATTCATACTGGAGAGAAACCTTTCAGGTGTAAAGAATGTGGAAAAGCCTTTAGCCAAAGTTCATCCCTTATTCCACATCAGAGAATCCATACTGGTGAGAAACCCTATGAGTGTAAAGAATGTGGGAAAACCTTCAGACATCCATCATCTCTTACTCAACATGTTAGAATTCATACTGGGGAGAAACCCTATGAATGTGGTGTATGTGAGAAAGCATTCAGCCAGAGCATTGGGCTGATCCAGCATCTGAGAACTCATGTCAGAGAGAAACCTTTTACATGCAAAGACTGTGGAAAAGCATTTTTCCAGATTAGACACCTCAGGCAACATGAGATTATTCATACTGGTGTGAAACCCTATGTTTGTAATGTATGCAGTAAAACCTTCAGCCACAGCACATACCTAACTCAACACCAGAGAACTCATACTGGGGAAAGACCATATAAATGTAAGGAATGTGGGAAAGCCTTTAGCCAGAGAATACATCTTTCTATCCATCAAAGAGTCCATACTGGAGTGAAACCTTATAAATGCAGTCATTGTGGGAAAGCCTTCAGGCATGATTCATCCTTTGCTAAACATCAGAGAATTCATACTGGAGAAAAACCATATGATTGTAATGAATGTGGAAAAGCCTTCAGCTGTAGTTCATCACTCATTCGACATTGCAAAACACATTTAAGAAATACCTTCAGCAATGATATGTGAAATATGTTCAACATCAAAGAATCCCCAAATCGGAGCAAAAACCTCTAAATCTATGGTTTTCTGACTTTTGGATTTCAAGAACCAATAATTATTTTTTAATGGTTTGACCCAATGTTACAACTATTAATTTTGCCATATTAAAAAAAGCACTACCTATTATCTGCATTGTTTCAGAAAAGAAAGGGCATTTTAATATTTAAAAATACAGGAAGGATATATTCATAGAGAACAGCCCTTTACATTTGAATTAACTTAGCTTTATGAAAATCTCCCAAATTTGTCTTTATTTTTCTCATTTCACTGTGGGCCAGTGAAATCATCACAACAGGCCAGTGATCTGTGATTGGCTTTGAGAGTCACTGTTTTAAATATCCCTTTAATGAATCAGAATAAAATATAATCTTTACTATAGCTCTTTATATGGCTAGAAGAGGTATAAATAAAAATGTCAGTTGTCTCATTTCTAGAAGAAATAATGTTAAAGGGATTTTTCTAGACTTGATAGATAATGTGCTATACATGAGATACTTATATTTTATGGTTTTCTATAAAGAGGAATTGGCAAACTTTTTCTATAAAGGGCCAGATAGTAAATATGTTAGGTGTTGTAGGCCATATGGCCTCTGTCAGAACTACTCAACTCTACCATTTTAGTGCAAAAGCATCCAGAGGCAATATATAAATCAGGGTATCTCAATCTTGGTGCTGCTGATATTTTGGGGCCAGATACTTTGTTATGGGCAGCCATCCTGTGCATCGTAGGGTGTTTAGCAGCATCCCTGGCCACTGGATGCCAGTAGTCCCCTCATCCATTGTGATGACCAAAACTTTCCCCAGACATTGCTAGATGTCCCCTGGAGGGCAAGGTAGTTCCTACTTGAGAACCACTGACAAATGAATGGGTGTAGCTGTGTTCCAATAAACTTTATTTAAAAGACAAATTTGAGTTGCATTTAGCTCGAGGGTTGTAGTTTGCCACTCCTGCTATAGAGTATGTAAAATGATTAATACTGACAATGGACTGTCATTTAATGTCAAATTTATATGTTTGTTTATATCTATGCCAAAAATCTTATTTCCTTACCAATTCCTTTGGTATTTTGTTGCAAAAAAAATTTTTTTAAATCACAATTATGATGCTATTGTGGAAACCTAGGAATTATTTATGGAGATATTTATGCAGACTTTAGTTCATAATGATGCTTTCTTGTTCATCCACAAGTGCTTTGAGATGTATCTCTAAAAGGTAACCACCACTCTGTTAAGACTTAACTGCAATGCCATTATTACAGGTAAGAAAATTAAGCCATAATTCCTTAATACATATTGATGTTTTTTTGAAGATAGACATATTAAGATTGGTGGCTGCCATTTTAATTGTTTTTGACTTTCCATTTGCCAAATGTACAGTATTAGATTCAAAAATGTGCTTTCTGCTGAGTGGGAGGGTCTTTGAGATAGCCCCAGAAAAACACATCTAGAGACCCACCAAAGAGGACCAGGGAGAAAGTGACCATGGGCCAAACTGAGGCAGGAAAGTATGAGAGAAGAAGTGGAGGAGTTGATTCATAGTACTTCACTGTATTTACAAATACTGCATCCTTCCAAACATAATTGAAGATTGGTCAAGTTCAACTTCTTACTCTTAAATGGAAGAACAAACAATTCAACTGCCTGAGCATTGTGTGAACTATCAAAAGTAAAGCTGTTAATCCAGAATATATACCATTATCTCTAGATATTTTCTATTAGTATATTTACTTTAGAAAAACAAAAAACAACTGGCTTCTAACTCTTAGGTCCTGTATGACTTTGAGGGGCAGAGGACAGAGTGAGGATGCTCACTGTTCCTTATATATGTTTGTCCATGTTTCCATGGTCTTAGATTTCCCAAGAATTTGGGTTTCTCTGATTGCTTCTTTTAGTGAAAGGCATGACCATCACTTTTCTCTGCCTCAGTGAGTCCCTGCCTCAGTGATCTCATATAATGTCTTATAGCTTAAAATACTATCTCTGTTTAATTGCCAAATTCACGTCCCCAGCTTAGACCTTTCTTCTGAACTCCATCCTCTTCCTGCCATTGAGCCTTTGCACTAGCTGTTCCTTCAGACATCCTACCCTTCACTTCTCATCTTTGCTCAATGTTGCCTTTTCACTAAAGCCTGTTCTGACCATGCTACTTAATACTGCAACCTGTCCCTTACCCCCTAACTTCAATATTTCCAACCCCCCCTTAATTTGTTCTGTTCTTTCTTTGTCCATATCACATATCACCTAACATACTAGATAATTTACATATTTACTATGCTTATTATTTACTATTGTCTCCCCTTACTAATATGTAAGTTCCATGAGAGCAGGATCTGTTTTGTTTGCCAGTGTATCATAAGTGCCTAGAATAGTGCCTGGCACACAGTAGGGACTCAAGAAATATTTGTTGAATTGCTTTGATTTGAACTGAATTGAATTACATATCTATGATGACAGTAGAGAAAGGCAGTTCCTATACTGTCTCACCTAGATTTTATAGGTGAGGAAACCTTTCCGTTTCCTTTTTTTTCTTTGCAAATGGATCAGAATTTATAAGCCTCTAAGAATGGTGAATCATAACTGACATACTTTTAAGATAGAAGGGTATTTTTAAGTTAATTTGTTTAAAATGCAGTTAAGTAGGGCTGATTAACTACATGACTTTATCTTTGTTTTTGTAAAAGAGTTTACATTACCACCTTCCTTCATCCCAAAGGAGACTAGAGTTTATTCTCTGGAGAAGGACAATTTGCTCTGGAATCAGAGACACCAGACACAGAAGAGACAGGGGTAAGAAACAGGGCTGAAATGGAGACTGAATGGTGGCATGCGCAGCCCCTCTCCCGGGGGAAGGCAGGCTCCACCCCTTCAACAGCCCCCCACTCCAGTTTAACTCATCCCTTCATATATAATTTATTTGTATGACTATTGTTAGTCTTGGTATCACTGAAAAGGTTATTTCCTATATTTTGAGTTTGTGTTTTTACATCTGATGCAACTGAGGATCTAAATGCTTCTGCTTTCCAAATTTCTAGTCAATTATCCAAATACCCCTCATTGTTTGTCATCCTCTTTCAACTGATTGTGCCAAACACACTCTGTACATCTACAGAGATGACCTTATTTAAATGGCATCATTCCTATGAAATGGATACTATTATTATCCCCCATTTTATAAATGAAGACACTGAAGATCTGAGGGGATAAATGATATGCCCAAGGTTGCACAGCTAAGCAGTTGAAATGCTGGATGGGTTAAACTGCTGGGACAGGAGCTGGGCTGTGTGTGACATTCACGTGTCTTTTAATTTCTCTGATGAGACATTTTAATGAAAATATATGTAGTTGATTTCAAAACACAGGTAAGTTTCCTCTATTTACCTTTATTTTTCTAAAAGTTTCTTTTCAAAATATGTATGTTGAAGCCCTAGCACCCAATGTGATTGTATCTGGAGAAGAGCTTTTGGAAGGTACTTAGGGTTAGATGAGGTCATGAGAGTGACCTTCATGATGGAATTAGTGCCCTTAAAAGAAGAGACGCCAGAGAACAAACTCCCTTTCCCTCTCCCGCCGTTACTAACGGTCTGTTACTAACAGACCCTTAGTCTGTTCCGGTTGCTGTAAGAAAAATATCATAGACTGGGTGGCTTATAAATAGCACAAATTTATTGCTCACAATTTTGGAGGCTGAAAGTCCAAGATCAGGATAGCAGCATGGTCAGGTTCTGGTGAAAGCCCTCTTCTGGGTTGCAGACTACCGACTTCTCCCTGTGTTCTCACATGGTGGAAGGAGCTAGGGAGCCCAGTGGGCTCTTTTTTAAGGTCACTAATCTCATTCATGAGGGTTCCACCCCCCTGACCTAAGTGCCTCCCAATGCCCCACCTCTTAACTACTGTCAATTGGGTATTTTGGATTTCAATATATGAATTTGGAGGGGACACATTCAGATCACTGCACACCCAAATTCATGTTTCTGACCCCAAACAGCACTTCAGACTCTTACTTCCAAGTGCATAATTGACTCTTGGATGTGTATTAGGCATCTCAAATTTAACAAGTCCGTTTCTGAACCTGCTCTGTTTCCAGTATTTCCTGTCTCAGTAAATGGGAGCATCCAATTGCCCAATCAGAATCATCTTGACTCCTCAATCCCTCAGAAAATTCTGTTGGCTCTATCTTCAAAATATATCTTTTCTCATCACCTCCACTGCTGCCACTTAATTTAGTTCACTATTTTCTTTCACAATGGGTTATTGCACACTTGCATCCCCTACAGTTTATTCTCCAGATAGTACCCATATGACTTATGTTCTTACTATGATTTGCCTCAAGCAATACAGCATTTCTTGCTGGTCCATACATATGCCCATCCCTGCTCCCACCTCAGGGCCTTCGCCTTCTCTAAGATGCTCTTTCTCCAGATATAAATGTGGTTCATTTCCTGACTTCTTTCAGGTCTCTGGTCAAATAGCATCTCATCAGAGGAATCTTCCTGAGTTACCCTGTATAAAATAGCTCCCCACTTATAGCTGTTCTCTTTTGGGTTGATTATACATTATCACTTCTTTCCCCCTCTTTACTAGGTTTGAAGTTAGATATTCTACTTCTGTTCTTTTAGTGGTTACACTGAATGTTACAACATGCTTTTTTTTTTAATTTTTAAACTAAG
Source organism: Delphinapterus leucas (assembly GCF_059928025.1). Classification (NCBI taxonomy): domain Eukaryota; kingdom Metazoa; phylum Chordata; class Mammalia; order Artiodactyla; family Monodontidae; genus Delphinapterus; species Delphinapterus leucas. The sequence continues at coordinate 157,828,447 of NC_143129.1, read as the reverse complement.
TTTTATTGGAGCATAGTTGCGTTACAATGTTGTGTTAGCTTCTACTGCACAGCAAAATGAATCAGCCATTCATATACATATATCCCTTCCCTTTTGGATTTCCCTCCCATTTAGGACACCACAGTGCATTAAGTAGAGTTCCCTGTGCTATACAGTAGGTTCCCCTCAGTTGTCTATTTTATACATAGTGTCAATAGTGTATATGTGTCAATCCCAATCTCCCAATTCCTCCCACCCCACCCCTTTCCCCCTTGGTATCCATACATTTGTTCTTTACGTCTGTGTGTCTATTTCTGCTTTGCAACATGCATTTTTTAGAAACTTTATTAAATTATGATACTCATACAGAAAAGTGCATATATAGAGATAAATATCTTAATGAGTTTTCAAAATGTTAAACACATCTGTGTAACCAGCTCATAGGTTAAGAACAAATTATAGCCGTCCAGAAGCAGTGCTCTCTTCCAGTCACTATCCTCTAAAAGGTAACTTCTAACACCATAGGTTAATTTCACCTGTTTTTGTACTTTATTTAAATAGAATTACATGTATTCTTTTGTATCTGGCTTCTTTTGCTCAATACTATATTTGTGAGATTCATCAATATTGTGTGTAGTTCTAGTCTTTATTTTCATTGCTGTGTGTACTCTATTGTATGATATAGCAATATTTATTTGCTCAGTCCACTGCTGATGGGCATTGGGTGGTTTCCAGTTTGGGATTAATATAAAGAATGTTCTATGAACATTCTAGTATATGTCTTTTGGTAAATACATGTATCCATTTCTGTTGGTTATATAACAAAGGATAGGATTGCTGGATCATAATGTTCAGCTTCAGTAAATGCTACTACCAAATGCTTTTCTGAAATAGTTGTACCAATTTATACCCTCACCAAAAATACCTGAAATCTCTGGTCCTTGATTTTAATCTGGGTTAACTTATTAATTTTGTCCTTTATGTTTAGCACTTTTTATTCCATGTAATAAATCTATGCCCATTTCAAGGTTGTAAAAATACTCTCCTACTTTCTTCTAAAAAATTTTGTTTTATCTATCACATTAGATTTGAAATCCATTAGGAATGATTTTTGTTTATGTTGTAAAGTAGAGGTCAATATAAAGGTCCAACTGGCCCATCAGCAACTTATTTAAAAGACCTTCTTTTCCTCCACCCTTTTTCTAAATCAGGTGATGGTCTATATGTAGGTCTGAATTTGGACTCTTGTTCCTTTGTCAGTTTATCTATTCTTGCACAATACCTACCTCATTGTCTTAATTACTGATACTATAACTTTATAATAGGTTTTCACATTCAGTAATATAAGTCTACTGGCTAACAATATACATTTTCTACTTATTAGAATGTATGTTAATGAATACCTCTACTCTTGTCTACAGTAGTCCTTAGAGCACTTTAACTATAACACTTTAACTTAGAATACTTTAACTCAATTCACCCTCTTCCCAATCTCTATGCTGTTGTTTTTGGATATTAAATCTTTTTCTTTAAACATCTTTACTGGAGTATAATTGCTTTACAATGGTGTGTTAGTTTCTGCTTTATAACAAAGTGAATCAGCTATACATATACATATATCCCTGTATCTCCAAATCTATTTTTTTAACCTCACAAATTATTAAGATTTTTACTCTACATCATTAATGCTCCTTTATAGTCACATATTTTTTTTTCTTTCTTCCTTTTTACATTTTTGTTCTTTTGTCTGGAATCATTTTCTTTCTGCCTAAAGTTCAGCCTTGAAAATTTTTCTTTAATGTAGTCTGTTGGTGGCAAACTCTCTCATTTTTTTGGTCTGAAAATGTCTTTATTTCTCCTTTATTCTTGAAAGATTTTTTTAAAGTTCTGCATTGAATTCTGTGTTGTCAATTATTTCCTCACAACACACTGAAGATTTCATCCCACTGTCTTCTGGCTTCCATTATCACAGATGATAAGTTAGCTGTCACAATGCTGCTTGTGCTAGTTATCAAAATTTGCCACTGTATTAATTAGGAATATCTGCATAATAAGTAACTCCAAAACTTAATGGCTTAAAAAAATAAACATTTTTTAATCTCACATTTTTTAATGAGTCAGTAATTCAGAGGCTGCTTAGTTGGGAGGTTCTGGCTCAGAATTCAGTCAATATGAAGTTGCAGTAAGATGTCAGCTGAGATTGGAGTCATCCGAAGGCTTGGTTGGGGCTAAAGGATACACTTCCAAGATAGCTAACTCAAATGGCTGGCAAGTTCCTCAGAGCAAGAAGTCAAAGAGTGTGCAAAGCAGAAGTGGCAATCTTTTGTGACTTAACTTCTGAAATCACATACTGTCACTTCCACCACATTCCACTCTTTTTTTTTTTTTTTTGCCACTCTGCATGGCATGTGGGATCTTAGTTCCAAGACCAGGGATCTAACCCACGCCCCCTCCAGTGGAAGCATGGAGTCTTAATCACTGGACTGCCAGGGAATCCCACATTTTATTCTTTAGAAGTTAGTCTGACTCACATTCAAGGGAAGAGGGAGGAAGGAATGGGCATATTTTAAAACTACCACAGACACTTTTAAGATTTTCTCTTTGTCTTTAGTTTTTTTCAGTTTCACTATGATGTGTCTAGGTGTAGATTTCTCTTTATTTAACTCATTAGAGAGTTATTTGGCTTCTTAAATCTGTGATCTGTTTGCTTTCACAGGTATTAAAAAATATTTAGCCATTATCTCTTCAAATACTGTCTCTGTCTCTCCTCTTAAACTTATGCTAGATCTTTTCACTGTAACATCTATGTCTCTTATTCTCTCTTCTATATATTTCATCCTTTTGTTTCTTAATGCTTCATTCTAGATAATCTCTTCTGACCTACCTTCCATTTCATTTATTCTCTATTCATCTATGTCTAATCTGCCATTATATGCATTCAATGAATTCTTAATTTTGTTACTGTATTTCTTTGTCATAGAGTTTCTATTTAGTTTTTAAAAAATATGTTATATCACTTTTTATAGTTTCCAGGTATCTGCCAAAACTGTCTGAGTTATCTTTTATTTCTTTATACAAAGAAAACATAAATTGTTTTATACTTTGCATCTGGTAATTCCAAAAGCAGTTGTCTTTGTAGGTCTATTTCTGTTGTTTGTGTTTCTGCTGAAATACTCACTAGGAGTCTAGTTTCCCTGTGTACCAGCTTATCTTTAACTCTGTACTCACCATTTCTACAAAAACTTACATGTAGGAACAATCTAAGGCCTATAATTATAATGCTTTCCTCCAGAGAGGATTTGTATTTGTTTTTGCCAGGCATCTGATAGCATCTCAGTCAGAGCCCACCTTAAACCAAAATCAATACTTGGACAGGCAATTTGACCCTAGCCTGTAAATTCCCCTGAAGCTGTTCCACTTCCAATTCATTCTTCTCCTGAGTGTATAGCCCTTTGGGGTCCCAGTTATTATACAGAGGGTCTTCTGTTTCACTCTCCACACAATGTATTTTATTTATTTTTTCTTCTCTGAAGTGAAAAATTATAATTTTCCAGTTAGGTAAATACCCTCAGCAAAGGCATCTTCCAAGTCATATCATGTCCCTGGATCCTGGCTTTCCAGCTTTTGGTCTGGCAATTCCCTAATATCATGCCATCTCTTAGACAGCTTGCTATGGGCTGAATAGCATCCCCCTAAAATTCAGATGTTGGAATCCTAACCCCCAGTACTTCAGAATGTGACTGTATTTAATCACATATTCAAGTGATTAAGCTTGGTCACTTTAAAGAGGTGATTAATTTAGAATGAGACATTGGGGTATACTCTAATCCAATCCAATCTTCATATGAGGAGATTTTAAGAAGTGTCCTTATAAAAAGAAGAAGAAAATTGGACACATAGAGAGACACTAGGGGCATGAAAGCACACAGAGGAAAGACCATGTGAGGTCATAGGGAGAAGGGAGCCATTTGTAAGCCAAGCAGAATGGCCTCAGGAGAAACCAGTCCTGCTGAGACCTGGATCCTGGGCTTTTAGCCTTCAAAACTGTGAGAAAATAAATTTCTGTTATTTAAGCCACCTAGTCTGTGGTATTTTGTTGTAGCAGCCCTAGCAAATTAATACATTCCTTTAAGAACTTCACATACTCTGCATGTATTCCAGAGTTTTATTTTTTAATTTGTCGTTTCCTGAGGTGGGTTGATATAAAGATGCTAGCCCACTGTTACCAGAAAGAGGAACTCCAGTCATCGCCTATCCCCCTCTCCACACGCTGCCTCCTTTTTCTTCATAGCCCTTACCATCACTTGGGGGATTATCTCTTTATTTTTCTATTTATCGTGGGCTGAAGAAAAGTGCACAACCTAAAAGTTGCATGTTAAGTTTCATTTGGGGAACTTGTTGAGGACTATAGCCTGGGAGACAGCCTCTCAGATAGCTCTGAGGAACTGCTTTGAAGAGGTAAGGGAGGAGCCAAGATACATAGGATTTTTTGCTGAAGAAAGACATGTAGTCAAACATAAAAAGATTACTGTTAATCTACGGACATCTCAAAAAATCTTAATGATTTTAGTGCTTTCCTATCTATGGGAAGATGCAAGAGTCTGGGCTCATTGAAATTATTCCTTAGATACGCATCTTAACTATCTAGGGCCAGTATCCAGAGTGCAGAGTGTTTCCTGTTTGTCTCCATCCTGAATTCCCCTCAGTGGAGGGCTGCAGTGGCTGATGGCTTGATGGCAGGCAATTTGTTGTTTACCGGAACAGCAGGCAATATTCCCTTTCTACATTATTATTACCTATTTAATTTTGCCAGAATTAAGATCCAAGAAAGCAGGGACTGCGTTTTGATAACTGGTATCTCCCCAGAGCCTGTAACAATGTGTGGCAGATCTAGGCACTCAGAAGATAGTTGAATAAATGAATGAATGAACGACAGAGAAAGGGCTTCCCCACCAGAAGAGCTGGGCGGGCCACCTAGTCTCTTGGGACCACAGTCAGGAAACGCAGGCGGTCCGCCTGGGTGGCCGCTGACCAGAGTCTGGCAGCCCCGGGGGCACGCGTGCCGTGGGGGAGTCCGGCATAGTCCGGGTTCCGGGTTTTCCGGAGCGCCTGCCTCCCTGGAGAGGGCGGGGCCCTCGCGGCTCCCCTTGGGCGGAGCGGGCGGCACGCCGGAAGAAGGGCGGGCGCCAGGGTTTGTGGCTGCGCCGCAGCATCTGGGGCCGCACCCCGAACCCGCTAGGGCCCGGGCGAGAGCGACCGGGACACGGGCAAAGGCCACGGCGCGCCGGGAGGGTGGAGGCGCCGGGACACCCGGGCTGCGGCCCAGGAGGCTGGGCGCCGGTGGGCCTGGCTGCTGCCACCGCGCCGGCATCAAAGCAGCGGCCGGCGAGCTGTATCCTCGCCCGGGTCTGCGGGAAGCCGGTTCTGGGCACCCCTCGCATTGTGTCCCCCAAAGCCCTGCTCCCGGGGGTGCGGTCTGGAAAGGATACTTTGGAGGGGCGGTGGGTTCATCTGGTGCCGCAGCACCCGCCCTAGGCCGCCTCTTGGGAATTTGGAAAAGATTCCCTGGTCCCGTCCGGAGGCCGATAGTCCTCTGAGCTTCCGAAGGAAGCCTGCGTGAACGTTGGGCGTTTTTAAAAGAATCATTGTGTTGGGTGGGGATGTGGTCTGTCTATAAAAGGCCGGGAAAGAACAAAATCCATCACCCACGGCCCTTCTCTAAAGAGACACCCTCTGGAGCTGAAAGCCTCAAGAACGGGCTCTCTCACGCCCCCATCTCTCGTCCTGCCAGCGTCCAAGGCCGGTCTGGTGAGTAGGAAGCTAAGCTGCCTGTGTCTGCAAGTCTCTTAAGTCCGAGGGAGGCACGTCTGGGAGCAGTGAGAAGGGGCATCTCGAAATGAAGCTTCTCTGTTTTTAACCATTTCATAAGATTCGAAAGTTTCCTCACTTTGGTAACAAGCCATTTTACTTTCTATTTAATCAGGGTTAGGATATTTTCCACATGCTCCTATCCATAGGATGCTGCTCCTTTCTCTGCATCAGTCACAGCTGAAAACAAGAAGAAGCCTCCCCACAAACTCCAAGAAGTTAGGCCAGCTCCCTTTCCAGGGAGCTAGGACTAGGACTGTTCTTGGGGCCGGGATACACTGGACCTGGTCGCTGTGGAGGCACGTGCCCAGATGCCAGGGGTTTCGATGAGATGATGAATTTGGGCTGTTTCCAAATTTTCCTGCTACGAACAGTTATGCAAGAGTCCTCATTATATTCAAAGTACTATATTTCCTCCGTTTGAAGACATACCCCTCTCCCCCAGTTGAACATTTCTGAAAGCAGGTTGTATCTTAACCCAGAGGTTAAAAGGACTTGCCAGCTTCTGGGCATCCACGTGGGTGGTGATGTGTCTGTCACTACTTGCCCGTGTGAAAACACAGCTATGTGATTATTCCATCAGTTGAGATACTTGAAGTTTAAATTCAGATCTGTAATTGTTTTTAAAAAATAATTTTAAAAGGTAATGCTATGATTGCAGCATTAAAGCAAAAGGTTTCTAATAATGTCTATGAAGGCACTGTATTCCCAACATTGTTACAGCCCTATGAAGTACATTTGTTATCTGCATTTTCTAGATGATGAGACTGAAGCTCAGAGAATTGAAGTGTCTTAGAGCTTTGAAGTGCAAGTGTCAGGATTCTAACCCAGGCTGTCTGGTTTCTAAACTTGCCCTCTTAACTCCCACGTCTGTATCCAGGCAGAAGATGCATGCAGCTTACAAGGAAGGAAGTCAAGGCAGGGACTGTGTATGTTTGTGTATCCTTGGTGTTTGTGTGTCACTGGCCGTTTATGAAAGTGTGTATAGAACTGGAAATTAAAGCCGCATCCAAAGCACCAATTATACTTACTTCCACACTGATGCCACATCTTTGTTTTTGGATCTTTTGCAGTTTTAAATATATTTCCGCAAGTTCTGGAGTTCTAGCTGTATGATCAGTTTTCTGGGTCCCTCCTCTCCTACCTTTTGCTCCTCTAGAAGAATATGAAGAGGCATGTACTCAGACCTACTCAACCGGCCGCCTCCCAAGCAGGCAGTACTTAATTTCAGAAAGGAGTCACTTTTTCAGGGCTGTTAAAGCCACATTAGCCTCTAGGAGCCCCCAGGTTCTGGTGCCGCAGGGACCAAAGTCCTCAGGCCAAAGTCCGGAGGGCAGGAGATTGTGATCAGAGGAGGACCATACAACTGTGAGGCGTCTCAGCAGAAGCTCTGGCAGTGTCCTCCCCAGAAGTGGACAAGGCCAGTCGGGTGGCATCATCATGCTACAGCAACTCCTGATTACCCTGCCCACTGAGGCCAGCACCTGGGTGAAGCTGCACCATCCACAGAAGGCCAAGGAAGGGGCGCCCCTGTGGGAGGACGTGACCAAGATGTTTGAAGGAGAAGGTGAGAGAGGCTGATGGAGGGAGGGGATGGAGGTAGAGGAAGGGGTCTCAGTTTGCTTGCAGAAAGATAGATACACACATCATTGAGGTGTCTCTAGGGGAGAAAATTGGAGGAAAGGAGGTCCTTGGGGCTCATGCTTATGGCTTTGGGGAAAGGGATAGCTGTGAGAGAAAATGTTGGGCTCTGGGCACTGGATCTTTGCGACACGTGTGCCATGCTGCTCCCATCTCGTGTCCTCGAATAAACAGGACAGGAAGACAGAATTCAGGGTGTTCCCCACCAGCGGCTCCCAAGTGTGTAAGTGTGACTCACAGACATTGGGGTCAAAAGTTTCTACTTTCTTAAGCCCTCCAGTGGTTTTCCTTCACAAGTTTCAGTCATTTTAACCCCAAACCAATATTTTTTTCTTTCTTTTCATCTCCTGCCAGGAAGAAGGAATGACATGCTTAGTTACTCTCATTTTACCTTGAAATATATGAGTTCAGTGGGAAACATAACCAAGATTACACAGTATTTGGTGGTTGGGTCAGAATAGATGGGTGGACAGAGGAATTTGTATGTCTCATGTGGTCTCTTAGTTCATACCTATAACACTTCAAATCCAGCTTGTATTTGTTATATTCTAACTCTGTCAGGCAGGGGACTTTGCTAAGCATCTTGATGGATGGAAAAATGAATAATGATCTCTAATGCTAATTATTAATTGATGGAGATAGACACATACTCAGATCAAAAGAATAGAAAGTAGCCTAAATACATTCTATGGTAAAATTCTTTTGGAAGACAAGAGACAGGAAACATTCTTCTGATTGTACTTATCAGAGAAAATTTCACAAAGCAGGTAGCATTGAATTGGGCCTTAAAAGATGTCTAAGTTTTTTTTACGGAAGAATTGAGGAAAAGATACAAAAGTGGGTACCTTGAAGAGTGGTTCAGAGAATGGAGACTGTTCTAGTCTAACTAAGGGTTAAGAATGTGGTCAGTGTATGTGTCCCACAGGTAAAGGATGGTGGCTAGAGGAAACTAATGCTGGGAAAATGTGCTTCAGGCAGATTATAGAGTGCCTTGAAGTCCATGGGAGGTGTTTGTATTTTTCTTTCTTGTCGGGAACCTTTGAACAAAGGAGTGGCCTGGTAGGTCTGTGCTTTTGTACCAGCACTGGCCATTGGGAAGCGTTAATGCCCAAAGCAATGCCCTGCAGATCCTCCTCATTAAGGAGGCTCCAGTCTGCTCTTGAGTTGCTCTGAATGTCCCTCTGTGAATGTTTTGAGAGGGGGGCCATATTCAGCAGATCTACAGGCAGTTTTTCTATTTGGGGGGTTTGGGGAGATGCAAACTTTCTGGCTCTTTTCCTTCCTCAGCTCTGCTGTCTCAGGATGCTGATGAGACCCAGGGAGAAAGTTTAAAGGATGAAGTGACTCCCGGGGCCCGGACAACAGACTCCCAGGTGGGTTGAAGTTTCCTGTCACTTTCTTGACATGCTTTTTGGTTTTTAAGATTATAACTTGCCCTTTTCTGGGGAGTTGGGGTATATTGAGGCTAACGAATTTCACCCAGGGAACTCAGTGCAAGTTAGTCTTTTACAGAAAACTGGGCCGCAGTGGTAGCAGTTTCCCTACTCATAGAAAACGTTTGTTTCTAACCAACATCTAGATCTAACGTTGTGCGAATTTTTGTAGAGAAAGCAAAATGAGTGATATAAATTCTAGCCCGTAAAAACTTGGGACCTAAGATAAACCTCAATTTTTGAAAAATAATTTATTTATTTATTTTTGGCTGCATTGGGTCTTTGTTGCTGCGCCTGGGCTTTCTCTAGTTGGGGCGAGCGGGGGCTACTCTTCGTTGCAGTGTGCGGGCTTCTCATTGCGGTGGCTTCTCTTGTTGCGGAGCACGGGCTCTAGGGTGCGCGGGCTTCAGTAGTTGTGGCATGCGGGCTCAGTAGTTGTAGTTCGTGGGCTCTAGAGTGCAGGCTCAGTAGTTGTGGCACACGGGCTTAGTTGCTCCGTGGCATGTGGGATCTTCCTGGACCAGGGAATCAAACCTGTGTCCCCTGCATTGGCAGGCGGATTCTTAACCACTGTGCCACCAGGGAAGTCCCTCATTCTTTTACTTTTAACTTATTTGTGCCTTTATATTTAAAGTGTGACCTTCTTAAATATAGCTGGGTTGTGCTTGCTTAGTAACATTTACAGTTACATAATCATTGATGTGGTGGAATTTAAGTGTATATTCTTGTTCTTTGCTGTTTGTCAAATCTATTCTTTTGTTTATTTGTTCCTCTCCTGCCTTCTTTTGGATTGTGCAGTTTATTTAGTATTCTATTTTATGTCCTCTAATGACTTTTTTAGCTGTTTCATTTGTTTTTAGTGGTTGCTCTAGCTATTACAATATGCATTTTTCACATGTCACAGTTGAATTATTACTATACTGTTGCACATATAATTTGAAAGCCTTATTTTCCCATTTACTCTTCCCATTCTTTGTGTATTGTCATCATGCTTTTCACTTTACATCTTATGCACCCCGTAATACATTGTTCTTATTTTTGCTTTTACCAGTAAATTGTCTTATAAGAAATTAAGAAAAGGAAAAAAAAACGAGCCTTTCATCTTTGCACACATTTACCAATTCAAGCACTTTTCATTCCTTCCTTTAGTTCCAAGGTTTTTTTTTAACTTTTGAATTTTATTTTATTTATTTTTTATACAGCAGGTTCTTATTAGTTGTCTATTTTATACATATCAGTGTATATATGTCAATCAGTATCTCCCAATTCATCCCACCACCAAGTTCCAAGTTTCTAACTGACATTATCTCCTTTCAGCCTAAAGAATGTCATTTAGCATTTCCTGTAGTGGGGGTGTTCTGATGATGAATTCTCACAGCTTTGGTGATCTAAAAATGTCTTTATATGGTCTTCCTATTCGAGAATCTTTTACTGAATATAGAATTCTAGGGTGACTGTTTTTTCTTTTAAGCACTTTAAAGATGTTCCATGATTTTGTGGCTTGTATTGTTTCACATGAGAAGTCAGCTATTATTCTTATTCTTTCCCCAGATGTGACATGTCTTTCTGTTTGTTCCTTTGTTTTATACCAACTTTTCTTTTTTTTTTTGTTCCTCCTTTCCTACCTTTTTTTCACTACTTTTATGTTCTTCCCTTTTATCTTTGCTCTTCAGCAGTTTTAATGATGTGCATAGACGTGATATTCTGTGAATTTTTTTCCCCGCCATGGAGGGTTTGCTGGCTTTTGGATTTGTGGGTTGAATTTTTACTCAAATTTGGAAATTTTTCAGCCTTTATTTCTTCAAATATTTTTTTCTGCTCATACTCTCTTCTCCTTCTTAGATTCTAATTACATGTATATTAGACTACTTGATTTTATCCCAGGTTTTTTTTGGTTTTTTGTTTTTCTTTTTCTCTCTTGGTGCTTCCATTTGAATACTATCTGTTGACCTGTGTTAAGTTTCACTGATTTTGTCTTCATCAGGGTCCATCTGTTATTAAGCCCATCCAGTGGATTTTTCAGATATTGTATTTTTCACTTGTAGAATTGTCTTTTAGTTCTTTTTTAGCATTTCTCTCTCCTCAATTAACCCCACATTTTCACCTATTCTATCCATATTTTATTGTAAATTCTTCAACATATATTTTATTTTTAAAATAAATTTATTTATTTATTTTTGGCTGCGTTGGGTCTTCATTGCTGTGTGCAGGCTTTCTCTAGTTGCGGGGAGTGGAGGCTACTCTTCCTTGCGGTGTGCAGGCTTCTCGTTGTGGTGACTTCTCTTGTTGTGGAGCACGGGCTCTAGGGCGCGCAGGCTTCAGTAGTTATGGTGCACGGGCTTAGTTGCTCTGCAGCATGTGGGATCTTCCTGGACTAGGGCTCGAACACGTGTCCCCTGAATTGGCAGGCAGGTTCTTAACCACTGTGCCACCAGGGAAGCCCTCTTCAACATATATTTTAATAATTTATTTAAACTTCTTTTCTGCTAATTCTAATGACTTGGTTACCTGGGTGTTTGCTTCTTATGTTTTTATTTTCTTGATTATAGGTCAGATATTCCTCCTTCTTTGTATGTCTAATAATTTTTTATTGTAGTTCAGATATTGTGTATAAAAGAATGGTGGAGGATGAAATATGCATAGATAGGTCCATTTCTCCATCAGCCTGGAAGGACGTTGGTGTTGAGGTGAATAACTACCATGGTTTCCAGTTCTTTGACGAAACCTCAGATGCATGGCCTCCTGGCCAAGCATCTGCTATTTCATGCTGTTAGAGCATTCATTGTGTCCCTGGGGGTTGCAGCTTTCTACAGGATTGCTTTGGCTGAACCAAGAAAGAAGGCATATGCAGATTTCTACAGAAATTGTGGTTCCATGAAAAATTTTGAGGCAATGAGGAAGGCTGGTATCTTTCAGAGTGCAAAGTGATTTTAGAATGTAAAGAATTTCTTTGGGTTGAGTTGCATGAAGTTTGTCACTGACCTGTGTTCCTGAACTATGAAACATGAATATCTGGTCTAAGGAATAATTTCTCTTGTTAAATAAACAATTAACAAATAAAGGTATATATGGATAGATAGATACATAGATATAGTCTGTTTATTTCTTTTGTTTGTTCCATTTATTTACAGAAGACTCTAAGCCTTTTCCTCTGACTGGTGGTTAAGGTGAGGGACTGATTATTCATATTTTTCCTAGAGCTGTGGCTGAGCTCTGGCTGAGATACACTTTAATTCGATTGAGTTCACTTCTGATTAACCCAACTACCAGTGCCCCATGCCACCACTGCTGAGGGGCTGATCCTTTTTACCTCTTCAGTATTTGAGCTAGGGAGGGGTTAGACCACAGTTCCAGACAGTTTTGTTCATCTTGCATTAAACTCCAGCAGGGCCCTAGAATTTTCAACTCAGCAGGGATGCACTGGTCTTTGTGACAATAAGTGCTAAAAGCCTCTCTTCCCTCCCCCAGCCCCTCTGATCTCATCTCCTTGCATTCCCCTTCACTAGCCCACCTCCAGCAATGCTGGCTACTCTTCTGTTCCTCAGACAAGCCAAGGACACTCTCACCTCAGGTCCTTTGTCCCCATCTGGAAGGCTCTCCCCTCAGATTTCCACGTGGCTTTTCCTCACTGAGCTCATGTCTCTGTTCAAATATCACCCTTTTAGGAAGGCCTTCCCCAGCCACCCTACGTGAAAGATCCTCCCCATCCATACTGTGGCTCTCCCTGTTCCCCTTATCCTGCTTAATTTTTTTCTAAGACATACATGACCATCTGTCCTTCTGTATGTTTAATTACTTATGGTAGTCTCCGAGAATCACCAAACAGATCCAGAGGAGGCTCCCAGTAAAACTAGTTTAGAATCTCTCAGAATTTAGAATACTGTAAGAACATCTTGGATCTTGATGGAGGTGGTCTCAGACTGAAAAGGAATATATTTGATATTCTAGGAACTGTTGACCTTCAAGGACGTATCTGTGGACTTCACCCAGGAGGAGTGGGGGCAGCTGGCCCCTGCTCACCAGAATCTGTACCGGGAGGTGATGCTGGAGAACTATGGGAACCTGGTCTCAGTGGGTAAGCATGGGTTACACATACGTCCAGAAACCTACCCATTACAGGACAGTTACTATTCCTAAATTATTAAATGCTGTAGATTCCCTGGAGCCTGGCCTTGGGTTCTGTGTTGGAGATAGACGTCTCATTCCTTTGAAAATCAAGCCAGAACATACCTGAATCTCCTCCCTTGGGGGAACGGTTTTACCTTGTAGAGTGAGAACAGAAAAAAATGCTGTGGTGCCCCTTCCTGTTTTCAGAGACCCTAAATACCAGAGGACAGGGATGGTTCTTAGACCTCAGCATAAACATTCATACCCTTTTTTTCACTCCATAAGTAGGATGTCAACTTTCCAAACCTAGTGTGATTTCCCAGTTGGAGAAAGGAGAAGCGCCATGGATGACAGAGAAAGAAGGCCCAGGAGATCCCAGTTCAGGTGAGACCAAGGCAGATGGTGCCTTTCAATATGTAGGCCAGAGTGCCCAGCATCTTCCCAGGCTGCGGGAAGGCTGAGAGGATGGACAGGCATGCACTGAACCCGATTTTACCCCTCCCTTTGCACCCCTTTCCTTCACCTAACCTTGCAAAAGTCTCTGAAGTTGGAGGGAAAAGAAGTCTTCTCTTCATTAAGGTTAAACTTGATTTTCCTTCTTTCTTCAGTATCCTGAAGTCTGCCGATCGAAAGCTCCCTTCCCTAAGCAGTCAGATGTACGTGGTCTCTCCTCAGAGAAAACAGATCTCTTTTCAGGACTCTCACTGCATTCTACAAATCTTTAATCTTCTCTCTTGAATTCTATTTCTACTTTTCACCAATTTTTCGGCTTACAATCCTAGCTTTGATTCTCACTCTCCCTTTAACTCAAGTTTCTTTATTTATTGTAATAACTAGTTTATGGAAAGTCCTGCAAGAGAAATTACCACAGGATTCCTTCTCATCAAATCCAATGGTTTTTAACAATCTCCTTAAACTTTGCTTGTATTATGAAATATTTTAGATATTCAGAAAGGCATAGAGAACATCATAATAAATTTCTATGTAACTTCCACCTAGATTAAGAAATAAAACAGAGTTTAAGCCCCGCTATTCCCCTCCTACCTTTTGAAACAACCAACTCTTCTGAGTTTAAATATTTTCATTTGTATATGTATCTTCATACTTGTATTGCATGTGTATATCCCCCAAGCAATATATAATGCTGTTTTGCATGTTCTTATTCTTTAAATAAATGGTATATATACTTTTCCACTTGCTTTTCTCATTCAACACCGTTGATATTTATCCATATTGTTCTGGTTCATTCATTTCTGTTGAATTAATAAAGCACAATTTATCCATTTTCCTGTTGATAGACATTTGTACTGTTTCTAAATTTGGGGATTACAAAGATACTGGAGTAAAACTTTGTGTAAAACTTCTCGTGTTTCTCTGAGATATTTGATAGAAGCAGACTTGTTGGGTCACCTTCATTTTGCTAGGTTTTACAGAATTGTTCTTCAAATTAGTTGCACCAATTAGTACTCCTATCAGCAGGTTTTGAGAGGTTCCAGAACTCAGCATCTTTGTCAACACTTGGCATTGTCAAAGTTTCACATTTTTATAAATTCAGTGGGTGAATATCTTGTTGGTTTTTTTCATTTTCCTGATTACTAATAAGAGGGAGCATATTTTTCATGTTTATTGGTCATCTATCCAGGATTCCTTTTCTGTAAATTACTTGTTTATATCCTTTGTGAATTTTTGTATTATCTTTTTTCCTTATTGATTTATAGAAAAAATATATTATTTTATATCTTTAAGATTTTGATTTTCATACTTAGCTTAAATCTGAATTTATTTTATATGTAGTATGAGGTGAAGCTCTAGTTTAACTTATTACATGTGGATAATCAGTCCAAGAACCAATTATTGAATAGTTAATGCCACTCTGTCACCTGCCAAGTTTCTAATGCCAGGCTGTCTTAATTACTATATTTAATAGTGAGACTTAATATCTTGTTCTTCAAAATTGTCCTGGCTATTGTTAGCCCCTTGCTTTTCCATATGAATTATATAATGAGTGCATCAATTACACACACACACACACACACACACACAAATACTCTGGTGGTATTTTGATTGGAATAGAATTGAATTTATAGATCAATTTGGGAGGGAATTGATATTATGATATTGAGTCCTACTGTCCAGGAGTGTGGTATATTGCTCCACTTACTGATATTTCCTAATTTTTTTAAATAAAGGATTTTCCCCCATAAAAGTCTTGTACACATTGAACATCTTTTGTCAGATTTGTCCTGAAGAACTTATATTTTATTGCTATTTCATTTTATTTTTTTGGCCACCCTGCACAGCTGGTGGGATCTTAGTTCCCCAACTAGGGATTGAACCCGGGCCCTTGGCAGTGAGAGCATGGAGTCCTAACCACTGGACCGCCAGGGAATTCCCTGCTATTTTAAATGGTATAACTTTTTTCAATTATGTTTTCTCTTTTTTGCTAGTGTGTAATAACATAACCGGTTTTGATCTTCTAGCCAGCTACCTTGTTTCACTCTGTTATTAATTCCAATAATTTGTACATTCTCCTGGGTTTTCTCTTTTTCAACTTATAATAAGGAAAATAATAATAATAGCTACCATGAATGTTCTTTCCCTGCCTCTGGATGAAATCTCAGAGAGGTCCCATAGGTGGTCCTGTCCCTTTAAATAATAACAGTCTGTCTCTTAGTGAAATGTGTAATTCAGTATAATAATAAAAACTCCCAACTTCAAAGTTATATCTTCTCTCCTCCCCTAGCTTGGGCCTGCTTCAGCTTGGATACCGAATTGGGAAGGGGTCATAGATGGCCTGTTCTCTCTTCCCCTATCTTCTTCTTCTCGTCTTCCTTCTCCCTAATCCAGGACCAGAATCAGGGGCCTGCAGAACATAGACTTTATTTTTGCATCTATTCATTTAGAATTTGGAATTTGGAAGTACCAATGATCCTTCTGTGTTAACCAAATCTCCTACAAGAAGTTATACTTTTCAGGAATATGGAACTGTCAGTTGAAGTATTAGTAATGGTGCAATAAATTATTTTAAAAAACAGAATTTTAAATATCCTTTAAAGAAAGGATATTTTCATAGAACATAGCAATAGTAGCAACATAGCAGTCTGGGTTTCTTACAAGTCTCCTTTGTATAATTAACACTTCCCGGGACAGGTTAATAACTACAGGAAGCAGAACAATATGTAAATATTAATATAAGCTTCAGTAAAAGACAGCTTGACATTCTTGTGAATGTCCTTAGTTCAAATTTTTTTGTTTGTTTTTTTTTTTGGCCACACCGTGCAGCTTGTGGGATCTTAGCTCCCTGACCAGGTATTGAACCCGAGCCCTCGGCAGTAAAAGCGCAGAGTCCTAACCACTGGACCACCAGGGAATTCCCTCAAACCTTATTTTTGAACTAGCTGGAGTGGGAAGAGGGAAATCTTTTTATCTTTCTGAGAATGTTTTCCAAAAGTAGTTATCAATTAAAAAGACACTGTTAAGACATAGCCCTGAAATTTCATTATTTAGTATTAATAGAAAGAAGAGGACTAAAATATTCAAATTTTTACCCTATATATAAAATCACACTTTTACCTGGTTCATTGTTTCTTAATGTCCCATTACCTCTCCAGAGTGCCTAACCATATTTAAATATACTCAGAACTTCATGTACTTTATATGTATTGTTCTAAATCTCTAGTCCATACCCAGTATAATAATTGATTTTTTGAAGCATAATGAATATGAGTTATTTGCATTTTTTCCATTTCTTTCAGACTTGAAGAGTAAAACAGAAACAGCTGCATCAACTGCAAAGAATGACATTTTACAGGAACAGTTCTATCATGGCATGATGATGGAAAGGTTCATGAGGGATGATGTCATTTTTTCCACATTGAGAAAAGCCTCAAAATATGATCATGAGTTAGAAAGCCACCAGGATAGCCATGGAAGAGACGTGAGACAAACCATCTTGACCCATAAGAAGAGAGGCCAAGAAACTTACAAATTTGGCAAAAATATTGTGAGTTCAAATGTTGTTATAGAACAAAGGCACCATAAATATGACACATCTAGAAAGAGAAACAAATACAAATCAGATTTGATTAATCATCCAACAAGTTACATAAGAACAAAAACTTACGAATGTAATATATGTGAAAAAGTCTTCAAACAACCCATTCACCTTACCGAACATATGAGAATTCATACTGGTGAGAAACCTTTCAGATGTAAGGAATGCGGAAGGGCCTTTAGTCAAAGTGCATCCCTTACCACACACCAAAGAATCCATACTGGTGAGAAACCCTTTGAATGTGAAGAATGTGGTAAAGCCTTCAGACATCGCTCATCTCTTAATCAACATCATAGAACTCACACTGGTGAGAAACCCTATGTATGTGATAAATGTCAGAAAGCTTTCAGCCAGAACATTAGCTTGATCCAACATTTAAGAACTCATTCTGGAGAGAAACCCTTTACATGCAATGAATGTGGGAAAACCTTTAGACAGATTAGACACCTTAGTGAACATATAAGAATTCATACTGGGGAGAAGCCCTATGCATGCACCACATGTTGTAAAACCTTTAGTCATAGAGCTTATCTAACGCATCACCAGAGAATCCATACTGGGGAGAGACCCTACAAATGTAAGGAATGTGGGAAAGCCTTTAGGCAAAGGATACACCTTAGCAACCATAAAACTGTTCATACAGGAGTGAAAGCGTATGAATGCAACCGCTGTGGAAAAGCCTACAGGCATGATTCATCCTTTAAGAAACATCAGAGGCATCACACAGGAGAAAAACCTTATGAATGTAATGAATGTGGAAAAGCCTTCAGCTATAATTCATCACTTACTCGACACCATGAAATACACAGGAGAAATGCCTTCCAGAATAATGCCTAAAAACAGATTATTCAACATGAACAAAAGCCAGGTCTAAATCAGTGATTCTGTGCTTCGAATTTCAGGACTCTAAATTGGAGGAATTGACATAATGATGCCAACTTCTAATTTTGCCCATTGTGTAAATAAACATTACATTGATAACTACTGTCTACTAATATCTCCACACAAAGTACTTAATCAAGAATAAAAGATGGCCCTTCAAGTTAAATTCAACAATATAGAAAATTCACACATTATTACTTTTATGATTTCATGGTAGATTAATAAATTATTCATCATGGGCATTCGCTGATTTACAGACCAGCATTTGGGAACTACTGTTTAAAACATCACCACCCCTATATTTTTTTAATTAAAAAAAATTTTTTTAATGGGGAAAACTTTCACATGGTATAAACTTCAAAAGGTACAGTCAGTTGTATAAGTGAAAAGACTTCTTCCTCCATCCCCCATCACAAAATACTACCAGAGGCAACCATTTTTTATAACTAAGTTTTCTGTACACCCTTCCAGAGATCTTTCTGTTTAAATCCAAGAGAACACATATATACATTTTTTACTTTTTAAGTATAAATGGCAGCCCCCCATACAAACACATATTACTTTTATTACTTCACTGTATATCATGGAGTTCATTCCATATCAGTAAACAAAGTGCCTCCTCATTCTTTTTTTTTTTTTTTCTTTGTGGTACGCAGGCCTCTCACTGTTGTGGCCTCTCCCGTTGTGGAGCACAGGCTCCGGATGCGCAGGCTCAGCAGCCATGGCTCACGGGCCCAGCTGCTCCACGGCATGTGGGATCCTCCCGGACCGGGGCACGAACCTGTGTCCCCTGCATCAGCAGGCGGACTCCCAACCACTGTGCCACTAGGGAAGCCCCTCATTCTTTTTTTATAGCTGATAGTATTCCATGGTTTGAATGTACTTTAGCCACTTCACTATAGATGGATTTTTGAATTTCCAATCTTTTATTTATATGATATTGCAATGAATAGTCATGCATTTTTATTTCTCGCAATGTAAGTACATGCATAGGGTAAATTCCTAGAACAGGAATTTCTGTGCTAAAGGGTATGCACATTTGTATGATGGATACTGCCAAACTGACCTTCATAGAGGTTGGATCAATTTATTTTCCCACCAGCAAGATACAGAACTGTGGGAACCATATCTGGTGCTGAAGCATCTCCTGAGCCAACAGCCCCATCATCCATTAAAGAAGTATCAGCTTCTCTCAATAACATAGCCTAGAAGTACCAGCCGAGCTGCATCCCCATAAAGAGCGGCACGTGCCATCCCTGGAGCCGGAGAGAAATCTGCATGTTATCAAATAGTCAGACCAACCAAAGTCTCAGCTGGAGAAGGAGAAGACATCTCTCCACCAACTGTTACAGCCCCTGACTTCTGAGTCTGGAACTGTCTGATGAATTAGAGTTCCTTTAAAGAGACTGATCCACCTGCCTTAGCAAGTATAATCTTGGCTGCAACCCCTTTGGAATGGAGGAAAACTGACAATGGAGTCAGGGTACTTAATATAGCAGGATATACCACAGCTGATTAACTGACCATATGTAGCATTTTACAGGATGGCTGTGTTAGCGAGTTACAGTTCACATGTGGAAGGAGACAGAAACGAGGTAGGACACGACTTTCTAATTAATAAACATTAATTAATGAAGAGAGCATTAATTAATTAGTTGACATTGCTTATTATGTGTGAAAGCTGACTGCCAAGGTCAGGACCACAGTAATTTTGTATATGTTCATTTTTCATTCTGGTAAAGTTTTATTAAAGTTTTAGTGATTCTGTGAAATGTTGATGGATTTCCCCTCATCTTCATCCCCACAGCCACTACTCAGTTATAAACCAAAACCTGGCACTTAAGATCCTTCATTACATCTAGTTGTACCTTACAGCTTCCTCTTCCATTTACTTATCTCCTTCCCCTATGGGCTCTGACTACACTCAAATATATTATTGAATCTTTAAGTTACACGTAACAGAAATCAACTGAGGTTAGTTAAGTCTCAAAGAGAGGTGTTAATAGAGGGATATTGGGGTATCTCATGGAATTCAGGGCAGCGATACATTATAACAGTGGACTGAGACCAGGATCTGAAACGCTTTGGAAAACCCAGGCAGTTTTCTCTCCATCTCCGTTGTGTTTTCTTCATTCTGGCTTTTCTTTTTTGTTTTCAACACCTCATTGCAAATCACGGTTACCATCAGCTTTAGATTTTACATATATTCGGTTTCCATCACTCAGAGAAAAACTGTCTTCTCTTTCTCACTTCTTATCTCAAAATCATGGGGAAGCTCTCTTACTGGCCCAGCTAGGTCAGGTGCCCACCACTAAACAAGTCAACTGTAGGCAGAGATCTCAGCTTCTGTGGGAACCATGTGGATGATGTGGTGGTGAAAGGGGCCGGGGAAGGGGGAGGGGAGGTGCTGGAGGGGCAGGAGAGCAGAAGAAAGAGTTACTGTTCATAGCATTCCATATCCTACTCACTCTTCAATGCTGGCTCATCAGATCAGAACTTTAGAACTGGAAAGGATCTAGGAACTCACTTAATTGAAACTTCTCTCTTTATAGATGAAGAAATGGAGACTCCCCTTCTTTAATTACTCACATCTTTTCACCTAAGTCATATTTTTGAGCATTTTTTCCTCTAAGTTTGTTAGCCTGGCTTTCCAAACACTTGCCCTTAATGGCTGAACATAGCTGAACACAGCCCCAGTTTGAGTAATCAGGGCCAATTGGACAATTTCTGGACTTATCTTTGAGGTATTAGGGAATGGACTTCCTTTTTTTCCACTGGACACAAATCTGGAAGACTGTGGCCCTGGAAGCTACAGGCAGTGGAAGAGGAGAAAGACTGCCTATAAATGCAAAAACACAGAGGAAATAGATCCAAGAAATGGAGAGAGAAAACTCAGTTCTGGTCTCACTGTTTGACATCTGGATCAAGCCTCACCTGAAGCTAGAGCTCCTGGGTTTTCAAACTGATAAATGAATAAACCCTAATTGATTCAAGAGTTCAAATGTCCTACATCTGAGGCTGCCTGTTTTAGCAGAAGCATGGCCCAGTCTTACATCCTTAACTCATTTCCAGCTCCCCCAACTTCCTAGCTTAGGGCTACCTTTTCTGGCTTTCTCCAACTAAGCAATGCCCTTTTCAATTACCAGAAACTGGTGTTTGGCTAAAGAGAGGCTGACCTTAATACTGGGAAGAGAAGATTCTCAAATACAGAATATTGTCAGTGGGTTTCTCTTAAGCATATAAAAATTATGTCAATAATTGTACTAGCACCTGTAAGGAACACAAACTTGAGCAAGATAAATTCCCTGCCCTTAGGTCTGATGCTCAAGAGCAGCACTGTCCAAGAGAAATATAATGTGAGCCACAACTCAAATGCGAACCATAATGAATTTAAAAATGTCTACCAGCCACATTAATGCAATAAAAAGCAGTAAGTAAAATTAATTTTTAAAATCTATTCCATTTGATACAATATATCCAAATATTACTATTTCAACATGTAATCAATATAAAAGTTATTAGTGAGTTAACTTTTTTTTTTTTTACTAAATCTTCAAAATACAATATTTTATAGTTACAGCAGATGTCATTTTGGACTAGCCACATTTCAAATGCTTAAGAGCCACACGTACCTAGTGGCTACTGTGTTGGACAGTGAAGCTCTCGAGAGCATTCATATAGATAAACACTTACTTTTATCATATAAACACTTCAATGGAAGACTGTAATCAGTGTGATTTAGAGGTACAAATTCTACCCTCTGAAAGAGTAAGGAAAGGAAGATGGAAAGAGGAAAACAGACAATTTGTGTCTAACAGTATTTCCCATATTACAGATATCCCTGGAGGTGGAGGAACTAAATCAAAGGCTTTTGTATACAGATGGACCTTAAATGCCCCGACTTCTTATGATAGCCTTTTGGGGAAAGGGTAACATTTTCTGAAATTTGAGAATGAAAGCTTTGGGGAACATCGTCCTGCTATCTTGGAAATTTCTTTTCCCCACAGCATGATCATTTCTGAATCGCTTCTGCTTCACTCCACCAATCAGCATTGCCCCCTCAAACTCCGTTTGAAGATAACAGGTCCATGTGTGAGAGGGTTGAGGAGAGGCTTTTGTACATTGGGAATTGCGTCCTGGTGAAGGAAAGTTATACTTGGGAGGAGGTAGAAACCTCCAGCCTCAATACAGCAATGCCCACCCATATTTCACTTGATGGGTAAGATTCCCCTCAACTTTCATATTTCCAAGAACAAGGACGTTTTCCTACACAACCACAAAATCATTTTCACACTCAGGATATTGATAATTGATTGATACTATTATCTAATATATGTCACATTTAAATTCCCCCAACTGACCCAAAATCTCCTTTGTAATTTTCTTTTTTATTTAACTTTTTTTTTTTTGGCCGTGCTGTGCTGCTTGTGGAATCTTTGTTCCCTGACCAGGGATTGAACCCAGGCGAGGGCAGTGAAAGCACTGGACCACCAGGGAACTCCCAACATTTTTGTATTTTTTAAAAAGAAATCGGGGGATTCCCTGGCAGTCCGGTAGTTAGGACTTGCTTTCACTGCTGGTGCTGGGGTTCAATCCCTAGTGCGGGAACTAAGATCCGCAAGCTGCGGGACCCAAAAATAAGTAAGTAAATAGATAAATAAATAGATTTTAAAAAATCTTTCCCTATTCTGAAGTCCAAAATGTATTTAGGTTTTTAATCCTCCTGGAATTGATATTTGTGATGAAGTGAGACAAGGGGTCTCATTTTATATTTTTTTTCATAAGGATACCCTATTGTCTCAGAACCTTCATTGAAAAGGTCATCTTTTTTCTCCATTGCTATGCGATGCCACCTTTGTCACAAATCGTTTCCAAATATGTGATGACTGTTAAAAAAAAAAAAGCGATGATTGTCATAAAAGTCAGACAAGTGGTTTTCTCAGGAAGGAGGCATGAGAGTGTATTTGGGAATGGCACGACACTATTTTTGCTCTACATGATATGTCTGTTCAATAATTATTATACTTTCTATTTCAGAATATAATTGTGTTATATTTCCCAATAAAAGGGTTAATTAAAAAGAAAGCAAATAGAAAAAAGAAATACATTGATGAGACGAGCGTCAGCATCTTCGAAAAGTGAGTTCGTGGCTGTTCTCTCAGCTGGGAAAGTTGGTGCGAGGTGCAAAGAAAGGCGTACAAGGTGGCAAAGCGCAGACGCAGCGCTAACGGGCAGAGGCCAAGTGCACCGCGGAAAGGGACATGCCCTAGACCTTTCCTCTACACTGGCTTGGCAGTAGCCGGGAGCCGCCAGGGTGGGAGCTTCTTGGTCAGGTGACGGCTCAGTTCCGTCCCGAATGAACCCACACGCACAGCCAGCGACCCACAAGGACGACCTCCGCAGAGGCGGAACAGCATCAGGACCCTCCTCCGCCCCGCAGTTAGCGTGGTTCGCGTCTGAGCCGCAGACACACGAAGACTAAGCGGCGCAGCTGAGGCCTCCGGGAGGGGGCGGACCTTGGGCAGCCGCTGGGCATTCTGGGCCTGGTGTCCAGGAGGCTTCTGTGCGAAGCGCGAAACCGGAGGTCTTCTGCCTGTCTTGCACTTGCGTGTCCGGGGAAAGGGTCCGGGAGCCGTTCCGAGGCCGCGGCGGAGCCGGTGGAGTCCGGGGTTCCGAGGCATATCCCAGGTTAGGGGAAGGCCGGCGAATGCCGGTGGCGGGCTGAGGGGCTGCGTTTTGGAACTCAGGGGATCTGTCTCCGCGGGTGCCGCGTCCCCCCAACCCCCTTTCTGGGTGGGAACGGCTCCGGGGCAGCGGCTTATCGCGTCTGCTCCTGTGGGTTCAGGACCTTTCGAACTTGGAAGACCCTGCTGTCGGCTGGGACCCCTTTCCAAGTCCAGCAATCCTTTGCTCGCTCCTCCAGTACACTGTAGGGAGGTGCTCAGTAAACTTTAGGACATGCATGGAATTCCCGGGGAGACAGTGGTTTTGGGGCCGGTGGGAAGGTCTCCGCTGAAGGCTTTCTTGGAGCCCACAAGGCCGGGCTGCACCGAGCAAGTCAGGATGTTGAGCGTGAAGGCAGAGGCAGTTCCGCAGGCAGCAGGAACCCATCAGAGGGGAAAAACATCTGATCTGAGGTCTCTGCCCGAGCTTCTGGGCCGAAGTTGGGGCTGGAAGAGGAAACTGCTCTCGGAGCTCCTGGGGGACCTTAGTTATTGCTGACCCTTTTACTTGCAGGGAGCGGGGATTGGATCAAGTAACGGCATCCAGGGTATGGGCAAAACGAACAAGTCACGGAGAATTTGCCTTCGGAGCCAGGCAAGCTTTACGTAGGATCTGGGGTGAGCAACAGTCTGTGCAGTGTGAATCAGAAAGGAGGAAACGCCGCAATGTGAGGGACTGGTCAGGTGAGAAAGGACCAAAAGTCTCTGTTCTAGCAAGGCCCAGAGTTGCTAATCTGGATTCTCCGATTGCAGACCTGGTCTTTCAGAGCTCTTTCCTCCTCCCCCAGCCTTGTCATTTCAGCATTTTACCTCTCCTGTGAGGAGGAAGATCGGCCAAGTCCCAGGTGAGTAGAAGTTTCTTCTCTCCTAAAATTTAATTTGTCAGAGGGAATAGGTGTACTATCTCATCTCTCCCTTGAGATGAAGAAGGAGATCCACATTTGTTGAGTGCCAATGTGTGTACTTTGCCATCACTCAGTTGTTTGGGTAGCTGAGTATGGTTGGAAGGAGTACTCTAATTTTAAAGATGTGTCAGTAGCCTCAGGAAAACTGCAAACTTGCCCAAGAATACTCATAAGGCAAGTAGCATACTAAATACTATTGACCTACTCAGGTTCAGAATCCAGATCTCTAGGACCCCCAGACTCTTGGCAGCATGCTGGTGTTTCCCAAATAGCTCATTCACTTACCACCTATTTCTACCATACCTATGTACAACATGTATTGTTAGCCTCATATTTTTAATTTTTTATTTACATTTATTTAAAAAATCAAACTTGTGCTTAGAAACACTACATATGAAATTATGCCTTTGAAGAACACTCTAAGCTTTATATTTATTCTAAGATGTTGATCCATGTACCATGTAAAATCATCTCCTGTCAAAAAGATACAAACTGAATTTGGGGACAAAGTGCACACTGCCATCATGCCCTTGCCTGGATTTTTTCTGCATAGGAAAGTCCAAGCAACACATTGAGTCTAAATTGTCCATCCCCAGTGTATTGTTTTTTCCTTTTAGGTAAATAATTCCATAAAGAATGCACTCCTTTTGTGTCTTCTTCTTTTTTTTTTTAATTTAAATTTATTTATTTATTTATTTTTGGCTGTGTTGGGTCTTGTTGCTGCGCGCAGGCTTTAATTGCGGTGAGCGGGTCTACTCTTCGCTGCGGTGTGTGGGCTTCTCATTGCAGTGGCTTCTGTTGTTGCAGAGCACAGGCTCTAGGTGCGCGGGCTTCAGTAGATGCAGCCTGTGAGCTCAGTAGTTGTGGCTGGCGGGCTCTAGAGCGCAGGCTCAGTAGTTGTGGCGCACGGGCTTAGTTGCTCCGCGGCCTGTGGGATCTTCCTGGACCAGGGCTCGAACCCGTGTCCCTTGCATTGGCAGGGGGATTCTTCATCACTGCACCACCAGGGAAGTCCCTTGTGTCTTCTTTACAAACATTTCACTTACCTGTTAAGAGCTACCCTGTTTTGAGTGTCGTATGTAAAACAAGTAGGAAGTCCATGCATTTCAGGAGCTTACGCTCTCTTTGGAGAGTTAATAGATACATACGAAATAATTGAAACCAGTACTGTCCAATGGAACTTTGTGTGACAGGGAAGTGTTCTATATCTGTGCCTTATAATGTGGTACCCACCAACCACATGTAGCTACTGAGCACTTGAAATGTGTCTAATTTTATTTAATTTTAATTAAATTTAAATAGCTGCATGTGACTGGTGGCTACATATTGGATAGCCCAGGACTGGATATTTGAAGTAAACTATTTTCAAGGTCAGTTGATTTGGATTTAGTGCCCTCCCCTGCAGCGGGGTGGGGGTAGGGGGCAACCCGAAGTATACGTGTTAATTGCCATTTAACTTTTGTTTCTTGGTGGAGCGTAAAGATTCTCTCCCAGTTTCAGGGACTTCATAGTCCAAATAGCATTACTCATTTTGTATAAATATATTTATTTATTTATTTTTGGCTGTCTTGGGTCTTCGTTGCTGCACACGGGCTTTCTCTAGTTGTGGCGAGCGGGGGCTACTCTTTGTTGTGGTGCACGGGCTTCTCATTGCAGTGGCTTCTCTTGTTGCAGAGCACGGGCTCTAGATGCGCGGGCTTCAGTAGTTGTGGCGCGTGGGCTCAGTAGTTGTGGCTCGCGGGCTCTAGAGAGCAGGCTCAGTAGTTGTGGCCTACGGGCTTAGTTGCTCCACAGCATGTGGGATCTTCCCGGACCAGGGCTCGAACCCGTGTCCCCTGAATTGGCAGGCGGATTCTTAACCACTGTGCCACCAGGGAAGTCCAACATTACTAATTTTCAAACTATCATTATCTAAGGCACATTTATAGTTTAAGACACTTGTGTAAACGTGCAGCTTCTGTGTTTTATTACTGTTGAAATATCCTATAAAGCAATAACTTTATAGGATATACCCAGAAGTCTTAGCATTATATTACTTTGGTTCATTGCAAATAACTTGTTTTCCAGCTATCTGTGTTTTCCTTCATTAGGGACATTTAGACTATTTAAAAATTAGTTAAGTACAATGATAACTAATACTAATACCATTTTCAAGGTATCAGTTGTTAAGTTTTTAACATGGGAGTTGGTACATACTGCTCTTTCATTGCTCCTTAGAGTAGCAAGGAGGAAGCTTCGCTCACAGTTTTTACCTCAATCAGCTTACATTCTGTGTCAAGTTATTTTCTTGTCACCCAAAGTCAAAATACTAGTGGGCTGCTCATACCTTGTTTTGTTTTTTGGGGGTTTTTTGTATGCAGGGTTAGATATGTGAAGTAAGAAGGAAGGCTTAAAAAGAGTATCTTCACAAGATAATTTGCCTAGTTTCTTTTTTTCTTCATATTTTAATTTTATTGGAGTATAGTTTTTTATTTTACATTTATTTATTTGGTTGCGCTAGGTCTTAGTTGCAGCAGGTGGGCTCCTTAGTTGTGGCTCACCCGCTCTTTAGTTGTGGCATACAAAATCTTAGTTGCAGCATGCATATGGGATCTAGTTTCCTGACCAGAAATTGAACCCGGGCCCCCTACATTGGGAGCACGGAGTCTTAACCACTGCACCATCAGGGAAGTCCCTTTATTGGAGTATAGCTGATTTACAATGTTATGTTAGTTTCAGTTGTACGGTAAAGTAATTCATATACATATACATATATTCATTCTTTTTTCGATTCTTTTTTCATATAGGTTATCACAGAATATTGGGTAGAGTTCCCTGTGCTATACAGTAGGTCCTTGTTGGTTATCTAAATATCTTATATATAGTAGTGTACATGTGCTCACCCCAAGCTCCTGATTTATCCCTCCCCACTACTAGTTTCTTTTTTTCTGACCAGGGATTGAAGCTGGCCCATGGTAGTGAAAGCCCGGAGTCCTAACCGCTTGGCCACCAGGGAACTTCCCTAGTTTCTTAAGATTAAAAATACTTGAGAGACAAAACAATCAAACATAATGTATGGTCTTTGTTTCCTGGTTTAACGAAAAGCTATCCAAATGTTTTTTAGGGCAGCTGAGGAAATTTGAATATGGACTGGAGTATTAGGGAATTATTAATTTTGCTAGATATGATAATATTGTAGTTAATGTAGGAGGCTTCTTTGGAAATGTATGTGAAGCATTTGTATTTGAAGCATGATGATTTCTGTAATTTATTTTAAAATAGTTAGGCTAAAAAAAAACACCTGAAAGAAGCAAACACAGCAACACGTCAACAGTTATTTATCTAGATTGTGTTCATTGTTCTATTCTGTCTCCTGTGCTTGTGAAATTGTTTGCTGCAAAAAGGGAGAGTATTTGTCCCTCAGTAGAGTACTGAGATATTGGGTGTGAAGCACTTGGCTCAGTGTCTAGCATGCAATAACTGTGCAATAAATATTCACTATTATTTATAGCAAAATACAGTAATATTTTAAGAGTTTTCACTTACATATTTTCCATCATAAGCTAATTTCTTGTGGAGGGAGAAAATAAACTTAGTGGGAAACACCAATTTCTATAGTGTTAGGAGGAATTTACACAGTCAGTAAAGGTAAAGTAAAACCCACCAAGAGCTTTTTCTTCTTGTCATTTTCTTAATATATCTCAAACACAAAAAACAACTGATTTCCACATGTTGCTGTGAATATCCTCTCTCATTACTTCATGCTATTACTTCATGAGTAGATCTATTTGTATTTATCTGTAGTTAGTCTTTGAATTTCGCCACACTACGTTTCTGAGAACTACATTTAAAAGCAGTCATTGTAGAGCTGATTTTTCTCAAGGAACAGTTTGTTATTGAGATTTATTTTCCTAGTCAAGGACTTTGTATCAAAAGAATTGTAGAAGTGGTCCATGGTGAACTGGCAAACATTGCTCCAACATTTACAATGATCTACATTCACTTAAAAAATGAAATAATGTCCCAAGTCAGTAGAATTTTGAAGGAAAAAAGGCAAACCTCAAATTTCCTTTTAAAAGAAGAAACTGAGGACAAAGTAGGTGATTTGCTTAAAGTCACATATGGTATGTTAGTACCAGATTCAGTAATAAAACTTAAGTTTTATTTTGCCCTTAAAAATTTTTGCCAAGTATTCATATATGGATGATACAATGAGTCTTATTGTTGTAAATTGTACCCGTAGTACAACTCTATAGCATTACTAATTGGTCATAAATAAATAAGCATCTTTAAAGACTGTATATAAATAATTAGTCGTGATTCTTTTTTACCTCATTGGAATTTGAAAGTGCTTTTGAGAAATTTTTCATTTGGGTAATGCATTTCTTTAACATGATATGCACGGCCTTTGCCCAATCCAGAGCTGTGCCATGGCAGAGACTAGGGAAGAGGAGACGGTGTCAGCAGAGGCCTCAGGGTTCTCAGACTTGAGTGACTCAGAGTTTCTGGACCTGGAGGATACACAAGAGTCAAGTACTTCACATAACAAGCCTGGCCCTTCTTCTGAACTCCCTGGGAAGGATGGCAAGCTCATAAGCTTACCAAAGTGGAAAAGAGGATTGGATATCTTGTCACCTATGGAACAATTCCATCTTAAATATTTGTATGTCACTGACCTGTCTACTCAGAACTGGTGTGAACAGCAAATGGTATATGGGAAGGAGCTTCCTGGTTTCTTGACACCTGAGAAGTCATCTGTTTTGGACTCTGGTGCCAGCATCCACCTAGCTAGAGAACTAGAAGTTCATGACCTTGTGACTGTCCCCATCACCTCTAAAGAAGATGCTTGGGCAATTAAGTTTCTGAACATATTATCAATGATTCCTACCCTGCAGTCAGAAGGGCGCATCAGAGAGTTTCCAGTGTTTGGAGAAGTGGAGGGTGTGCTCCTTGTTGGAGTGATTGATGAGCTGCACTATACAGCCAGGGGGGAACTGGAACTGGCTGAACTCAAGACACGCAGGCACCCTGTGCTCCCTCCAGACGCTCAGAGAAAAAAAGACTGTTTTCAAGTCAGCCTGTACAAATATATCTTTGATGCCATGGTACAAGGGAAAGTGACCACTGCTAGCCTAATCCACCACACAAAATTGTGTCCAGAAAAGCCATTGGGACCTTCAGTGCTGAGACATGCCCGGCAGGGAGGCTTCTCTGTGAAGTCCTTGGGTGACCTCATGGAGCTGGTCTTCCTGTCTCTAACACTGTCTGACCTCCCAGTTATTGATATGCTGAAGATTGAGTATATCCACCAAGAGACTGCCACTGTGCTGGGTACAGAGATAGTGGCCTTTGAAGAGACGGAGGTGAGAAACAAAGTGCAGCACTATATGGCCTACTGGATGGGACACCGAGAGCCTCAAGGTGTTGATGTGGAGGAGGCTTGGAAATGCCGGACATGCACCTATGCAGATATCTGTGAGTGGAGGAAGAGCGGTGGGTTGCCCAACTCCATGCTAGAGCCGCAAGCCGAAAAAGCCAAATGAACGGAAGATAGACTTTCAGGAACTTTGATCTTTCCTGCTCCTAATGTACTCAGCAGAGTGAAAGAGGACCAGTCTCTGAGCTTGACTTTCATGGAGAGTGTTCTTATTTTGGTTCTTTTCATATTTCCTCAGCCTCTTACCACACAAATCCAGGACCAAGGCTCAGGGGGTGAGTGGGAGAGATCTGGGATTATACTGTCCCTGGAGCTTTGCCGTAGATTGCCAAGAAGACAGATGCTTATCATGGCTGGAGCAAGGTATCCTTCAGCAATCATTGCTTTCCTAAGAAGATTCTTCAGTTTCTTGTAAGTCTCTTCCCTATTTTTTCTCAATCAGGGTTTCTACATTTTATATAATGAAATAAAATGAAACACTGTCCAGGTTGGTTGAACTGGATTTTTTCATAATCTCAACCCTTCAAAGAGGACCACCAGAATAGCTGTGTGTGCATGTTATTCCAATCCTTTAAGTACGTACATAAACATATTTCTGAAGTAGTGGAATGAGCAGAGCAGGAATTTAAAAGAAACCTAATACATATGCTCAAAGAAATAAGGAAAAATGAAGCAGGAACAGGAAGTCATAAAAAATGAAAATAGTAAATATGATATTAATATTTACAAAAGAATGAATATGTGAGTGGAAGCTTGTATTATCTTCAACCCCACAGGTACCCATCATCATCTCCTACTCTAAGGCCAGAGCATAAGTGATGCCCTGGAATTAGACAGACCTGGACTCTATTCTTTACTAGCTTGGGACCTTGGGAAAGTTTCTAAGCCTTTTCTGAGCCTCAGTTTTCCAATATGAAAAATGGAGTGATGGTAATTATACTCACCTCATAGAGTTATTATGAGGATTAAATGAGATGATGCATGCAAAGAGCTTAGGACAGTACTCAGCACAGCAGAATCATTCGATGATTCAGTATATGGATGGCGCTGCTGCTACTGCTGCTGCTGCTGATAATAATGAAGATAATGTTGATGATAGTGTAAGTTGTTTCTAGCCCTTTGTTTCATTCATCTCTTTTTCCATTGAGCAACATTCTCAAATATTTTGGTCTCAGATCCTTTGCATGCTTAAAAATTATTGACGATACCAAAGACATATTGTTTATATTGGTTTTATCAATGATATTTACTATAGGTCAAAATTGAGACTGTAGGGCTTCCCTGGTGGCGCAGTGGTTGAGAGTCCACCTGCTGATGCAGGGAACACGGGTTCGTGCCCCGGTCCGGGAAGATCCCACATGCCGCGGAGTGGCTGGGCCCGTGAGCCATGGCCGCTGAGCCTGCGCATCCGGAGCCTGTGCTCCGCAATGGGAGAGGCCACAACAGTGAGAGGCCCGCGTACCGCAAAAAAATAAATAAATAAATAAATAAAATAAAAGAATAATAAGAGAATATAATGAACAACTTTATGCCAATATATTTGACAGCTTAGATGATACAGAAAAATTCCTTGAAAGATACAAACTACCAAAGCTCTCTCAAGAAGAAAATCTGTAACCCGAATAGCCCTATATCTAATAAAGAGATTGACTTTGTAGTTTAAAAGCTTCCCAGAAAGAAAACTCCAGGTCCAGATGACTTTACTGCTGAATTCTACCCAATATTTAAAGAAGAAATAATACTAAAGTCTACACAAACTTCCAGAAAATGGAAGAGGAGGGAAACTTCCCTACTCATTCAATGATGCCAGCATTACTCTGATACCCAGACCACATATTACTGGTAGACCAGTATACCCTATGAACATAAGTGCAAAGATTTTAAACAAAATTTTAGCAAACAGAATTCAACAATACAGAAAAAGGACATGACCAAATGAGGTTTATGCCAGGAATGCAAGATTGGTTTAACATTAAAAGTATCAGTGTAATTCACCATATTAATATACTAAAAATGAAAAAAAATGATAATCTCAATAGACACAAAAATTTTTTTGAGAAAATACAGCATCTGTTCTTCAGAAAAACTCTTGGAAACCTAAAACTAAAAGAGAACTTCCTCAATCTCATGAAGGGCATCTACAAGAAACCTACAGTTAACATTATACTTAATGGTGAAAGACAATGTTTTTCCCCTTAGTTCAGAAAAAAGGCAGTTATGTCATCTGTCACCATTTCTAGTCATCATTGTAGTGGTGGATATCTTATTTCCAATGCAATAAGTTAAGGAAAATTGATAAAAGGCATCCAGATTGAGGAGGAAGAAATAAAACTTTTTATTTGCAGATAACATGATTATCTATGTAAGAAATCCCATGGAAACTTTGAAAAGCTAACAGATCGACATTCACAAATAAATTGTATTTCTACATAGTCACAACAAACAATTGGTAATGGAAATTCAAAAATACAATTTATAATATCAGAATTATGAAATATTTAGGGATAAATCTGACCAAAAATATGCAAGAGTTGTACACTGAAAACTAGAAAACACCGCTGAGAGAAATTAAAGTAAACTTAAATAAATGATGAGATATACCATGCTCATGGATTGGAAAACTCAATATTGTTAAGATGTCAATTTTCCCCAAATTGATCTATAGATTCAAGACCCTAACCAGACAGGTTGCACTTATGGACATGAAACTATAGACAGTTTCACATTTATTCAGTATTCAAAAATCTTTATATAGCACCTATTATGTGTCAGCCTCTGGAGATATAATCATAGACAAAACTAAAATTCTACTCACACCAATTCCAACGTGTATTTTTTTTTCCCCATCACCAAGCAATTCTCAGACATCAGCTGAGTGTCATATAGTTCAACTCAATTCTGCCACTATCTACCTGGCAATAATGTCAGGTCTCACACGTTAAGGGTTCAGTCCACTCAGACTGCCTGTCTGGCCCCACTTCAGATGCCAATTGCAAGTCCTGGTTGTCTACCTGTGCTTCTGACCTACCACCTATAGACTGGAGGTTCCAACAACCCCCTCCTTGGGTTTGATTAGTTTACTAGAGTGGCTCACAGAACTCATAGAAACATTTTACTTACTAGACTACCAGTTTATTATTAAAGGATATAACTCAAGGACAGCTATATGGAAGAGATGCATAAGTCAAAGTATGGAAAAAGGGCACAGATCTTCTGTGCCCTCTCTGGGCACATCACTCTCCCCACACCTCCACATGTTCACCAAGCCAGAAGCTCTCTGAACCCCATCTTTTTGGGGGTTTATTACATAGCCATGATTGATTAAATCATTCATTGCATAGCCGTGATTGATTAAATCATTGGCCATTGGCTATTGATTCAACCTCCAGCCTCTCTCGCCTACCCAGAGGTTAGGAGGCATGGGACTGAAAGTTCCAACCCTCTAATCACATGATTTGGTTTTCCTGGCAATCAGCCCCCATCCTTAGGTGCAGTCCAAAAGTCACCTCATTAACATAACAAAAGACACCATGCTCATTCTCATCACTTAGGGAATTCCAAGAGTTTTAGGAGCTCTGAGCCAGAATTGGGGATGAAGGCCAAATACATATTTCTTATTATAAATCACAATATCACAAAAACGAATAAAATATATGCCCTCATAGAACATATATACTATGAGAGAAAGACAGGAAAAAGGAAGAAGAGAAATCAAGGATGGCTCCTAAATATTTGATTTGAACATGTGAAGTTGGAGGTGGCTTTTAAGCCTCTCGAAGGGGAGATTTCAGGTAGGCATAAGGAATTAGGGGTCAGAAATTCAGGGGAGAGATGAGGGCTGGAGATATAGATTTCTCAGTCAACGTCAAATAAATGGTATTTAAAGCCATGAGACTGAATGAGACCATTTGAGGAAAACTTCAGAAAGAAAAGGCCCAAGGCCAAACCCTTGAATATTCCAACATTTGGAGGCAGGACAGAGGGAGAGTATTCAGTAAAGAAAATAAAGAAGTAGTGTTAGTGAGGTGGGAGAAATGATCTTTTGTGAGATGTTCTAGAAGCCAAAATAAGGAAGTATTTCAATTTTCTTAAATGCCGTTGAGGTCAAATATGATGAGGACTAAGAAAGTCCATTTAATTTTTCAACTGAAATTTCATTGGTAACTTGACAAGAGCAGTTTTAGGAGTGTAGTTATGGTCAAGAAGCCAATTAGAATGGACTGAGGAGACAGTTGGAAGTGAGAAAATTTAGACAGCAACAAGAAACAACTCTTTAGAGAAAATTATTCTATGAAAGAAAGCTAGGAAATAGAGCAATTGCTCAAGTGAGCTACATGTCAAGAAAGGACTTTTTAAAGATTAGATATAAAAATATGTCTTTATGACATTGAAAATGCCAGTAAAGTTAAGGGCTACTAATATCAAGCGGGCTCTTAATGATGCCAGGCAATAGTACTACATTTCTGTAATCCATTCACTCTCACCATTCCTAAATAACATTAGGATCTCAGATGCCATTGATTATAAGATACATCATTATTTTACATATTACTAAGAAAGAAAAAAAATGCTGTCAATTAAACTATGGCATGCCATCATTTGTAAGACAGCAATTTCACAGATGTTGAAATATGAAAAAGTATTAGAATCGATGTAATACAGTATTTT
Organism: Delphinapterus leucas; assembly: GCF_059928025.1. Lineage (NCBI taxonomy): Eukaryota > Metazoa > Chordata > Mammalia > Artiodactyla > Monodontidae > Delphinapterus > Delphinapterus leucas. Next base: position 157,793,771 of record NC_143129.1, on the reverse strand, counting down.
CTTTCCTCAAACCTTTAATACCTTCTCCCTATCTTCACTTTGAGCTTCCTATTTCACTGAGAAAATAGAAGCATTCAGGTGAGGACATCCTCATTCTCCCACCACCAGATCTGTCCACCTGTCTGCATCTGTACCTATCGACTCTGCCTCTCCCCCCCTTTTTTAAACATCTTTATTGGAGTATAATTGCTTTACAATGCTGTGTTAGTTTCTGCTGTATAACAAAGTGAATCAGCTATATGTATACATATATCCCCATATCTCCTCCCTCTTGCATCTCCCTCCCACCCTCCCTATCCCACCCCTCTAGGTGGTCACAGAGCATCAAGCTGATCTCCCTGTGCTATGCAGCTGCTTCCCACTAGCTATCTGTTTTACATTTGGTAGTGTATATATGTCCATGCCACTCTCTCACTTTGTCCCAGCTTACCCTTCCTCCTCCCTGTATGCCTCCCCTTTTATTTCAATGAATAAATTGTCCATATTCTTGCTTAGAACTGATTCCCCCCGATTATGTACTGGATTACATCCCTTCTTTCCTCGAGGACTTTCCTCCTGCAACTGTCGTCTTTCCTGTATTGTCCATTTCCCCCTCTCCACTGTATCATTTTAATTAGGATACAAACACTAATTTCTTCCATCATAAAAAAAAAATTCTGGACCCCAATTCCATATGCAGAGGACAGCTTTATTTTTCTATTCATCTTAAAAAAGCAAAACTGAAGAGTTGTCTATATGAACTTGCTTTCTCCCATTGTTTCATCCCACCCTTACCTAACTCTTATCAGACTTTATCAAACTTCCATCACTACACCAAAAGGGCATGTTTCAACAACTCCCACACTGCTCAATCCACTAGCCAATTATTAGTTCACATCCTACCTGACCTATCAGCAGCATTTAATGCAGTGGATCACTCCTTCCTTCTTGGAACATTTTCTTCCCTTGATTTTGCAGATTCAAACCCTCCTTCTTTTCCACCTGCCTCACGGATTATTCCATCTCAGTCTACTTTGTTGGGTTCTTTTCATCTCCCTGACCTAAGCTAGTGTATGGCTAGAAGAAACTGAACTAAGGGTAAATTATTCTCTTTAGCATACTGCTGATTTAGATTTTCCAGTATTTAAAAATTCTGGTGTCTATACAGATGGCCAAGAGGTACATGAAAAGCTGCTCAACATCACTAATTATTAGAGAAATGCAAATGAAAACTACAATGAGGTATCACCTCACACCAGTTAGAATGGGCATCATCAGAAAATCTACAAACAACAAATGCTGGAGAGGGTGTGGAGAAAAGGGAACCCTCTTGCACTGTTGGTGGGAATGTAAATTGATACAGCCACTATGGAGAACAGTGTAGAGGTTCCTTAAAAAACTAAAAATAGAATTACCATATGACCCAGCAATCCCACTACTGGGCATATACCCTGAGAAAACCATAATTCAAAAAGACACATGCACCCCAATGTTCATTGCAGCTCTGTTTACAATAGCCAGGTCATGGAAGCAGCCTAAATGCCCATCAACAGATGAATGGATAAAGAAGATGTGGTACATATATACAATGGAATATTACTCAGCCATAAAAAAGGAATGAAATTGGGTCATTTGTAGAGACGTGGATGGATCTAGAGACTGTCATACAGAGTGAAGTAAGTCAGAAAGCGAAGAACAAATATCATGTATTAACACGTATATGTGGAACCTAGAAAAATGGTACAGATTAACCGGTTTGCATGGCAGAAATAGAGACAGAGATGTAGAGAACAAGCGTATGGACACCAAGGGGGGAAAGCGGAAGGTGGGGAGTGGTGGTGGGATGAATTGGGAGATTGGGATTGAAATATACACACTAATATGTATAAAATAGATAAGTAATAACCTACTGTATAAAAAAATAAAATTTCCAAAAAAAAAGCTGATGTCTTTCATTTTAAACAAAAAGGATATATACATCTCCGTTTTATAAATGACCCTGTCTCTCCAAACGGCCCCAGAGATACTAACCCAGGAATCTCCCCCTAAAGAGGCAGGAGCATGTGACGCATTCCGGAAACAAGCTCCATGGGCCTTATGGGAAATGTAGTGCCCGGTGAATAGCCTGCACCGCGGGGGAACTTGGGAATCTCTGGGTGGGCAGTTACTTCCGCACACGCGCAGTGGGGCAGTAGCCTGTAGTCTGTAATTTTCCAACCAGCCCTGTATGAAGTGAGATTCGGGGTTTCGCCCAGATCTGGGAGATCTCCGTAACCTGATCTCCAGCTTAGAGTCGGAGCTGGGAGTGTGGCAGTGAAAGACTGGCAGGTATGACTCTGCAGAACTTGGGGGACATAAGGGAAGGGCGGGAAGAAAGGGACCGGTTTATTGGCTTACTGAACTGAAAAACCTTAAAACTCTCACGTGCGGTGACTTCGTGTTTGGGTGTGTGGGTCCTGTCCAATTCTGGAGTAGTTCAGAGAAAGCAAGAGAAGGGCCCGACCGCCACTCAGAGGGTTCCTAGATCCCGGGTGGGGCTAGAGCAAGCTCAGTTTGCATTCCTGCCCTTGCAAGTAAAGGACACTATGTAGAAGTCTGTGCATCAAACTACACCTTCCCAGCACAGTTGGTCCTACCAGAACCATTTAAAACCATTTACAATGGTTTAAAATTAAACCATGTTAAGGGATCTAGGAATAAAGTGATTCTAGAGAAACTTCGATGCATTCTTAGGGTATTATCACAACAATCATCCGAATTTTGCATATGAATTAACTGAAGCTGAGAGAGGTGAAGTTAACTTGCCTAGACTCAAACAGTTTAGTATAATAGAAGATCTGAGATTCAAATCCAGATGAGTTTTCTTCAAATTTCATTTTTTTCGCAAGATGAAAACAACCTGCAAAACAAAGCGTTGGACATATTTTCCTTTTGAAATATTTGAGTAATGTATGCTGAGTAAAATTCGGTGTGTCTTTTTTTTTTTTTTTTTTTTAAGGATCTCTTGGTGAATCTTCAGATTTTCCAGTGAAGACGAAATAAAGCTGGGGGTCCATCTTGCACATTTTAGCCTTTCTAGGGCCCTAGCAGTGCTGGTTGGAATTTCAAAAAGCCTAGACTGGGCTCATAGGAGATGGTGAATTCCGAGGGGGAGGAGGAGGGAGAGGGAGAAACAGATTTAGAGTCTAAACTGAAGACTCCAGCTTAAAAAAAATCCTCACCTCCCCCCCCCCCCGCCGGGTCCCTGGATCCGGCCTTCTCAAGAAACCTATTTGAGATCTCTTACTCCAGCTACAGAACAGAGACCAGAGAATCACAGGAAGGAATGACTTCTAAAGATACTGAGCTTCGGAGGTCAGGCTTTTAGTTATCCTTTTAACTCATTCATTATTTACTTAGGATACAAGTATTTGTATTTACTTAGGATACATTTCTGGGAGAAAAAAAAAAAGTCACTGGTTTAAAGGTTAACGACTTGCTGTTAGGTCTGTAGGACAGAAATGTACAAGATACTTATCTAAGCTCCATATATTAATAACACAGAGATCATTGCTTATAAAATATAGACTTTTCTGACTTGCTAGAAATGTCGTTCTCCCACTGGGTGGCATTTTCTGAGACTGCAGTGTGTGTGCTTCTGTTTTCACAGAGCAGGGTTCTACACTGCAGTCCTGATGTTTCTCATGTCTTTACTCTCTTCCCCATTTCTACTTTCATAGATCTCTGTGTAAGAGCTGCAAAAATGGTCAACTTAGAGGTAAGGCATCCATTTATTGCTATTTAAATCTCTTAAAAAATCCATATAAGGACTTCCCTGGCGGTCCAGTGGTTAAGACTCTGTGCTTCCACTGCAGGGGGCACGGGTTCCATCGAGGAACTAAGATCCTGCATGCCGTACGGCGCAGCCAAAAAAAAAAAAATCCACATAATAAAAAGGAAATGTAGTCAGGGAAAACGTAAATTGAATAGATCAGGTCCAAAAGTGCTAAGTTGATATCCAGATTATAGGGTCTGCACTTAGCTGGAGCTGCATATGTATACCCAGTCTTTCTGGTGATCATAGAAAATGGATAGCCAACCTTTTAAAGTACTGGCTTTGTCCTTGAGAATAAAGCAGAACAATTCCCCGGATAAGTAAATTTTTTCTTGGCACAATTCTCCAAAGAAAATATCTTACAATGGGTTTTCCTTTTTTTTTTTTTGCCGCACCCCGAGGCTTGTGGAATCTTACTTCCCCAACCAGGGATTGAACCCACGACCCAGCAGTGAGAGTGCCGAGTCCTAACCACCGGCCCACCAGGGGATTCCCACAATGGGTTTTCATAGAGATAGTGTTGGAAACAATATTGACAGTAACAATCCTGTGATGAATATAACATCAGTTTTCCTATGACTTTCTTTTTATAAATTTTTATTTATTTATTTATTTATTTGGTTGCACCAGGTCTTAGTTGCAGCAGGCGGGCTCCTTAGTTGTGGCTTGCCTGCTCCTTAGTTGTGGCATGCAAACTCTTAGTTGAGGCATGCATTTGGGATCTAGTTCCCTGACTGGGGATTGAATCCAGGCTCCCTGCACTGGGAGCGTGGAGTCCTAACCAGTGTGCCACCAGGGAAGTCCCTCCTGTGACTTTCTTAGAGTGTTCCCTAGAATAAGCAGAGAACAGAGTGCCAAGAAGTGCTATATGAACTCAACTGGTAAGTCCAGGTACATATCCTTTTTAATATTCACCTGGATCCATAAGTAAACCTTGCTCCTTTTCCAGAGTCTTCAGCAATTCTTGAGCATTTTCTCTTCCATGTGAATTTAAAAATCAGCTTGTCAAGGTCCATAAGGGGGTATGTTAGGTATTTTTATTGTGATTGCATTACACTTTTAGATTAATTTGGAGAGAATTCATAACTTTTCAATAGTGAGTTCTCCATTTTTTTAAACTGAAGCATAGTTGATTTACCATGTTGTGCCACTGTCTGCTGTACAGCACGGTGACTCAGTTACACACATAGAGACATGCTTTTTTCATACTCTTTTCCATTTTGGTTTATCACAGGATATTGAATATAGTTCCCTGTGCTATACGTTAGGACCTTGTTGTGTATCCATTCTAAATGTAATAGTTTGCATCTATCAACCACAAACTACCAGTCCATCCCTCTCCCTCCCCTCCTCCCTGTTGGCAACCACATGTCTGTTCTCTATGTCTGTGAGTCAGTTTCTGATTTGTAGATAGGTTCATTTGTGCCATATTTTAGATTCCACATATAAGTGATATCGTATAGTATTAGTCTTTCTCTTTCTGACTTACTTCACTTAGTATGATAATCTCTAGTTGCATCCATGTTGCTGCCAATGGCATTATTTCATTCTTTTTTATGGCTGAGTAATATTCCATTGTATATATGTACCACATCTTCTTTATCCATTCATCTGTCGATGGACATTTAGGTTGTTTCCATGTTTTGGCTATTGTGAATAGTGCTGCTGTGAACATAGGGGTGCATGTATCTTTTTGAATTATAGTTTTGCCCGGGTACATTCCCAGGAGTGGGATTGCTGGATCATATGGTAATTCTATTTTTAGTTTTCTGAGGGACCTCTATACTGTTCTCCATAGTGGCTGTACCAACTTACATTCCCACCAACAGTGTAGGAGGGTTCCCTTTTCTCCACACCCTCTCCAGCATTTGTTATTTGTGAGTTCTTCATTTTATTCATTGTTTTTTGGTCCTTCATTACAGTTTTATAGGTTTATTATGGTAATTCTTTTACATTTCTTATGATGTTTATTCTTACATATGGTTTAAGTTGCTATTGAGAATGGAATGGATCTTTTTTCATTATATTTTCTAATTGGCTATTCTGGTGTAGAGGAAAGTATGGATTTATCTATTTGACTTTATGTCAACTTACAGAACTCTTACTAAGTCCAAGAGTTTTTTAGTTGATTCTTAGATTTTCTAGATAGACCATCATATACTCTTCAAATGGAGTTTTGTCCCTTATTGCCTAATATGTAGGCTCCATATTTTTTCCTTGTGTTATGTCAATGGACAGGACTTCTAATAACTATAATTTTGAATGTAATTTCTAGCCAAAATCTTTTTTGTTCCAGTTTTAGTGGGAATGCTTCCAGTGTCTTACTGTTTCCTCTTGTAATCTGGTTGATAGTTGTTTTTTTGTTTTGTTTTGTTTTTTAAATCAAGTTAAGGATTTTTAGCTTGTTAAGATTGTTTTCATAAATTGGGAACTTTTTTTCTCATATCATTTTTTTTATACCCGTCAATAAAATAATATATTTTTTCTTTAATATAACAGTTTAAAGAATTTCTAATACATTTCCCAATATTGAACTATCTGTGCATTCCTGGGGTAAACCCTGCCTAGTCTCTTAACTTTTTTTTTTCTTTAATATTTATTTATTTATTTGGCTGCACCAGGTCTTAGTTGTGGCATGTGGTATCTTCGTTGCCGTGTGCGGGATCTTTAGTTGTGGCATGCAGGCTTTTTTAGTTGCAGCATGTGAATCTAGTTCCGTGACCAGGGACTGAACCCAGGCCCCCTGCTTAGGGAGCGAGGAGTCTTAACCACTGGACCACCAGGGAAGCCCCTCTCTTAACTTTTTAAAGGGACAGATAGTAAATATTTTAGGCTTGAAAGCCGTATAATCTCTGTGGCAACTACTCAACTCTGCTCTTGTAGTTGAAGTAAACAAATGGACATAACTGTGTTCCAGTTACATTTTATTTACAAACACAGGCGGTCAACCTGTGGGTTGTAGTTTGCTGACACCTGCTTTATATGGTCTTAACTATCTCTTTGCAGTAGGCATGTTACCACATGCCTTTTTAATTTCAGTTTAAGTTAAACATGATTTTGACTTTATGGTTGAGAGGATGTATTTTATCATATTAAAAAATCTGGGGGCTTCCCTGGTGGTGCGGTGGTTGAGAGTCCGCCTGCTGATGCAGGGGACACGGGTTCATGCCGCGGTCCGGGAAGATCCCACATGCCGCAGAGCGGCTAGGCCCGTGAGCCATGGCCGCTGAGCCTGCGCATCTGGAGCCTGTGCTCTGCAACAGGAGAGGCCACAACAGTGAGAGGCCCGCGTACCGCAGGAAAAAAAAAATCTGTATTTTTCTATTTTATTTATGCTTATGTGAGTCTGGCGTATTAACCTTATAGCCCCTCTAACATCTTATTACCTTTACATGTTTGTTTTGCAGTGTCTAATAGATTGTAAGATCTCTGAGGGCAGTAATAATTTTATTTTTTGTTATCTCTAGTACTGTACTTGGTATGTCCTCATTGAATATTGTATGAGTGAATGAATGAAGAACATATAAGTAATATTTTAAGATAATTTTTAGACATAATTCACATATTACAAATTGACCCCTTTAAAATGTATACAATTTAGGGGGGTTTTTTTTAGTATATTGTCATAATTGTGAAACCATCACCACTAATCTCAGAACATTTTCATTACTCTCAAAAGAAACCCCATATCCATTAGCAGTCACTCCCCATTCCTGCCTTCCCCCAGCCCTGAATTACTTTATGTTTATATGTATTTGCCTATTCTGAGCATTTCATACAAATGGAACCATACAATATGTGATTTCTTGTGACTGGCTTCTCTCACCCAGCACAAAATTTTCAAGGATCATCTATGTTGTAGAGTCCTTTTTATTGCTGAATAATATTGGATCATATGGCTATACCTCATTTTGTTTATCTATTTATTAGTTGATGGATACCCATATTGTTGCCACTTTTGCCTATTATGAATAATTCTGCTACGGGCATTTGTGTATGGTTTTTTCTTTGGCGGGGGGATGTATGATTTCAATTCTTTTGCGTATATACCTAGGAAAAATTGCTGGGTCATATGGTGACTCTATGTTTGACATTTTGAGGGACTCCTGAACTGTTTTCCATAGTTGCTGCACCATTTTACAGTTCTACCATCAATGTATGAGAGTTCCAGTTTCTCCCTATCCTTATTAACACTTATCATTGTCTGCCTTTGATTTTAGCCATCCTAGTGGGTATAAAGTGATACCTCATTGTGGTTTTAATTTGTATTTACTAATGATGTTGAACATCTTTTCATGTGCTTATGGACCATATCTGTTTTTGGAAAAATGTCTGTTCAAATCCTTTGCCCATTTTTAAATTGGGTTTTCTTTTTATTGTTGTGTTGTAAGAATTCTTTTTATAATTTAGATGCAAATTTCTTTTTAGATATATGATTTACAAATATTTCCTCCTATTTTGTGAATTGTCTTTTTCACTTTCTTCATGGTATCCTTTGGAGCTTAAAAATGTTTAATTTTGGTGAATTCCAATTTATCTATTTTTTTTCTTTTGTCACTTACACTTTTTCTGTCATGTGTAAGAAACCATTGCCTAATCCCAGGTCATAAAGATTTACTCCCTTGTTTTCATCTAAGAATTATGTACAGTTGACCCTTGAGCAACACAGGCTTGAACCGTGTGGGTCCACTTATATGTAGATTTTTTTCAATACATACATACTACAGTACTACATGACCTGTGGTTCGTTGAATTCGTGGTTGTGGAACCACGGATATGGAGGGCTGTAAAGTTATGTGGATTTTTAACTGTGGAGAGGTTGTTCAAGGGTCACCTCTAGTTTTAACTCTTACACATAGGTCTCTGATCCATTTTTAGTTCGTTGTTTTTTTGTTTTGTTTTGTTTTTTTTGCGGTACGCAGGCCTCTCACTGTTTTGGCCTCTCCCGTTGTGGAGCACAGGCTCCAGACGCGCAGGCTCAGCGGCCATGGCTCACGGGCCCAGCCGCTCCACAGCATGTGGGATCTTCCCGGACCGGGGCACGAACCCATGTCCCCTGCATCGGCAGGCGGACTCTCAACCACTGCGCCACCAGGGAAGCCCTTTAGTTCGTTTTTATATATGATGTGAGGTGTGTGTGTTGAGGGGAGTCCAACTTCATTTTTTTGCATGTGGAGATCCAGTTGTTCCAACACCATTTGTTTAAAAGACCATTCTTTCCCCCATTGAATTATCCTGGCACTAGTTGAATATTTTTAATATAATTTTTGTTTCTATCACAAAGTATATTTCTGAATCAGGTGTACAGTAGTTATCATACATTACTTTCTGAAACCTCAGCAATGAACATGATATGATCCTAAGAGGCTGCCATGATTCTCTTATAAGTCCCCAAATGATGCACACTTTAGTTTGAAGATCCATGTACTATTACAGGGATCAGTGACACTCCAGGATGTGGCTGTGGAATTCACCCCAGAGGAGTGGCAGCTGCTTGACTGTGATCAGAGAACCTTGTATTGGGATGTGATGTTGGAGAACTTTAGAAACCTCATCTCAATGGGTAAGGACAGTGGGTGGTAACTTTTCAGTGTAACTCATTATGTTTTAATAGTGCCCTTCCTTTAAGACCTGCGAAAGCTGTGAACATTCTGAAGCATTAGTAAGTTTGTCCCTGAATTTTAGTGGTCAAAGATTCTTAATCCCCTTTGGGGATCAGATAATTTGTTTAATGCTTCTGCCTCCCAAATGAAGAAGGGTCTTTTCTGTCTAAAGCTTGTCTGTCATCTTCACAGGCCCTAAGACTCCAGGAGGCAAACCCGAATTGTGAGGTAGTCGTTTGTTCCTAGCACTTTGTCCCCAGTTCTGTGTTGTTTCCCATGAACAGGGTGTCCAGTCACCAAAACAATAGTGATCTTCAAGGTGGAGCAAGGACAAGAGCCATGGATGGTGGAGGGAGAGAACCCACGTTGGCGCTCTCCAGGTGAGTCAGAGAAAGCAGGTAGATGGGAGTCTCTGGAACTGAGATCCCAGTTGGTGAGTGAGGGACAGGCACCTTTGAAATACTTTTCAGGAAGCACCTCTTAAAACCACACACGTTTGAAAGTGACTGGGTACACCTGACACAACATCCTCAGATCCCCAGGTGACACCTTCACTTCCACTCTTCCACGTGGCTGCTCTTTCTGTTTCTCAGCTCTTGTGTGGGAGGATGTCCTTCCTCTCCGCTCTGGCTCCTCGCGCTGCCTGTTACATCGAAGTGCTTGTTGGTTCTCTCAGTCCCTAGAATCCTCATGCTTCTTCCGTCCTCAACATGATGGCAGATCTTTCCATACATCTGTTTCTAATAATGTAGTCAGATTATGTGGATTTGAAGTCTTATTCCACCAACCTCTGTCTAACCTAATTATTTTGTAGCACAACTTTATTTATAAAATAGGGATAATATGACTTTACCTCAGGTTTTTGTAAAGATTATATGAGTTAATACAAGCAAAACCCTTCATATAGTGGCAGACAGTAAGTGTTCAGCATATGTTAGTTGTTTTTATTTCAAAACTTTTATAACATGTTCTTCCTAATTTTTTTCCTTTTTTAAAAAAACTCGTTCCTTTTCTTGCAGCATATACTCCCCCTGTGTACCCTACCTTGCTCATCTTTAGTCTTACAGCTAACTTGGGGTATCTACCTTCTAGTGCATCTTTCTGTTTCACTTGATAATATTGATATCTTTTGGAAATTGTCCTCCAACTTTATTTGAATTAGTTCCTCACTAATCTGCCCTCACCCTTTCTCACAGCTTATTCACCCTTTGCTGTTTGACTTCTCTTCCATCTTCTGAAAGTCTGTCCACAGTAACTCCCTCAGAAACTTCATCACTCTAAAGACTACAGTTATTTATTTTGTGCCATCTCCAGCATCTTTGCCTCACCAGCTTTCCATTCCCTTAATTTTACCCTACCTGGCCTTATTGTCTGTTTTATCATAGTAACCAATTTTTAATATTCTTCAACCCTTTACCTTTATCCTTACAATAAAAGGTAGTGACTGGTCTCCTGGTCTGTAGTCACAAAATCACTGTGGTAAGGAATTTGGCTTTTTCTCTTAAGAATTTCTCCTTAAATACTATTGTGACTTATTACCTTTAATTTCAACTATTAGTTTATCCAAGACTGACTCAAAATAAAATCTTCCCTTTGCACAGAGTCCATAAAAGAAGTATGTTTCAAATGATTAAGATACCAATTAAATGTGTTTTAGATTCCCTGGAACCCCAATTACTACTGGCATAAAACAAATGAATTTTAACTCCTGATATGGTATCTTGGCTGTTTATGTAAATACTTATATTGCCAATTCCAGCCTACTTTCTGGTTTATCTTAGATGTTCTTGCAAGATTTATCTGAATTATTTCATTTTGCTTGTCACTCTTCTGACAAACATGTTATTCCTGTATCACCTGTATTATGGTATTTAAATGGCTTATCCCTCTGTATGTGATCCCATGTTTATCCAGAATTGTCCATCTTTTCCCTATTCCATGCAATTAGACTCTTTAGCATCCTCTGTACACAGTTTTCTTTTCCGCATTAGTCCTTTTGATTCTGATGTGCTCCATCTAACTAAAACCGTTACCGAAAGCTCGGCCTCTCTGTACAGCAATGCTGAATCAAATCACAGAGTTTTGGGTGAAGTAGAAGAGGATAGCTTTATTGCTTTGCCAGGCAAAGGGAGACACACTGGGCTTCAGCCTTGAAAAACTATGTATCTCTCTCCCAGAGGATTTGATTAAGGGCTTTATAACAGGGGTTCAAAGGTGGGGTCCTGACAAGATTAGGGTGTGAACAGGGCTTGCACTCCCTCAGTCTCAGGTGATCTTCTCTTAATCTTGTTGAGCTTCTCTGGTCCCTTTAATCCTGCCTCAGGTTGTTTCTTAGCTGCTCCTCCCTTGATTAGCAACTGTTCAAATCCACCCTTTGGAACTCAGGGATGGTCATGGAGGCTGGAGTCTTGCCTGGAAGAAATGGTGGACAAAAGGAGGCCTCAGCGCTCAGGCCTCATGGTTTCAGTGCCTGGGAGCCCCTCAAGGCTCCACTCGGTTTCAAAACCAGCATGCTATGAAGTCTAAATTCAGTTTTCTCCTCTTTCATGGTAACTTTAGCCTACATTGATCTCTGCCTTCTTTGAATTCCCATCCCAACTCTACTATGGCTCTGTCAACGAAAACTTGACATATACTATCTTAGATTTTTTTTTTAATCCTGTGGCTTTTAAGACTTTAAAAAAAAAAAACAAAAACCTGTGGCTTTAAGGCATGTTTTCTCATGATTACTCCCTGAAGAGAAAGTCCAGTATCATTTTTTTTCTTCACACCATAGCTGAGCACATCATGGACATTCAATGAATATTTAATTAATTCATTTTTGTAAAGTCAGGGATTGTGGGGATGTTTCTTATCCTTGCATTAAACAAGGCTTTTTAATGTTTCCTGAGAAGGATTCAAATAAAGAAAAAAAAATTGTTTTTCCAGGTTTGTAAATTGTAGTTGAAAAGGCAAAACATAGCCATATATTTTAAAATTTGATGAATGTGGAACATTTGTTCAATGCACAGTAACATTGTGGTTTTAATCTAGCTAGTTGTCAAAATAAATGGTTTAGGCAGCAGTGATGACTGTCTTAGAAGTTCAGAGAAAATGGAGCCTAAAGTTTAAAGTAGGCAAAGACTGGAGGAGCCTTTTTTTTAAGATCATGGAACAATGGCTCCTCCCTAAAGGATATCTAAATACTAGATAGGATGAGAGAGGATGAAGGAGGGCAAGTTAAGGTGGGGAAGGAACATGAGCAAATGATTGTAGCTATTTAGAATCTAGAATCCTTGGAACAGAAGTAGGTATTTGTTGAGGGCTAGAGTAGTGCATGCTTAGATACCATGAGTGAATTCATTGTATTGCATATTTTTGTTCACCAGGCTGATTACCCTGGATTTTTCAGTTGGTTATTGTTGGCCAAGGTAACACAGGATGCTGCTTCTCATTGGTTGAAGTAGAGAGGAAAGAAGACAGGAACCCAGTCCCCACATTTAGAACCACTCAATAAAGAAATGTGTATTAATGGCTATAGCCCACTACTCAGCCAGCTCCACAGAGGATAAGGCATGAAGCAAAAGGCTAGGGGTATTGTAGTAACTCCACATGGAAGGAAATTCACGAGTGGGGAATTATAACCCCCTCCCTAATTTTTTTTTGTTTTTAATGGAACAGTGTATTGGGGATTTATAGGGTGTTGAGATTAGGAGTTAAAAATGTGACTTCAGGGGCAAAGAGGCTTTCTGGGGACTAGTTTGTTAGGCAGATTGAAAGAGGATGTAAAAGCAGTACTTGTCATATATCAAAACTTAGCCTGAATAAAAATGGTAACAAGCAGATAGAATCTGTGCTTGGGCTAAGAATAGCACACCCTCGAATGACCTGCTAGACCTTTGTGTTCCTGGGCTTACAAGTACGTGTAAGAATGAATCCCAGCTGTAGTAGTGTTGGAGCCCTGTCTACAGATATGTCTCAGCCGTGGTTTGGATGAGGTTAGAGGGTTGGAGATAGAAAAATGTTCCTGAAGGGAAATGACATTGTGCCAGATGATCAAGAGGAAAAAGAGATATGAATGAGGGAAATAAGGAGCTATTCTACCTGGGTAATCTAGGAATTAGGTAGTAAGGACCCTGATTCTGATCTCCCTTCTCCAAATCTAGTTTTCCCTCTGATATTTTCCCTTAACTCCCTTGTCTCTTGTTCCCCTGGCTACCCGGTCCATTGATCACATCTCCACAGTGGGCTGTCATCATTCTGTGAGCTAACCATATGCCCTTGTTGAGCAAATGAGCAACTTTTTGATTTCCTTTGTACCCTCCTTACTGTACCTTGTGCTATTTTACTATCTTTCCTCAGGTCACAAGTTAAGCCATCTGTTCTCATTGTCATTCTGTGCTCCCATTTCCTCTTTAGCAGTTTTATTCTTAAAGCTCAGGATCAAGGCAAATACAGATTTGTTTCAGAATGAGAGACTAGATTTGGAATCATATATGTTTCTATAACTGTTGATGGCAAAGATTAACTAGGAATGTTTCACTGTACTCCTTTTTAGAAGCTGACTGCCCACTTATTGATGAATCAGACAAGCACCAGGAAAGCAAAGACAATTTTTTGAATTCAGTTTTGTTCATGTTCAATAAAATTCTGACTGTGAAGAGACTTCATGGTTATAATATGAGCACAAGTCTTAATCCTACAAGAAAAATATCATATAAATGTAAGTCATATAGGAAGAGTTTGCAACCTACTTCAGACTTACTTAATTGTAATAGATGTTATACTGGAGAAAACTCTTATGAATGCAGTGAATGTGGGAAAGCCTTCAAAACGAAGTTTCATTTTATTAGACATGAAAAAAATCATACAAGAAAAAAACCCTTTGAATGCAACGACTGTGGGAGAGCCTATAGCAGGAAGGCTCACCTTGCAACTCATCAGAAAATACATAATGGAGAGAGACCCTTTGTGTGCAGTGATTGTGGGAAAGCATTTACACATAAAGCACAACTCATGGTCCATCAGAGACTCCACACTGGAGAGAAACCTTATGAATGCGGTCAATGTGGAAAATCATTCACCTGGAACTCCTCCTTTACTCAACACGTGAAATCACATACACTTGAGAACTCATTTGAATGTAAGGAATGTGGGAAAACCTTCAGGTATAGTTCATCCCTTTATAAACACTCTAGATTTCATACAGGAGAGAAACCCTATCGATGCATCGTGTGTGGCAAAGCCTTTGGCAACACTTCTGTGCTTGTTACTCATCAAAGAATTCACACAGGAGAGAAACCTTATGGATGTATTGAATGTGGCAAAGCCTTCATCAAGAAGTGTCATCTCCTCAGACATCAGATAATTCATACAGGAGAAAAGCCCTATGAATGTAGCAAATGTAGGAAAGCATTTTCCCAGAAGTCAAATCTTATTTTACATCAGAAAATTCATATGTAATATTCACTTATGAATCTGAGAAAACTTTAAATATTTGATAAACCTTATTAAGTAGAGAATTTATGGTGAGGAGAAATCCACCAATCTGAATGAATTGGAAGAATAAATTCCCATTAAAAAAACCAATGCCAATCATGTTCTGCAAGTGATAATAAAGTTTTTAGAGAAAAGATCACAGAAAAAGTTAATTTATAAATGCACATAGAGCTTGGAAAGTAAGCATAAATTAAACAATCAAGGAATCAGTGAAAACTACATTTACCATCTCTGATTTTTAATTCTTATAACAAATTATACAATTATGCAAGTGTGAGTAAAAAGTATGTTTATATTATATATTATATTAAATTATATCTATTAAGAGTTTCTGCAGTAAATTTCACCATTTTTTTCTTCCAATCCTAACAGTAACATGCAAGTGAAAACATGTGGTTTAATATGTAGTATGAATTTCAGTAATATTTGCACCCATTTGCTGGCACTTTTGAGGGGTATGGCAGTGTTACTGAATCTCATTCTCAAACTTGTTATAAAGATGTATAGAATTACACATATGTATAATTTAACAAGATACCAATTGAGAGGGGGAAAGCAGTTGTATTCTGTATTACAGTAAGTACTCAGTTGAGGAAAAGAAGTATTTAAATAAGTGTGTAAATAAAACATTTACCCTTCCTGTTCTTTTTCATTGATGTATTTACCTAAGGTGTAAGTATAGCTCAAGTAGTAGTTAACTAGGGTATCATCTACATTTCATTTTAATAAACTAGAGTGTCATGGTACTTTGCAACTTTCAGGGAGTGAGCTTTGGGGTCTATTTTTTGTTTTCTTGTAAGAAATTGATACAGGTTTTGCTCCTAGGGGTGCCTGGAATTTACCATCTGACAGCACAGGCAGCATTAATCGAGTTGAAAAGAGCACTTTTTTTTTGCTCAGCAACTTCACTTTGGAACGTGACATTTTGTAAGTTCCACATATTCCCTTAAAAGGATGAAGCAACCTTTTTTTTTTTTTTGTGGTACGCTGGCCTCTCACTGTTGTGGCCTCTCCCATTGCACAGGCTCCAGACGCGCACACTCAGCGGTCATGGCTCACGGGCCCAGCCGCTCCGCGGCATGTGGGATCCTCCCGGACCGGGGCACGAATCCGTGTCCCCTGCATCGGCAGGCGGACTCTCAACCACTGTGCCACTAGGGAAGCCCCAACCATTATTTAAGCTACAGTTTTTACTGCTGTTCACAATATTCTTTGATAATGTCAAAAGACTTTTATGCCTTTTCTTGAGTTGTGACAAAACAGCTTGAACCTAAATTCAGAAATCAAGCCTTTTCAAGTTTAAGCTCAGTTACAACTATATTACATTGTTTTTCTCTCATTGGCCTTTTTTTTTTTTTTGCGGTACGCCGGCCTCTCACCGCTGCGGCCTCTCCTCTTGCGGAGCACAGGCTCTGGATGCGCAGGCTCAGCAGCCATGGCTCACGGGCCCAGCCGCTCCGCGGCATGTGGGATCCTCCCGGACTGGGGCACGAAACCACGTCCCCTGCATCAGCAGGCGGACTCCCAACCATTGTGCCACCAGGGAAGCCCTCATTGGCCATTTTTTGAAGAGTAATGCTGAGTAATGATTATAAATTAATGACAGTGCTTTTTTTTTGAACAAGCATACTAGCACTTAAGGATCTAAATTTTGCTTGACCAAACTTTAGTCAGGCTCCTGAACCTTTCCGAGGCCCACTTGCACACTTACTTGTAAAATCTAGTTTTAGCAAGAACCCTGCTAAGTCATTTTAACCAGAACCCTCCACCCTCAATATCTGATCAGGTTTCTCATCCTCCATCATCCTTCAGGTGATGTCTGATCACCCTGGCCTGTCTTCAGCAGGAATCCTGTTAGGCAGATTCAGCCAGAACCCTCCTTACCCGTTTTCTCTTAGTAATTTTCCACCCACTGACCCCCTACCCTACTCCTTAGCTATAAATTCCTACTTGTGTATGGTGTATTCAGAGTTGAGCCCAATCTCTCCCCAACTAAAATCCCATGGCAGTGGTCCCTATACCTATCACACTGGTCCTGAGTAAAGTCTGTCTTGTCATTTGTCATCTTTAACAAATGTCACTGAATACCTTTTTTCTTTAACACTTTCCCAGTTGTTTTAGGAGGTGGCATACTAGTTACACTCTTGCAGTTTCAAAAATTTCTGTTACCTTCTTTCTTTTGGAATTGTCTTCAGAATCCATTTGTCAGCCACACAGGGAATTCTTTAGGTATGTATAGTCACGGGACTTGCCTTTTTTTTTTGCAGCCCAACAGTTTTCTCTCATTTCCTACATGAAATCCTTGTTTTACCCTACTCAGTGCTTTCCATTCCCATCCTATCTCCCCTTCCCATGCCCATGCTTCTCATCTGAGAAACTCAAAACTATGTAAGGCTACAGGAAGAGGACACATATTAGGAGGCAGTAGGGAGCTCTACTGTTGTCGGCATGATGTGAGGTCCCCTTGGAAGAGCAGCTGTGTAGGTCGAGGTGGCAAGAGGTGTGCGATGGTCTGCGAATAAAACAAGGGAATTTTAATTGTAATATGTCAGGAAGTATGTTATCTAGTTTCCATAAATTAATTCACTTCCTTAAGTGGAAGAAGGAATACAGTAGAGCAAGTTAAAATATACTTCCTTGGGCTTCCCTAGTGGCGCAGTGGTTAAGAATCTACCTGCCAATGCAGGGGACACGGGTTCAAGCCCTGGTCCAGGAAGATCCCACATGCCGCGTAGCAACTAAGCCCATGCGCCATAACTGCCGAACCTGCGCTCTAGAGCCCGCGAGCCACAACTACTGAGCCCATGTGCCACAACTACTGAAGCCCACGCGCCTAGAGCCTGTGCTCTGCAGCAAGAGAAGCCCGTTCACAACGAAGAATAACCTCCGCTTGCTGCAACTAGAGAAAGCCCACGCTCAGGAACAAAGACCCAATACAGCCAAAAATTTAAAAAAATAAAATAAAATAAAAAATATATATATATACTTCCTTACTGGACAAATATAAACTGCCACCTTGAGAGTTTTTGTCACTGAGCTCATTGGCTTAGGCCATATGAGATTTTGGCAAGAAGAAAACCAAAACTATGCTTAGTTCTATCCAAACATCTCAGATTCCCAGAACTCCCTAGTCTATTTGTATTCTGTGGCTGAAACAGCCATACACAATCTAAATGAGAACTCCCTCGATTTTTCCCACCTCTAAGAGTCTGTCATACCTTGAGATTTTCTTTCCTTTTTTACTTTATAAAAAGATCACTGAAAAATACCTTCTTTCTCTTTTATTTATACACAGATGGCAGATGGCACACAGGGCGTTTTCTCCCCAATGAAACTTCATTTTTTTCTGATTATATCATATATGCTAATTTTTAAGAATGAAATACAAAAAGTATAATGAAAAGAAAACAGAAAAAGTGGGAAAGGCAGATCTAAGTTTAGGAGTCCTTGAGTTCTGGAAAAAGAGAGTTTAGGCTTTATAAAGGTGTAGAAAAAGTAAGGGTAACTAGAAAAGCATAGAAATATAATGTGTAACTTAAAGATCTGAAGAGGGCAATAATGAAAACTTCATAAATCCAACAGAGCAGGAAAGGTGAAAGTTGCAGAAAACGACATAATAAATAGAAAGCAAAAAAAAAAAGTAGAAATAAATAAAAGCATATCAATAATAATATTAATTGCAAATGTGTTAAACTCACCTATGATGAGGAAGAAACAATGGTCTCTTATTTTTTTAGAAGCACTTTAGTCTTTTAGTAATTTCCTTTGCAAAACTAAAAGCGTATTATTTCCAGTGAGCTAGTGCATACCACTGAAAAGACAGACTGATACCACAGAAAACCTTGATTTACATTGCCACCAAGATCTCATGTAATAGGAGCAGAGTAGTCCCCCAAAAGAAAAATAGGGTCTGTTACCAAAAGAAGGAAGAAGAGGAAGTTCCCTGGTGCCTAGTGGTTAGGATTCTGGGCTTTCACTGCAGTGGCCTGGGTTCAATCCCTGGTTGGGGAACTGAGATCCTGCAAGCTGCATGCTGTGGGCAGAAAAAAAAAAAAGGAAGAAGTGAGGCTGAGAAGATGTCCAATAACATTTCACCCCTTTGAACATGGACATTCTGTTATATGACCACAGTTCAATGATCAAAATTAAAAAAAATTTACCACTGGTATAATACTATAATCTATCATCCATAAAATTCCCCAATTGTCTCAATACTGTTCTTTTTTAAAGAAATTTTTAATTTTGGAATAATTTTAGGTTTACAGAAAAGTTTCAAAGCTAGTACCGAGAGTTCCCATATATCCTTCACCTATTGCCCCTAAAGTTAACAAGTTTTATTACCAGAGCACAACTAAGAAGCCAACACCAGTTTATCACAATTAACTAAATTCCAGATTTTATTCATATTTCACTAGTTTTTCAATAAGTGTCCTTTTTCTGATCTAGGATCCAATCCAAGATACCACATTGCATTTAAACCAATAATGTTTTTCTTAATTTTTTTTTTCTGGTCCAGGATCCAAACCAGGATTAACCATTGTATTTACTTGTCATATTTCTTCAGACTCCTTTAATCTGGAACAATTCCTCAGCCTTTCAACGTCTTTCATGACGTTGATATTTTTGGAGAGTACAGGCCAGTTATTTTGTAGAGTGCCCCTCAGTTGTGGTTGGTCTGATGATTCCTCATGATTAGATTCAAGTTATGCATTTGGGCAAGTATATCATGTAAGTGATATTCTTAGTATTTCATGTCAGGAGGCACAATGTCAAACTTATTACTGGTGATCTTACTTTTTTAAAATTTTATTTTAAAATTTTATTTATTTATTTACTTACTTATTTGGCTGAGGTGGGTCTTCACTGTTGCACGCGGGCTTTCTCTAGTTGTGGCGAACAGGGGCTACTCTTCATTGCGGTGCGCAGGCCTCTCATCGTGGTGGCTCCTCTTGTTGAGGAGCACAGGCTCTAGGTGTGCAGGCTTCAGTAGTTGTGGCATGCGGGCTCAGTGGTTGTGGCTCACGGGCTCTAGAGCGCAGGCTCAGTAGTTGTGGTCCACAGGCTTAGTTGCTTCGTGGCATGTGGGATCTTCCCGGACCAGGGCTCAAACCCGTGTCCCCTGCATTGGCAGGCAGATTCTTAACACTGCGCCACCAGGGAATTCCCATTACTGGTCACTTTAACTTTAATTACTTGGTTAGGGTGGCATCCACCACATTTCTACATTGTAAAATTACCATTTTTCCCTTAATTAATTACTTAATTACAAAGGGAAAAATGGTAATTAAGTAATTTTCAGGGGAAATAATATCCTGTTCCTCATCAAACTTTCACCAAAGTGCTAGTTTTAGCACTCTGTTAATCTACACATTCCCCTTCCGTCTTTTGCTTTTCCTTCTTGAATTTTTTTTTTTCCACAGAAACCATCTCTTTGTCTCACAGAAATTCCCCCAATCTAGACTTTTCAGGTCATGTTCTCTTAAACTCATTCCAAATAGGCTTTCCCCTACACCACTCTGCTGAAACTGTTCTGGTAAAGGTCACCGATAAAATTCTACTTGCTGTATCCAATGACCAAGTCGTCGGCCTTAATTATTAACAGCTTAGGACGCGATGTAGCTCTCGGTTCTCTGTGAAACATTTATTTCCACGTTGCTTACAGCAGCCACATTCTCCTGGTTCTCCTCCTGCTTCACTGATTTTTCCTTCTCAGTCTCCCTGCTGAGTCCTTCTCATCTCTACAAACTCTCAACTTGGGAATATCCCAGGGCTCTATCCTCAGACCTCTTCTCTTCTCTCTCTATATGCTCTTCATTGGTAACCCCATTTGTCTGATGGTTTCAAAGTCTATCTATATAATGATATCTCCCAAATGTATTTCTTGTAGACATCTCTCCTGAATTCAAGCATATTTGTCCAACTTCACCACCTGGTTTTCTCTAATCGGCATCTCAAACTAAACACGTTCAAAACAGGTCCTGCTCTCTCTCCTTCTCCCTAGATGTGCTCCTCTTGCAGCCTTCTCCATCTCATCTGATGGCAATTCCGTCCTTTCACTTGCTCACACCTGGAACATGGGAATCATCCTTGAGTTTCCTTTTTCTCTCATAACTTATATATGATCTACAGTAAATCAATATTGAGTCTGCCTTCAAACTAGACCTTGAATGCAACTACTTCTCACTAGCTCTTCTGCTACTACTTGGTCTGAGCCACCATCATCTCACTTCTTGATTATTCTAATGACCTCCTAACTGGTTGTACCCTGGCTTTCCTCCAGTTTATTCTCCACACAGCAGTCAGAGTGATCATATTAAAACTTGAGTCAGACCATGCCACTCCTCTGCTCAAAATTCTCCAGAAGCCTCTATTTTCACTCAGAGGAAAAGCTAAAGTCCTTACATTGATTACAAGTCCCTCCACAGTCTGGGCCCTCACCCCTCCTTACCTCTCTATTATTCTCCCTTCTCCAGGTACATGGCCCTCCTTGCTGTTCTTTAAATGTGTTTGGCACTTTCTGCTTCAGGTCTTTGCTCTTGCTGTTTCCTCTACCTAAAACCCTTTTTCATCTGGCATGAGTTTGCAACTTCATTTCCTTCAGGTCTTTGCTCAAATATCTCCTAAGAGGGGCCTTCCTGGACTACTCTGTTTAAAACTGCAGCCCTCCACTACTGCCTATCCCCTTTCATTGCACTATTTTTCTCCATAGCATTTATCAATATCTAATAAAATAGAACATTAGGTCCACAAGGCAGGCATTGTTGTCTGTTTTGCTCACTACTCCATACCCAAATCAATGTCTGGTATATAACAGGAACTCAGGCAACATGTTTTTGTTGAATGAATATTAGATATATGCTTACGATAAGGCCTGACAGTATACACACATTAAAAAAAAAAAAAAGGGGACTTCTCTGGTGGTCCAGTGGTTAAAAATCTGCCTTCCAATGCAGGGGATGTGAGTTCGATCCCTGGTCAGGGAACTAAGATCCCACATGCCACAGGGCCACTAAGCCCATGTGCCACAACTACTGAGCCTGTGGGCCACAACTAGAGAGAAGCCCGAATGCCGCAACGAAAGATTGCATGTGCTGCAACTAAGACCCTATGCAGCCATAAATAAATTAATAAATAATTTTTTTAAAAAGAGAGAGAGAGAGAGAGAGAGCTGAGGGGTGGAGGAGAGAGGTCTGAAGAAACCTATAGAAGAGAAATTGTCCCAAACCTTGTCTGGGGAAAGGGGTTTTTTTTTTGCATACTATAATTCATGACTTCCTTCTGGGAAAAAATGATCATTCCTGATAAGCAATTTCTAAATGACTTTAATGGAATTAAGACTTGTCATAGAAACTAGTTATCCACCCAACCTGATGCCTGTTAGATACACTCTCATTTTTATAGCTCGCCAACGATTATGTAACCCTTCTCTTTTCCTATATAAACTCTTTTCCCTGAGTGAAACCTGAAATTGCCCTCTTGCTGTTCCCTTACAGCTAGACTGTAATAAAGCTTTGAAATATACTCATAACTAAGCTGTCTGAAACTAAAAACCTTTTCAACAGGGATCTAATATATTAATTTACATAGTTTAGATTTTAAAACTATTTACAGATGATATGTTATTACAGTGTTACTAAGTTTAATTCTTTTTAAAAATAAAATGAAAGAAGAAACTCTTCCTTTAAATAAATTACTGTTTTCTATTTACCACGTCTATATGGCATATGTTTTCTATATGTCACGTTTATATTAATCAGTAAAAATTACGTACACGTTTCCTTTCAATATGATTCTCCATGAAGCCCAAACTACATCAAACTAGAAATCTCCGTAGATGAAGAGGAAGTCCCTGAGGCCTTACGGACATAAACTCCAGGAGCCTTATGGGAAATGTAGTCTCTGGTGGATTTCCTCAGCGAACCCTGGGGGGAGGGTCTGGGTGAGTCGCTACTTCCGCACACGCGCAGTGGGGACCTCAGGAAGTGTTTGCGTTCCTCCACGTGTTTCAGTACTGAGCGGTGGGTGAGCTAGAAGGGCTTGAGAGACAGGTGGAGAGCAGAGACCGGCTTCTCAGTTCATGTGAAGAAAGCATAATTGTAGGTAACTCCTATGCGCGGGGGCATTTGGCTCAGAGGAAGCCGAGTAAGGGCCGGGCTCCTTTCTGGCCAGGTCTGGCAGGGGCGTGGCGGGCCAGTCTGCGTTGCTGTGCTGTAGGTAGTGTGGCCCGCGTAGGGAGCCCCCGCCTGTGCGTTGAACCGTAACTCATCTCATTCCACAAGATTTCTGACTCGCCGAAGGCAGTAAACCCCTTCAAAGCGGCGGGGAAGAGAATCAATACAGCCAGTGCCAGACACTGTTAAGCACATTATTTTAAAGTATTGGCATTTGTTTATCACGATGACTTTGTAAGTGTACTCATCGTTTTACAGGGAGGTATGAAGCTGCTTCAACTCACACAGCTAGTTAGTGGAGGAGCGGGTATTCAAACTCAGTGCCATTTTACCCAAATTTCATTAATTTTGCAACATAGTACTTTGCCTGAAACAAAGAGTTAGTTTGTATTCTTCTTGAGGAGTGAATGCTAAACGAACTTCAACTTGTGATCATTGTTATTGAGAGAACTCTTGGTGTCTCTGCAGGAAGACTGTGTAATTGAACCTGAGGGTCCCTCTTGCGTATTCCTGCCTGTTTTAGTTTCCAGCGGCCCTGGTTAAAATCTACAAAAAGCCAACCTAGGGCCACAGGATGGTGAGTTTAAAGAATCGTGGCCCAACGTGAAGGTTCCTGTTGAAGGAGTGTTGCTTCTCCATCAGATTAACCCCGGGAAGAGGCTCTCCTGACCTGTGACGTTTTTACCCCATTTCAGTTGAGACAAGAATCAACTTCTGTCTCTACTATCTAGTGAGAGTAGGGCTTGACTCATGGCATTACATGTAAGTACCATCAAGGACTGTGTTTATGGAGGTGGTGTCCCAAATGTTTGAGGAGAGAGGTGAGAATTACAGAAAATGAAGTATGGGTTTATGTGGTCAGGCTCCACAGGAAAATGAAACTCACAGGAGGAGAATGAGGGTATGGTCAAGGGAAAGAAGAATCAAGAGCTACTACAGAAGAAATTCTGCTGCTTTCCTAAACACATTTATTCAGTCCCCCTCTCTCTCTCTCTCTCAGGCTCTCACAAACACACATTCACACCAGTGCGTTCCCTTCCTCATTGCTTCCTTCACAATTAAGCTGGCTCCTTAACTATTTTAGTTGTCATATTTGCCCTTTGGGGTTATGCTGATTCCCTTTCTCCCCTTACCTAAATGCAGAGCTAGTTTACAGAGTAATCACAGCCTCAAGATGCTAGAAGGACTTTTCGGAGTCTTCTGGTTCTGCTTCTTCATTTTAAGGAGATGGCAGTTGAGTGCTAGAGTCCCACAGCTTGTTAGTGGCTGAGTCAGGCCTGAAATCCAGTCTTCAATTCCCAGACTGTTCTTTTTCCTGCATCACAGTTCAGAAGTTTTGCCACGGGTCTTACCTGGTGGTGCAGTGGTTAAGAATCCGCCTGCCGATACAGGGTACATGGGTTCGAGCCCTGGTCCGGGAAGATCCCACATGCCGCGGAGCAACTAAACCCGTGCGCCACAACTACTGAGTGCCTGTGCCACAACTACTGAAGCCTGTGTGCCTAGAGCCCGTGCTCTGCAACAAGAGAAGCCACCGCAATGAGAAGCCCCTGCACTGCAATGAAGAGTAGCCCCCACTCGCCACAACTAGAGAAAGCCCACGGGCAGCAACGAAGACCTAGTGCAGCCAAAAATAAAAATAATAAAAATTTAAAAAAGTTTTGCTGCACCGCAGCGGCATGCAGGATCTTAGTTCCCTGCCCAGGGATTGAACGGGTGACCTGTGAAGTGGAAACGTGGAGTCTTAACCACTCGCCTGCCAGGGAAGTCCTCTGCATCACAGTTCAGTTGGGCCAAAGTTGCTTAATAAGTTTCTTTTGAAAACATGTAACAAGGAGTTTGAGTCATTCAGCAAATATTTGCTGAGTGTCTGTTGTGGACCAAACACCATTCTGGTACTTGGTGCACCACAGTGAGTAAAACAGAATCTATGTTTTTCATGGAGGTAGAGAAACAAAAATCAAACAGATACACAATCTGTTATTTGATAGTAGGTGCAATGGAGAAAAAGACAGAGTAAGGGTGTACAGAGTGGTGGTGACCGAGAGGGAGGAAGCTCTTTTATCTGAGGTTGTCAAGAAAAGCCTCACTGGTAAGTAACCTGTAAGCAGAGACCTGAAGGAATTTAGAGAGTGAGCTGTGCAGCATCTCAATTTTTCCCTGTGGGAGAACAGCCCAGGCAGAAGAGATGTGCAGAGATCCTGAGTAATCATCCTTGGTATTTTGGAGGAAGAGCAAGAAAGCTGAATGTCTGATCAGTGACAATAGGAGGGTGCTTGAAGGATTGAAGCAGACGAGGTTAGAAGAGGTGGAACCAAGGTGTTGTAGGGCATTATAGACCTTTGTTTAAATTTTACATGTATATCTTTAAACTGTATATATTTACATGTATGTGTATATGTATGTATTTGAAAAAATAATACAGTATAAGCACTTAGAAAGTACAAATATGTAAACAAATAAAATAGAAGTTACGTATGATTCTGCTGTCTTTACAACCCTAAATAACAATTATTTACATTTTGGTAAATAGCTATTATTTATTTGCAGAGACCACCAAGCTTGTGTGTCTCTGTATCTGCATACATATTCTTTTAAAAGGGGAGGGGAGGATCATGATATATATAGATATTTATTTATTTATTTATTTATTTAGCGATAACGCGGGCCTCTCACTATTGTGGCATCTCCCGTTGCGGAGCACAGGCTCCAGACACGCAGGCTCAGCGGCCATGGCTCACGGGCCCAGCCGCTCTACGGCATGTGGGATCTTCCCGGACCGGGGCACGAACCCGTGTCCCCTGCATCAGCAGGCAGACTCTCAACCACTGCGCCACCAGGGAAGCCCCCATGTTATATATTTTAACGTACTTTTTTCACCTACAAATATAAATGGCACCTCTTTCCAAAGCAATATCTTTCTACAGCATCTTTTGTTTTTAATCAACACTGTTACTGGACATTTAAGCTATTGTCTGTGTTTTCATATTATAAGCAATGATATAAAAACATTTTTCATCTCTCCCTTTCTCCCCTTTTTTATTTTTAAAAATAGTCACAGTCTTATTGAGTGCTTACCACATATTGTTCTGAGTGGTTTCCATGTATTCACTTATTTAATCCTCATAAAAATCGTATGATGTGTGTACTATTATCATCAGCGTTTTGCAGATAAGAAAACTGAGGTATAGAGTAGTTAAGTGACTTTCTGAGGGTCATTGCTGCTAGTAAGTGGAGTAGCTGAATTTGAACTAGGTTGCCTGGCTCTAGAACTCAGGCTTTTAATCTTCATATCCATCAATTTTTATTTCTTTGGGATATGTTTCTGGGAGAAAAGAAATCACTAGATCAGAAATTAACAATAAATTGTAATAGATCAATGGGCAGAAATGTATACATCTACCCAAGAGAGACCATCCTTATCCAAGTTTCCTGTGATCATATCAGGATTGAAAATGGACAAGTTGGTCTTTCTATATAACATGGACTTCCCTGCTTATTTGACAGGTCATTCTTCCCCCAGTAGCCTTTTTTGTAGCTGGCACATAGGTACTTATTTCTAGGCTGGAAAGGCAGGGGACTCCCCCTGTCTTGTTTTCGTAGATCGGTGTCCTTTCTCATGAGCCACAGAAAGCGACCAACTTCCAGGCAAGATATCCATCCATCCATATGTCTGTCCATCCATTTATTCATTCAAATTCCAATTTGCTTTCTGGTGAATTTGAAGTGACTTGTAAGGCTCCATATATTAAAGTGAAAAAGTATTAATAGGTAAGAATATAAATGGGAAAAATATAGATTGAAATTTAAATTGAAGAAAAATTAGAAAATTGATATAGAGGCCGTAGGGTCTGCACATACTTTGTAATGTTGAGATGCAAAGTTATGCTTAATCTTGGCAGTCATAAAAACAGGATACCCAATCAGTGAAGTTATTGGCCATGACCTAGAGAATAAGGTATAACAATTCCATAGATAAAGATTTTCCTGGAACTTATCGTGAAAGAAAAAAATTTGATGATTTGTCATAAATGAGTAGCCGTTTTCATATGACTGTTTTTCAGTGTCCCTTTGTGTAAGCAGAATACATGAGGCCAAAACAATGCTCAGTGAACTTAGTATTATCTTATTCCTTCTCTTCCTCTCCCTCTCTCCATATATATGTATGTATACGTATGTATATATACGTATGTGTGTATATGTATACAGTGGGACAGTTTTGTTTTTTTTTTTTTGCGGTACGCGGGCCTCTCACTGTTGTGGCCTCTCCCGTTGCGGAGCACAGGCTCCGGACGCGCAGGCTCAGCGGCCATGGCTCACGGGCCCAGCCGCTCTGCGGCACGCGGGATCTTCCCAGACCGGGGCACGAACCCGTGTCCCCTGCATCGGCAGGTGGACTCTCAACCACTGCGCCACCAGGGAAGACCAGTGGGACAGTTTTAATATGATTTTCTTCTATCACAAATTTTAATTCTAAATCAAGTACATAGTTTTTAGTTATTCTAGGTAACTTACTGCAAACTCTGAACATATGAACATAATTAGAGGAATTGGTCAGAATCCCCTCCACGTGCCCCAGTGGTGCTCACTTCAGGTCGAAGATGAATGTACTATTACAGGGATCAGTGACATTCCAGGATGTGGCTGTGGACTTCACCCTGGAGGAGTGGCAGCTGCTGGGATATTCTCAGAGGAAGCTGTATTGGGATGTGATGCTGGAGAACTTTAGAAACCTCATCTCAGTGGGTAAGGACAACTTCCCTGTGTAACTCAGGATATACTAATAGCACCCTTCCTTTAAGACTTGAGAAACCTGTGAGCATTCTGAAGCATTAGTAAGTTTGACCCTGAATTTTAGTGGTCAAAGAATCTTTTTCTTTGTTTTTGCCATTTCTGTTTGTTTATTTATGGCCGTGTTGGGTCTTCTTTGCTGCGTGCGGGCTTTCCATTTCTCTAGTGTGGCGAGCAGGGGCTTCTCTTCGTTGCGGTGCGTGGGCTTCTCATTGTGGTGGCTTCTCTTGTTGTGGAGCACGGGCTCTAGGCGTGTGGGCTTCAGTAGTTGTGGCACATGGGCTCAGTAGTTACGGCTGCAAGCTCTAGAGAGCAGGCTTGGTAGTTGTGGTGCATGGGCCTCGTTGCTCCTCGGCACGTGGGATCTTCCCGGACCGGGGCTCGAACCCTTGTCCCCTGCATTGGCAGGCGGATTCTTAACCACTGTACCACCAGCTTAGTCCGGTCAAAGATTCATAATCCCCTTTGGGGATCAGGTAGTATGTTTAATGCTTCTGCCTCCCAAATGAAGAAGGGTCTTTTCTGTTCTAAAGCATGTTATCTTCACAGGCCCTAAGACTCCAGGAGGCAAACCCAAATTGTAAGGTAGTCGTTTGTTCCTAGCACTTTGTCCCCAGTTCTGTGTTGTTTCCCATGAACAGGGTGTCCAGTCACCAAAACAAAAGTGATCTTCAAGGTGGAGCAAGGACAAGAGCCATGGATGGTGGAGGGAGAGAACCCACATTGGCGCTCTCCAGGTGAGTCAGAGAAAGCAGGTAGATGGGAGTCTCTGGAACTGAGATCCCAGTTGGTGAGTGAGGGACAGGCACCTCTGAAATACTTTTCAGGAAGCACCTCTTAAAACCACACACGTTTGAAAGTGACTGGGTACACCTGACACAACATCCTCAGATCCCCAGGTGACACCTTCACTTCCACTCTTCCACGTGGCTGCTCTTTCTGTTTCTCAGCTCTTGTGTGGGAGGATGTCCTTCCTCTCCGCTCTGGCTCCTCGCGCTGCCTGTTACATCGAAGTGCTTGTTGGTTCTCTCAGTTCCTAGAATCCTCATTCTTCTTTCTTCCTCACCATGATGGCAGATCTTTCCATACATCTGTTTCTAATAATGTAATCAGATTGTGTTCATTTGAGAAATAAGGAATGAGGTAAGAGTCCAAATTGTTACACTAATAAGGTTCTCCCTTGATGGAAGGCAATCTCAGAAACAGTGAAGAATTCCCTTCTCCATTTTCCCTAACATTATTATATCAGTGGACTTAGCATTTGTAGGGTTTTGAGCAGTGATTATGTTGTTTTGGACACGGTGTGGCACCATAGTAACAGTAGTCAGAGTTAACTTTCTTAACCACACAGTATATAAAGGCAAAAGTTGGTAAAGCCTAGCAGTCCTATGGTTCAGATCCCCAGAAATAATGGAATCTGTATGTGTGGAAACCAAAATGTGAAATTTGAGTTAAAGAGTGTGGTGTCAGGGGCAAAGCAGAGTTTTGGAGGCTAGTACATCTGGAAGGTTGAAAGAGGTTATAAAAAAATAGGATTATTTATCAGGAAAAATTCTTATCAAGTAGTAGAAATGGCTGATGATAGAAGCAAAAGAATTGACATCTGGTCTCTTTTCAACGTTCTGCTGAGCCTCTGTGTTCCTGGGTATGTGTAGGCATTGGAGAATGAATCCTAGCTAGAAGTGGAATTGGAGAACTTTCTACAAATAGTCCTCAACTGTGGCTTGGGTGGCTAGAGAGGATATAGGAAAGTGCCTATAGGTAAAAGGGAGTTAATGGCTTGACAGTTCTTTGGTGGTTGTGTGCAGGATGAGGAAGGAGAAGGAGAAGTGTGTGAAGGAGACTCGGGAGCATCCTAACAGGATAACTTAATTCTTAGATGTTGTAGATTTTGACTCTGGTCAAATTTCCCCAACCCAGTCTAGCTCTTCTCATTTCTCAGAATGCCTTTATCTCCTTGTTCCCCTGGTTACCCTCCTCATTCATTCCTCTGAAATGGCTCTCCCCATTCTCAGAGCTACTCTGCATCCTTGTTAAGAGCCCTTTTTAACTTTCTTTGTCATTGTTATAACATTACTTTGTGCCTGTTTTACCATCTTTCACAGAATGGAAAGTCATATTTATAAATAGAAAAAGGTACTTGTTCTCATTATTGTTTTCTGGAAGCCTCCATTTCAGCAGTTTCTTCTTAATGCCCAGGGCAGGACAAATACAGATTTCTTTTTTGTTTTGTAGTCCAGAATGGGAGACTAGGCCTGAAACCAGAGACTTTTTGCATGTGTGTGGTAGAAAAAAATGCATAATATGAAACTTACCCTCATTGGCAAACTTTTAAGTGTATAGTACAATATGGTTAACTGTATGCACATTGGTGTACAGGGGATCTCTAGAACTTCCTCATCTTGCAGGACTGAAATTCTAAACCCATTGAACAACTCGCCATTTCCCACTCCTCCCTGCCCCTGGCAACCACTACTCTACTTTCTGCTTATATAGGTTTGACTATTTTAAATACCTTATGTAAGTGCTATCATGCAGTTTTTGTCCTTCTGTGACTAGCTGATTTCACTTAGCCTAATGTCCTTGAGGTTCATCCATGTTGTAGCATGTGAAGGATTTCCTTCTTTTTTAAAGTATTATATACCATATTTCCTTTATCCATTCATCTGTCAGTGGACATTTAGATTGTTTCCAACTCTTGGCTATTGCGAATAATGCTGCAGTGAGCACAGGAGTGCTAATATTTCTAGGAAATCCTGTTTTCAATTTTTTTGATAAATACCCAGAAGTGGGATTGCTGGATCATATGGTGGTTCAATTTTTGATATTTTGAGGAAACTCCATACCATTTTCCATAGTGGCTGTACCATTTTACATGCACAACGACAGTGTACCAGAGTTCTAATTTCTCCACATTCTTGCCAACACTTGTTATTATTATTTTTTTAATAATGGACATCCTAACAGGTGTGAGGTGATATCTTATTGTGGTTTTGAATTGCAATTCCCTGATGATTAGTGATGTTGAGCATCTTTTCATATACCTGTTGACCATTTGTATGTCTCCTTTGGAGAAATGTCCATTAAAGTTCTTTGCCCGTTTTTTGCTATTGAGTTGTAAGGGTTCCTTATATATTTTGGATATTAACGACTTATCCAATATATGTTTTTAAAATATTTTTTCCCATTCTGTAGGTTGCCTTTTCACTCTATTAATTGTTTCCTTTTCTTGATGGAAACTTTTTAGTTTGCTGTAGTACCACTTGTCTATTTTTGCTCTTGTTGTCAGTGCTTTTGGTTCCCTATCCAAGAAATCATTGTGAGCAGCAATATTCTGAAGTTTTCCCCTATCTTTTCTTCTAGGAGTTTTATAGTTTCAGATCTTATGTTTAAGTCTTTAATACATTTTGAGTTGATTTTTGTTTGTCGTGTGAGATTGGGGTCCAATTTCACTCTTTTACATTTGGGTATCTGGTTTTCCCAGCACTATTTGTTGAAGAAACTATTCTTTCCCCATTGTGTTGTCTTGGCACACTTCTTGAAGAACATATATGCGTGGGCTTACTTCTGGGATCTCTATTCTTTTCTCTTGGTCTATATGTCTGTCTTTATGCCAGTACCATAAAGTACAGTTTTGATTACTGTAACTTTGTGATGTGGTTTCAAGACAGGAAATGTGAGGCCTGCTGCATTGTTCTTTCTCAAGATTCTTTTGGCTCTTGGGAGTCCTTCATGGTTCCATGTGAATTTTAGAATTGCTTTTTCTTTCTTTTTTTTTTTTTTTAGTTAACTAATTTATTTTTAAATTTATTTTTGGCTGCATTGGGTCTTTGTTGCTGTGCGAGCCCAGACAAGGGCTCGAACCCTTGTCCCCTGCATTGGCAGGTGAATTCTTCTTTTTTATATATATATAAATTTTTTTATTTTATTTATTGATTTTTGGCTGCATTGGGTCTTCATTGCTGTGCACGGGCTTTCTCTAGTTGTGGCGAGCGGGGGCTACTCTTCGTTGCAGTGCGTGGGCTTCTTATTGGGGTGTCTCCTCTTGTTGCAGAGCATGGGCTCTAGGCACGTGGGCTTCAGTAGTTGTGGCACATGGGCTCAGTAGTTGTGGTTCGCAGGCTCCAGAGTGCAGGCTCAGTAACTGTGGCACACAGGCTTAGTTGCTCCTCGGCATGTGGGATCTTCCCAGACCAGGGTTTGAACCCATGTCCCTTGCGTTGGCAGGCGGATTCTTAACCATTGTGCCACCAGGGAAGTCCTGGCAGGATGATTCTTAACCATTGCACCACCAGGGAAGGCCCCTAGAATTGCTTTTTCAAATTCTGCAAAAAATTCCACTGGGCTTGCACTGAATCTGTAGATACATTTGGGTACATTTGGGAAATTTTAACAATAGTCCATGAACACAGAAAATGGAAAATGTCTTTCCATTTATTTGTGTTTTCTTTAATGTCTTTCAGAAATGTTTTGTAGTTGTCAGTGTACAGGTCTTTCATCTCCTTGGTTAAGTTTATTTTATTCTTTTTGATGCTATTGTAAATGGATTGTTTTCTTAATTTCCTTTTCAGATTGTTTGCTTTTAGGGTATAGAAAGACAACTGATTTTTGTATGTTGATTTTGTATCCTACAACTTTGGTGAATTTATTAGTTCTAACAGTTTTTTCATGGAATCTTTAGGGTTTTCTGAATACAAGATCATGTCATCAATGAACAGAGATTCTTTTACTTCTTCCTTCCCCATTTGGATGTTTTTTGTTTCTTTTTCTTACCTAATTGTTCTAGCTAGGACTTTAGTACTATATTGACTAGAAGTGGTCAGAATAGGCATCCTTGCCCTAAAACATAGACTTTAAAAATTTCTTTCTATTACATGATATTGGAAGGAGTAACTGAGAATGTTTCATTTTACTCCTTTTTAGAAGTTATCTGCTTACTTGATGATGAGCTAGAGGGACAGGAAGGAGAAGGAAGCAAAGACAGTTTTTTGAACCAAGGTATGTTCACCTTCAAGAAAACACTGACCAATGAGACAGTCCAAAATTGTAATCTGAATATAAATTTTATTTCTTCAAGAGAAAAACAGCATAAATGTGAATCAAATGGAAAGTGTTTGCAACCTAACTTATACTTTCTTAGTTATAATAAAAGTTATATCATAGAAAACTCTTATGAATACAAGGAATGTGGAAAAGCCTTCAAAAACAAGTTGTGTCTTATTAGACATGAAAAAAAGCACAGAAGGAAAAAAACTTTTGGGTGCAGTGAATGTGGGAAAGCCTTCCAAAAGAAGTCTCATCTCATTAGACATGAAAAAAAGCATACAAGGAAAAAAATAACCTTTGAATGCAGTGACTGTGGGAAAGCCTTTAACAGTAAGGGACACCTTGCAGCTCATCAAAAAATTCATAGTGGAGAGAGACCCTTTGTGTGCAGTGATTGTGGGAAAGCTTTTACGCATAAAGCACAACTCGTGGTCCATCAGAGACTCCACACTGGAGAGAAGCCTTATGAATGTGGTCAATGTGGGAAATCATTCACCTGGAACTCTTCCTTTACTCAGCATGTGAAATCGCACACACCCGAGAACTCATTTGAATGTAAGGAGTGTGGGAAAAGCTTCAAGTACAGTTCATCCCTTTATAAACACTCCAGAATCCATACAGGCGAGAAACCATACCGATGCAGAGAATGTGGCAAAGCCTTTGCAGACTCATCAGTGTTGGTCATGCATCAGAGAATTCATACAGGCGAGAAACCCCACGGGTGCACTGAATGTGGCAAAGCCTTCATCAAGAGATCACATCTCCTTAAACATTACTCAACTCACAGCAGAGCAACAAAATAAATGCAACACATGTGCGAAATCTTTTAACTAGAAGACACATCTTATTCTCCATCAAAGAAGTCATAAAAACAAGGGAGCTTTGTAAATGTGGGAAAACTTAAAATTAGCCTTTTACTGAAGCAGCAAAGAATTCATCATGAGAAAAACCCTATCAGTTGAATAAATGTGGAAAAGCATGTTCTGAAATTCATGTTCTGTAAGTGATATTACTAATTTTATTGAAAAGATTGCAGAAAATTTTGAGCTACAGACAACTTTACAGTAAAACTGAGGAAGTTGTGAAAAAAATTGAATAATTAAGGCATCAGACTGACTATAATTGCATGTGTACACTGCCCCGATTTATGATTTTTACACAATTTATACAAATGTCTGCATTGCTTAAGAAATTTGTATAACCATGGGTTTGAAATATATGCTATGCACATTATACAAAATTTTATCTGTTGTAACGATGGTTGCATAACATTGTGAACGTACTTAATGCCAATGAATTGTACACTTAAAAATGGTTTAGATAGTACATTTTATGTTCTGTATATTTTGATACAATAAAAAATGTATAAATAAAACTTGAACCCCTTCTAAAATTATATCTATTAAGATCTCTGGGAAACACCATCATTGTCTCTTCAAAGCCTAAAATCACCGTATCCAGATTTGCCAAATATAAATGAAATAATACGGTTTATTATGTAGGATGAAGGTCAGTGCTATGAACTTGATCTCTAACCATTTCGTGGCACTTATGAATAGTTACGGCAGTTGTTACTGAGCCTTCTTGAGCCTCCTCTTAAATAATAGTCAGGGACAGTTATGAAGTCTTCTGCTCTGCTCAGCTGAGGACATTGTGTAATATGTTTTCTTCTCTGTGCAAAACGTGTGTGTGTGCATGTGTGTGTATGTGCGTGTGTGTATTTAATCCTGATTAACCGGACACTGAAGAAAGAAAACAGCTGTGTTCTGTATTACTCTAAGCACTTAGTACAGGGAAAGAGGCATTTCTCCAGATAAATAGTCATAAATAAAATCCATCCTATTTTACTGGAGTGGCTACATAAGTAGGAGTGAACCTAAAGCAGTATATAACTGGGGTACTTAGTTTAGAAAAATTAGGTGTCATGATACTTTGTGAGACTTCTGGAAGGAAATTATTAAAATCAATATTATTGATTAAAATAAAATTAAATTGTCTATATTATTATTAAAATCAATTATTACCTTTTTGTTTAGGAAATCGATTCAGAGATATCTCAGGCTTGTTTGGAAATTTCCAGGTGACTACCATAGGTATCATATCAAGCTATATTGAAAAGTGTTTCTGCTTCCTTGAACTTCTTAGCAGTTCTTTTATAATTTGACATTACATAAATTCTGTGTATTCCCTTTAAAGACACATGAACTCACAATGATTTAAGTGAAAAGTCTGTATTTCGCTTTAAGTGTTGCTTGCTAATATGAGTCTTTAAGCCCTTTCTTCAGACTTGGTTGAAGCTTAGGTACTGCATTGAGCTTGAACCTATATTCACAAAATCAGGTTTTCTCTTGTAAGCATAAGTTTTGGGATTATATGTGTGAACTTGGAATTGTTTTCCCTCATTAACATTTTTGCAGGGTGATGATGACAAAGATGTGAATGAGACTGATTTTCTGAATATCCATCAAATCTAAGTGAAGCCTTGTCTTACAGAGTTTTCATTCTGAGACTGTATGCTAATTAAACTTAGGTAGTCACACCAAATCACTTGGCAAACCACAGAAGTATATATGTAAATTAATTGTAAACTCAGGGATCTTTTTTCAAATTTGACTGCCTTTTCTCTCACTTCCCTTTAAAGCCATCACTTTGCCTTATTTAACATTTTCTCTTCCCCTCCTAGCTCTTTCTCAGCTCCTGACTTTAGCAGTAATATTAGTATCTGAGCAAATGTAAAGTTTAAGACAGCAAGAAGACAGACACCCTTGAAGGGTGGGAACTGTCTCATTGCTGCTAGAATGAGTATTTGGTATTATGATCTGAGCTCTGAATTAAACTATTTGTTCCCTTTCTTAATTAATAGAGTAAAATAATTAGCTAAGTATGAACCATAATGAAACAAAATTAAATAGGTGTTTAAAAAGTTGAAACAAAGAAAAAAAATTTTTCTTCTATTTAAACCAAGTCATTGTCAGGCAATAAAACAAAATCATGAATCTCACTAATTCTAATGCATTTCATGGGTCTAGAGCTCACATTTGTGAGATGTGCAGAAAATCATGTCTAATAATAATCAAATATACAAATTATTTTTATGTAAAGTCAAGTGAATTTGAAGTTCTTTTAATGAAACATATATATTTTTATTGAATAAAATAGGATAAGGGGTACTAGACATTTACATATAATTGGAAGACTCTTATATCTGCCAAGACCCTGTTGTTGGTGATTGTTGTGATCACAAGTTATTGTAGTGTTTTACTGTCTTGAACATATTTAATATATTGCTCAATTTATCTTTCTTTTCTTTTTTTTTTTTTTTTTTGTGGGGTGTGTGTGTGTGGCTTGTGGGATCTTAGTTCCCCGACCAGGGATCGAACACATGCCCTCAGAAGTGAAAGTGCAGAGTCCTAACCACTGGACCACCAGGGAATTCCCTATCTTTTTTAAAAAGTTGAGATATAACTGACATGTAACATCATGTTTGCCTCAGGTGTACAACATGAGTCAATATTTGTATACATTGCAAAATGTTCTGCACAAGTCTAGTTAAAATCCATCACCACACACAGTTACTAAAATTTTTTTCTTGTGATGAGAACTTTTAAGATCTACTCTCTCAGCAACTTTCAAATATGCAACACAGTATTATTAATTATTAACCATGCTGTGCATTACATCCCTATTACTTATTTTATAACTGAAAGTTTAAAGTTTGTACCTTTTGACCCCCTTCTCCCACTTTGCCCAGCCCCCACTCCCAGCCCTTGGCAGCCACCAATTTGTTCTCTGTAATCTGTGGGTTTGGGTTTTGTTTTGTTTATTTTACATATAAGTGAGATTATATGGTATTTGTCTTTCTCTGTCTGACTTATTGAACTTAGCAAAATGCCCTCCAGGTCTATCCATGTAGTTGCAAATGGCAGGATTTCCTTCTTTTTTATGGCTGAGTAATATTCCATTGTGTATATACCACATTTCCTTTATCCATTCATCCATCAATTGACACTTAGGTTACTTCCATGTCTTGGCTATCATAAATAATGCTGCAAGAAAACATTTCAAAAAATAACTAGTATGTTTAACATGTTTTCTTTCAACCTCAGACACGTTTGTGGACAAAGTACTTCTATATTTAAAGCTAGAGATATGACCATTTATCTGAAAAAAGAACAATAAAAAGTTATTTTCTCACATTTCCAGACTTCTTTGACACCTGGACTCTGGTACTGGACACATAAAAATTGCTATGTGGGGAGCTTTCTACCACTGACTTCATTCTTTTCCTGTATGACCTCAACCCCAGAACATGATTTTGGCAGGAAGAAAACCAAAATGTTATTTACACTCAGGTCAAATATGATCTTAAATCCCCAGAAGCCCATTTTTCTTCATTGGAAGTCTGTGCCTTTGTCTAGTCCGAAATGTTTGAAAATAGTCATGCATAATGTAAGCAGATTATCCTTTTTCACACCCACCTTCCTTCAAGAATGTTACACTTTGAGATATTTTTACTTTAACTTTTTTCCTTTTAACAGGAACACTGAAATATGCTATTTTTTCTCTGTTTAAGTGTTTATACATGGACATTAGGTTGATTTTTTCCAGTTTGAAGATAGGTTTATTTTATTTTATTTTATTTTTGTGGTACACAGGCCTCTCACTGCTGTGGCCTCTCCCGTTGCGGAGCACAGGCTCCGGACGCGCAGGCTCAGCAGCCATGGCTCACGGGCCCAGCCGCTCCGCAGCATGTGGGATCTTCCCGGACCGGGGCACGAACCCGTGTCCCCCGCATCGGCAGGCGGACTCTCAACCACTGCGCCACCAGGGAAGCCCGATAGGTTTATTTTTTAATGCTTTTATAATACCTGCTTATTAAAATATACATATATATATATAAGGCCAAAAAACTCTCAACGAAAATATCACCTGAAATCTCATTTTCCTGAGAAACCATCATTAACATCAGCCACCCGAGAAGAGTAGGATGCAAGAAATATCGATGAACGAACAAGTTGTAAACAAGTTGGTAAAGCTGAGTTTATGTTGGGTGTAAGTAATTTAAATGATGACTGCTTTGGGAGAGGGCTAGAAATAAGGTAAAATGAATATTCTAGAGAATAAAGTTGGAAAAGTGGGAGGAATCAGGGCTAAAGTGTTATAAAATCCTTGATCTGGGAAAGGATAGAGATACTAACTTTATACCTTGTTGAATATGCATGTTAAAAATTGAAGGTTAACCACTGAAAGAAATAGACTAGGCCACAAATCACTAGAGAGAAAAAGAGAGCTGTAATTCCAATAGAAAACAGGAAAGAAAAACCAAAGCAATGAAGGAAAGGCATGGTAAATAGAAAGCAAAAATAAAACAGCAGGAATGTGTCAAAGTATATCACTAATCACAATAAATGCAAATAGATTAAATCACCTTTCCTAAGGAATAATAACGTTCTATTTTTTTTTTTTTATAAATATGTCAGAAGCACCTTATAACTTACATTGCAAAAGGCAGATAATCAGGTGCTCTCCCTAACCCCAAATCAAAAGAGCTGGTGCCTTTCTGGAGAAAGGAAGGAAGAAAGAAGATAAATTGGTGATATTGTCATGAACTAATACTATCTCTTATAAAAAATGTCTTCTTCATGGGGCTTCCCTGGTGGCGCAGTGGTTGAGAGTCCACCTGCCGATGCGGGGGACACGGGTTCGTGCCCCGGTCTGGGAAGATCCCACATGCGGCGGAGCGGCTGGGGCTGTGAGCCATGGCCGCTGAGCCTGCATGTCCGCAGCCTGTGCTCCGCAATGGGAGAGGCCACAGCGGTGAGAGGCCAGCGTACCATAAAAAAAAAAAAAAAAATTTCTTCAAATAATTTTTTCAAGTCTAGAAATTAGCTAGGAAGGTAGTAAATGTGTTTAATTAGTATAACAGTTACTGCTTTGTTTTGGACAGAGATGGGATTTAGTCTGATTTTTGAGCAAGACGTTTCATAGAGCACAGCAGCAGGAGAAAGTATCTTTAAGATCAGAGCAGCTGTTTCTCTTGCATCAGGGTTCTCTGTCTTCATTATATTTTAATCAAGATGGTAAAAGAAATACTCTTTATTCCTCCTTCTTTTAACCAGAAAGCGCTTAAAACTCCATACTTTTTCAGAGACCACCAGATTGTTTTTTAAAATCCAGGTATAAACTGCATACAAGAAGACTGAAGCAAAATCATACAGAAAGGATGGAAAATAAAGGAATGGAACAAGATCCACTGAGCAAATAATAGAAAGCTGATACATCCTTATTAATTGCTATAGATCAGGAGTTGGCAAACTTTTTCTGTAAAGGGCTAGATATTAAATATTTTAGGCTTTTGTGGGCAATACAGTCTCTGTTACAACTACTTTGCTATAGCATGAAAGCAGCCATAGACACGTAAACGAACGAGTGTGGTTGTGTTCTAATAAAACTATTTACAAAAACAGTGAGCAGGGGACTTCCCTGGCGGTCCAGTGGTCAAGACTCCATGCTTCCACTGCAAGGGGCACGGGTTCCATCCCTGATTGGGGAAATAAGATTCCTCATGCTGTGCAGTGCGGCCAAAAAAAAAGAAAAAAACAGGCAGCAAACCAGAGCTGACCCCTGTTCTGACTGTATACTGATTATATAGCAGTGAGCAAAAAAAGGCATGATGCCAGCACTCAACTCAAAAAATAATAATCAAACACATATATAATAACCCCAGGTATTGATAAGTAAAACATTAAAAAAAAAAATAAAACACCTGTCAGGTGATTGAATTCATAGGAAACTAAGGTGGAGTGGCCAAGGAAGTCCTCTGAGAAGAGGAGACTTTTAAATAGAGACCTGAATGCAGCAAAGGAGGGAGCCTTGAAAGATTGTGCATGGGTCCGGAGGCAAGAGTGAGCCTGGCCTGTGGAGAATCAGCAAGAAGTCCAGTGTGGCTGGAGCAGAGCAGTGAAGGTGAGTTTTGTGCATTAGACAGGTGCCAGAGTATGTGAGATTTCCTTCTGAATGTGATGGGAAGATTTTGAACATTTTTAGCAGAAGAGTGGTATAGTCTGGTTTATTTTTGGAAAGTTCTGACTGTGTGTGGGAAATGGATAGTAGAGATGGCAAGAGGGCAAATAGGGAGACCAGTTAAGAGGCAATTGCCTTGGAGTCCAGACCACAGAGAATGGTGTTTTAGTAGTGGAGGTGCTCTTCTAGGGGCTGGAATGTGTCAACTTTGGAAGCAATGTGTTGTAAAGGGCAGAGCCACTGTCAGTCTGGGTCACTGCTATGGTCTGAACGTTTGTGTCCCACCGCCCCCAAATTCATATGTTGAAAACCTAATAACCAAGGTGATAGTAGTAGGAGGTATGGCCTTTGGGAATGGATTAGGTCATAAGGGCAAAGCCCTCATGACTGGGATTAATGCCTTTATAAAAGAGGCCCCACACACATACCACTGGAACACGCACCCACCCACATCCCTTCCTTCACATGCACACACAACAAACAGACTGCAGGAAATAAAAAGAAGGGAAGCTGTTACACAGCTAAAGAGGCTTAAAGGACAAAAACAAATGCAATGTAAGGACTGTTCACAACCTGATTCAAATACACCAACTGTAAAAAGCCATCTTTGGATACAACCTGAGAAATCTGAATGTGGATGGAAAGTTAGATGATATTAAGGAACAAGTATTCATTTGTGTAGGTATGATAATAGTAGTTATGGCTTTAAAAAATAAGTACTTAGTGATGCAAACTATAGTAATTACAGGCAAAATGACATGATGATTTCTGGTCCTGATTTAAAATTCTCCAGGAAAATAACACACATTTCCTCTTAAATCCCTGTAATTATAACGAGATTGCCAAAATGTTGGTAACTGTCAAAGCTGGTTGATGGGTACATGGAGTTCATTACACTATTCTTTTTTGTGAAGTTTGAAAATGTCTGCGATGAAGAATGTTTTCATTGTTCAGTTATTGATTGGAACTGAATTTAGGAGTTAACGTGGGCACACCTGCCATCTTTATAATATTGGTACTTTCCATTGTGAATATGGTATGTCAGTGCACTTATTTATGTTTCCTTAAAAAGAAAAGGAGGCCCCACAGAGCTTACTAGCCCCTTCCACCATGTAAGGAGGAGTCTGCCACCCTGAAGAGGGCCCTCACCCGACCATGCTGGCATCCTGATCTCAGACTTCCAGCCCCCAGAACTGTGAGAAATAAATTTCTCTTGTTTATAAGCCTCCTAGTCTGTGGTATTTTTTTATAGCAGCCAGAATGGACTAAGACAGTCGCTGACTGACCACACAGAAAAGAGCTACCCACCAACATGGACCAGCTACCCAGACTGTGAAATGAGGAAGAGATAGACTTCTATTTTCCTGAGCCAGTGCATTGTAAGATCTATTTGTTACAGCGGTTTAGTCTATGATAACTAATACACGGGCTGGCATTGAAGTAGTTTAAGGAGACTAATGACCAGGTTACTATTTTTTGAAGGATAACTTAGGCAAGCTGAGAGGCACATTGATTGCAGAAAGCAAGGCCATTGAGTAGAATACTGCAGTAGGCCACATAAGGAATGATGAAGGCCTGAACCAAGACTGTGGTACCGGGAGCTAGAAACTATTATATTTAAAAGATAATTTGGCGGAGGTAATGAACAGGTTTTTTTCATTGACACATAAGTTATGACTGAAAGGTAAATAAACTGGTCAGGGTTTGGTGAATCAAACTACCCCTCAGTGGTGGAAATGTAAATCAACATAACTTTTTGGACCATTAGTTGGTAATGTACATTAAAAGTCTTAAAATGTCATACCATTTACTTATTTTTTCATTTACTTAATAAATTTATTTATTTATTATTTTTGGCTGCCTTGGGTCTTCGTTGCTGCGCGCGGGCTTTCTCTAGTTGTGGTGAGCGGGAGCTACTCTTCGTTGTGGTGCACGGGCTTCTCATTGTGGTGGCTTCTCTTGTTGCGGAGCATGGGCTCTAGGTGTGCAGGCTTCAGTAGTTGTGGCATGCAGGCTCAGTAGTTGTGGCTCGCGGGCTCTAGAGCACAGGCTCAGTAGTCGTGGCGCACGGGCTTCGTTGCTCCTCGGCATGTGAGATCTTCCTGGACCAGGGACCGAACCCGTGTCCCCTGCATTGGCAGGCAGATTCTTAACCACTGCGCCACCAGGGAAGTCCCTGTCATACCATTTAAATGAGCAATTCCTGAATCTGTCCTAAGCAAATGATTAGAAATTTAGTAAATGACTTCAGTACAAAGATGTTTATCACTGTGTTATTTACACTTGCAAAGGTTAGTGTAGTACTAAACCAACCCCCCAATCTACTTAGTGGCTTGTAAGTACAAAGATTTGTTTCTCAGCCATAATACCTGCCCAGGCTGGATAGGCTGGGGCCTCAGCTCCATGTTGCCCCACTCTGGAGCCATTTTGAATGTATTTGTTGTCCGCTGCTGCATAGCAAATTACTCCAGAACTTAGTGGCTTAAAACAAGAAACATTTATTTTGTCGCAATTTCTGTGGGTCAGGAAACTGGGCGTAGCTTTATTGGATCCTCTGGCCTTTAAGACTGCAATCGGGAATTCCCTGGCAGTCCAGTGGTTAGGACTCTACGCTTTCACCGCCGAGGGCTCGGGTTCAATCTCTGATTGGGGAACTAAAATCCTGTAAGCCATGCTGCATGGCCTAGATAAATAAATAAACTTCATTAAACACACAAAAAAAGACTGCAGTCAAGGTGTCTGCTGGGGCTACAGTCATCTCAAGCCTCAACAGGGGAAGGACGTGCTTCCAAGTTCACTTATGTGATGATTGGCAGGCCTCAGAAAATCCATTTCCAAACTTAACTCATGTGGCTGCTGGCAGGCCTCAGGTCCTACCAGGCAGGATACATCAGCTCTTTACCACACAGCCATCTCCAGGCACCACATGGACATCTCACAGCAAAGCAGCTGGCTGCTCTTAAAGTGATTAAGGGAGCAGTGGAGGGTAAAGAGGCCAAGCGTGATGGAAGCCAGAGTCTTTTTGTAACCTAATCTTGGAAGTGATATCCCATCACTTTTGTCATATTCTATTCATTAGAAGCAAGTCACCAGGTTCAGTGCACATTCAAGGAGAGGGGATTACGAGGGCTCGAATACCAGGAGAAGGGGATCATTGGGGGCCATTTTAGAGGCTGCTTGCCACAGTGAACGTTACAATTTCTGGGGCAGAGGGAAAAGAAACATGACAATTTGTGCGCTGGCTCTTAAGAGATTCCTTTTGGAGGTGGCACACATTACTTCTACTCGTATTTTGCAGCCAAACAAGTTACATTGTCACCACTAACTTCCAAGGGATGGGAAATTGCAATCCTACCATGTACTGGAAAGAAGAGGGAACCCAGAATATTTGTGAATAGGGCTTGACTACCATAGCTACAGGTTCAACAATGGGAGAATAGTTTAAATTTTTTTTTTTCTTTTTTTTTGCGGTACGCGGGCCTCTCACTGTTGTGGCCTCTCCCGTTGCACAGGCTCCAGATGCGCAGGCTCAGCGGCCATGGCTCACGGGCCCAGCCGCTCCGCGGCATGTGGGATCCTCCCGGACCTGGGCACGAACCCGTGTCCCCTGCATCGGCAGGCAGACTCCCAACCACCGCGCCACGAGGGAAGCCCTAGTTTAAATTTTTGATACAACCATGTGCAGGATGTTATGTAACTCTAACATGTTAAGTGGGATTTGCCCTTTAGCCTAGGATAGAAACTAGGATTTACAGGTGAGGCATCAAGTACCCCACATTGTAAAAACAGGCACAAATAATTGGGGGTCAGACAACTTCTCTGCTTCCAGGACTTGTTAAAGGGTGACCAAACCGACTTTTCCATCCTCAACCATCTTCTCAGACCTGCACCATAACCACTACAACCTCATGTAACAAGAAGATTGGTCAGAGGGTGGGGATGGGAGTCAGCAGAGTCATGAGTCAGCCCTGACAGAGACTGCCCTGGCATTTCTCTACAAAAATCAAGTGAGGGCTTCCCTGGTGGCGCAGTTGAGAGTCCGCCTGCCGATGCAGGGGACAAGGGTTCGTACCCCGGTCTGGGAAGATCCCACATGCCGCGGGGTGGCTGGGCCCATGAGCCATGGCCGCTGAGCCTGTGCGTCCGGAGCCTGTGCTCCGCAACGGGAGAGGCCACAACAGTGAGAGGCCCGCGTACCGCAAAAAAAAAAATCAAGCGAGCGAGATAGGCTGGGACCTGGGACCTGGGACCTGGGACCCAGGACACTTTACTGGAGTGCTTGCACCTGGACAAACGTCTCCTTGAGCAACAAAGTACAAAGAAACTGTAAGGTACTAAAAATAACTGCATGCATGCGCAGTTGGGGCAAATTATGAACAGTAAGATACAAAAAGGCCAAAAATCAACTGCCACTCCTGAGGTGCCGGGAGCAAAAGCAGGGCACTGCGCATCCCCCCTGCGCTCAGCACCACCAGGGGGTGGGCAGATTACCTCCACCACCCCTCCTGCCGAGCCCCCCATCTGTCCCCAGCCTCACCCCCTTCCTCCGGTAGCGAGCAAGGGAATCTTTCACTTGTTTTCCCTCCCTCATGCTGCAGCACCAGTCTCAATAAAGCCTTGCCTGATTTTCTCATCTGGCCTCTTATCCATTTCTATTAATTAAAGAGCCCAAGGACACGAGTCGGTACTAAGAGATTCCCCCATGTAGATTAGGGCTGCTTGCAAGGAGTGAAGCCTGTATAGAAACAGCAGGGCAGAGGGGCCGCCAAGAGGACACCATATTGAGTACATTAGCC
Organism: Delphinapterus leucas; assembly: GCF_059928025.1. NCBI lineage: Eukaryota > Metazoa > Chordata > Mammalia > Artiodactyla > Monodontidae > Delphinapterus > Delphinapterus leucas. The sequence continues at coordinate 157,749,070 of NC_143129.1, read as the reverse complement.
GGGGGCAGGGGATGGACGCAGAGGATAGGAAGATGTCACACTGGGCCAGGCCTCCCCATCCGAGAACAGTGCAGGAGGGCGGGCTGCACTGAGAGGTCCCTCGCCACCCTGCCTTAGAACACCTGCCTGCCCAGAGGTGCATATGAGGTGACATTCTGGAAAGGACCACTGGCCAAATGAGAGATGCCATTCTCTTTCCCCTTCTCAGCCCCCAACCCCAAGAAACTGAAACTGAGTCCCCCTAAAACCACGTTCCTCTGCTGAGTTTATGATTAATCTCTCTATCCAAAATGTTATTCCCTTTTTTGTCCAACACCCGGGTCCCCTCATGATTGAGGAGTAGCAAAGAAAAGGGGGGACTGAAACTGAGCAGGACCCGTGGGGCCCTCCCAAGCACGAAAGCCTTTCTGTGTCCCCCATTTTTTGTTTGTAGGAAAAAGGTTGCAGCCTCTTAGACCTTCCCTGAGTTCCAAAGGGCAGATTCAAACAGTTACTAATAAGGGGAGTGAGGGAATACAGAAACAATAATGCAGCTTGTATCTCTTAGTTCTACAGGAACTAAGGTCTCCACCCAGGTAGAGGATGGTAACTTTATGCCAAGCATAAGCACATAGACCCCAAACTGGTTGGAACCAGAAGGCTGATGACTGAGATTCCTGGAACACCTCCCACCAACCAATCAGAGGAAGGTCACACACTCTGCAAACATCCCCCCCCACCCCGAAAGTTTCCATATAAACACTCTTCCTCCAAGTCATCAGGGATCGCAGGTCTTTTGATCATGAGCCACCCTGTTGCCCTGTTCTCCTTGCTCAGCCCTGTTTTCTTGGCTCCAAACCCTGGTCTCCAAACCCTTGGCTCCAAACCCTGGTCTCACTGGGCATTGATTGGGCACATGAACTTGGTTTTGACAACAAAGCCAGGCTCCCAAGCGTGAGGGGGAGAAGTCCCAGCGCGCAGTCTCACCCAGCCTGCACACCCTCCCCTCCCCACTCAAACCTCCGTAGTAGGTCGCAAGCTTCTACATGGCACTGTCACTGTAGGATCCCAGGAACTGAAACTAAAAAGTGGCGTTTCTAGCCCTTGGCAAGGCTGAAGGAGAACCCTCCACACGCCACAGCCACGGGCACATGCGATGGAGACAGCGGCGGGAGCGACCGAGGCGGCGCGCCGCGGGGTCTTGTGGGAGACGCCGGGCTCTCTCCGCGCAGGCGCAGTACAGCCCCAGCGGGCTTGGCCCCGGGCCGGGAGACCAGAGACCCGGGACCCGGCTTGAGCCAGGTGAGTCTGGCGGCTCTTGGCAGCGGCAGGAGCTACTTCCGGCAAGACTGGGGTTCAGAGGGGCACTCAGGTTTAAAGGGAAGATGGATATCAGAGGGCCAGAGTAGGGGTGGGATTGAGGGACTTGAAGCCCCAAGTCTGGGGCCCCGGGAGCGATGGTCCCCGAAAGAGTGTGTCACCCGCGATTTGGCTGTGGAGGGTCAGATCCTACCAGGTTCTCTAAAGCAGGCACAGTCACCGGCTCTGCTCACCGCAGACAGGAGCGTTCGTGGAACCCCCCCCTCCCCCCCGCCCCGTGGCTCCAGGATCCCCTCCTCCTTCAGACTCCAGCCTTGGCTTAGCCCCCTGTGCCCCGTTGCTCCCGGCTGTGGGCGCCCCCAGGTCGGGGCTGCGGTCGCAGCATATCGGCGGGGCGGGTCATCCGCGTATCTCCCCCAGAGCAGTGTGTGCGGGCGCTTCCGCCCTCTGATGTCTCGGGTTTCTCCTTCAAGTGTTTGGCCGCCGGCTTTGCAGTCCCGGTGTCCAGAGGTCCCTAGCCGGAGTTCCTCCGTATGTATCCTGGGAGACGCTTAGTGTAACTTTGAGCCCGGCTGGATTTCCGACTGTGGCACTCTTGCTGTTCTTGAGCCCACAGGAACAAGTCATGCTGGTAGGAAAGAAGACTGCAACTCCTCAGGCAGCTGGACCCCATCTTGAGAGGATAAACCTGTGACATGAGGCTTCCTGCCAAAACTACTAGCCAAGACCAGGGTCTGGAGGAGGAAGTGGTTCTGGAGCTGCTGGGGCTGTGGACGTTCCTCAGCAAGGCTTGGGTCAGGTGACACCTTCAGAGAACAGGGAGAGACCGTGGACTTAGAATAGACTGTTCCCCATCTCTTACCTGAGGTGGTGAACAGTCTGTAGTGTGGAGAGGAGAAGGCAACGTAGGGCAGGCTGGTTGAGGGAATGGTTCGGGTGAGGCTGGCCACTCTGGGGGCTGCAAGGCAGGCTTGTCTCATGGCTCCTTTCTTTTCCAGCTTTGCCTCCTTAACTCCTTTACCTTGCTGAGGAACAAGAGATGACCAGTTCCCAGGTGAGATGCATATTTCCTTTCTTGGTCCCGGTATACATACTCTTGAAGAAAAGGAGAAGGAAACACATTTATGGATGTGCTGGATATACTCAACATTGACTTTTTCTTTTGATACTCACAACAGTTGTGAGAAGTGGACATTATTTCCATTTTGCAGATGTAGCAGCTGGCTCTGTGAGGTTTAGAGACCTGTCAGGTTCACCAAGCTATGAAATGGTGGAGCCAGATTTGTCTTTAGGCCCATTGCCTATGCTGTACATGTCAGTGGACAAGTCTTCTCATCCAGGGACTGAGCCTGAATTGTGCACACCTTGAGGGCTGGGCCTAATCTATGAAATGAAGGACTCTGAAAGGAACGCACTTTCTTGCCTGGTGCCCTTCTTTAGGTTAGGTCTCTTCTCTCCCTAACATGTTGCTCATTCATTTATCTACTTCGTCATGGCTGCTCTGTGCTCATTTATTTGTAAGAGCAAAACAAACTGACTTAGATACAATTCTTACTTCAAAGTGTGTGGTTTCTTTGGGGGAGATTAATATGTACATGTATAAAATAGTGATTATTACTCACATATACAATGAGTAATATGAAAAGAAGCCACTCTTAAGTGTCACTTTGAAGACTGCACTCAGTGATAACAGTGCTAGAGGAGGGGAAAAAATCAGTGTGCACTGGGGTGATTGAGGAAGACTGAAGGAGGTGAGCTAGAGAAAATTTGAGTACTACAGGTTTCCTCCGCTATCTGAAAGTAGGGTGTTCCTATGAAACCTTTCCAAAGCCGTATGGTGGAAAGAAGCAATTACTTTAGGACACATCTTGCTAATGGATGCACAAAATAAATCGAGATAAAGCACAGATGCTCACAGACACAGTTCAAAGTTATGGAAGCTTCATGCTTAGTGAAGTTCCTGGGGAAGAAGTTTGGCAGTGCCACTCTAGCAGCCCTGGGTATGTGCTGCCTCTGTAATGACTCTTTGCAAAACAAGTGCTGAATGGTTTTTTTGATTTTTGTTTTTCTTCATGAAAGTGAAAATGCTTTTCAGATTTCTTTCTGTTAGCGAAAACAGGTGCTAATGTAGGTCTTAATGTAGGTCTTTCATGAAAACCAAGTGGCAGATAGCAAGGATACCTGTATATGAACTTCCATACCTCTTTCAAGTCTTTACTGTTTTTTGTTGTTTATAATTGCCTTATGGCCTAGTTTATGATCAATTTTTACAGTGTTTCATGTGTGCTTGAGTAGAATGTATATTCTCTAAAGGTAAGTGGGTAGGTACCAACTTTTTTTTTTTTTTTTTTTTTTTTTTTTTGCGGTACGCGGGCCTCTCACTGTTGTGTCCTCTCCCGTTGCGGAGCACAGGCTTCGGATGCGCAGGCTCAGCGGCCATGGCTCACGGGCCCAGCCGCTCCACGGCATGTGGGATCTTCCCGGACCAGGGCACGAACCCGTGTCCCCTGCATCGGCAGGCGGACTCTCAACCACTGCGCCACCAGGGAAGCCCCTGTTGTTTTGTTTTTAATATTTATTTGGCTGTGTTGGATCTTAGTTGCGGCACACGGGATCTTTCGTTGCAATGCGTGGGCTCTTTGCTGTGACGTGCGGGCTCCTCTCTAGTTGTGGCATGCGGGTTTTCTCTTTAGTTGTGGCTCTCTAGTTGAGGCCCACGAGCTCAGTAGTTGTGACACGTGGGCTTAGTTGCTTCTTTGACTAGGGATCTCGAACCCGCATCCCCTGCATTGGAAGGCAGATTCTTTACCACTGGGCCACCAGGGAAGTCCTGGGAGATTGTTAAATTATGATATAACCATGAGAAGAGCCACTATATAGCCATTAACAAGGTATAGAAGAATATTTACTAATAGGGGAAAATGTTCATGATATTTTAATTGAAAAATGTTTTTAAAAGTTGTAAAGAATATCCCCAAGTTTTAAAACTTACATATATATGCCAAAATGTAAATAGTAGTTATTTGGGGGCAATATGATTATATATTTTATATATTTTTTTGTAGTTTTCTCTTATCTTCCATAATAGCACTTTTGTTATCAGAAAAAAATAGCAAATGAAATGTGATTCTCATTGCGAGAGTGGGAGGGAGGGGGTTATTTGAAATGTGTGTTGTTTTATCAAGTTTTCTTTCCATAGATGAATGTTAATTATGTCAGTACATACCCTAGGAAAAAGTTATAATTTGTGTCTAGCCTAGACATACAAGCCAGCACTTCGTCAAACTAGTGGGCTAGATTAGAGACTCAAAGTTGCCACTGCATTTTTTATATTATATAAAAAGAATATGCACTGTTTAGAAAAAATCCTCAGCCAAGTGAATAAATAGTACAGCCATATTCAGACATTTTACAAACAAGGAATATGAAGAAGAACCAAAAAATGTATTTCTTTACATGAGATCAAATAGATCATAGGCTTAGAGGTTTCATTTATATCAGCAGCTAATTTATGTGTGCCTGTACTACTTACTCACTGTGTGTAGGATCATTATAGATGTGAGACGTTGCAACACTGCAAGTGATTTTTCAGCACAATCTGTAGTGATACAGCCTTAAATACACTTGATGTTGCTTCTTCAATAGCTGAAATAAAACCTAGGGTTGGGCATTAAAAACTGTGGTTTTAGGCATTTATAATGACACATTTCTACTATATTTAAGAATAAATTTTAGAAAATGACAAAATTTAATTGATGTGATCATTCATTATTCATATCTGGTTAAATTTGTAAAACAGACTCCTTTACAAATATTTTCAATCTCCCAATATTTAAGACCAAGTCAAAATATTATCATTGCATATTGATAATCTGTTATTCTCATCTGGGTTTATGTTTTGTCTGTTTATTTCACTACCTAGACCAATGTCCTTTATTGTTTTTTTTTTTTTTTTTGCGGTACGCGGGCCTCTCACTGCTGTGGCCTCTCCCGTTGCGGAGAACAGGCTCCGGACGCGCAGGCTCAGCGGCCATGGCTCACGGGACCAGCCGCTCCGCGGCACGTGGGATCTTCCCGGACCGGGGCACGAACCCGTGTCCCCTGCATCGGCAGGCGGACTCTCAGCCACTGCGCCACCAGGGAAGCCCCCAATGTCCTTTAAAAGTGTTTTTAGGGACTTCCGTGGTGGTCCAGTGATTAAGAACCCATGCTTCCAGTTCAGGGGGCGCGGGTTCAATCCCTGGCTGGGGAACTGAGATCCCGCATGCTGCATGGTGCAGCCAAAAAAAAAAAGTGTTTTTAAATTAGAATTTGATTTATTTCATTAAATGCTATTTTGCCATCCTGTGAGATGGTCATGTGGATTTTCCTTTTTTACTTGTTATGATTATGTATGTTAATAGATTTTCTAATGCCAGCTGTTATCAGGCTAAATTCTTAGGGTCAAATAAACAAAACATTAGCAGTGTCTCTTTATTCAAGACCAACTTGAATATTTCACCTTTACAGCCAGTTCCTAAAAGCTTCTCATAATTAAGAATTGAAAATTAGTACTACAGTGTGAACATGCCTAATTACTGGGAATTTATTTTCATCAACTTTGTTTCTGAAGTTGCTATATTTCTAGACTTAGAAATTTTCTGTTACTTGACTGCATTGCAGTGAATGCTCTCTATAGGAAATAAGTTTGTGATGATTGAGAAACAGAATTAAGACAGTGGATAGATATCCAGAACATAAGTCTTAAGTGTGCCTTTGAGTCACATAATATATAGTCTTAGAAAATAAGTTACAGTTATTGTAGACTAAGCATTAATGATGTTGATGTTTGAATTTCAAGACTGACAGATCACTAGTAAACTATTTCAAAGCTTTATAAAAGACATTGAATTTCATTCTTAGAGTTTTCCCACGATACAACTTAATCTTTCTTCTTAGAACCATAATAAATACAAATAACCACACTAAAAGATCTATCACATCCTCATTCATATTAGACTTTTTTTTAAGTTGAGGTATAGTTGAATTACAATATTGTATTAGTTTTAGGTGTACAACATAGTGATTCAAAATTTTTATAGATTATATTCCATTTAAAGTTATAAAATATCGGGTATATTCCTGTGCTGTACAATATATCCTTGTAGCTTATTTATTTTATTCATAGTAGTTTGCGCCTCTTACTCCCCTACCCCTATTTTGCTCCTACCCCCTTCCCTTTCCCTGCTGGTAACTACTAGTTGATTCTCTATATCTGTGAGTCTGTTTCTGTTTTGTTATATTCATTCATTTGCTTTTGTTTGTCGTTTTTTTTTTCAGATTCCACATATAAGTGATAACATACAGTACTTGTCTTTCTCTGTTTGACTATTTCACTAAGCATAATACCCTCTAGGTCCATCCATGTTGTTGCAAATGGCAAAATTTCATTCTTTTTTATGGCCAAGTAGTATTCCATTGTGTGTGTGTGTGTGTGTGTGTGTGTGTGTGTGTGTGTGTGACATCTTCTTTAGCCATTCATCTGTTGATGGACACTTGGGTTGCTTCCATATCTTGGCTATTGTAAATAGTGCTACTATAAACATTGGGGAGCATGTATCTTTTCAAATTAGTGTTTTCCTTTTCTTTGGATATATACCCAGGAGTGGGATTGCTGGATCATATGGTAGTTTTATTTTTAGTTTTTTGAGGAACCACTGTTTTCCACAGTGGCTGTACCCATATTAGACTTCTTTACAGTGCAGTGATTGGAAAGGAAAGCACTAGCTTTTAAGTAATCTCATAAAATCATTTTCAGTTCATAGGACACCTTCCTGTCTATTCCCAAAACTGCCAATTCTTATCAAGGGCATTTTAATACCTAGCCACTCTGTTCAGGTGTGGATGCAGCTATATTTACACTTGGTGGTTAATCTTTAAGATAGTCTAAGAATCTACAAGCTTGCTTGAAAATAGAAATGATATCTTCCTAATTAAATGTTTAAAGGTGCTGGGCTTCCAAAAAGAATGATAGATCAAAGAATCCTTGGATTTGTTTAATAATAAAGGTATCAGTTAGCCTGGCTAATTAGCCAGTGTCACATGAACTTTATGTTGAAATATAACTTTGAAATGAAATGGAATAGAACTTGGCTTTGTAGATAAATAAGTATATAAAGAATATGGACATTTCCAAGTATGTATCTAAAACATATTTAACACTGTGGGTCTGTATATGTTGGTGGAGAGTGAGGGAATGGGAGTAGTTAAGGCTGAAATACAAGTTTTGGGCAACTGGGTGAAAGGTGATAGTCTTCACTGAGATAAGGAACAGAGGAGATGGAGCCTCTGTGTTTCTGTGTGTGTTTTTGTGTGCAGAGGGGAGTTAGAAGACAGTTTGAAGCACCTGTCGGACATCCAATTAAAGAAGTCTAGAAGGTAGATAGATATCAAGGTCTGAGACAGACCCAGGTGAAAGATACAAATTTATGAGTTGTCACCATGTATATGGTCATTAAAGTCATGGGCTTGGTTGAGGTCATCCAGCTGATACGTGAGAAGAGAAGAAAACGAAGATAACCAGAGAAGAATCTTGAGGAACACAAATATTAATATTTAAGGAATGGGCACAAAAAGAGGAGCCAGAGTAGAGATTATGTTGCAGGAAGGCAGGATGGTATAGACCAATTAGGAGGCAGAGGTGAGGTCATGGTGGCTCAGAATAAAGTGGGGGCAGTGGAGGTAAAAGAGAGATTTTAAAAGATTTAGTGACGGATCATGTGAGGGATGGGAGAGAGGAAGTCAAGGATGACCTCTTTTTTTCTGACCTAAACATCTGGGTGGTTGGAGGTGGGGTTTCCTGAGTTAGAGAGCACTGGGAGAGAAGCAGTTTTGGAAAGGAAGATAAAGTCAGAACTGAGCATGTTGATTTAGATGTCTTTGAGACATCCAAATAGATATTTCTTTCACTTGGTAGAAACTGATTGATTACCTACTGTAGATCAGGCACTATGCTTCACACTGGATGTTCACCAGGGAGATATTTGGGTCTGGAACTCTAGGTATAGCTTGAGGTCTTGGCTGCCAAAGTACATTTGAGAGTTGTCAGCATTCAGTTGGCGTTTCAAGCTATCAGAATATATGAGATCACATAGGGAGAGTGAGAAGAAGGCCTAGGATCCAACCCAGGAAACCCGCACATTGACCAGGAGAGAAGGAGATTGAGAAAGATTGACCAGAGTGTTAGGAGAGTTAGGATACTATGATATCCAGACTCTCGGAGGAGTTTTGAGGAACACCATGTGGTCAACAGGGCCAAATAATGCCAAGGAGTCAAGCATAAAAAGGATTGAAAACTTTCCATTGGGTTTATCAGCAGGGAAGTCATTAGTTATCTTATGAGGATGAATTTCTAGAATTGGAAATGCTGGATCAAAACATATGTTTGATAAATACTGCCAAATTGTTCTCCAAAAAAGTTTATACCAATTTATACTCCTTCCAACAGTATATGGGGGTATGTGAGTTCTCATACTGTCACTGGTAGTGGGTATTATAAGTCTTAATCTTTGCCCCAAGGATAGGGGAAAATAATGCCTCGTTATCTGAATATCCATTTCTTTGATAATTTGTGAGGCAGCATGTCTTTTCATGTGTTTATTGGTAATTTTCTTTTCTTCTTGAAATTACTCAGATTATTTACCATTTGTCCATTTTTACCGGGAGCATTTTATTTTTTTTAATTGATTTTTAAGAGCTCCTCATATTATTAGGGTTGGTGAGCCTCTGCAAAAGATATACATATCTTTAAAAATTTTTTATTGTTCTTTAAATTATTCTTACAGCTTAGGACAAAATTCTGAAGTCCCCTTTATACTGTCTACCTTTCTCAGTGTTGCCAAGTTTGTACCCTTTGTACCACGGAAGCTGGTGTAGATGTTTGCTCACTGAAGAGGAATTACTGTTCATTGGTGTCTTAGGAACATGTTACGTTCAAGGATGTGGCCGTGGACTTCACCGAGGAGGAGTGGGGGCAGCTGGACCCCGCACAGAGGGCCCTGTACAAAGAGGTGATGCTGGAGATCTATGGCAACCTGGTCTTAGTGGGTGAGGACAACTGCTCTTTGGAGAATTTTTGTTCCCTTGGTTGTTTAAAGCTGTGAGCTCTTAAAGTGTTTAACTAGGTGAGGGCTTGAGATTCAAATATCAGAGTGTCCAAATCACTATTGAAGAAAGAAAAATATTGCTACTAAGTAAAAACTTGAGTTCCCCCTCCGCCATTTATATTTCTTTTTTTTTTTTGAGGTGAAGTTCACATAAAATTAACCATTTGAAAGTGTACAATTCAGTGGCATTTAGTACATCACAATGTTGTGTAACTAACTCCTCTATCAAGTTCCAGAACATTTTCATCACCCTAAAAGAAAACCCCATACCCATTAAGCAGTCACTCCCCATGCGCCCCTCCCTGTAATTACTTATTTAATTAGAAAGGTATTAAAACAAAATATACTGCATATAAAGTAAAAAGTATCTTTCAGACTATTTTCTATTTATATTACGTATAAGCAGACAGAAAATATATAAGCTCACAGATACATATTTGTGTATTTATCTGTTTATGTTATAAAAATTAGTTCTGCAACTTTCCTTTTAGTTAGTAACATATGTTAGATATCTTTACATGTCAAAATATTTAGACCTAGCTCAGTCTTTTAACTGGCTATATCATATTCCATTGTATGATGTATTGATATACTGAAATTAATTTTTTTAAATTTATTTATTTTTGGCTGAGTTGGGTCTTTGTTGCTACATGTGGGCTTTCTGTAGTGAGCGGGGGCTACTCTTTGTTGCAGTGCACGGCCTTCTCATTGTCGTGGCTTCTCTTGTTGCAGAGCACAGGCTCTAGGCATGCGGGCTTCAGTAGTTGTGGCATGCGGGCTCAGTATTTGTGGCTCACGGGCTCTAGAGCGCAGGCTCAGTAGTTGTGGCGCACGGGCTTAGTTGCTCCGCGGCATTTGGGATCTTCCCGGACCAGGGCTTGAGGCTGTGTCCCCTGCCTTGGCAGGCGAATTCTTAACCACTACACCACCAGGGAAGTCCCTTGCATAGTAGTTTCACTGAGTAGAGACCTTTAGATTCAAAATCATTTTCCCTGAGAATGTTCTAGCCATTGTATCTTTGTTTTTAAGCCTCGGATACTGCTGATTCTGATCTGATTCATTCGTTTAGTAATTTTCTCTGTCTTATTTTATCTTATTTTTGTTTGTTTAACCTGTTTTTCTTGTCCCTCCCTTCTTTGGAATTTAGGAATTTTACCAGGATGTGCCTAGCTAGGCAGTCCTCCCCACCACCCCCCCACCCCGTAATTATATTTGCCTGTCATTGAGCCCATTCATCTCTGAAGCCTTCAGCTCATGGGGAGTTTTCCCTTGATATTTCATGAGATTTTGTTGAGGGAAAAAGAGGAAAAGCTTTAATTTATTCATTTCTACTTTTTATATTCCATGTCCTCCCTTTTCACGAGTTTGTTTTTTTCTTAATTTTTATTTATTTATTTTTATTTTTGGCTGTGTTGGGTCTTCGTTTCTGTGCGAGGGCTTTCTCTAGTTGCGGCAAGCGGGGGCCACTCTTCATCGCGGTGCGCGGGCCTTTCACTGTCGCGGTTTCTCTTGTTGCGGGGCACAGGCTCCAGACACGCAGGCTCAGTAGTTGTGGCTCACGGGCCCAGTTGCTCCGCGGCATGTGGGATCCTCCCAGACCAGGGTTCGAACCCGTGTCCCCTGCATCGGCAGGCAGACTCCCAACCACTGCGCCACCCGGGAAGCCCCATGAGTTTTTATTTTGACAAATTTTGGACATCTTTGTCCCCCCTTGTTTTTCCTTCCTTTTGTCCTTGGAATCATTGGTTTAGGTTTAGCTTGCTTGCTGATAGTCTTTTTTCCCTCAAGACTCTGAAAATATTGTACTATTGTCTTTGGTCAGTCTTAGTCTCTTTTCAAGGGAGTAACTTGTTTTGCTTTTTTTTTTTTTTTTTTGTGGTACGCGGGCCTCTCACTGTTGTGGCCTCTCCCGTTGCAGAGCACAGGCTCCGGACGCACAGGCTCAGCGGCCATGGCTCACGGGCCCAGCCGCTCCGTGGCATGTGGGATCCTCCCAGACCGGGGCACGAACCCATGTCCCCTGCAGCAGCAGGCGGACTCTCAACCACTGCGCCACCAGGGAAGCCCTGTTTTGCTTTTTTAATGTTTTGTATGCTTATGTTTTCTTGATCCTTGAAGTTCATAAATTTCATCCTGGTAGGTGTATATGTTAGTTTGTCTTTTTTTTTTTTTTAGCACTCCTAATTGGTCCTGGGAAAATAGTTTCAATCTAAGAGAATCAAGTTCTCTTTCAGACTAAGTACATTCTCATTATTTATTATTATTATTATTTCATATTCTTTCTTCTCTCCTTCTGAATCTCTTATACATATAATATATAGGAGCTTCAAGATCATAATTCCACTTTTAAAATCCTTTCCTCTGAGTCCTAGTAGAACTCTTCAAGTTGATCTTTTTCTTTTTAAAGAACTTTTATTTATTTATTTATTAAAATTTTATTTAGTTTTGGCTGCGTTGGATCTTCGTTGCTGCGCACAGACATTCTCTAGTTGTGGCGAGCAAGGGCTACTCTTTCTTGCAGTGTAGGCTTCTCATTGCAGTGGCTTCTCTTGTTGCAGAGCATGGACTCTAGATTTGCGGGTTTCAGTAGTTGCAGCATGCGGGCTCAGTAGTTGTGCAGCGTGGGCTCAGTAGTTGTGGCTTGCGGGCTCTAGAGCGCAGGATCAGTAGTTGTGGTGTACCGGCTTAGTTGCTCTGCAGCATGTGGGATCTTCCCAGACCAGGGCTCAAACCCGTGTCCCCTGCATTGGCAGGCGGATTCTTAACCAGTGCGCCACCAGGAAGTCCCATCTTCAAGTTGATCTTTTAATCCACTAACATAGTTTCTTACATTCTCCAGTCTGATATTCTATTGCTTACAACCTCCATTGAGGTCTTCTAACTTGATGGTCATATTTTTTCATCATTGTAAACATTTTCTCATTCTTAAAGCATCCCCTTTCCCACACAGGTAAGAAACTTTATAACTGTGCCAAGTGTGGCAAGAGCTTCAGTCAGAGCACAGACCTTCGCATCCACCAGAGAGTCCACACGAGAAAGAAACCTTTCGTGTGCGATACATGTGGCAAAGCCTTCAGTTATAACAGGAATCTTCACGTGCATCAGAGGGTCCACACAGGAGAGAAACCTTTTAAGTGCGAGGAGTGTGGCAAGGGCTTCCATTAGAGCCCCAACCCTCGCATCCACTGGAGAGTCCACACTGGAGCAAAACCGTACAAATGTGAGGAGTGTTGTGAGAGCTTCAGACAGAACCTAGACCTCCAAGAGCATCAGAGGGTCCACACAAGAGAAACCATTTCAGTGTGAAACCCTTAAAGTACAAGCTTCCGTGCTCATCAGAAAGTCCACACAGGAGAGAAACCTGTAGGTGTGAGGAGTGTGGGAAGGATTTCGATCACAGTGAATCTTCACGTTCTCCAGAGAATGAAACTGCAGATGTGATGGGTGTGTGATAAGGGTTTCTTCAGTTAGAGCTTAGATCTTCGAGTTTATCTAAGAATTAATACAGGAGAAAACCCATTTATATGTGCTAAGTGTAGTAAGGGCTTTGGAAAGAGCACTAACCTTGAGTTCCATAAGTCCCCACAGGAGAGCAATGTTACAAATGTGCAAGTGTGGTAAAGGGTTTCTTAAGAACACAGAGCTTCTCTGCAGAGCGTCTACGCAGGGGAGAAACCATTGATTTCAGTGTCTGTGGTTGGGGCTTCCGTTACAGCACAAACCTTCATGCACATCAGAGCCCATGCGTGGTAGAGACCCTGTGTGCGTGAGAAGCGAGTCAGGCCTTCACATCCATCTGACTCCACATGGGAGAAAACCATGCAGGTGTAGGTGTGTGCATATCTCCCCCTTCCCCAGAGAGCCTGTTTCTACCACGATTCTGGCAGCTCCAAGAGAGGGCAGCTGCGTGTGCTTTGCTCGCCATTGTGTCCCCAGCTCCTGGCACAGTGCCTGGCAGGAGTAGCCACCTAGTAAATATTTGTTGAATGAGAATGCATGTGGGAGAGAACCCCTGTTTGTGTGATAGTGGGGTAAGGACTTCAAGGTCAACATGTTGAAGCCTTTTTAGAAAGTGTGTTCGCAGTCAGATCATGGGTTTTGTCCTGAGTTAGTCCCTGCAGGAGAGAAGTCCTGTGAACCTGATGAATATACTAATGGACTTAGAGATAAATGATCAAATTATTAAATCGGTGTAGTAAATTTAAAAATACATGTCTTCAGCATAAGAATCCACACCTCCAAAACTGTATCAGCTGTGAAAATACTTTAGTCAAAACTCATACATTAAAATGTGTATCTATTCGGGAAAAAAAATCCTGTGTATACCCTAATGAAGTTATGTGTCAGGCTCTGGACTGACCACCTCCGCATAAGGTGGACTCCACCAGAATCTGGTAGCAGTAGCTCTTCTTTTGTTTTATATTTCTTCTCAAAGAGGTTTATGTTAGACATAACCAATGAGTTATCCAGGGCCAAGGATTAACAAGGTCTTCCTTTTGGGAGAGATGCCCCTTACCTGGCAAAGTGCCCTTCTAGGCTGGAAGCCTCCTGGCCCTGATTGAGTGTCTGCCTGCCCATCATGTCATCAGGCTGCTGGGAGCTTTGCACCATGGATTGTAGAAATTCCCAGGTGAGGCATGTTCAGGGTAAATGTCTATAGAAGAGATAGCTAAAAAAAAAGGGGGCTGGGTCAGGGTTTACAGAGGGGAGTTAGAGGAGAGGAAAGCAAGTCTGAAATGGTAGGGCATGCTTAGAAGAAAAAGGAAAAGAACAGTGCCTGGGAGGTAGTTGGGAGGGGTCATAGGGGTGGGAAGCCCCAAGGCTTCTCCTAAGTCTCCAGCAAGTGTCTCAACCTCCAGTACAGGGCTCTCCTTGGAGATCTATGCTAACCAGAGTGTGGTCTGTAGTGGGTAGAGATGGACCCCAGTGGCATCAGGGCCAGTTGGGGCCAGAGGTGGAAGAGCTGCTGTGAGGGCCCTTGGAAGGCAACTCTATGCCCCATCATTTCCCCACGTGGCCCAAGTCAGGCGGGACCATTATCCCTCCAATAGAAGGAAGAATCATATATGCAGGCAATAATAAGCTTGACCCCCTTCAGGAGGCATAAATTAACTAGAGAACAGCCTGGGGGTCTGGCAATGAAAAGGGAAGACCTGGACCAGTGGAGGTTATGAAAAGGTCAGTGACCCAGTGTCATCTCTAAATCTGGGTAGGGAACAGAGAAAGTTGGTCAACATTTCCACTGAGTCCTTCACCTAAGAGCAATGTATTTTTCTGCATCCCCACTAAACAGCCATTTGGGGGTTAGAAAGGCTTTGGGGCTCTTTAGGAGGACTGCCAGTTGAGCTGTCCAGGGACCACTGGCCTAAGTTGGGAAAGGGGATGGTATCCCTGAGGACTGTGATGGCACCCAAATACCACTGAATGAAGGTTATATTAATAAAATTCTCACAACACGGAGGTTTTATATTAGTGTCTTTTCCTTCTTCCTCTTTCTTTTTCCTCTCTGTCTCTTCCCTTTTATTTTCGTTCTCTCTGTTTTTAGATTTAAAAAATATTTTAAGTACAAAATATTTCAGATATACAGAAAAGTTCAGAAAATGTAACAGCTATTTTCTCAACTGACATTAAGTAGATGTTAAATGTTTTGCCATAAGAGCTTCAGGTTTTTTTTTTTTTTTTTGGTATGGAAAAAAAAAAAGCAACAGATACAACTAAAGCCTCATGCTCTATTCTCTCAACTCTGCTCAGAGGTAACCATTATGCTTTAGTTACTATGTGTTGTTCCTCTGTATGTTTTTGTTTTTTTTATTACCTGTATGTCCATGGTATCTTAAATTTTTACATAGATATCATCATCTTTTATATTATCTTTTTGCAATTTGCTTGATTCACCAAACATTACAGTTTTGATTTTTTTTTTTTTTTTTTTTTGTGGTACACGCGCCTCTCATTGTTGTGGCCTCTGCTGTTGCGGAGCACAGGCTCTGGACATGCAGGCTCAGCAGCGGCCATGGCTCACGGGCCCAGCCGCTCTGCGGCATGTGGAATCCTCCCGGACTGGGGCACGAACCCCCATCCCCTGCATCGGCAGGCGGACTCTCAACCACTGCGCCACCGGGGAAGCCCTGATATTTTTTTATGCTAATGTTTTAGAGCAAAGTCATGGATTTTAACTTCTATTATGTTCTAAGCTATCAGACAGGTATTCTTTTCAATAGATTATTTGTATATCCCTGTGCCAGTAACACATTTTTGAGTAATATAGCTTTATAGTAATTGTCTTAGCTATTTAAAACCCTTTATTTTTTCATATAAATTGTAGGATCAGCTTGCTAAAATTTTTGAAAAAATCTGTTGGATTAGGATTTTGGGAGTTTTGTTTCATTTTCTCTCATTTTGTTCTTTCCATTGGATTATGTTTTCTTTCTTCTCCCTTTATTTACCTCTACAAGATTAGTATTTACATTTTATCTCCTTTTGTTTTATGTTAACTTGCATAACTGTTAAATTAAGCCCCTCCTTAACAAGATAGAACAGAACACTAACTCTACTCCTCTCATGTTACATGTTATTTTTGTATCAATACATGGTTTTAACTTCATCATGGTTCTTTTTGTTGGTTTTTTTTTTTGCGGTATGCAGGCCTCTCACTGTTGTGGCCTCTCCTGTTGTGGAGCACAGGCTCCGGACGCACAGGCTCAGCGGCCATGGCTCACGGGCCCAGCCGCTCTGCGGCATGTGGGATCTTCCCGGACCGGGGTACGAACCCGTGTCCCCTGCATTGGCAGGCGGACTCTCAACCACTGCGCCACCAGGGAAGCCCTCATCATGTTTTTAACACACCCCAGATTTATCACTATTATTATATGTTGTAAATAGCCAACACAAGTTTCGATTAACCGGAACATTTACCAGTTTCTTACCACTGGTTCTTGCATTTCCTCCTTCCTTCTGAGTTCCATTTCCTCAGCCTCCCAGAGCAGTTGCAGCTTGTTTCGTGGTTAAAAGCACCAGCTCTGCAGTCAGCCTGCCTGGGTTTGATATCTGGCTCTGTAGATCTCTAGCTGTGTGACCCTGGGCAGAGTACTTAATTTCTTCGTGCTTCAATTTCTCCATCTGTAAAAGAGAGATGATAGTATTATTTACTTCATGGGGTTGTTATTAGGATCAAATGAATTAGTATTTGTAGAATGATTAAAACAGTGCCAGGCACATACTAAGTCTTGTAAAAGTATTTCTTTTGTAAATAAAATAAATGAGTCCTTCAGTAGTTTTTCAGCAAGTATGTCTGAGAGTAGTAAATTCTTTATTTCTCCCTTACTTGTGAATTATAGCATAGCTGGATATAGAATTCTAAATTGGAATTTAATTTTTCTCAGTAATTCCTTAACCTCTAGTGCTGCTATTAAAAGTCTGTTATTAGTCTAATTATTGTCTCTTTTGAGACAGCCTGACTTTTCTCTCTGGTTAGTTTTAAAATTAGGATTTGCAAAATCCTGAAAAGCAGAAGCATGTTCTGCCATTTTACTAAATGTATATAGGAGTGGGTTTACTTGTATTTTCCCTAATCAAGACAGTAGCATGTAAAATAGCTTTTACATGCTATTTTCTCTTTTGCTAATTTTTCATTCTTTATTATATCCTTCTACTTCTATTGGGTGTATCTTTTTTTTTTTCTAGCATCTTGAGTTATATGGTTAGAGTTTATTTTTAGCCTTTCTTGTTTTCTAATAAATGCATTTCAGTGCATTTATTAGAAATTAAATTTCCCTTGAATACTTTGGCAGCATCCCTTGCAGTATGCAATTTGGCAGTATGTATCAAAAGGCTTTAAAATGTTTATGCCAATTGACTGAGAAATTTTACATCTAAGAATCTATGTTAAGGGAATAATCAAATAAATTATGTGTAAAAAGTATACATTACCATGTGTTATTTCTACATTTTTTTTTTTTTTTTTTTTGTGGTACACGGGCCTCTCACTGTTGTGGCCTCTCCCATTGTGGAGCACAGGCTCCGGACGCGCAGGCTCAGTGGCCATGGCTCACGGGCCCAGCCGCTCCGCGACATGTGGGATCTTCCCGGACCGGGGCACAAACCTATGTCCCCTGCATCAGCAGGCGGACTCTCAACCACTGCGCCACCAGGGAAGCCCTACATTTTTTAAAAGAAGGAAAGGATTACTTCACAATCCAGAGGATGTCATACTGTATCATAGTATATCTCTATGATGCAGTATTCTCCAACAAAAAAAGTGATGTTTTTGAATCATTTTTAATGACTTAGGAAAATTTGCATAATATAGCAGATATAAAGACACATACATAGAGGAAAAAACCGGAAAGAAGTATGCTAATATATTAATAGTGTCAATGGATGATTTTTATTTTCTATTTTATGTTTTTCAGGATTTTGCAAGCAGTCTAATACTTCCCAATCCCTGTTGACAACAGCATTAACTCTTCTAATAACAAAATGATACATGCCTATTGTAAAATATGAAAACATTATGAAACAAAAGTAAGTGTAACTGGTTTAATCATGGAGTGTCAACTCAGTGGGGTATATAAGATCATGAAATGGTTCTTTTTTCCCCCCAGGCTCTGCCTTCATCCATTCTGTTGAATCCCCATGAATGAATGAATGAATGAGTGAGTACTGAGTGGGAAAGAGACACTGAGGGAGGGCTTTAGGAAAGGAAGGCTTTTCCTCACCAGTTCCCTGAGGAAGAATACAAACTGTATAAAAGATTACAAATGGTGAAAATATTTCCAATCCATATCACAGACAAAGAGATTCATCTGCCTATTTATCAAGAGCTCTTAGAAATCAAGAAGAAAAAGCACAGGGACTTCCCTGGTGGTGCAGTGGTTAAGAATCCGCCTGCCAATGCAGGGGACACGGGTTTGAGCCCTGGTCCAGGAAGATCCCACATGCCGCGGAGCAACTAAGCCCGTGCGCCACAACTACTGATCCTGCGCTCTAGAGCCTGCAGGCCACAACTACTGAAGCCCATGTACCTAGAGCCTGTGCTCCGCCACAAGAGAAGCCACCACAATGAGAAGCCCGCACACCGCAACGAAGAGTAGTCCCCATTCGCCACAACTAGAGAAAGCCCGCACGCAGCAACAAAGACCCAATGCAGCCAAAAATAAATTAATTAAGAAGAAAAAGCACACAAAAAAATGTGAAGAGACTGTTCAGACATAATACAAGTGACCCTTAAATGTATGGAAGGATGACAGACTTTTCTCATAATATGAGAAATGCATATCAAAACCATGCTGAGATACCATTTCTCACCTATGGGATTAGCAAAAAATTGAAAATTAAAAAAAAAAAACTTGTTAATGAGGCATACAGAAGTAGGCATTTTCATACATTGCCGTGGGGCTTGCAAAATAGAACAACTCCTATGGAGAAGAATTTGACAATATCTACCGACACTGTAGATACATTTGCCTTTTGATCCAGATATTCTAGTTCTGAGACTCTGTCCCACAGATACACTTGTACATGTGCTTTGCAAATATCTGGCATCGTTTCCAATAGTAAAAAATAGAAAACAACACAAATGTCCACCAACAGAGAACTGGTTTAATAAACTATATCCACACAGTGGAATGGTATGCAGCTGTAATAAAAAATAAGGAAAATTTCCTTGTTGAAATGGAAATACCTCCAAGATATATTATTAAATGAAAAATGCAAGGTGAATAACAATGTGTGTATGTGTATATAAATATATATTTTATAGAAATATATAATGAATTTTATGTAAGGAGGAGAATGAGAATATATATCCATATTTGCTTATATTTGCATAATGTCACACTGGAAGGATAAACAAGGGGCTAATAAAATAATTAGGGGGACAGGAGTGAGGGTGAGGATTTTGTGTACTTTTTTTCTTTTTGTATTAATGTAGTTTTTTAAAAAATTTATTTATTTATTTATTTATTTTTGGCTGCATTGGGTCTTCGTTGCTGCATGTGGGCTTTCTCTAGTTGCAACGAGTGGAGGCTACTCTTCATTGCGGTGCACAGGCTTCTTATTGTGGTGGCTTCTCTTGTTGCAGAGCCGGGCTCTAGGTGCGCAGGCTTCAGTAGCTGGGGCACGCGGGCTCAGTAGTTGTGGACATGTGCTTAGTTGTTCCGCGGCATGTGGGATCTTCTCAGACCAGGGCTTGAACCCATGTTCCCTGCATTGACAGGTGGATTCTTAATCACTGCACAACCAGGGAAGCCCCTTAATGTAGTTTTGATTTGAACATTCTACCTATGTTTAAAATAATGCTGAATGAGATCCAATGTCGTTTTGGCATTTATTGATATCATAATATTGGTTTCTCTATTAATTATTTTATGATTAATTATCGTAATAAAATGTTTTCTATGTAATTTTTGCATCTATAGATTTGTCTGATTTCCTTTTTTTTTTTTTTTTTGGCCTATTTTAATCAGGATTTGTTACTATGGTTCTGGAGTCTCCAAAGTGGGTAATTCACTAAATAACCTAGAGAAAGAAGAGCAAAATAAGCTCAAAGCAAGCAGAATGGGATAATAAAGATAAGAGCAGAAATTAATAAAATCAAAAATAGAGAAAATCAATGAAACCAAAAGCTGATTCTTAAAAAAAAAAAAAATCAGTAAAGTTGATAAATACCTAGCCAGACTGACCAAGATAAAAAGAGGGAAGACACAAAGTCCTGACATAAAGAATGAAAGAGGGGACATCACTAGTCTCCCTACAAATATTAAAAGTATAATAAGGAAATACCATGAACAACTCTGTGCACATATATGCAGCAACTTAAATGAAATGGACCAATTTCTTGAAAGGCACAAATTACCAAAACCCATTCAAGGAGAAATAAAGTGGATAGTCCTATACCTATTAAAGAAATCTAATTCATGGCTTCCAAAAAAGAAAATTCTAGGTCCTCTGGATTTCACTGGTGAATTCTACTAAACATTTAAGGAAGAAACAACAACAATTTTTCACAATCTCTTCCAGAAGATAAAGAGGTAATACTTCCTAGCTCATTTTAATAAAGCCAGCAGTAACTCATATCGAAACAAGACAAAGATCCAAGAAAACTACAAACCAATATCCCTGCCCTCCGTATATAGAAGCAAAAATTCCTCAACAAAATATTAGCAAGTGAAATTCAGCAATATATAAAAAAGATAACCAAATGGTGTTCATTCCAGGAATACAAGACTGATTCAACACTTGAAAATCAATGTAATTCTCCACATTAACAGATTTAAGAAAAACTACATGATCATATAAATAGGTCCAGAAAAAGCAGTTTAAAAATATTAACATTCATTCATAATTAAAATTCAGCAAACTAGGAATAGAAGGGAAATTCTTCAGTCTGGTAAAGGTCATCTGCAATAAAACTACAGCTAACATCATACTTAATGGTGAAAGATGGAATGTTCTCCTCCTAAGACTGGAAATTAATGCAAGAATGTCTACTGTCATTACTCCTATTGAATATTGCTGTGGAAGTCTTAGCAAATGCAATAAGTCTGGAGAAAACTAAAGGCATTCTAGTTGAAAAGGAAGAAATAAAACTATTCACAGATGATATGATTGTCTATGTAAAATATCCCAAAGAATCTATTAAAAAGCTCTTAGAACTAAAAAGTTTAGCAAGGTTGCAGGATACAAGATCAATGTACAAAAATCCGTTGTATTTCTATATATTAGCAATGAACAACTAGAAACACAAATTTAAAAAACAGTACCATTTGTATTAGTTCCAAAGGAGAAAGAAATGCTTAAGTATAAATATAACAAATTATGTGAGGTTTTATGTGCTAAGGAAAGAGGTGAAAAAAGAACTAAAGTGAAGAGACATATGCATATGGGTTAGAAGACTCAATATAGTTAAGATGGCAGTTCTGCCCAAATTGACCTATAGATTTAATGCAATCCCAAACAAAAATTTATATAGAAAGGTAAAGGAACTAGACTAGCCAAGACAATTTTGAAAAAGAAGAACAAAGTCTGGAGGACTCATACCTGATTTTAAGACATACTATAAATCTACAGCAGTCAAGGCAGTGTAACCTGGGCAAAAGGATAACATAGGATAATGAGACAGAATAGAAATCCCAGAAATAGACTCACAAATATGATGAACTGATTTTTGACCAAGGTGCAATAGCAATTCAGTAGAGAAAGGAAAGTCTTCAATGAATGGTGCTAGAACTGGACGTCTATATGCAGAAATATGAACCTTGATTTACAATTTACACTGTTAATAATTAACTCAAAATGGATCATAGCTAGACCACAGTGAGATACCACTTCGCATTCACTAGCATGTCACTAATCAAAAAGACAGTAACAAGCAGGGATGGTTGGAACTGTCATATATTACTGATGGAATTGTAAAATGGTGCAACCACTTTTGAAAACAATTCGGCAGTTCCCCAAAATGTTAAACATAGAGTTGCCAAAAGACCCAGCAGTTCTACTCCTGGGTACACCCAAGAGAAATGAAAACATTTGTCCACACAAAAATGTGTGCACAAATGTTCATAGCAACAGTGTTCATAATAACTAAAAAGCTGAAACAGTTAAATGTCCATCAACTGGTGAATGGGTAAATAAAATACAGTATATTCATATAGTGGACTATTTTTCAGCTATAATAAGAAAGAAGTACTGATGCATGTTACAACATGGATGGACCTTGAAAATATGCTGAGTGAAAGGAGTCACAAAATATTACATATTGTATGATTCAAGTTATATAAAATGCTTAAAATAAGCAAGATTGAAGAGACGGAATGTAAATTAATGGTTGCTCAGGGCTAAAGGTAGAAAGTGGAAAAGGGGATTTATTGCTAATGGGTGTGGGGTTTTTTTTTGGGGGGGGGTGTGGATAAAAATGTCCTAAAATTAGGTGTGGTGATGGTTG
Organism: Delphinapterus leucas; assembly: GCF_059928025.1. Lineage (NCBI taxonomy): Eukaryota > Metazoa > Chordata > Mammalia > Artiodactyla > Monodontidae > Delphinapterus > Delphinapterus leucas. The sequence goes on along the minus strand of NC_143129.1, from coordinate 157,726,684 downwards.
CACAACTCTGAATATACTAAAAAACATTTAATTTACACATTAAATGGGTGAATTGTATGGTATGTGAATTATACCTTAATAAAGCTGTTTTTCAAAAAAATGGATCAGAGATCTAAATGTAAAACATAAGATTATAAAACTCTTAGAAGAAAACATAAGAGAAAATGTTCATGACTTCTAGTTAAGCAGAGTTCTTAGATAAGATAGCAAAAGCACAATCCATGAAAGAAAAAAATTGATTTCATTGGAATTTAAAACTTTTGCTCTGTGAAGGACACTGTTAAGGGAATAAAAAGACAAACCACAGACTAGGAGAAAACACTTGTATGACAAAGGAGTATGCCAGAATATATCTTTTAAAAATCTCTCAAAATTCAACAATAAGAAAGCAAACAACCCGATTTAAAAAAAGATATGAATGGATAGTCCACCAGAGAAGGTACACAGATGGTAAATAAGCACCTGAAGAGATGCTCGACATTATTAGTCATTAAGGAAATGCAAATTAAAGCCAAACTGAGAGGGACTTCCCTGGTGGTCCAGTGGTTAAGAATCCGCCTTCCAGTGCAGGGGACGCTGGTTCAATCCCTGGTTGGGGAACTAAGATCCCACATACGGCAGGGCAACTAAGCCCATGCGCCACAACTACTGAGCCTGCAAGCTCTGGAGCCCAAGCAGCACAACTAGAGAGAAGCCCACGCACTGCAACGAAAGATCCCGTGTGCTGCAACTAAGACCTGACACAGCCAAAAATAAATAAATAAATAAAACCCACAATGAGATATCACTACACGCTGTATTATTTATCTATTGCTCTGTAACAAATTACCCCAAAACTTAGTGGCTTAAGACAGCATAGATTTATTATCTCAGTTTCTCTGGGTCAGGGGTCCAGGCAGAGCTACACTGGGTCATCTGTTTCAGTCTCTCACAAGGCTTCAGTCAAGGTGTTGGCTGGGGCAGCAGTCCCAAGTGAAGGTTCAACAGGGGAAGGATCCACTTCCAAGCATGGTTATTAGCAGGACTCAGTTACTTGAGGCTGTTGGATTTTGTGCCTCAGTTCCTTACTGGCTGTTGGCTGCAAACTGCCCTTAGTCCCTTGCCAGGTAGCTCTCTCCATCAGGCAAACATGCAAGAAGAGCCAGAAAGAGATGACCAGCAAGACAGAGTCACAATCATTTGTAACCTGATCACAGAAGTAGCATCCCCATCACCATTACCATATCATTTCAGTTTAAGAAAATGAAAGGGAGATTAATATTGTTAGTTTTTCTTATTCTATTTGTTAGAAGCAAGTTGTTAAGTCCAGCCTGAACTCAAGAGGAAGGAATTATCCAAGGCTGTGATTACCTGGAGGCATGAATATCATGGGAGCCATATCAGAAGCTTCCTACCACACACCCTTTTTATTTATTTATTTGCATGAGATTCATATTTGTTTATTTATTTTTGGCTGCATTGGGTCTTCATTGCTGCACATGGGCTTCTCTCTAGTTGCAGTAAACGGGGGCTACTCTACGTTGTGGTGCGCGGGCTTCTCATTGTGGTGGCCTCTCTTGTGGAGCACAGGCTCTAGGCGCAGGGGCTTCAGTAGTTGTGGTGCGTGGGCTCAATAGTTGTGGCGCACGGGGTTAGTTGCTCCGCAGCATGTGGGATCTTCCCAGACCAGGGCTCAAACCCGTGTCGCCTGCATTGGCAGGCGGGTTCTCAACCACTGTGCCACCAGGGAAGTCCAGCACACACCCTTTTTAGATGAGCTAAAATAAAAACTTCTAACAATCTTGGAGTTCACACAGTAGAAGGGCCTTGCAAATGTGCTAAGTGGGTTGAGGGTATCAGCCAGTACAAAAACATTTGCAATCATGGAAGCATCTATGCAGGAGAGAAACCCTATAAAGGAGGTAATGGTGGTGAGAGTTATTACAGAGCTGCTGATCTTAGAGGTCATCAGAGTCCACATGGGAGAGAAACCAGATCCACATGAAGAGCACAGTAAGGGCTTCACCAAGTGCTCCACTCCTCTCCATTATACATCCCATTCCCATTCGGGAGAGGAATATATCAGTGTTGTACATGTGGTAAGAATTTTTCTGAGTGTGAAACTTGGCATTCGTAAGAGAGCGCACGGGGAGAGAGACCCTATAAATGTGATGAGTGTGGTAAGGCTCCTCTCAGGCTTCAACACTTCACATTCATCTGAGAATCCACACAAGAGAAAAATTGATATGAACAAGTGTGATATGGACTTCAGTCAGAAAGGAAATATTCACCTTTAGTAGAATCTACGTGGAAGAGAAATCCTCTATAATCGATGTGATAATAAGGACGGTCAAAACTGTAAGTTACAGACATGCAGCAGAGACACCTATTACAAATATGACAATCGTGGGGGTAAGAAAGTTCACCTAGAACTTTAAAACTCATAATGACGTTACACATAAGAAATAAACCATACCAATAGCCTAAGTGAAACTTAAGTGAAAATATTATCTGTCAAGTGTTTTAATGTTACAAGATATACAAGCAATCACCTTAAGGTTCTGTTTATGAAGAAGCAATAAAAAAATGTTGAAAAGAATTATATCTATGGAACATCCTGGACCCATAATGAGACTGAAAAAAACCTCACGAAGAGTTGGGTTCATACCATGACTTGTCCAGTGGTACAAGATTCTGCCAAGAATGTAAGTAATCATGGAAGTAGGTCCACAATGCTGCTTTTCCTGGGTGATGATGTCCTATGCATTGTCTAAAATCTTGTCTTGAGGTAGGTGAAACTTTCCACTTTCCCATTTCTTATGTGAGTATCCTTTTTTCTCACAGTGTGGTTTGCAGATCACCTATATCAGAATTACTCAAGGTGAGTACTACAGTGTAAATAATACCTTAGTATTTAGTGCACAAAAACTTCAGTGTACATAATTATCTTGCGGGGGGGGGGGCACTTGTTAAAATGCAGATTCCTGGGCCTCACCCACGTCTTCTTAATCAGTCTACAGGTGTGGGGACCAAGGATTTGCATTTGTAAAGGCTCCTCCTTCCCTTATAGGTGATTATTACGTATACCAAAGTTGGAGAATTACTGCTCTATGGGATGTTTGCATAAAGTTAAAAAAAGAAACAAAATCTTAGGTGGCATTTTACTAGTGTGCTAAACCTACTGAATACAGAAATTTCTACCAATAAATTGATCAAAGTAGGAGGTAAAATTCAGGAGACTTGAAAATGCACATTGGCTGCCCAAGGAAATATTAACAAAGGGTTCTCTGACACCACCCATGATGAGATGGGTGATGACCATAAATGAAAACTTATGGGGACAAGCAGCCACAACTCGGCTTTTAAATGATGTTATTTCTAAAGCCTCAAACAGCGTTAAACATGGTTTGCTGTGGGAACATACAACTTGATAAGGGGAATCTGGTATGAGTCTATTATATATAAAAAAAATAAACAGATTGAGAAATTCCTATAGTCAAGTAGGATAACGGTTAAATTACCTTTAGCACAATGATTATTAAATTAGACACATCAGCATAAAGTCAGTCTGTCACTGAAATAATTTGTGCTGTCTCTGGCATCGGCCTATTTACTGTAATTAGTCATATGGAGTGGCATAAATATGCGATTTATAGCCTAATCTGAATCTGTATCAGTGGTTCCCAAATGTGCCTGAGCATCAGAACCAACTGCAGCTTGGTAAAAATATAGTTATCTTGGGGTCCACCCCAGGAGGCTGAGATTCAGCATTTCTGTGAGATGGCTTGACTAAGCATCTAAGTTCCAGGTTTTGGAACTGCTGCTTTATACTCCTTTTCTAAACGGAATATGGGCTTCCTAGAGGATGGCTAATTCAGAATCTTGGTCGTGGCAACTAAGATGGGATCTGGAACATCCTGTTAAAGTACTGATGCTGACAGAGTTTACTGGGGTCATGATCAAGGGAAGTAAAGGAACCACACAGGAAGAGGGCTTCACAATTCGAGTTGTCAAAGCAATCTCTGATCACCCTTAGGGCCAATGAATATGTTCCTCAAGTACTGTTTTAAGAGTATAAAAATAATTTTGCGCTTATCAGCAATTCCTCACTGAAAAATGTTTCTGGTACTGGAACACTTTGCTCTGTAAGTAAGAAGCTGTTAGTCCTATAATAAATAAGCCCCCTTTTTTGACATGGTACATACGAGTGAGTGAACCAATAAGCTCCAAGCACCCACTCCCAGGTTCTCTACAGAAACCTTAAGATGGGGCCCCGATACTTTTTCAGAGACATTCCATAGCATTAAATAAGGAGCAGGTATCTACTTCTGAAAGCAGGCTGAGGAAGGGCAAAGAGATAAAAAAAGATTGAGCAGTTGTCAGGGCAGGGCTACTGTGCTGTCCATCCTGTTTTTATTTTTAATTTATATATTTTATTTATTTATTTTTGGCTGCATTGGGTCTTCATTGCTATGTGCAGACTTTCTCTAGTTGTGGAGAGCTGGGGCCACTCTTCGTTGCAGTGCACGGGCTTCTCATTGTGGTGGCTTCTCTTGTTGCGGAGCATGGGCTCTAGGTGCGTGGTCTTCAGTAATTGTGGCATGATGACTCAGTAGTTGTGGCTCTTGGGCTCTAGAGCACAGGCTCAGTAGTTGTGACGCATGGGCTTAGTCGCTCTGTGGCATGTGGGATCTTCCCAGACCAGGGCTCAAACCCATGTCCCCGGCATTGGCAGGCAGATTCTTAACCACTGCACCACCAGGGAAGTCCCTGTCCATCCTATTTTGATGAAATTTTAAGACATTTAACACCTTGGCTTCCCTGAAATCAACAAACAGCTAAGGATGAAGTCCCTTCAGGAGACAAGCCATGGTCAGGAGAAGCCTCCTCACCAAGTGCTTTGCCAGCACACTCACCTGGGACTAAAGGTGAGAAATTTGGGGGCAGAGATAGAGGGGAATCAATGTTTTGGAGGGTTCACTGCACCCTAACAAATAAGCCTTTATTTTATTTTTTAAAATGTATTTTTAGGAGAGTTTTGGGGTTTTTTTGTTTTTTGTTTTGTTTTGTTTTTTGGCTATGTCGGGTCTTGGTTGTGACACACGGGATCTTCCTTGTGGCATGTGGGATCTTTCGCTGCAGCGAGGGGGCTCTTTGTTGTGGTGTGCGGGCTTCTTTCTAGTTGTGGCGTGCAGGCTCCAGAGAGCGTGGGCTCTGTAGTTCGCGGCACATGGGCTCTCTAGTTGAGGCGCGTGAGCTCAGTAGTTGTGGTGCGCGGGCTTAGTTGCCCCATGGCATGTGGGATCTTAGTTCCCCAACCAGGGATGGAACCCACGTTCCCTGCATTGGAAGGTGGATTCTTTACCACAGGACCACCAGGGAAGTCCCTTTAGGAGAGTTATTTAGCTTTATTTTTTTTTTAATTGAAGTGTAGTTGATTTACAATATTATGTTAGTTTCAGGTGTACAAAATAGTGATTCGATATTTTTATAGATTATACTCTATTTAAAGTTATTATAAAATATTGGCTATATTCCATGTGCTGTACAATATAGCCTTGCAGCTTAAGCCTTTATTTTAATAATCTATTAAGCAACTAATATGATCAGTCCACATGGGTACATTATGGAGGATAAAGACAAACCGTTCCCATTACCTCCTCTGATTCCTCCAGCTAACCTGGGCTATCTGGAACACCAAAGCATCCTTGGCAAATTCACCCATAAGCAGCTAAATCAACTTCTTTATCAAGCCTTTCTCCCAACTTAAAATTTCCTCTTAAATGGGAAATAGTAATTTTCGTTAAAGTTTTGGTTTGTGTTAAGCTTTGTTAAATTAATGCCTAAGTCCTGGAATGGCTATCAGGTTTCACTTAGGGAGTTACTTTTCTCGTCTCCCATTGTCCCAATTCCCCAAATCTTGGCAATGTTACCCTCAAGTGACTACGATTGTCATCTTTACTTTTGATCTATTTCTCATCTGCCCTTTGCCTTCATGCTGAGCTTCAGAATTGGAAAGGAGTAACATCTCTTAGGCCAGGGATATCCTGCTGCTAAATAATCTCTAAAGAGTGTAGTTCTTGGTAATCCTTGATGGGCTTCTTGTGTGTAGTCCCTTCCCCACCCAGAATTCTGATTGCAAGTTCTTTCACTCAGACATCAAGGACGACCATGGCTTAACTGGTACAGCCACAGTGGAAAACAGTATGGAGTTTCCTCAAAAAATTAAAAATAGAACTATCATATGATCCAGCAATTCCACTTTTAGGTATTTATCTGAGGAAAAGGAAAACACTAATTCAAAAAGATGTCTGCACCCCCATGTTTATTGCAGCATTATTTACAATAGCCGAGATATGGAAACAACCTAAATGTCCATCCATAGATAAATGGATAAAGAAAATGTGATGCATGCATGCCCACACATGCACACACACACACAAGGGAATATTATTCAGCCATAAGAGAAGGAAATCTTGTTGTTTGTGACAATATGGATGGACCTTGAGGGCATTTTGCTAACTGAAATAAGTCAGACAGAGAAAGATACATTATGGTCTCACTTATGTGTGGGATATTTTTAAAAAAACAACAACAACAGGTTCATACCATAGAGAACAGATTGGTAATTGCCAGAGGGGTAGGGGGCGAAATGGGTGAAGGGAATCAAAAGGCACAGCTTCCAGTCATAAAGTGAATAAGTCATGGAGATATAACGTACAGCATGGTAACTACAGTTAATGATACTCTATTGCACATTTGAAAGTTTCTAAGACAGTAAATCTTAAAAGTTCTCATCACAAGAAAAAACTATTTTTGTAACTATGTATGGTGACAGATGTTAACTAGACTTATCGTGATAATCATATTACAGTATACACAAATATTGAATCATTATGTTGTATACCTAAAATTAATATAATGATATATGTCAATTATACCTCAATAAAAAAAAGTATGACTATGACTTATTTAAAAGACTCTCAGTGGAGACAAAAATCAATAAGCATTGAATAAGTTCTTTTCTTAAATTGAAGTATAGTTAATTTACAATGTTTTGTTAGTTTCAGATGTACAGCAAACTGATTATATATATAATACTTGTATGATTATATAATATATATATTCATTTTCAGATTCTTTTCCATTTTAGGTTATTACCCTGCACTACACAGTAGGTCCTTGTTGTTTATCTATTTTATATATAAAATAAGTTCTTTTTTTAATGGTATAAGTAGAGGAATTTAGGACAAAGCAGGTAGCTTTGGTAGTACCAGGTAGCTGGCACTCTCTCCCTGTCTCTCAATCTCCCTCACTACCAGTTCTTTCTTTCTTTTTTTTTTTAACATCTTTATTGGAGTATAATTGCTTCTCTACCAGTTCTGAATATAATTGTTAGCGCCTCTCTACATCTGGGATACAGAGCCATGCTTTGCTTAATTTAGTCATATTGTTCTAGTTAAATGAATTGCAATCCTCAAAATGAATTTGTATGATCTTGATACTCATTTCATTCCAAATACTGTTAACCTTCTATAGCCATAAAGTCCTTGAAGCCACTTTCCTCACTTGCTTATAAAATTTCCAGAGCTTCACTTACCTATTCAAATTGACTTAAATTCAACCATGAATTGTCCTTTGCAGTCTAGTTGGATGGATAGATTTAGTAAATGTTCATGCACTGAAAGCCATTCACTCATTTAAGGAGAATGCATTGAGTGCAAGTCCTGTGCCACGCGATCTGATGGGAAAGGCTGGTCTGCTCATTCCTCCTCCATGTGCTCCTCTGTGTTGGACTGAAAAAGCGTGTCCTCTCTGGGAGCTAGCCCAGGTTGGCCAGCACTACATGCGTCACTCAGAGCATTCTGGAACTTCAATAAGAATTGTTACTTTTTTTTTTTTTTTTTTTTGCCGTACGCGGGCCTCTCACTGTTGTGGCCTCTCCCGTTGCGGAGCACAGGCTCCGGACACGCAGGCTCAGCGGCCATGGTTCACGGGCCCAGCCGCTCCGCGGCATGTGGGATCTTCCCGGACTGGGGCACGAACCCGTGTCCCCTGCATCGGCAGGTGGACTCTCAACCACTGCGCCACCAAGGAAGGCCCAAGAATTGTTACTTTTGAGGACATCAATGAGATCACATTGAGCATAATTCTCTTTATTCATCTTCTATGAGTAACTGGAACTCAGATTTCATAGAAGGCTCTCAGTAATAGCAGGAGAAAGTGTGGATGGCCTAGAAAATTAGGTAGACATCTATGACTTGAAGCAGTGAATAAGGAATCACTTAAGGTTTTATACCAAGTGTGGAATAAACAAAACTGGTTGTTTCAGGCAGAGACATTATTTAGAAAGAATGTGACAGGGCTTCCCTGGTGGCACAGTGGTTGAGGGTCCGCCTGCCGATGCAGGGGACATGGGTTCGTGCCCCGGTTCGGGAAGATCCCACATGCCGCGGAGCGGCTGGGCCCGTGAGCCATGGCCGCTGAGCCTGTGCGTCCGGAGCCTGTGCTCCGCAACGGGAGAGGCCACAACAGTCAGAGGCCCGCGTACCACAAAAAAAAAAAGAAAGTATGTGACAGATGGAGACCTAACTCAGCATAAATGGGAAGGGAGAATATGGGAGGACCTAAGAGCTATTTCCTAGAAAAACTATAGAAAACAAGGAGAAAATTGGTGGTAGAAAATATAGTATTCATTCAAGCTGACACCATGGTTTCCAGGAGGGAATATTATGAAGATGGAAAGGTCAGATTTATTCCAAGCGTTTGTAATAGAACAGAAACAATGAGCATGAGTTGGGGACTACCAGTCTAACTGATGGAAGGCCACCATTTCCCCCCTTGGTGGCTTTATGACTTCACAGAAGTTACTTAACATCCCTGACCACCACCTCCCGTCTTTCCTGTTCAGGTTCTCTGGCACCTACACTCCAGTAATTCTTCAACCCCACTGGGGTCTCCCAGGACTTGATGCTGTTTACTTTCCACTATCCGTCTGTCCCCTCCTGTCTCCACTTTCCACCTTTCCATCATTATAAATCTCTGTAAACAGCTTCAACTCTCTCCCCTCTCTCCACCCATCGTACTAACCTAGAAAACCTCCAACCCTTGATAACCCCAACTCTGATTCCGGGCCTGTACTCGGTAGCTGATTGTTTCTGGAATAAAGTCACACAACATTGGCTGCCTTCACCTTACTCCCCTGACTAGAGTTACTCCCCCCACCAGTTGAATAAGCAATATTCAAGACTTAATCAAACTAATTTTCTTTTTGCCTCTTACCATCTCTTTAATATTCATTTATGGAGTAACCTCCTTCCCTGGAAGAGACTCTGGCAAACCCGCCCTTTTCTTCTCTAGGAAATAAATAGCCCTACAGTCACTTTAGGTCCCAAACGGTCTTGATACAGTGATAAGAACGCCCAGACATGGCTCAGTGTTGAGCCCTCTCACCTTCCCCACGTGGGAACAGTTTCATCACTCTGCTCCCTCCTCGCTTCCTGCTGTCTCCTCCCCTATTCATTAACCACTGTTTGGGGCCCGCCAACGTGTAAGGATGGAGGAGAAAGGAAAGTAGTATGTGAACTGGTACTCCTGAGATCTGATTTCAAGCCCTCTGGCGTAAGCCAGCTCTGGTTGGCTCTGGTAGATGAAGAAGGCCAGTGCTCTCACAGGTGCTGAGCTGGTTATTGGGAGGTTTCCCATCACTGACACGTCTCTCCTTCAGTAAGCCTGACGCAGAGGAAGGCACCTCTGCTCTACGTGTCTGCTTATGATTCCTTCCGCAGCCCTGGCGGAAGGATGCCACTTCTCAGCCTACATCGACCAAGGTCTCTCCACCCCTCCAGACAGCCCCGTTGGACCCTGGATAACAGCACGCCAACTCCCTCTCTAGCTTCTGGCCCAGAGGAAACATTTGTACCCCTTGTCACGGCACATTCCAAGAATGAGACCGGTCCCCGTGCAGCAGAACACCCTGAACAACGCAGTGAAACAGACCTCCTCTGGCCTCCAGACTTCCACGTCTAACTAAGACCCGGCGCAGCCAAAATAAATAAAAATAAAAAAACCCTTCCTCAACCCCACGTCCCTCAGCAGCCTTTGAAGGATGGGGTGGGAGAGCAGGAGACTCCACATCTCCCTCGTGGAGCTGCTGAAAGAAAAAAATTAATAAATGACATCAAGGGCTTCCCTGGTGGCGTAGTGGTTGAGAGTCCGCCTGCCGATGCAGGGGACACGGGTTCGTGCCCCGGTCCGGGAAGATCCCACATGCCGCGGAGCGGCTGGGCCCGTGAGCCATGGCCGCTGAGCCTGCGCTTCCGGAGCCTGTGCTTCACAACGGGAGAGGCCACAACAGTGAGAGGCCCGCGTACCGCAAAAAAAATAAAAATAAAAATAAATAAATAAATGACATCAAGTCCTGAGCACAGCACCTAGCTTACACCAAGTGCATAAATGTTAGCCATTATTACTGTCATTGTTGCCATTATCCTTGTCAATTTTCATTTCAGTGCTTGCTGCCAGAGTGGAATCTCTTGAAAAGATGTTTCAGGCAACGATCAGGGATCCAAATTTAAGATACAACTCACAACTCCCTTGAAGTAAGGAAAGGATCTCTAATGCAGCCTGTTTCCACTCCATCAGTTGGAGTCCATCCTCCCCTACCTGCAACTGCCTGTTTTAATTATCTCACTCTCTTACTCTAAATAGTTTTTCATTGATGTTTCTGCATATGAAAGGACCATACGTTTTAAACATTTCAAAAACAACTGTGTTCTTCGGTAGTTTTAGAATGTAGAATTTGCTGGCCTCCACGCCTACCCCAGCCAACCCTGCCCTCCACTCCAGGCCCATCCCCGGTCCCACCCCTGTCCAGTTTCTGATGACACTTCTCTTTAGACTGAGAGGAGCTGAGCTCTTTGGGGATGCAGCAAAGACGGGCAGTCCTCAGACAACATTTTCTCCGTTTACATCTTTTTTTATTCCCTGTTTCACAATCTAAATGTGAATACTTAAAAAGATATTTAACCGCCCTATCTCTTAGCAATAATAGCACAGCCTCACATCACTTTTAGCATCGGAAGATTGTCACGCTCATATCGACGCTTCTTGACAAAGGGCTGTCTCACTCACTCTTAGCTGCTGCCGGATAATACCGGTACTCTGCTTTTAGCTCCCACGTGTTTTTGTGGGGCCCTTTTACATTCTGAACACCGATTTCATTCAAGATTTCCTTCAGGTACGCCACAGGTTGCATAGTGATGCCAACCAAGTCCTTTATGTTATAATACTGGTGTTTCTCAAAGGCAGCGAATAGCAAGGCTAAAACTCGGTCTTTATCAGCCTTCACTCTCTTTCCATTTTCTTTCTTTTTCTTCTCATATTCAATATTGTACTGATGATTGGCAACAGGTTTATAATTGGTCGTGACTACCTTCTCTAGTTTCTGTACGGTTCTGGCAGGTTTGGAAGACTCCTCTATTTGCTTTCTCTTCAGCCTCATGTAGTTTTCACTCAGAGCAGGTCTGCATTCTCCCCGATGTACCACCGTTCCTTCCAGGGACAGCTGATCCGGTGCACGCTCAGTCAGCACTGTGAGGACCTGCCCTCTGACCCCCTGCAAGACAAGCTGATGCTCCCTGGGAGCAATGACCGGGGCAGGTTGTCCATCTGTACCCCGAATGTCTGTAAGTTCCTTATTCAAAATAAATGAGATTTCAGACTTTCCTCGATTTTTGGCAATCTGCAGCTTCCCTACTTCACCGCTTCCAGAAGCTTCAGACCACTGCTGTGACAGGTATTTAGGAAGCTTCACCAACCACATCCGCTGGTTCTGTTGGATTCCCTCCAAGCTGAGTGGAATGCTCTGGGGCTTGGGTCTGTTGCCTCTGGAGGCCATGTGCACCTGAGCTGAGGGTGCAGAGGGTGGGCCAGCTAGGGATGAAGAGGGAAGCAGGACACCAGAACCAGCTGCTGGAGTCCAGGAACCTAGCAAGGAAATATAAAACACATGCTGACTTCAGAAATGTTATCCTTTTTAGAATCTAACGAGTGCTATACAGCAACTGTCAAATGATTCAGAATAAGGGAAGATGGGAAACCATCATAAAAGTGGGGAGTTTGATAAACAAGTGTGGCACATCCTGAAAACGAAGTACTTCAGCAATTAAAATTACAGGAGCTCCTATCTACTGATGTGAAGAGTTTTCTAAGACACAGGCATCTCCTAAGCGCCTTCCCTACCACCCTGTTTCTCCCTGTCCCTCTCCCCTGCTTTATTTTTCTCCAGAGCACCAGTCAACGTGAAATATCCTAGATAATTTATATTTTATATATTTATTATATTATCATATCTCTTCCCCACTAGACTGTAAGCACCATGAGGGTAGAGTTTGTGGCTTTCAGTGCTGTAGGCATTTAATAATTTTATTTTATTTTTTTGAAGGAATGAAAGGTCTTATTTGATTGGTTTGTTTGTTGTGAAAAAACGGAGTGGAGGTGGACACCACGCCCTGCGCCCCGCCCAGGTCCCACCACCCAGAATTCAGATATCCTGCTTTGCCCTCCTGCCTCCACACAAAATAAGAGGCACGGAGGGCCTTGGCTTGGGGGCACGTCCTCCCTGCCAACCTGGCCTGAGCACAGGGAGAGACCCTGACACCAGCTGTTGGCAGAGACATTGAGGCCACAGAGGTTAGCAGGTTCCAGGCCTATATTTTGTTTCTTCTTCTTCTTTTCTTCTTTTTTTTCCCCAGGCCTGTATTTTGAGGTCCAGAGCACAGGCGTCTGCAACTGACTTGCAGGCAGAGCAATCCTGCCTCACAGCTCCTAAAGCCCACCGTGGATCAGCCACCACCACTGTGGCTTCAACAACCTCTGCTCTGCCATATTCTCTCTGACCTAAGTGGGGAAAACTTCCAATTCAAATCCAAATCCATTTAAACCAGAAGGAGCCAAGAGGCTGTATTTCTTAAGATAACCTCTCTGGGTGCCCTCATGCCTAAGGCATAGAGAGCAAAAAGTGAGCATAATTTTACAAAAGGAAGCCAGGAAGGAAGCCCCTTCTACCAGGCTGAGACTCACCAGAGCAGGCAGAAAGCTGTGCTGAGCAAGGCTTACAAGGAAGGGTGCTCCCTGATGAGCAAGGGCTCACTCAGGCCCCAGGCTGCCTCTCCCTGGAAGGAAGGACACACTCCCTCTACACAGCTCTATTTATTGCCACCTTTAGGGAGTTCCTTGATGGGATTGGGTTACAACCACCCTGGAAAGCCAATCACCTTGATTCAGTTATGGGTTTTTCCCCAAATCCCCTAAAGCATACCCCTGAGGGTGGATAGCTTAACGGATTATTTCCTCCACTGAACCCATTTTCCTTAATTCTCCAGTGTAGGGTGGGTTCGAGGGAAGGCAGCTTGCTTCAGCGTCTTTAGAAAGGCAGGTACTCTGAGGAGCTATTCCTAGTCCCTGACCAGCCACTTTGACTCTGAATTAGAATTGCTCTCACCATCTTCTGGTTAAATGCAGAAAGTCCTCTTTTCCCCTCCTGATTGCTCCCTTCATCTTAAAATGTTCTCTTCCCGTGGGTTCCATGATGCCCCCTGCTCCTGGGTTTCCTCCTGCCTCTCGAACTGCCATTTCCAGTCTCCTTTGTGGGCACCTCAGTGTGTCTTGGGCCATAACTGTTGTTCCTTGGTCCCAGGTGCTGTCCCTCCTCACTCTACACACCTTTTGAAGATTATATTTCTGCAGAATCCTCTCAAAAGGGCAACCATAGTTCAGATCTCTCTCCTGAGCTTCTGGCAGACCACCCAAATGCCAACTGATGTCCTGCAATGCGCACAATTCCTAGTAGGTCAAAACCAGGACCCATCACCTTCTCATGCCTTCTCCCCCCAAACAGACCTGCTCTTCCAGTATTCCCCATCCACCCTGTTTCCTAAACCAGAAACTTGAGTGTTAAGCTTACTTCTCCCCATATCTCGTTCCAATGAGCCAGCAAATTCTGCCCATTCTGCCTCCTTAATTCATCTCAAATTGCTCCCACTATCCCTGGCCCAGTTGAGGCCACTCTACTTTTCTCTCCTGATTCAGTGCAATAGCTTCTTCACTGAATTTGCTTCCTTGGTCGCTATATAGCACACACTGGAGTCAGAGTAGTGTTTCTAAAACATGATTCTGTTTTTTTGTTTTTTGCAGTACGCGGGCCTCTCACTGTTGTGGCCTCTCCTGTTGCGGAACACAGGCTCCGGACGCGCAAGCTCAGCAGCCATGGCTCACGGGCCTAGCCGCTCCGTGGCATGTGGGATCTTCCCGGACCGGGGCAGAACCCGTGTCCCCTGCGTCGGCAGGCGGACTCTCAACCACTGCGCCATCAGGTAAGCCCCCCCCTTTTTTTTTTTAAATTTTATTTTGGCTGCATCGGATCTTAGTTGAGGCACACAGGATCTTTGTTGCGGCATGAGGGATCTTTCGTTGCAGCGTGCAGGCTTCTCTCTAGTTGTGGCGTGTGGGCTCTAGAGCGTGCAGGCTCAGTAGTTGCAGCGCGTGGGCTTAGTTGCCCTGTGGCATGTGGGATCTTAGTTCCCTGACCAGGGATCGAACCCACATCCCCTGCATTGGAAGGCAGATTCTTAACCACTGGACTGCCAGGGAAGTCCCTAAAACGTGATTCTAAATATGTCTTTCTCTGCCCTCCCTGGTGGTGCAGTGCTTAAGAAGCCGCCTGCCAAGGCAGGGGACACTGGTTCAAGCCCTAGTCCGGGAGATCCCACATGCCGCGGAGCAACTGAGCCTGTGTGCCACAACTACTGAAGCCCGCATGCCTAGAGCCCGTGCTCCGCAACAAGAGAAGCCACTGCAATGAGAAGCCCGCACTCCGCAACGAAGAGCAGCCCCCGCTCGCCGCAATTAGAGAGCCTGCGCACAGCAACAAAGACCCAACACAGCCAAAAATAATAAATTTTTTAAAAAATGTCTTTCCCTTTCTTAATAGCCTTCGGAGCCTCCCCACCTTTCATAGAATGAAGTCCATTCTCTTTCAGGTGGCTTACCAAGCCTTTCAAGAAGGGACTGCTGCTCAGTTTAATCTCTTGCAGAAACTCCCTAAAACTCCGCTTGTAAGGAGCTTGTAAACTCAATTAAACCCCCATTGCTCTCTCTCGCCACCAGGTGTTCGTTATTCTTTCCTTTCACCGACATTGCTGCCGTAGTAACCCCACCCCACTGGCTCAGCTAATTCTTCTTCCCAACCCCTACTCCCGCACAGGCTCCTCCCCAGCCACGTGACCCGCGCGATGCCATTCTTCTTAGAAGGTCACCTGAGAAGTTTGCTCTCTCTTTCCTGAACCACCAAGTCTGACACAGGTACGCTCCTAGTGCTTGACAGTGTCTCCTCTGTCAGCACTGGGCACATGTTTCCTAAGGACCTTTTGTTTATTTGTGTCCCCATTATATGGTAATCACTTTGTGACAACAGATCGTGTCTGTCTTGTCCCTCATGAATGCCAGCATAGGAGTTGCTAAATAAAACTTGGTAGCATGAGTGAAGGATTGATGGAACCCTAAACTGGCACTGCCTTTTCGGAAAACTATTTGGCCGTATGAAACTAGAGCCTAACCCTCACAGACGTCGCCTCTGGACAACGGAAGAAGAGAGTATAGTGTAGTGAGGGCTTGAAGCGCATGCTCTGCAGATGGGACGCCCAAGTTCAAGCCCTGACCCTGCCACTTACTGGTTGTGTGGCCTTGGGGTGGGGGTGGGGAGGCGTCACTTAACCTCTCCATGCCTCCGCTTCCTCATCGGAAAAATGGGAATAATAGTATAGTACCTACCTTATAAGGTTGTTACGAGGATTAAATGATTTAGTAAAGTGAGTGACATAGTGAGGGCTCAGTAAATGTTAGCTTGTTATCCACTAGACTGTCAGTTCCAAAATGGTAAGGGGTTTTGTTTTGTTTACTGCTGTATTATATAAACAGTGTCTGGCATCAAATACGTGCTGAAAAGATATTTGTTGGGCTTCCCTGGTGGTGCAGTGGTTGAGAGTCCGCCTGCCGATGCAGGGGACACGGGTTCGTGCCCCGGTCTGGGAAGATCCCACGTGCCGCGGAGCAGCTGGGCGCGTGAGCCATGGCCGTTGAGCCTGCGTGTCCGGAGCACGTGCTGCGCAACGGGAGAGGCCACAACAGTGAGAGGCCAGTGTACCGCAAAAAAAAAAAAAAGATATTTGTTGACTAAATAGGCAAAATCCATATGAAATTAATTTTATTTCAGCATACTCATAATGGGAGCCATGATTCCAACCCAAGCAGTCTCTTTCGGCATCCAGGTTCCTAACCTATACTCCTACTGCCTTAAAGAGCTAAATGTAAACATTTTAGGGGAACCAGAGGAGAACGTTTTCGTTGTAACCTAGTGGTTGTCAGGTTTTCCTGAGATAAACAGAAATCATGAAGACTTAGGCAAGCCTAACTACACAAAAGTGAAAATGTCTTTACAGAAGATTCCATAAACTAAAAGGCAAATGACAGACGGTAAAGAAATAGGTGCAACATCTAAAACCAACAAAGGATTAATAACTGGATTATATATAAAGGTCCTAACAATCAACAAGAACATTATTCTGTGAGTGTGTTTTGGGGTGGGGTTAGCATTTAAATAGGTGGACTTTTGTTAAAGCAGATTGCCCTCCATAGTGTGAGTGGGCCTCGACTTATCAGTTGAAGGTCTGAATGGAACAGAAGACTGGCCTCCTCCAGGCAAGAGAGAATTCTCCAGCAAATGGCCTCCAGACTCAAACTAGAGCATCAGCTTGCCTGGTTCTCCAGCCTGTGGGCCCACACTGAAGTTTTTGGGTTTGCCAGCGTCCATAATTGTATGAACCAACTCCTTATAATAAATTCCTATATAGTAAGTATCACATTAATATATTATTGTAATTAAACATGTTATAAATGTTATCTAAATATATAATATATTGACTATACATATACTATAATAATATATTATCACTAATATATTATTATAATATAATTAACATAAATTTATATAATCTATATCTATCTATATCTCCTATTGGTTCTGTTTCTCTGGAGAATGCTAACTAATACAGCCTATTAAGAGTTCAGGGAAAGGAGTATGCACACACATATACATACATACATAAGGTAATAGCACAGAATACACTGATAAAGCAGAAGTTCTGGCCCCAGGTGGGAGGCTTAATAATTCTATAGCTTCCCTCTTCTGCCCTGAATCATAGGAAAGAAAGAAAAAATATTTTAATAAATTTTTACAATGCTAGTAACCAACAAGCGTTTCTTCCAGTGGACCAGAAACTGTTTGGAATCCCTGAAAACCATAACTAGGTTAGTTAACAGGACATGTCAGTGACAAAAATGAGTGCACAAGGATCCTAAACATTTGATGAATTCTAAAATCATAGAAGAGAGTGAGAGACCACAGAGACAGAAGAGCCCAAGGAAACAGAGCAAGCAGAATAGGACTTTAGAAAAATTACTATTCTCAGAGATGAAAGAGGTTACAGCATCATAGACATTAATCAGCTAAAGAGCTTGGAGATCAAAAACTTAATCTGAAATAAAATATTCACTGGAAGAGGCCCTATAGCAGCATGGATGCCGGTGAAGGTGAGATCAGTGAGCTGGAAGATTAAGCTGAGGAATTCTTTCAAAAGATATCCCCCAAACACAAAGATAGAAAATGTTTTAAAGGAAAGTTAAGAGACAGGTCCAGAAGTTTCAACATCCATCAAATAAGAGTTCCAGAAGAAGAGAAGATACTGGAGAAGAGAGACCTCTCAAGCAGTTCTCACAGGGATTTCCCAGAACTGATGAAACCCTCAAATGGAAAGATCTCACCAAGGACTTGGCAGAATAAACTGAAAAAGCGATATTGTAATGAAATTTCAGAAATCAAGGATTAAGAAAAAATCTTAAAAGCACAAAGAAAACGGATTCCCTATCAATGGAGTATGCATCATGTTGTCTTCAGAGTTCAGATGAAAATTTACAATACTCATTCTAAAAATACAGTGAAACAATAGCTTCAAATTTCTGAGAGAAAATAACCTAAAATTCTAAACTCAACCAAATTCTCATTCTGGTGCGGGGGCTTGTCCCCTTGTGTTCCCATCCCACTTCCCAGTGTCATCATTTAATGGAAAGAGCGCAGAACCAGGTGCCAGGATTCTGGTCTTGGTATTGTTACTCAAGGCTGTGTGCCCTGGGCAAGTGTCTTTGCCTCTCTGGGCATAGTTTCTTCTTCCTTAAAATGGAGGTAACATCCCTGTCTGGTGAATGTCTAATGAGACATTGAGAAACGTGTGGGAGCATCTAATGCAATGACTAGAGGGAGGCTCTAAATTCTCCTTGACCCATCCCCATCCCCCTGCTCCAGGTCCTTCTTCCCCCAGTGCCCATACCCCAGGGCCATTTGAGCTCAGTTATTGCTTGGTGAACCGGTCAGCATTAGTGTTTCCTTCATGTTCAGTCCCTTTTCTGTGCATATGCAGTGGGCTTTTCAATGGTGGGAAGATAAGAGGCTTCTTGCAGGTTCTGACGACGGCTAGACAGGGATAGAAGGTGCCTTTCAAGGATGGAGAGTGGGCATCTCCATTGCCTCTATCCAGGGTGGGCCCTAATGAGCAGAGGAGCCCCCTCCACATGCTGGAGAGCCCTGTACTTTGACCCACTCTCTGGTCAGACTGGGATTGTTTTTATGAGCTCTGGATTGGATTCTACCCAAACTATGCCCCTAATTAACCGTTGGGTGACTTTGGACAACCCTCTGGGCCTTTGTTTCTTAATTTATAAGATGGAGAAAGCTGTACTCATGGATCTCAAAGGTATCTTCCAAGTCAAAATGTCAGAGAATTTTGGACTCTCTGTTGATGGAATCTGAGTCATAATGGCATCAAGCAAAGAAAGAATGCAGAACACTGAGGCCATCACTTCTCAACGGAGAGCCATGAAGAAGAAGCTGCCCTGTCTCATTCCTGTCCAACCTCCTCTTCATCATACTTCTTCCCTTGCCCCAGCTCAGCTTTCAGTTCACTTTCTTCCTCCTGTCCTGCCTCTTGTCCCTATGACTTCCCTGTCTGTTCACCCTGTGCCTGCCTCAGTCACCAGCTACTCAAACCAAACTGGTCCTCTTCCTACCACATGCCCAGACTGTCTCCCTCCTCTTACCAGTTTTGCCCCTTCCCACCTCCCTGCCTGGGTCACCTCTACCCTGGCCTGTCCCCCTGCCCCTCCTCCTCACCCTGCTTCTTCCCCAACCTGCACGGGCCTTGGGCCCAGATAAGCCGCCCCTGCTCCTGCTAGGACATCTGCCCCAACCAGTCCTCACCAGGCCTGATGATTCCCACCCTCCATCATGGGGCCTTGTGTCCCTACCAGTGGGGCACCTGACCCATCCCAGAACTCCTGAGAATGTGGTATGCAGCAGCCTGGTGACCTGGTGGACATGGGGGGTACTGGATGGTGACCAGCAGGCATACAACCTGGAGGGGCACCTCCCTCAGGTAAGGGTCTCTTTCTCAAGATGGGGTTCTCAGCTACTCCCATGTCTTGGTTATCTTGCTGCCTGAGTTTAGTGCATGTGTCCATTCCCATTCCTTACATCAAATGTAAATAGAGATCGTATTATTTTTGTATAAGAGACTCCACAGGGAGTAAAGCTTAGGGAAAACTGCAAGTGGACTCTGAATTCTAACCCATGTGCATCTCAACACCGATGTCATGGACACTGATACACACGCAGACACACGCTGTCCTGCGCTAACAGTTCCCAGTCGCCATAACCCTGTACGGAGATCAGCTCGGTAGCACGAGGCAGCTTTGGCCTGAGGATGGTGTGAGTGGAATTCTCCTGAGATATTCTGTTCTCCCGGCCCTTTTATACAGTCCAAAACTCTTGGTTTGGAGCTCTCGGTTTGCTTCTATAACATGTCGATCAGTTGAGGTCCATTTGGCCACAGTTCATAACATGCTTTTATCATTGACCTGGGCAAGGTCCCTTTCTTGTTCATTTAGATACTCCCTTTTATGCCCATTTCTCACTTCTACCCCCCTTATTAAAAAAAAAATACTCGCAAAATATTTTGACGTGTATGTGTGTGTATTCTTGCAAAATATGTGGTATTATTTTGTGAGCTGTACATGTTTTTAAAGATTTTTTTGATGCAGACCATTTTTTAAAGTCTTTATTGAATTTGTTACAATATTGCTTCTGTTTTGTCTTGAGTATTTGGCCGGAGGCATGTGGGATCTTAGCTCCCCAACCAGGGATCGAAACCATACCCCCTGCATTGGAAGACGAAGTCTTAACCACTGGACTGCCAGGGAAGTCCCTGTGAGCTGTACTTTTAATTTTCATACATGGTATTATATGCTAGACTTTAGTCTGTTTACTGCCTTTTCACCCAGCACTCTATTTTTAAGATCTATCTGTGTGTGTGTATGTCATCTGTGCTTCTAACTTCTGCACTGCATCCCGCTGAGTGTCTCCTCCATGTTATACTCATCCACTTCCCCAGACAGATAGCTACCTAGATTACCTCTAACTCTCCACCATGGTGGACAATTCCAAAACGACCATCCTTACACATGCTCACTTTTTTCTTTCTTTTTTTATTGAAGTATAGTTGATTTACAATGTAGTGTTAATTTCCGCTGTACAGCAAAGTGATTCAGTTATACATATATATACATTCTTTTTTATGTTCTTTTCCATTATGGTTTATCTCAGGATATTGAATATAGTTCCCTGTGCTACACAGTAGGACCTTGTTATTTATCCATTCTATATATACTAGTTTGCATCTGCTAACCCCCAACCCCCACTCCATCCTTCCCCCACCTCTCCTCCCCCTTGGCAACCACATGTCTGTTCTCTATGTCTGTGAGTCTGTTTCTGTTTCATAGATAAGTTCATTTGTGTCATATTTTAACTTCCACATATAAGTGATATCATATGATATTTGTCTTTCTTACTTCACTTAATATGATAATCTTTAGGTCCATCCATGTTGCTACAAGTGGCATTATTTCATTCTTTTTTATGGCTGAGTAATATTCCATTGTATATATGTACCCCATCTTCTTTATCCATTCATCTGTCTATGGACATTTAGGTTGTTTCCATGTCTTGGCCTTTATCCTGGAATTTGCAAGGTAGCAGGGTTTGGAAGGCAATGGTATTCTACATCCTACACAAGCACAGATTTATAGATTTATAGATGATATTTTAAAAATAGACACTACTGAGGTATAATTTTCATAAAATAAAATGCATCCTCAACATAATTAATATAATCAACACTGGTGTATGTTACATATAAAAGTTGTTACAAGAGCAAATCCTGAGTTCTCATCACAGGGAAAAAATATTTTTTTCTTCTTCTTTTATTTTTGTATCTATATGAGATGATGAATGTTCATTAAGCTTACTGTGGTAATCAAAAAAAAGCATCCATTTTAAGGGTACAGTTGGATGCATTTTGATAAACACATACACCTATGTAACCACTACCACAATCCAGATGTATTTAGAATGTTTCTATCATCTCCCCCAAATTCCTCTGTGATCCTTTGCAGTCAATACCATCCACCCCAAATCCTCAGGCAACACTGATTGACATTTTTCCCTATAAATGAGTCTCATGTGGTCTAGAATTTCATATGACAGTATTTACTCGTGTCTGGTTTCTTTCGTTCAACGTGCCATTTTTGCCATACATCTGTGCTGTTGCCTATATCAGTAGTTCTTTCTATTTAGTGCTGAGTGGTATACCACTACACTAATCTTCCACAAATTACTTTTCCATTGCACCTGTTGCAACAGTTATCAATTTGTTGCCTGTCAACTCCAAACCTACCCGTCAATACCTGCTCTGGGATAGTTGGATATCCCCCTTTTCGCGTTTCTCCTTTGCAGTGAGCACAATATTAAGCCGTGTCAGTAGATGGCGCTGTGGAGGGACACTGCAGGAAGAAGAAACTTTTCCTGGATCGAGTGTGCTTCTGTTTGCTTCTGTACCTCCACCTGCACTGCTGCCAGAGGCATGTCCATGGGAGCACCCATTAATGTTATGTCCCAGCTGTGTGTCCAGAACATGCCTGTGAGCTCACAGCCCCAGGCCTAGCCCCGTGTCCACCTCGCTGGAGCTTCCCATGGTGGACTCTGTGCACCTCAGGCACCGTCCTGCTGGTGAGCAGACCTCTGATTTCCCTATGCACCAACCTGCCAGCCTCCACCACCAGCTCCCTGGAAGGCTGTTTCCAGTGACCCTCCAGACATGGGCACACACATCCTAGGACTTCATCACTCAGCCTGCAAGTAGGTTCCTGACTCAGACTCTCCCAAGGTGCTCCCTGCCAGCCAGTACCACAGAGGCTTGTTTCCTAATTGCCTGGAGGCTATGGACCAGGCCTGGCTTGGGCTCCCGGCATACCTCACATCGCATTACAAATTTTTCAACAAGGTTTGAATTCCTGATTGAAGGAGAGGGCCCCTTCCAATCTGTTCTTTCCTTGGACACTCCCTCAGCTTTAGAATATTCTGTAGGTTTCTCTTTAAACCTTCTACAGTGATAGAGTTGATAATTTTTAACATTAAAATTTCCTTGTTCACTGGACAGCTACATGTAAAAGAATGAAATTAGAACACTCCCTAACACCATACACAAAAATAAGCTCAGAATGGATCAAAGACCTAAATGTAAGGCCAGAAACTATCAAACTCTTAGAGGAAAACATAGGCAGAACACTCTATGACATAAATCACAGCAAGATGCTTTCTGACCCACCTCCTAGAGAAATGGAAATAAAAACAAAAATAAACAAATGGGACCTAATGAAACTGCAAAGCTTTTGCACAGCAAAGGAGACCATAAACAAGACCAAAAGACAGCCCTCAGAATGGGAGAAAATATTTGCAAATGAAGCAACTGACAAAGGATTAATCTCTAAAATTTACAAGCAGCTCATGCAGCTCCATATCAAAAAAACAAAAAACCCAATCCAAAAATGGGCAGAAGACCTAAACAGACATTTCTCCAAAGAAGATATACAGATTGCCAACAAACACGTGAAAGGATGCTCCACATCACTAATCATTAGAGAAATGCAAATCAAAACTACAGTGAGGTATCACCTCACACCAGTCAGAATGGCCATCACCAAAAAATCTAGAAACAATAAATGCTGGAGAGCATGTGGAGAAAAGGGAACCCTCTTGCACTGTTGGTGGGGATGTAAATTGATACAGCCACTATGGAGAACAGTATGGAGGTTCCTTAAAAAACTAAACATAGAACTACCATACGACCCAGCAATCCCACTACTGGGCATATGCCCTGAGAAAACCATAATTCAAAAAGAGTCATGTACCACAATGTTCATTGCAGCTCTATTTAGCCAGGACATGGAAGTAACCTAAGTGTCCATCGACAGATGAATGGATAAAGAAGATGTGGTATATATATAAAATGGAATATTAGCCATAAAAAGAAACGAAATTGAGTTATTTGTAGTGAGGTGGATGGACCTAGAGACTGTCATACAGAGTGAAGTAAGTCAGAAAGAGAAAAACAAATACCATATGCTAACACATATATAAGGAATCTAAAAAAAAAGATGGTTTTGAAGAACGTAGGGGCAGGACAGGAATAAAGATGCAGACGTAGAGAATGGACCTGAGGACACAGGGAGTGGGAAGGGTAAGCTAGGACAAAGTGAGAAAGTGACATGGACATATATACACTACCAAATGTAAAATAGATAGCTAGTGGGAAGCAGCCGCATAGCACAGGGAGATCAGTTCGGTGCTTTGTGACCACCTAGAAGGGTGGATAGGGAGGGTGGGAGGGAGGCAGACGCAAGAGGGAGGAGATATGGGGATATATGTATATGTATAGCTGATTCACTTTGTTATAAAGCAGAAACTAACACACCATTGTAAAAAAAAAATTTCCTTGTTCAAATTACTGTGTGGTTTCTATATTTTGATCGACCCCTGACAGATGCATTAGGCATTTGTATTGTTTCCAATTTGGGGCTATTATGAATAAAGCTGCCATGAGCATTTTTGTCTTTGGGTGGACATAGGCCTTCATTTTTCCTGATAAACAGCTAGAAGTGGAGTTGCTGGGTCTTGGGGTAAGTGTCTGAGACATTTTTAAGAAGTTGCCAAACAGTTTTCCAAGGTGATTAGACTATTTTACATTTCCATCAAATTGGCAATTGTATATCTTCTTTTGTGACACATCTGTTTAAGTCTTTTGCCCATTTTTACTTTGTCCTATTAAGTTGTCATCTTATTATGAGTCATAATGGTATCTTTCAGAGAGGAGAAATTTTAACTTTGATGAAATCCAATTTATCTTTTTATTTTTGGGCTAGTGCTTTTTTTTTTTTTTTTTTTTTTTTTGCGATACGCGGGCCTCTCACTGTTGGGGCCTCTCCCGTTGCGGAGCACAGGCTCTGGACGCGCAGGCTCAGCGGCCATGGCTCACAGACCCAGCCATTCCGCGACATGTGGGATCCTCCCGGACCGGGGCACAAACCCGTGTCCCCTGCATCGGCAGGCGGACTCTCAACCACTGCGCCACCAGGGAAGCCCTGGGCTAGTGATTTTTATGTTCTAAGAAATCACTGCCTACCATAATGTTGTGAAGATTTTTTTCCTATATTTTCGTGTAGAAGTTTTTAAATTTTAACTTTTATATTTAGGCCTATGATCCATTTTGAGTTAATTTTTTTGTATTATGTGAAGTAAGGGTCGCGGTTCATATTTTTCCACTGAAATATCCAGTTGTTGCAGCACCACTTGTGGAAAAGATTATTGAATGACTCTGGCACCTTTGTCAAAAATTAATTATTTCTGCAGTGTTCTGTTCCACTGATCTATCCTTATGCCAATACCATTGTTACTTTATAGTCAGTCTTGCAATCAGGTAATATAAGTCTTTCAACTTGGTTCTTCCTTTTCAACATTGCTTTAGCTATTCAATGTCCTTTGCATTTCCAAATAAATTTTAGTATCAGCATGCCAATTTCTTCAAGAAGCCTGCTGGGATTTTTACTGAAAATGCATTGAGTCTAAAGGTAAATTTGGAAAGAACTGACATCTTAACAAGACTGTGTCCTCCAATCCATGAACAGGGTATGATTAACTCTCCATATGTTCAAGTCCTTAATTTCTGTCACACTGCATCTCTCTGCCCATCCTTCTGCAATTACATCGCCCTTTGACCACGGCTGGGAAGTTTTCCACTTTTAAAGACCCAGATCATTAGATTGGGCCCACTCACATAATGCAGGATAATCTCCCTATCTCAAAGCCCTTAATTTAGTCATATCTGCAAAGTCTCTTTTGCCATGTATTAACATATTCACATGTTCTGGGCATTAGGGTGTGGGCATCTTCAGGGGCTTCGTTATTCTGCCTGCCACACTTCACCGCAAATAATGCTATGATGAATATCCCTTGTACATGTCCTTTTTTTTTTTTTTTTGTGGTACGCGGGCCTCTCACTGTCGTGGCCTCTCCCGCCGCGGAGCACAGGCTCCGGACGTGCAGGCTCAGCGGCCATGGCTCACGGGCCCAGCCGCTCCGCGGCATGTGGGATCCTCCCGGACCAGGGCACGAACCCGTGTCCCCTGCATCGGCAGGCGGACTCTCAACCACTGCGCCACCAGGGAAGCCCTCCTTGCCATTTTTGACATTGTAAATCACTATTCTGTAATCTGGTTATTCACTTCTGTCCATAATGCCATTCATTAAATAGAAATCCTTACTTTTAATGTAATCACATTACACAGTTTGTAATGTATGATTTGTGCTTTTGAAATATTAAAAGTTCTTCCTTGTTCTTAGTTCACAAAACTATTTCTTTAAAATTTTTCTTTTATTTATTTATGGCTGCACCGCTCAGCATGCAGGATCTTAGTTCCCTGACCAGGTATTGAACCCATACCCCCTGCATTGGGAGCTTGGAGTCTTAACCACTGGACCGCCAGGGAAGTCCCTACATTTTTCTCTTATTAACTTTACATTTTAGGGACTTCACTGGTGGTGCAGTGGATAAGACTCTGTGCTCCAAGGCAGGGGGCCCAGGTTCAATCCCTGGTCAGGGAACTAGATTCCACATGCATGCCGCAACTAAGAGTTCACATGCCACAAATGGGGAGCCCACATGCCGCAACTAAGGAGCCACAAGCCGCCACCAAGGACCCCATGAGCCGCAACTAAGGAGCCTGCCTGCTGCAACTAAGACCCCGTGCAACCAAATAAATAAATATTAAAAAACACACAAAAAACTTCTATGCCTTATCCCTTAAAAAAAAACTTTACATTTACCTTTCAATCTTGGGTCTAAGATAAACTATCTAGGGCTTATCTTTGCATCTTGGTGTAGGAGAGTGTATGATCAGGCCACTCAAGATGGCTGTTCTCTCTCTCTTTTTTTTTTTGGCCGCACTGCACGGCTTGGGGGATTTTAGTTCCCCTACCAGGGATTGAAACTGCGCCCTTGGCAGTGAAAGCGCAGAGTCCTAACCACTGGACCGCCAGGGAAATCCCTCAAGATGGCTGTTCTCTTGCTTTCTGTAAATCCCCTGCTGACCAGTCCCTGTTCACTCACGTGACTATCCAATCCACTTAATAGTAGGGCTTAATCAGTAACTGCCTACCTGCTTGTCCCTTGCTCCAGCCGCTGGTTTCCCTGGTAACTGATGAGCCAACCTGACATCAATTCCCCCTACGAATGGTAGCCTCCCTCTTCCCTGAGTAGCGAAGGTTGCTGCCATGGCCTGCCTGCGTGCCTGCCATAGTGGGGTGTTGCTCCAGGACTTTTTGCTTCCGACGTGTAAGATTCCCCTCCAATAAGCTATTGATGTCTCTGTCGCTGTCCCCAGGCTCTTCTTTCATCTCAAGGCTAAACAATTACAAGGCTTACAGGCCTGCGGGGCGTAGCCCAACAATTGGTGAACCAGTCAGGAAGCTGATGAAACCCGTGAGTTGCCAGGATGTCAGGAAATAAGGATGGGGAATGGAACATTGTGGGGGTGATCCTGGTGGCAGTCCACTAGCATGTGGGGCCCTGTGGCAGATGACTACC
Source organism: Delphinapterus leucas (assembly GCF_059928025.1). Lineage (NCBI taxonomy): Eukaryota > Metazoa > Chordata > Mammalia > Artiodactyla > Monodontidae > Delphinapterus > Delphinapterus leucas. The sequence goes on along the minus strand of NC_143129.1, from coordinate 157,699,562 downwards.
ATGAGAGATGTCTTTTTCTTCCGTTATGTTGATGATACTCTGTTAACCTCAGAGTCTCTTTCCAGTTTAAAAGTAGCAGCCCCGTGCTTGTGACTCATCTGACTTCACAGGGATGGCTGGTAAATACAGACAAAACACAAGGACCTGGATTATCTACAAAATACAAGCATAACCCTGACCCACCACCCCTAAACAACTACAGACACAGGCTTTAGGGATATTAACTCAGGGACAGGTTTGTGAATTGGACATGGCCAGTTACTCAGAAGGGTTTGGTAAAGGCCTGTGGCAACGGCAAAATAATGAGAGTACCCTTGGACTGCTGGTCCCAGCTGTGGAAGGGTGCAGAGCAACCATATATTGTGATGAGACAACAGCTATGTTCAGTCTATAGCATGTTACAACAGGTGGAGGACATTATAAAAAGCCTACCCAAGTCTTTGAACGATGCAAAAAAAAACCTGTTCCGGGTCTAAAACAGCTGTGTGTGACATATGGGATCCCCATGGACATCGATAGCAACCAAAGATCCCATTTTTCTGGCCATGAAGTTCAGGAATGGGCCAATAAAAATGACATACACTAGCATTTCCACCTACCTTACAAGCCCACAGCTGCCAGGCTAATTGACTACTTAAAACAACAATTGAGACGGGATCCCTGCTCTCAACATGTGGACCAGGAGGCTAACTCAAGTCCTACGAACTTAACAACCCAGGAGCAATCATTCTAGTGCCCAAGCCACGTTAACCCAGAGGGAACTAGTCAACACCATCTGAGTTCAACTGTTGACCACTGAAGGACCATTGCCAACTGTTGGTCAGGACAATAACTGACCCAATCACTTTTGCCCTTATCACAGGATCTACCCATAGTGGGGGAATATGTTATAAAATGGCCCTGGGACTGGCAGGTAAGCCCCTGGTGGTTTGGGTTTGCTGCCCCGTGGGGAACAGGGTTAGAAAGGGACTTACAGATTTCACCTGTCTTCTACCCAGCCCCACCTAAGACTACTAAGGTAATTAACCCAGGCCCCGTACTAGAGAAAGACATCATTATACTAACGCTGTGGTTCGTTGTTATACCACCTCTCCAGTATTCGGCACTGGCTATGGGGACAGAGGGTGGACAGGTGATATGGCAGGCCAGGACAAAAACCACAGGCAGGGGTGGTATTATCTCAGAATGCTGTTACTGCTTTGATTTTGCATGATGGTCATGATCTCCCATGGTGCCTGTTAAACATCTCACATTTCGTCCTAGCCTGAGTGGAGGGAATCAGTTCACGGACTGGGTGACAACCCACGTAGGGGCAACTGAAGACTCTCACCTTCCTCCTGTCTTGCATGCCAAGTGCCTGGCTCCAGAATCGCCCACCTCTTGGCAAATCCCTTTTATTTTATGGCCACATGAAGCACCACATGGCATGCGAGATCTTAGCTCGCCGACCAGGGATTGAACCTGTGTCCCTCTGCAGTGGAAGCACAGAGTCTTAACCACTGGACCACCAGGGAAGTCCTGCAAATCCCTGTTTTTGGTGTAGTAGGTATCTTACACCTGATACTCTCTAGCTGCTGCTGTATTGCATTTGTGGTATCTGGTTGCAGTGCACCTCTACCTACCTGGCCTCTACATACCCAAGGATATCATGGAAGAGGGGTGGACCAAGATTGTAAGGGTCGTGCAGGGTGTATAGGGGTGGAGTGAATAGTCAGGCCACCCATGGCTGTTCTCTTGCTCTCTGTACATCCCCTGCTCAACCAGGGCCTGCTTCACTCACATAACTATCCAATCCTCTTAATTATAGGGCTTAGTTAGTAACTGCCCACGTGCTTGCCTCCTGCCCCAGCCACTGGTTTCCCTGGTAACTGATGAGGCAACCTGATATCAATTCCTCCGTAAATGGTAGCCTCCGTCCCCTCCCAAGTAGCAAAGATTGCTGCCATGTCCTGCCTGTCATATACAGTGGGGTGTCACTCCAGGATCTTTTGCTTTGGACATGTAAGATCCCCTGTCCAATAAACTGTTGATGACTCTGGCACTGTCTCCAGGCTCTTCTTCCCTCTGAAGGCTAGGCAACTACAAGGCTTGAAAGTCTGTGGGGTGCAGCCCAACAGTAGGGATTTTTTTTGGCCAGATAGTGAACCAGTTTTCCTAATACATATTTTAAACAATCCACTTTTCCCCATTGTTTTAAGGGGGAAAATGGGCCCCTCTTGTCATATGTTAATTTCCCAGGTATACACATGCCAATCTCGGAGTTTTCTCTTCTTTGAACAGAAGTTGATCTAACCATTCATAGACTTATATTATTGCACATAAGTTGTAGAGTAAGTTTAGTTAACATATCAGCTGAAATTTTTAGATTATGTTGAACTTACAGTTTAACTTGGAGAGTTAATATCTTTATATTAAACTACCTTATCCAAGAATAGGGAATGTCTCTTCATTTATTCAGATAATCAACTCTTATTTAGAGTTTGAAAATTCTCTCCATAGAGGTCTTACATACTCTTAAGTAATCATTACTTAATAATTTAAATTGCTTTTGTGGATAATATCTCATATTTGCTGGTTATAGATGTTACAGAAAAATGCAACTTATTTTTGTAGAGTGATCTTGTATCCAGCAACTTTGCTGAATGCTCTCATTAGTTCTAAAATTTTTTTCTTAATTAGGTAGTAATCAAATTATCTGTACATGATAGCTTTATCCCTTTTTCAATCCTTTGCCTCTTTTTTTGTCTTTGTGGCTTTGTACAGGATTCCTAGAACTATTTTAAATGGTAATAATGATAATGGGCCTCCTTGTATTGATCTTTTTTTTCCCCTAAATATGAATATGCCTAGGTATAAGCTTATTGGTATTTATCCTAACTGATGTTCTCTGAGCTTCCTAGATCTATGGTTTGGTGTCACTAATTTTGGAAAATTCTTGGCCATTACAAATTTCAAATATTTCTGCTCCACTTTTTCTCCTTCTGGTATTCCCAATATGTACGTGGTACACCTTTTTAGAAATCCCCAATAGTTCTTGGATGTTCCAGTCTGTTATTTTCACTTTTTTTTTTTTTCCCAGTATGGGAAGTTTCTATTGCCTTATCTTCAAGCTCACTAGTTCTTTCCTTGACCACATCCCATTTAATGATGAGACTATCAAGGGAGTTCTTCATTTCTGCTAGTTTATTTTTATTTTTACCATGTCTTTTGTTTCTAGAGGTTTCCTCTCTATGCTTGCATTACTCACCTGTTCTTGCATGTTGTCTTTTTCATTAGATCCCTTAATATATTAACAATAGCTATTAACCGTAGCTATTTTAAATTCCCTGCCTGACAACTCCCCATTGTGTATAATATTTGACTCTGGTTCTGCAGCTTTTTCTTTTCAGGCTGGGTTTTTTCCTTGCCTTTAGTATGTCTAATATTTTGTTGAAAGCTGGACATCATGTATTGGGTAACAGGATATTGGTAACAGGAACCAAAGTAAATAGGCCTCAATGTGTGATTTTATGTTAGTCTGGCTAGGAGCTGGGCTGTATTTAGTGTAACTATATGTGTCATAGATTTCAAATTCCTCTGGTGACCTTATTTTTATCTCCCCTCTTTTTTTAAAATAAATTTTTTTATTTTTATTTTATTTATTTTTGGCTGCGTTGGTTCTTTGTTGCCACACGGGGGTTTTCTCTAGTTGAGGCAAGCAGGGGCTACTCTTTGTTGCGATGCGTGGGCTTCTCATTGCGGTGGCTTCTCTTGTTGCGGAGCAGGGGCTCTAGGCACTCGGGCTTCAGTAGTTGTGGCTCAAGGGCTCTAGAGCGCAGGCTCAGTAGTTGTGGCACACGGGATTAGTTGCTCCGCGGCGTGCAGGATCTTCCCAGATGAGGGCTCGAACCCGTGTCCCCGGCATTGATAGGCAGATTCTTAACCACTGTGCCACCAGGGAAGCCCCTTTATTTCCACCTCTTGATTTGGGGCTTCCCTAGGAGGCTGTGTCTGGGGCTTCTCTCAGAGGCTGTGTCTTACAGCTATTTCAACTGTAAGCCACTAGGTCGCTGTTCATATGGGGATAAGTTGTGCGGCAGAGGAAGCATTCTATAATATGATTGCACCTCATTTTTTTTTTTTTTTTTTTTGCGGTAGGCGGGCCTCTCACTGTTGTGGCCTCTCCCGTTGCGGAGCACAGGCTCGGGACGCGCAGGCTCAGCGGCCATGGCTCACGGGCCCAGCCGCTCCGCTGCATGTGGGATCTTCCCGGACCGGGGCACGAACCCGTGTCCCCTGCATCAGCAGGTGGACTCTCAACCACTGCGCCACCAGGGAAGCCCGCACCTCACTCTTTTAATGGGTCTATTTCCCTGTGTTGTGATTTTTTTCACAAGTGTTTCTTAGCTTTTCTTCTCCCCTTAGATGAGACAGGAAATCTAGAGGGCCCTAGAATGGGGGAAATGCCCTTCTCCACGGTAGGGTGGGCTCTGGTTAAGTGTTTTCCCTGGAGAGGAGGCTTTTGTCATGGAGGAGGCTCTGAATGTTTTTCAGAACTTTTCTTTTCCCCTCCCCCTGATAAAACCACTAAATCTTTCTCAGGTCTTTACTGTAGGTGCCTAGAGAAAAAGTCCATAAAAATATGCACCCTTCCCAGCCTCCAGTTGTTTGTCATTCTCAAACTAGTCCACACTCAACCTCCAGCAATTAGTTAATATTAACATTTAAGCGTTCCATCAGTTTTTGGCTCCAGTGGGTTCTCCTGGTAAGCACATACTCTGTATGTGCTTGTCTTTCCAGATTTCAAGGTAGCAGCTTGCCTTGCAACATCAGTTCTGACAGGTCCAAGAAACATCATTGATTCTCCTTGCATTGGTCTTAGAATATGTTAAGTGTTTTCATTAGCATAATATTTACTATAGGTTTTTTGGTATATGTCTCTTATAGAATCAAGAAAGTTACCTTCTATTTGCCAGTAGTTTTATTACAAATAGGATTAAACCTTATAAAATGCTTTTTCTGCATTAGGATAATTATTTTTCTCCTTTAGTCTATTGATGTGGTGAATTACAGTGAATTTTTCTAATGAACCACCCCTGTTTTCTGGGATTAACACCAGTTGGTCATGATGTATCATTTTTTAGTACACTATTGGACTTCATAGTTTGTATTTAGGATTTTTGAATCTACTTGGTTCTATTTCTATTTTCTTAGTATTTACTCTAGATTTTAGAATGGATACTTAAGGAAGATTGAAGTTATTCAATGTGTTTAGCCTCCAAGAACGTTCCAAGGACCAATTTATGTGCTACTATTCTCCAATATTTTAGTATATTTAATTTTAAAAAGTATTATTATAGTTTTATAATGTATATATTAATATTTACTAATCTTATTTCTTTGCTCACATTTCTTTCTTACATCTCAGCCTTTCCATCATTTCCTTTATAATAGCAAACATAATAAATGCTATGTGCCAGGCAGGTTCTGAGCACTTTAAACATATTACCTCACTTGAATCCCCCCAAAACCCTATGCGGTATGTACAATATTCCTTCTGTCTGAAGAATTTCTCTGGATCTCAGTTTTTGTTGTCTGTCCCTCTTGTCTTTTTTTTCTTTTTTTGAAAATTTTACTGGCTAGAAGCACAGAAGTTCTTAAATTCATGACAGTGCATGAGATGTCTCTGAGAGCAGAAGTGGGAAAAAAGTAAAGACAGAACCCTGGGGAGCACCAGAGCTTATATATAGGTCTCATGGGCCTTACATCTAGAGGTGGGGCCCACTGGAACTGCAAGGCCAAGGGCCAGAGCCAAAGCAGTGGAGGTCACTCTGAAGGGCTCTTGGGATGGCAGATGTCAGCCTTTCCCCCGGCAAGCATGTGCTATGACATTACTATACTTTGTCCATCTTCTGTACTCCCAGACCCAGTCCTATGAGGACAATGGCACTGCCCAGAAGTGGCTGTGTCCCTCCTCGAGGGAGAGGAAGGGGCGTTCCAGGTGTCACAGCACTGGAGGTCAACAGCTATGTTTACTGCTTGTATCAGGTGTGGCTGAAATAAGCAAGAGTGCCCCAGCCACATGCCTGAGAAGAGCTACTGGACCCAAGAGCTCAGAAAGCAGCAGTGGGTCAAAAGCAGTGGCCTTAGCTCCATCTTATCTTTCCCTCTATTTGGCTCTGGGCATCCTCTGTGGAATCTGTGGGAATAGAGGGCTTTGAGGGCTTGTAAGCAGGGATCCTGGGAGACAGAGCCAGGAAGCTGCCTGGAACAGTCAGATTCCATGGCCCAATGACATCATTGTGGCAACAGATTTCCCAAACAGAAGTCAGAAGCCCAGGTCAGCCTTTTTCTGAAATGTACTTCTCTCTGCCTCTCAGACAAGGCATCTTCTTCCTCCTTGTTTAGTCACCTGGAACCCTGTTTTCTCTCTCCTAGAATTAAGAACCGTCTTCAGAAAGCAACACATGAAACCATTTTCGAACGGACTTTAATCATTTTTTGCTGCCCAAATACTGTACATGCAGAAGCCATGTGAAGAATTTTCTCCTCAAGGGAATTGGCAAGAGTGTTGTAAGAAACAGCCGGCAGTCCTTCCCATCCATCCACCTGCCACCTGGGAGCCACAACGAGTTTGGAAAGATGCTGCACATAGAAAATGTATAGAGCACAGATATAAAAGGCTAATTGCTTCTTATCTAAACAGTGTGCTTCTCAGTCCCTATCTGTTCTCTCTTTGCAGGATGCATTTAGAAATTCTAAAAAAGGGGTTCTTGCCTCCTATGAATTTACATTCTAAAGGAGTGGATGGAATAATCAGGCCAACTTTTCCTAAGAAAGCAGCAGCCACTCTGCCTGCTGAGATGGTGTCTGGTAAAAGACATTCTGGAGAAGAGTCATTTTTTGTTTCAAGAAGCAAAACACTTTGAAGGGAAATAAGTTCCCTCTCTCCTCCCATCAGAGAGCATCTCCCTTTAAAATTCTCCCATTGTCTCATTCTAGAAGCAGAAATGAGGACTAACCCAGCTTCATCTGCTGCTGGGGATACTGACCTACGCAGGATGCATCTGAGGTTGTGACATCACATCAGCACCTTGGAAAAAGTCCATTGTAGACAACCCTTAATTATCTCCTTACGTAAGAAAACAACAACAAACCCGGAAGAGGTGGAAGAAGAAGAGTTTGTTAGGATTCCCAGAGTTCTTGTCAGAAGCAGCATCTGGGCATGGAAGGGTGAGGACCTGCACCCAGCTTGGGCACCCGGGTCTGGAAGGAACCAGCCTGTGGAGCCAGGTGCCGGGTGCACCAGGCTCATGACCCTCATCACCTCCAGATTAGACTTAAAACCTGGAGGGAACCGTGGAGTAACTAGCAAATGCTCTGGTTTTGCACATGAGGAAGCTGAGGCCCAGAAAAGTGAGGAGTCTTGCACAAGTCTTGCCTGTATATAATAGCCTTTGATTCTCCGTAGCCAGCTGTCCAGGCCACTGACCATTGGGGCGGATGCTCTGTTGCCTTTGGAATTCCCAGGGCCCATTTCTCTTTGCCAAGCTCTCCGGAACCCAGTCCCAAGGACCCTTACTGGCATCAGTGTGAGCTCCCAGGGAGGGCGAAGGCTCCTGTCCTTACTGGCCAAGTTTCCAATCAGAGCCTGGGAAGGTTTTCCCAGAGCAGTAACACTCATGCTTTTTGACGAGCATCCTCCCCAAGCCAGTCTGGGCCTCTGCGGGAATGCCAGTTTCCTTCACAGGCACAGCCTTGCTGGGCCCACAAAAGCCTGAGCTCAGGGTTTGGGGGAGGGGAAGTTGCTTTGCTACATGGAAAGATTAAGCCCTTTGTCAGAGAACAAGGTCCCACCATCGGGCATGCTGACACCTGAGCTGCATGTGTGCGGCTCAGCTGGCAGAGCTGGTGCCCGAGGAGGCCAAGTTGCTCTCTTTGGCATCACTGACGTCGCTCTGAGATGCTCAGGCACTCTTTCAAAATAACCCTTTCCCAGCCAGACTAGGCTTATCCAGCCCCCATCAGGCCTCACTGGATCGGGCGGGGTTCCCCTGCCCTTCAGTCATGATTGTTTTGTTTTGACCCAATTTCTTCTGACCTGAGTGAAAAGCAGACTTGAAGGAGAAGGCAAGGGATGAGTCTACATTCCTATCTCCTTCCTGATCATTCAGTGAACGGTAATCCAGTATAGGAAGCAGCATTTTAGAGAACCTCTTTCTGTGTCAGGATATTGGAGAAGAAAACTCCGGGGAGAGGAAGAGAAAGGGAGCAGTCGGCAGGGCAGCAGGCCTCTTCTTTTCCCCCTCCTTGCAGCCAGTGCGGAAACCCTGCGGGACCACCGCCTGGCCCTGAAGAACACGCCACCTGTCTCCGCCACCAAGCAAAGGCAGCAGTTGCTCGCACGGGCTCCGCACAGTGCAGGAAGTAATCAAAGAAGCGGAAGAGCAGCTTTCCTGAAGCCCTGATGCTTTCTGGGCTGAAGATGGGGAGCCGGAGGTATCAGGAGCTCTGGAGCCCTGGCGGGGGAGGAGCACGGCATCTCCTGGACAGCAGGGTGTGGAGCAAGAACCCTGGTTGCGTGCCAGGGCTCCTGGTAATGCAGTCTAAGATTGTGCTACATTTCATTTCCAAAAGAGTACCCTTGGAGGGCTCTAGCGTCTTTGAAAGGGGTGTGAGGCTTCTGCTCTCCTCAAGGCTGGCAGTAAAGAAGAGCTCAGGCATGCTTGCCCTGGTCGGGGTCAGGCCCCTGGGAGAACCAGTGATCCCACGAGTGGTGAGCTAGAGGGACACCCTCTCTCTCGGCCCCCTGAAATGCTGGCAGTGCCTGGGCTTGCTGCATACTGAGAGCCTCCTGAGGGCTCCTTTCCTAGGAGTGCTGGGTGGGGGGAGAGACTGGGTGGGGAGTAGTTTAGGAGATGGCTTGACAAAGGGGATATGATTCTTCAGGGAAGAACCAAGACTTGGCCCCATTTGCTGGAGCCTGATTCATACCAAAGACCCATCACAGACTTCCCTTTAGGGAAGGAGTCTATGAAGGAAGTGGGACAGATTGAACAGAGCAGAAACGTGAAGACAGATGTTCTGAATCATCTGTCATGGTTCCTGCCCTCAGCCCAGCATCGCTGCAGGACCACTGCTGTCTCTGCCACATCTTCCACGAATCCTGCCTGAGCAGAGGGAGATGGAATGACAAAGAGCCCACCCTGTCATCAGCCCCAGGGTCCCCTGGGGTAAGGAGAGGGCATGTGGAGTCAGGACACTGCATCTAACAGTGTCTGGGGGGATCATGTTCCTTCCCTCCCCGCCATGCCTTCTTCAAGGGACAGATGCTGCCCCCTCCAGGGAAGGGCAGCAGTCACACGTGTGCTCCCTCCTCTCCTGGGACAGGCTAGCTCCAGAACAGCTTTTCACACAAGCCCCTGCATCCAGGAGGCTGAGAGACAGACCCTTAAACCCAGGAGTTTAACACGGAGTCTCACTTGACTTTACCCTCATGGGAGAAAAATCCAGGTGGGGATTAGTAACTTAATTTGGTACAAAGGGTTAAAAATAATTCCCCAACATCAACTTGTGTGGGGAATGACCTCCCATTATCGAGGTGGAACAGTGGAGTGGCCCAACTCTTGGGCAGTCTTGGCAGCTGGGGGTCGTAGGCAGGTCAGCCCAAGTCACCGACATGTCAGGCCCCACCTCTGGCTAGAACTTTCCCTGTGCCAGCCAACCTTCCTCAGAGGCAAGGGGCCAGCAGCCTTCAGCTCCCCAGCAGCAGCCTCTGCTGGTAGCTCCTTCTGTCTTCCTGCGCCTCTAGAGGAATGAGGGTGACACCCCTCACTGATACCCCCATTCCCTGGGGGTAACCGCACGGTCTGCGTATCACCGCTCGGTGCCACGTCAGCAAATGTCTACGCCATCCTGTGGGTCTCTAATCATCCCACCACCCCAAAGGCGTCAAGGATTTTCAACCATTCTGAGGGTGGCTGCTCTGCATCACCCACAGGACACAGAAATACGCTTTTGCAAGCGAGTTCCCACCCCCACTCCCCACCCTAGGATCTAAGAGCACAGAGCCCTTTGCCTTATTTTAGAAACATGAGAAATGCATGCGTTACCCAGTCTGACCCTAGGAGAGAATCTCTGCAGAAAGAGAAAACTCAGCCTAGCTGTCTCTCTCTCCACACACATGAGCGTTCCCGCCATGATAATACAGGAATGGAGTCTCCAGCAGGAGTCAGGAGCCCAGGAGCTTATCTTGTCCTTACTGCCCTCACCCACTTTTTGTCTGTGGGCAGGACCAGTGGGGACCTGGCTTCTCCCCCTGGTTTTCACAGGAGGGAGGTGGCCAGGCCCTGGCTTCAGCCTAATGTGGTTCCTGCCAGAAAGGACCCCTCGGTGGGGATGGCTCTGTCTCAGCCTCTGTCTCCACCTGCCTGCCCCGGAATCCACCTCCAGGCCCATCTGGCTTCGCTTATGGATGGAGTCCAAGCACCTCTCCACGGATCCCCGCGTATGCGGGTTACAGTCAGTGCAGCTCTCAGGGCTGATATCTGGGGAAGAGGCAGAGCGCGAGCCTGTCCCAGGCCTTGACCCCTCCTGCTGCCTCTTTCCACCCCACCAGACATGAACCCAAGGGCTGCTGTATCCACCTCCTGGGCAACCTCTTGCCTTTCATGCTAGACCTGAGGAAGAAGAGGGACAGATTTGGGCACTCCCGAGCCAGACTTCAGGATTCCCAGCAGACATCTCACAAGGTCCAGTCCAGGCCCTGGTGCCCACCCCCAGGGCCCAGCTGTCCAATCAGGTCAGGGTTTGAGTGGCTTTGGGAAGCTCCAACCAGACAAGGGTGGAAAGAAAGCAGAGGCAGGCACGGTGTCTAGAGCAGACCAGGCCACCCTCCAGAGGGCAGCGGCAGAGGGCAGGGGGCAGGGAGGCCGAGAGGGGTGAGTATTGCTTATACAGAGCTGGTGACCGTGATGGTCTAGAGTCTACAGCCAAGCTGTCCGTGGAGCCAGGAGGCTGAAGCCTCAGTGAATCTGAGCTCCCAGACATGGACCCTGGTCTGGAAAAGAGAAAAAAAAAAAAAAAATAGAGCCCCCAATAATCAACTTCATGCAGCTAATCCCCAAAGGTCGGACAGGCTTCTCAGAGCAAGTCAGCCCCAGCCCTCCTCATTCCTGCCAGCAGCCCTGCCCTGGGCACATCCTCAACAAGCCAGGCCCCTCCAGGACGAGCCCAGAGGGGCACAGGGCCACTCTCAGGACCTGGGATGGACACAGGTGCCGCCAGGGGCTGCCCACTTTGGCAGGTAACATCCCTATGAGGCCAACCTCTTGCATGTCAAGACCGTCCACTCCACACCACCTGGGGTCCGCTGGGAGAGCTCCTTTGGCATGTCGCAAGTGAGGAGGCTTGGAGGGAAACAGGAGGTGAACAATTCTAAGGGAGGTACCAGCACTTTCCTCCAAGGTACCTGGCCTGCAACCCTGGGAACTGACACCTCCTTCAATCTCACTTGTAGGAAGGAGGTGGCGCCAGCCCGAGGGAGAAAGCGGTCTTTAAGCCCTCAGCTCCCCGGCATCGTCTGCCTCCCGGAGCCCTGGCCAGGGCGCTAGGTGAGATGCTACATGCTGTGGATGCATTCGGTGGGAAGAGCAGCCGGAGTGCCCAGTGAAGAGGAGGGGTGTCAGGGTTCCCAGAGGGGCCTCGCTGTGGCCAGCTGCAGTGGACGCTACATTCCTCAAAAAAGAGCAGAGGTGCTGGGAGAGGCAGAGGTGGAACAAAGAACAAGACAGAAAACTAAGCAGGGACCACCAAGAACAGGCACAGGCGGGGACACGCAGGCTCTGCCCTGAGCCTAGGACCAGGTGGGATGGACCAATGGCTGCGTCTCCCACTTCCACCCCTGGACTCAAGTGGAGTCCCGTCCACGCAACTCTCCTTTGGGTTTCTTTACAACGAGACACAGAGAGACGTGGATTTCAGCCCATATAGTCACTAAGACCAAATACACCCAGACAAATGAACAGATCTAACATGGTCACACACAGACACACACACAAACACACACGCACACATACTAGAGTCTCCACTGCCAGCTGGGACAGGCCCAGTAGCCAATAGGCATGCAGCAAGGCAAGGGGTCCAGAAAGACGTGAAGACTATGTACAGGGGAGGAGACGGGGGGTGGCAGCACCCCTTCCCACACTGCATCCAGGCCTCTTCCTGAGGCCCTTAGGAGCCTGAGGGGCTCGTGGCACTCTCCAGGGAGGACTGGGACAGGCGCCTGGTGAGGGAGCCGAGCGTAGAGTCTGCCACTGAGGACGTGGGGAAGAGTTTGTACCAGCCGGTGACCGCAGCACTCAGGTCCAGCTCGTCCAGCATGATCTGGGCCATGCCCATGAAGCACTTGTGGTCCATGCGGCCATAGTCTCCCCAGACAATCACCTGCCAGTGGGGAGGAAGAGAGAGGAGCTGAGCCACATCTCCAACTCCAGGGCTGGGCAGTGGGTCCAGGAACCATGTAGAAGTTTTGCCAGGGCACAGATGGGACAGAGAGAGGCAGAACTCACACTGACTTTGGGCAGCAACTTACTGAGCACTTAAGATGTGCCAGGCTCGACCCTACAGGCTTTACATACGTTATCTCAATTGTTACAACCATCTAGGTAGAGGTGCTATGTATTATTATTTCTACAAAAAAGGAAATGTATCTCAGAGAGGTTAATTAACTAACCCAAAGATACACAGTAATTGGTGGCATAGCTGGGATTAGAACCTGGGTCTGACTTCCAGAGCTTCTCAGCATCCCAGATGACAACCTTCCTGAGTGGGGAGCAGACTGAGAGTCCAGGACCTGGGTCACAGCTCCCGCTCTGCTGCTGGATCACAGTGGGACAATCAACATTAGCACTAGGTGGAAGAAGATGGTGGTCAAACCCTGCTTCTACCTACCAGCTGTGCAACCTGGGGGCAATCGAGTTATTCCCTCGAACCTTGGTGTCCTTATGAATCAACAGGGAGAAAAACACCTTCACCGGGTTGTAACAAAAAATGGGTAAAGCATATTTAATGCGTCTGGCACAAGATAAATCATAAATAAGACAAATTTTAAATTACAGTCTTTGAGAGTTGCCCCGCCCCACTGGCCCCATGACCCTCACCTGCAGCACCTTGCCCTGGGGCCCCTCGTCAAAGAGCAGAGCCTGCTGGTACAGGGGATCACAGGTCTTCTTGGCCACCTTTGTCTTCTTCTTGGCCAAGCAGGCCCCGTTCTCAAGTAGGTAAACCTTGATATAGGTGGCTGAGGGATGGAAGAGAGCATGATGGGGAGGTGTCCAGGGGAGACTGCTGTGGCCTGCCCATCCCCTAACCTCCATGTGATCCTGGAGGGGAGCAGGGTGAGCTGGATGAGCTGACCAGCGGACAGCAGGTGGAGAGATGGGCTCAACACCGACTCCTCCATCCTCCCCTCCCCCTCCCCCCACCCACTGGCCTTCCAGGCAATCCGTGACTCCAGTGTTGAGAATACTGACTAGGCCAGTGGGGAGCTGGGACTCTCTAGACCCAGAACTCAGCTGTATATCCCTCCCTGGCAGGACCTCATTTCCAAAATCCCTCTCCCAGCTGATCTGCTTCACCTGGGAGGGATTTGGAGCCTGGTTTGGGGGTCAGGCCCCGAGCCTCAATCACTTCCACCTCCAGCTGGCTGCTCCGGTCCATGATGGCAATGTGCACATCCCCTGCAAGGGAGAAGAGGGACAGTTCAGGCAGAGCCAGACCAAGGGGCAGGCCGGCCAGCCACCATGCAGCATGCCAGTCTGCAGAGGACGTTCCAGCACTGGAAAGGGCACAAGATGGACAAAACTGTATGCGCCGGAGCTGCTCTCGGGAGACCACTTTAAAGCAGCTGAGAAATGCTTTGATAGGGCCCTTACGGTGGGATGGGGGCATGACCCTCAAGGGGCCTGTTTGGGGAACAACAAATGTAAGCCTGGTTATGGGCGGTGGAGGGGTGCTCTGCTTCACTGAGCAGAATAGCAAGTTTGGGGACAGAGCTTCCTGTATCAGGAAGACAGAGGGGAGGCTGTGGGCTCAGTAGCTCTTCTTCACCTTCTACACAGTGGTCATCAGCCACTCCCCTAAATAAACATCAAACAAATATTTAAAGGATATCAGTTTGGAGAGACGCTGAGATACAAGCCTGCCCAGGACATGAGGCACGTCCTGGAAATGAGGGCCCGCTCGTACCCTTGATAAAGGATGGGGGGAAGGCAGCAGACGTCCCAGGAGCACAGACTGAGGACTCTCTGTGCCCCACAAAATGGATTATCCAGCTGGGGCAAGTTCTGTGTGTGGAGTCATATCAGTCGTCTGGCTTCTAGAACTCTTGGCTTTGTTTGACACAGGTTAGCAGAATTTGCAATTCTGCGCTAGTCACTTGGGACGTCCTTCAAAGGGGTGCAGAATCATAAGCCCGATGCAGAAGAACTAAAATGGGCCAGACTTTGGGTTTAGCCACCCGTTTTAGATTCTCTGAGCCGTCATGCAACAGCAACTGTTTGTATTTGCACACTTTGGAAGATGGAGATTTATGACTTTCAGGAGACATCCTGGAATTCATCCCTCTCCCTCTAGCTACTCCTGACCTCCCCATGGGGAATAGGGAGGGGGAGGTCTCAGAAATTAATCTCCACGTCTCACTGTAACATCCCTAACAAGGTGAGCCAAGGCAAACCTGTCCTTCCCAGTTTAGGACACCAGGGGGCACCACACACAAGTGTTCTAGGTTGTGACGGCATATTAGCCTTGTGGAAGCGGCTGGTTCCTCTCACTGCCTCCCAGCCCTTGGCCCAAAGCAGACTATCCAAGCCCTTGAAAGCCTGAGAGCGAACTTCCCTGGTGGCGCAGTGGTTAAGAATCCGCCTGCCAGTGCAGGGGACACGGGTTCGAGCCCTGGTCCGGGAAGATCCCACATGCCGTGGAGCAACAAAGCCCGTGTGCCACAACTACGGAGCTTGCGCTCTAGAACTCATGAGACACAACTACTGAGCCTGCGTGCTGCAACTACTGAAGCCCGTGTGCCTAGAGCCTGTGCTCTGTAACAAGAGAAGCCACCACAACGAGGAGCCTGCGCACCACAGTGAAGAAAGCCCCTTCACAGCAACGAAGACCCAGCCAAAAATAAATAAATAAATTAATTAATTAATTAAAAAAAAAAAAAAGGTCTGAAAGCAAGGGCTGGGGATTAGCCAAATCCCCACCCAAGAGCCCAGTGGGAGCTGACATTCACCCTCTGAGGGTCCCTGTGGACCCCTCTTCCAGCAGACAAAGGCTCCTGTGTGAGCAGTTTAGAGGAAGACAGGGCAGTACAGTGGGAGGAGTCCTGGCTTGGAATGGAATGCTAGCTCCACTGAATGGTTCACAGCAGGGCACTGTCTGCACTCAACTTCCTCATTTGCTGTGAGGTCAAAGGTTAGACACTGTCTATGTAAGGGCTGAGTGTAGATGTCTGGGTCAGACACTGCTCAGGTCAGACTGATGGGGAAGGAAGGGTGGAGGTGAGGAGGCATCTCTGGGGAAGCTAGCCTGGGAGTTGCTGCTTGAAGCCAACACAGCCAGGATCTAAGGGAGAGAGAGAGGGAGGGAGCCAGAACTGCAGCTAAAAGGACCAAGAATAGACTGTAGGGAGTACTTCCTAGCTGCAGAGAAGAAGGATGAGAAAATTACTAAAAGTCTTTTAGGTGTCAGGCACTGTTAGAAGTAACAAGTCAAATCAGACACAGTTCCTAAGGCGTAAATGAAATATTTCATGCATCAAATAGGGACTCAATACATTGTCTTTAGATCGCAGAACTATGGCAGGCCTTATTATTCCCATCTTACAGATGAGGAAACTGAGGCTCATAGAAGGGATGTGACTTGGCCAAGGTCCCACAGATAATCAGTGATGGAGCAGACTCCATGGATGTCAATGCCATGATGATTTTTGTTCACCATTTTATGCCTGGCACTTAGCACAGCTGGGCACACAGTAGGCGGTGAGAGAGTGGGTGAGTGTGTGGTGATGCGAGGGAGGGAATGTGCTGGAAAAGCTGCTGCAGGGTGGCTGGCGGAGAAAGGCTGGAACCCTTTCCTCTCTGCTGCGGGAGGGATTGAGGAGTGTGCATACTGACTCCTCCTCAACTGGCACAAAAGCCTGAGAGAGGACTCCTTTCTGCTGCTTGCATCGCATCACGCAGGGCCCCCGCTGAGCTCACCCTTCCTGCTGTGTGGCTGCCGTCGCCCCACTCACCCTGCCCTTGAGAAGACTCACCCATTGGTGGCGTTGCCAGCGTCTGTCGCCCAACAATCTGGGCTGGTCCCAGGCCATCCAGGAAATCGCTGAACTGGCTTTCACCTCCAAGCCGGGTGGTGGGGAATATGAACCTGGAGAAGGAGGCATGAGATGCTTGAGGGCATCTGGATGGCGGGACGCAGTGGTTCTGCCCTGGGGCACTGGGCACTCCCTCTGTGCCTCAACCTCCCCTCTACAACGTGCGAGTGCACTACTATGGCTGGGGTCAAACAGAGCTGTTCATCTCTGTACATTAAAGAAAAATGCTCTGATGCCGCTCGAGAAAAGAGGCTAATAAACATACATGATCATGGTATTTAATCCTCAAGCGCCAGAATTTCTAAGGCGACCCTGAAAAGGCAGGGCTTGCTGGACACTTGCGTCCTCACCAGGGGGTGTTAATGCCAAGAACCAGAGACAAAGGCCAGAAATTTCAATGCCTGGAACAAGTTCTAAGAACTGAGTTTTAGTTGACTATAAGTTTGAAATCCAAGTCAACAATGTGAGGTGGTATCCCAAACAGCAACTGAGACCAAAATAACACAATTACAGGTTTGAGATTAATGACAAGCGATGGTGGGTGGCCCATGGCTGTGGGGAGCCTGGAAACAGTAACAGAAAAAACTGACAGTGATTGAAATTTGGCCAGATGCCAACAGCACACTAAATGCTCCACTGTATCATTTAACCCTTACCACCACTGTGGGTGGCAGGAGCTATTATCCAGTTTTACAGATGAGACAACAGAGGCTCCAAACGGTAAGAGGCTTGCCTTGCCTACAAAACAGAGATGAGGGGGCTTCCCTGGTGGCGCAGTGGTTGGGGGTCCGCCTGCAGATGCAGGGGACACGGGTTCGTGCCCCGGTCCGGGAAGATCCCACATGCCGCGGAGCGGCTGGGCCCGTGAGCCATGGCCGCTGAGCCTGCGCATCCGGAGCCTGTGCTCCGCAATGGGAGAAGCCACAACAGTGAGAGGCCCACGTACCGCCAAAAAAAAAAAAAAAACAAAAACAGAGATGAAACCCAACTCATACAGGGTGATGGTGAGGATTCGGGCAGATGGTGCAGGAGCAGTTCCAGACAAACAGGAAACAATCAGCGGTAGTTACTGCGGCTGTTGGTGTGATCATCACGGGAAATGTGCTACTTTTGCATGTCCTCAAGCCTAGATGTTCTGGGGAGGCCAGCAGAGAAAGGACAGGTGAGGGAGGGCTGGCCCAGAACTGCCGAGAGGCTACAATGGACCAAAGAAAGTTCTAAGATCTCCTAGAATAGCCCAGGCTCCTGCCTAGAGAGAGAAAATGTTATCCCAGAACCAATCCCCTGTTGGACAATTTGGCCTGAGTCCCCCTTGGCCAGAGACAGGCAGGAAGGGGAGACAAGCTACATACACTTATTGGAAAGGACATGTGTCTCTCCTCTACCAGGCTCAGCCTTCACACCCCAGGAAGGGGCTTCAAGGCCCATCCATTTTTATTGGCCACAGTCTGCAATAGCCTAATATCACATTTTTAGGATAATGGGATCTGAAAAGGTTAAATGAATAGCCAAGATATGGAAGCAAACTAAGTGTCTATCAACAGATGAATGGATAAAGAAGATGTGATATATATCATATATATATAGGTGTGACATTATATATATACATATATATGAATGAATATGATGGAATATTACTCAGCCATAAAAAAGAATGAAATAATGCCATTTGCAGCAACATGGATGGACCTAGAGATTATCATACTAAGTGAAGTAAGTCAGACAGAGAAAGATGAATATCACGTGATATCGCTTATATGTGGAATCTAAAAAATAGTACAAATAAACTTATTTACAAAACAGAAACAGACTCACAGACATAGAAAACAAACTTATGGTTACCAAAGGAGAGGAAAGGAGGGATAAATTGGGAATATGGGATTAATAGATACATATTACTATATTAAAAAATAAACAACAAGGACCTACTGTATAGCACAGGGAACTACATTCAATATCCTGTAATAAACTCTAATAGAAAAGAATCAAAAAAATATATATACACACACATATATACGTATAACCGAATCACTTTCCTGTACACCTGAAACTAACATAATATTGTAAATCAACTATACTTCAATTAAAAAGAGAGAGAGAGAAAGGATAACAACTATAACAAAAAGAAACGTAGACTCTTGAGGTCACAGAATTTCAGGAGCTTAGTATAGACAGCGTGGAGATTATGAAAAAAGGTTTTAGGGTCAAATGTCCTTAAATCAAATCCTAACTCCACCACCACTTAATAGCTGTGACCTTGGAAAGGTACCATACCCTCTTCCTGTGCCTCAGTTTCTCCACTTGTAAAATGGAAATAATGGTAGTACCAACATCCCTCAGGGTTGTTGTATTAAATGAGACACTGATTTTGGCCTGATAGTGGCTGGTAGATCCCAGAGTAAGAGGCACTGATTTGAAGTGCCATTCTGCATACGGTAAATCCTAGCAGCTACTCACATTCATAGAAGCAGGCACAGTAGCAAGACACGTGATCATAGAATTTAAATAACAGAGCCACAGAATCCTGAAATCATTGGGCCTTGATGAAGCTGATTCAGAAAATCTTAATCATATAACCATCATTTCATAGATTTAGAAGAGATCCAAGGGGATATCTAACCCAGAGACTTTCCAATTTTCGACTGCAACACATATGCATATGTAAGAAATACATTTAACGTCATAGACCTACATGCATCTATCTATCTATCTATCTATTGAAAAGTTCACAAGGTAATTTTTCCTTCCTCCATGGGATACATTTGAATTTCCTATTTCCTTTTCTAATGCTGCTTTTGACCCACTCAACAGATTTTACTTCCTGCCTGTAAGTCATCATCCAGTTTGAAAAAGTGATCTAGTCCAAACTCCTGCCCTAAGCTCCAAGCAAGTCCACCTGTGAGAACTCCATTCAGCTGAGCTGTAACAACTGTTTCAGATTTAAAAGATTTTAGGATCCCATTTTCCTTTCCAACACTTTCCTCTGGAGCAGGATGGTATGGAGGTCTTGGGAGGTGGGAGGCATGAAACATACCGATGGGATGAACTGCTCCTGGGCCACTGGGGTATTCTGATGGGAGGCAGAGGCCCAGAGCAATAGGAAGACTGGGGCCCAGACAGCGGGTGTCCAGGGGAGGGGGACAGAGGGAGGCGGGGATACAGAGGAACTCAGATAACTGGGCTGGAAACCCAAGCAGATTTTCCAGCCCTATGCCTGTGACCAGAGGACCCCGGTGGAGGGTGGGTACATGGTGGGGGTGGGCTGAACGCACGTGCCATCGGAGCTATTGCTGTTGGTGCTCCCGTCCGTGGACTCCCGGCTGCCCTGGCGAGGGACCCGACTCCGCATCTCCACGGCAACACCCGTCTCCGTGCTCCGCCGGATGTTGCTGCGCAGTTTCTTGGTGGCCCCTTCTGTGACACCCCCAGAAGCACAGAGAAGGAACAGGTCAGATCACTGAGGAGGCTTCTCCGAGATCACTGCTAAAGTCATCCTCTTGGGAGGGGGCAGGATAGGCAGGGCTCTGACTGGAGGCAGGGCCACTGCTGAGATGACCTCTAGAGCCGGTCTGCAGTCTGACCCCTGGCCCTGCTCAGGGCAGTGACACAGACAAAGCAGACTAGAAGGATGGCTGGAGGCAGAGTGGAGATGGTGGGGCTACGGGTGGGGAGTCAGCAGGCAGCGCTCAGCCCTACAGCCCTCCACCCTCGGTCTCCTTCCTGCCAGGCTCCCCTGACCCACACCTTGCCACTCAATTTCAGCCCTTGCCCCAAAGGGTTAAGTTTCTTCTTCTGGAAAGTTTGCCTTCTCTGGAATTTCCAGATTTGCTTTTCCTCTTCCAGGTACTCTCCTGAACCCTGTCACTCCCAGACATCACAACCCACCTCTGTGATACCTTCACAGGCCCTATAAAAGACAAACAAACCTATGTGAATCCTGACCACTGGCAAACTAACACCCATTCTCAAGGTGGGTCTGAATGTGGAGGGGGATGTGTGTGGAGAGGCGGAGAAGCCACTAGAAAAATAAGACTGAGAGAGAGACTCCTAGGCTGACCTGAACTGACTTTGGCTTTGAGGGAGAGGTCTGCAGAAGAACCTCAGAAGCTGTGTGGTGACAGCTCACCCCCAGTGTCTCTGTAGCTCCTGTTCGGGGGGCCCTCTACCCCTAGGTCCCCTCTTCAGCCTTGCATGGAACATAGGGCACTTTGCCTCTCCTAGCAGCGGCACCATCCTGCCTGGGTTTCCATGGCAACCTCCTCAGCATTGCAGTGTGGTCCCTTTAGACACTCTCTCTGCCTGGCGGGGGGGGCGGACAGAAGACAGGTTGTGGGTTTTCAGGGACTTCCCCTCCTGAAGCTTGGCTGCCTGAGGAGTTTGACGGGGAGGGAAGTGACGCTCAGATAGGGACTATACCAAAGGAGCCTTTTGCTGTCACTGGTTAGAGGCCCAGGCAAATTAAGAGTGGAGTTGCTTACAGGGATGGGGAGAGGCCAGGGTGAGGCAGGCAGCACAGCCCCTGAAAGCAGCGGGGAAGGGGGAGCTGGTTACCTTGGAAATTCGCTCTCCCACTAACACCCAACGGTGAGTCGGGAGGGGATGTTCGAGACCCCAGCCTGGGAGAAGGGGGCCTTTATTCCTCCTGCTTTGCCCTACTTATCTTTCAGGAAGCCCCACCGGGAGAGGAAAGGCTGAGAGGACAGGATGGGGGGACTGGGAGTGGGGTGCTGTAAGGAGGAATGTCTCCTCTGGAACCACCCCAGCTTCTGGGATACTGGAACAGCTACTAACCAGCAATCAGTGAGACCATCAACGTGTCTGTCTCTCTTACACACACCGTCTCCCCCACACAGAGTCTTATTAGCTCATGCATATTTCTTTCGCACAGGCGTAAGCAGACACACGAGTGCCAACAATCACATATGTTTATACAGTTATCTCACATACAAGGTCGTGTGTATGTTCATATAACAGTCACACAGCCACAAATGGTCTTACCAAGTCTTAGTCATACGTACACATGACACAGCCTGCCACACACATGTGACCTCCACACCATAATAATACCAGGAGCTGAACCCATCCGCTCAATCACACACATAGATGCAAACCCACAAATGGTGTGTGACCCACCACACACAGAGGGCTGGGCAATAATTGTGGGTAGGGTGGACTTGCCCTGTCCCTTGCTCCTAACTGCCACATGCCCTCTAATCTGATTAGAAGACAGAAGGGCCTGTGGGGGCCACACTTCACCCTCCTTCTCCTCAAACCCCCCCAACATACACCCTGAGCTGAAGTCAGAGCCTCACCACCTCGTGACCCCAATCCCCCGTCTTCTAGAGCTTAGGAAAGCTTTGAGCCATTTGGGAGAAAATTTACCTTCTTTGATCTGCCCAACCTACTGTGAGCCCCTGGGTAGGGAAGTTACAGAATGCTGAAGTGCCATTTCCCAGATGGGGAACCTAAAGTCCAAGCACCCATAGAGCTGGGGCTAGACCCTAGGCCCACTGACTCCCAGTTCACTGATATGCTACTTTTCACTCCCCTCCACCAACTCCACATTGTTTTGAGATGTGATTCAGCAGAGATTAAGTTCCATGTCTCTGGGTAAGGAGGAAGGTCTTGCAAACTCAGAGAAAATTCCTCTACTGGTTTCATACCTGTCCAGTCTCTGAACTCTGTCGATCTGGGGAGTAACTTCATGTAGCCTCTCTCCCTAGAGAACTGGACGAAGTTGCTTGCAATAATTCTGTGGTCCTTGGAGACCAAAAGACTCCAGGGACCATCCCATCTGTCCCACCATGAACAAGGGAGAGGAAAACACAGCCTCCAGCAGCACTCCCCATGGGACCTCCTGCAATGATCCTGAGCCCTCGCCCCACCCCGGTCCAGGGCCCAGAGACTAGAAGGGGAGAGCCACTGTCCTTGGTACTGAAAAGAGAAGCTCCATTTGGGCAAAGGCAAGGACAGCCCAGGATGGCCCTGTGTAGACCCAGCCTAAGGCCAGGCCAGAACCCACCTGTGTCCTGGGAGTCCAAAGATCTGACCCCATCTTCCTCTCTGCTCCCACAACTTAAAGAATGTTAAATCTAGAAGGAAGCTCCATTTTACAGAAGAGGAAACTGAGGCCCAGTGGGAAAGTGACTCTGCCAAGGTCCCATGAGGAGTTAGAGCCAGGACTAGTCCTCTAAAGTTTCAGGGTGAGTTTTTGGAAGGCCATTCTAGGGCAACATAAGGAATAAAATGGAAGGGGCAGGCAGAAGGCAGGGGAACTAGAGGGGAGGCTGGCGCAAAAGAACAGGCTTTGAAACAAAGAGGATAGGATGGGTGAGGCTCAAGCCAATGAGCAGTATGGAGGACCTGGCAAGGGCAGACTCATAGCCCAGGAGACTGGGTCCTGGAGAGGAGTTCCTCCCCACTCCACACAGCCCCGCCCTGCAGGGAACTGAGCCATCCCACCAGGGGCAGCAGGGTCACCCTGCTAGGATCTTATTCCAGAACAGAGTTTCCGGGGCCAATGCCCTCAGTGATCGGCCCCATACCTCCCTCTGAGGTCAGACCCAGGATGGCGCTTTAAGCTGGGACACTGGCAACCTCAAGGCCTGGGAGAACAAAATGGGGACAAGTAATTATGAAGAGGAGAGGAGTATTCTACAAGCAAGGGGCAGAGCTGTGGAGGCCAGAGAAGTCACTTCTTTTTGGCCCTACTGTGTGACCATGGGTAATAATAACACCAACAATTTACCAAGTGTCTAATACGTGCCAGGCAAGAGGCTGGATACCTTTACACATCCTATCTCATTCAATCCCCTGGACCACGCAGCAAGGCATGTATTATTGTCCTTATTCTACAAATGAGGAAGCGGGCTCAGAGAGGTGAAGTAACTTGCCCAAGTTGCCCAGCTAGTAAATGACAGGGTGTATCTCTGAAGGCCAATTTGAAGTCCTTCTCCAAAAAAGTACCTTCTAGTCTCCAGGCTCAGATGCCTCATCAATAAAATGAGTACATCAGACCAGAAGATCTCCAGATCCTCAGGGCCCCTTCCTGCTCTGACATTTGGCAACTGGATGATTCAGAGAGACCTTTGGTTAGAAGGGCAGTGGGCAATTCCCCTGGCTCCCCAGGCATTCAGCCATGCCCTTGCATACCGCAGAGACAAGTTATCTGGAAGCCCCATCATCGTTCATTTCCCCTCAAGGCTGGAGGTCATCCTGGTGTCTGCTCCAATCCCCGCCTGCTGACTGTGGAGCCTAGGTAGGTGGACAGTCCCAGGCAGATCACTGATATTCTCACAGTGACTCAGGCACCTGTCCTGGCCTTGGAAGACCGTCCCTCCAAATCATTTGGGCATGAAGAGACCTTTGGGTCTGAAGCTGAATCAGCAGGGCTTGGTTTCCTGAAGCCAGACTCCTGGGGGCCCTCCCAATCCTAGTCCCCCAACCTTAATGCCACCCCGTTGGTCCTGTCCCAGCCCAACTCCTGGATTCCTAGATCCCCATCTTCCTGACTCC
Organism: Delphinapterus leucas; assembly: GCF_059928025.1. Taxonomy (NCBI): domain Eukaryota; kingdom Metazoa; phylum Chordata; class Mammalia; order Artiodactyla; family Monodontidae; genus Delphinapterus; species Delphinapterus leucas. Next base: position 157,675,696 of record NC_143129.1, on the reverse strand, counting down.
CTAGTGTCAAGCATATTCACAGGGGCCATGCTCATCCTGGGGCACTCATAATCTCAAGCCCCCTCCCCATCTAGCACTTCTCTGAGCCAGAAACCATATCGCAGCTTGATTGCTGGAAAAGACCATCCCACATGCTCCTGTGGAGGGCTTTGTAAAAATCTATTTTAAGACCTGGAGAAGTCCCCCAGCCCCAGCCCCAGCTGGGAGCCTTGATGGGCATTCTCCCCGGATCCTCCAGTGCCCCACACCTCACCACCCCCACAAAGCTGCCTATTTGAAGGTTTCTTAGGGAAGTTGTTACTCTGAGCAGAATAAGCAGGAAGAGGTTTTAAAACAAAACCAGCTGGTGTCTGGGCTGATGCCACACAGTGAGGAGGTCTTGGTGGGGGCAGCTGGCTCCCCTGTGACGTGAGCTCCAGGTGTGACTGTGTGCGACAAGGTGGGTCACCCGCCAGGCTGAGCATAAGTAGGATTCTATAACCAGGTGTCTGAGAAAGTCTGTTGTATTCATCAGGAGGTAGCTGTGAAGGTGGTGTGTGAATGTGGCTTTGTGAGGTATATGCATACACACACGTGACGTGTTTCTATGACCACGGGCCACTGAGTGTGCATGCGCGTAAGGGTAGGTTTCCTGAGCAACTGAGCGTGCTATTTATGTGATTGTGCAAGGCATGTGTCCTTGTACGTGTGTGTCTCTCTCGTGGCTTTGTAACATATGTCTGCGGCTGCTTGTACTTAGGAAGCTCGAAGATTATAGGTGAGGCTGGATCTCGTGGATGTTTCTGTGAAGCTGTGGTATCACTCAGCACAGTGCCAGGAGCATGATGGCTGCTTAATGGATAACTGCTGGTAAGTGTGTAAGTCTGTGCAGAGGCGGCAGAGTACCAAGGTTAGGAGCACGAACTCGGGAGCCCAATGCTGGGGTTTGAACCCAGACTCTACCACCTACTAGCTGTACAGTTTGGGGCATCTTACTTCCCTTCTCTGTGCTCCAGTACCTTCCACATAGAGTTGCAGAAGGAGTCAGTGAGTAGGACACGTACTAGACCCAGAGCAGCACCTGGTACATGGTAAGTGTGACATAAGGATTTGTGGGGGTAGGAGTGCCCACCCGCGAGAACTGCCCCTGGGCGCCCGGTCACTGTGAGGGGCCCACACCCCTCACCAGCCTGGGGGAGCTGGAGTGTGCCCCTGCTCCACTGGGTCAGGCCCACGATGGCCACCATCTTGGCCCCGAGGCTGCTGCGCCGCTTCTTGGCCGTGGTGGTCCCGGTCCCGTCCCCAGCCTGCTGGGGTCCGCAGATTTCGCCGCTGATGCTGGAGCTCCGCACCACGTTCCTGGAGGCCGCAGCTGAGGCTGGAACTGGCTCCCCGTTAAACATGATCCACGGGGCGGCAGGGCCTCAGGCAACCCTGTGGGGCAGCGGGAGAGACAAAGGGATCCCACGTCAGACCCTGGGCCCCTCTACCGCCGCCCCACCCCTTCCTAGCTGTGTGACCTCGGGCAAGGCGCTCAGCCTCTCTGAGGTTGTGGGGATTAAATGAACAAGTCAATGTAAAGGGTGTGCCCAGAATCTGGCTCGATGAACGGGACTATTCTCATTAGCATGTGGCTGCCCTGACAAGTGACCTGGTTTGGCGGTGAAGGCGGAGGCTGTGCAGTTATGTGACCCACTCTTGAATTCCAAAGGCCTCTACCCACTAGCTGTGTGACCTCACGACCGAACATCTTGGGGTTTCAGTGAACACCTCAGCAAAATGAGAAATGAAAGCACTTACCTCGTAGGACTGTTGTAAGGATTAAATTAGCGCAGGTGAAAGTGCCTGGAACGGTATCAGGCACGGAGTAAATATTCAGTAAGCGTGACTGTTGTTTTCACAGCCAAAAATGAGAACAGGCAGGACAAAACTGGCTCCAGCCTGGGCAGACTGTGGAAGGGGTCCTCCTGCTTGAAGCGGGTGGGACAGAAAAGTGTAAAGAAGCAGGGAAAATCACCCTTACTGGGAGGCAGCCACTACAGGCATCTTAGCCGATTTCCTCCCGGTCTCTTTTTCACACATTTCAAAAAATAACTGAACTCATACTGCCAATACAATTTTATATCCTGCTATTTTTCATTTAATGTTATATCAGAAGACTTTCCAATGTTATTAACACTTTGTAGAAATGTTTAAATGCCACCAGTATGTTCCATTGTATGGAGGCACTATAACTGACTTAAATATTTCAATACAGTTACTGCTTAGATCAAGTCCAACTTTCTCCTCCCTCTCTCTCTCTCTCTCTCTCTCTCTCTCTGTCTCTCCCTTTCTCTCCTGTCTTTTAAACAACACTGCAATAAAGATCTTTGTACACTGATTTTTTTTTTTTTTTGCGGTACGCGGGCCTCTCACTGCTGTGGCCCCTCCCGTTGCGGAGCACAGGCTCCAGATGCGCAGGCTCAGCGGCCATGGCTCACGGGCCCAGCCGCTCCGCGGCACGTGGGATCCTTCCGGACCGGGGCACGAACCCGCGTCCCCTGCATCGGCAGGCGGACCCTCAACCACTGCGCCACCAGGGAAGCCCTGTCCACTGATTTTTATCTGCTTATTTCCTTAGGATCAACTCCTGGAAATGAGGTGACTGGGCTATCGAGTGTGAACGCCACGGGTAGCTTTTCACTACCTGCTTCCTGACGGAGCTCTGGTTTTGTCCACCTCATCCCTTGTTTTAGAGGCAGATCCTGATTTGTTTAAAACAATCAGTGAGTGGCATTCACCTTGGTAACTCTTACTGGTCCAAGGGTGGGCATGTGACTAAGTTGGCCCAATCTGACTTAAGGGCAAGATTTGGATTCCAGGCTTACAAGAGAGGTGGGTGCTTCTCCCTCTGTCTGTCTGTCTTTTCCCTTCCTCCCTTAAGACCTCTCTCCTGAGAGAGAGCCCACCCTAGGATGAAGCCAGTGCTGCTGAGGGTGGCACGGCACAGAGACAGAAAGGACCTCAGGCCAACCTGGAGCCTGCCTTCTCTGGTCTTCCTGCTACGTGAGACAATGTGTTTTCCATTGCCTAAGCCAGTTTGACTCAGGGTTCTCTGTTACATCCAAAAGCATCTTACCTAATACTGAGAGCATAAACATTTTTCTGATTCTTGGAATATATTGCCAAATTCCTTTCCAAAGCAGACAAATTTTCTCTCTAATGCTGCATTCAACAAATACCTAAAGGGAATATAGCCAATATTTTATAGTAACTATAAATGGATATTACCTTAAAAAATTGTGAATTACTATACTGTACACCTATATAATACTGTACATCAAGTATACTCCAATTAAAAAAACTATTCCAAAAATAAAATGTCAGTTATTCCTAAATTAATCTATAGATTCAGCACAGTCCCAATCAATATTCTAACTGGCTTTCTTGTAGAAACTGGCAAGTGGATGTCCTAAAATAATCAAGGCAATTTAAAAATTTTTATCTATTCATTTTTAAAAATTGAAGTATAATTGACCTACAACACTATTAGATCCAGGTACACAAGATAGTGATTTGATAGTTCTATACATTACAAAATGATAACCACAAGTGATCCCAAGTTTTAAGTATTATATTTATGCTAAAGGTCATCATTTTACTTAATAATATACTTTAGAAAGATATTTTTGGGGGAATTTACTGGCGGTCCAGTGGTTAGGACTCCGCGCTTCCACTGCAGGGGGCACGGGTTTGATCCCTGGTTGGGGAACTAAGATCTTGCAAGCTGCATGGTGCGGCCAAAAAAAAAAAAAGAAAAATATTTTTTCTCTGAGTATAAAATTGAGGAAAAAAATGTTAAAAAAAATTTAAACCCCTAAAATTCCAAGGCCTCTGCTGAGTGCCATTGATACAGTAGTGAGCCAGGCCAACTTCGTCCTGCCCTCCCAGAGCCTCCAGTCCAGGAGAGACAGTGAATAACTAGCTATGCAATTAAATATTTAATGGCGGTTCCGACGAGTGCTAGGAAAGAGGACAGAGGGCGCTGGAAGTCACTCCGGGGAGCAGGGCAGCAGGCACCCGTGGCTCTGTTTAGTGCAGAGGTGGGATCTCCCGCTGTCGCCCTCTACAACTTGGCTGAAAGTCCTAGGCTCGGACAGAGTACAGGAGAGACAGCTGCAGGCAGGCTCCGCCCCCAGCCCTTCCCAGCTCTGCTGTAGCCCCCAGCGCTTTCCCCAGGGCAGCTCCCATCCCAGGGCTCAGGGCCCCATCACCCTGAGGAATCCGACTTTTCAAAAGGACATAGAAAGGAGAGGGGAGATGGGGGTGGGAAGGGAAGGCACCACTCCAGCTGAAGAGGAAGACAGTCCCCAGACAGCCGAGAATGGCCACCTGGGCTCCTGATCAGCACGGCTCCCACCAGCCTGGTGAAGGGGGGCTGACAGTAGGGAGGAGCTGAAGCCATGTTTTGACGTCTTTGTGGCTGTCTAGACTGTTCTCGCTGGCCGTGATGTATGCAGAGTCTCGGATTGTATTTCTCCATCCATCCCCCATCAACCTTGCAGCTAATGGAAAGTCCCCCTGGACTTGGGCCTATGATGATCTCTTTAGTTTCCAATTCTAGTGCCAGTTTGTGTGTTTTTTTGGGTATGTGCATGGTCTTTTGGTGGACGGTGGGAGAGGGCTTATCTGATACTTTGAACCAGCTAGAGCAAAAGCCTAATTTACTCCTTAAAGTATTTCTGTTACATGTGTAGTTATCTCCACGTCACAGATGAGAAAACCCAGTCTCAGAGAAGTTAAGGCCTTGCCCATCCAACTCAGCTAAGAAGTGGCCAGGCCTGGACTCCTGTTTCCGGGTCTCCTGTTTCCACGAAGAGACAGACATGCTCAGCAAACCCTACTCCTTCACCCCAGAGCTCACCCAAAGAGGGGGGCCCAGCCCTCCTGTTCAGGCTTTGCCCCGGGTCTCCAGGTTCTTTGAGAAAATTGTAAGCAAAGTATCTGTGATGAGAAAACCCACTCTGGCCCAGGTTCCCACGGCTGGCGTGAGCATCTGAGGGGCAGCAGAGATGCCACTCAGACCACAGCTGGAGAAGCAACTGCTTCCTTGGTGTTGCTGACAGGAAGCTCAAGAACACTGCTCCCAGGGGAAGAGAAGGAAGGACGGGAAGGGACAAAATTCTTGACCCTGCCAAGCCAGGGGCTCATGTTTCCTCATGAATAATGAATGGAACCCGACAAGCAGACGGTTTGACGTCCAGGACTCTGCACCATCCGCAGCCACATTCTCATCTTTAACCACCCGGGGATCACCCAGGGGGCCCGGAGAGCTGACGAATGTTTAGGAGGGCCCAGCAGGCAGGGGCTACCCCCAAGGGGACAGGAGGAGCTGAGACTGACCCAAAGCGCTGGACCCAGGACCTTAGGGCCTGCCCCCCGGTCCCAAGTCCAGGGTAGGGCAGCCTGGGAGAGTTCAGAATCAGGAGGTGGGATTCGAATGTATACTGTATAGATTAGATTCTTTGTGTGACCTTCTCTGGGCCTGAGTTCCTCATCTGTGTGTAAACTGAAGGGGTCAGAGGATGTGCTCTCTAGAGTCCTTTTGACACGCATGGCAGCAGCAGGCTCAGAATTAGGGCTCTAGTTGATTCTCTGGCAGCCAGCCTGGCTCAAGATGGGCAAGACAGAGAGCCAGTCAGAGCCAACCACCTGGCCCCTGTGAGGAAGGCAGTGGTACTCACAGCAGCGCCCCCAGCCATCAGACCACAGGGATGGGAAAGGGCCAGCAGCTGGATATGGTGACAGAGTGGTGAGGGGCCGGCAGGACACAGAACACAGCACTTCACATCCTGGTGGTTCTAAAAGATTGCTGAATGAATTTCTACAAAAGTCACTTCAACAATTCCCTGCCTCTGAGCAGGACTGTCCCTTTCCCAATCCAGGTCATGGCTCCTGATGGAAGGAAACCCTCCCATGATCTTGCTGGGTCACAGAAATCTTACTCTGAAGTTCTCCCTGCTGACTCCCATCTATTGCTATAGCAGCATCTATGGCCACAGCTTGGACGTCCCCTCCAGTTATCCCTTCCTACTGCCCCCGACTCCTGCCAAGCTCCATGCCAGCAGATACCTTCCAAGTTCCCCAAGGAAGGAGCCTAGCGTTTTCTTTCTGGCCTTCAACGTTTGACCTCTACCCTGGGGTCTCAGTACCCAAAAAGCTCCCAAAACCTCTCCTGATTCTTGACAATGGCAGGACTCCAGGCTCTGCCTGGCCACCCTGGGCCCCTTGGTCCTTTTGACCGTGTGTCTAACCAAGTTAATAAACCTTTTTTGAGCATCAGTAAGGCTATCCAAAAGCCCAAGATGAAACTAGCTACCCACCCTTTCAACAGAAAAGACCAAGGAATGTGTTACAGAGTGATGGACTGTTAGGCTGTAAGGGATGGCAAATTCCTAAGGCTCTTACCACCTCCGCCTATCCTCTGCACACAGCAGACATCACTAATCCTTCTCTCTTTCTCATCAGGGCCAGATTTAACCTTAGAATCCCTCTTAACACAGCGCTGCATCACCAACCGATGAGAACCAGCTCATAAGGTCAAACTGACTTGCCTCCCTATTCCAACCTGAGCCTTTCATTTTGCAGAGGAGGAAATCAAGGCTCAGAATGGGAAAGAGTAATGGAAAACTGATGAGCTCATAAAAGTGCTAACAAAAGATCAAGATGAAAAAAAAATTAATGACACGGGACTGAGTGAACTGATGTGGATGATTATAATTTTTGTGACTTTCTGTTTGAATAAAAAAAAAAATCCCACAAGGACTCAGAGGCAAAAAATATACAAATCAATTTTCACTGCAAAGTAAAGGAGCTGTTGCAGTGGAGGATTCCTGGACTGAATGTCAATATTATGACATAGTATGAGAGTGTTTCGTGTTTGGTAATTGCAATCATTGTTGCTTTTGTTGTGGTCATGCATTTACAATGCTTGGTGTCAGTTTATTTATCTCTTGTAAAAATAAAATACAGTGTGTGTGTGTGAAAACAAAACCAGAAAGCTAATCATGGGGAAAAAAAGATTATTGTGATGATATGACATTATAATTTTAACATCTTAAAAAAAAAAAAAGAATGGGAAAGAGACACACCCAGGGTCACACAGAAAGCTGTTGACAAAACCAGAGCTACAAACCAAGACTCCTAACTCCCAGGTCCTACATCACCTGTCAGGTGCTTCCTCCCCACCTCTCACCTCGAAGACAACCCAAACTCACCAAACTGATGAATCTGAATGTGGTGTTCCCATCACAGGGGGCTGTGCCCCTCCCAACAGCACACACCTAGGGCATTTACACAAGCCTTCTGTTAACTTCTGAGACACCAGATTTCAAGAAAGGAGGTGAAGACAATCAGGGTAGCTTCCAGGAGGAGGTGATGTGATAAGAGTCTGGAAGGAAAAAGGGGAGCTTAGAGGAAGGGCTAGAGAGGACATGTGTCCTCCAGGGATTCTAGTAGCTTGTGGAGTAAAGAGACAGACTTTGGAGATAGTTGTGTGACCTTCAGCAAATCATTCAAACTCTCTGATGCTGTTTCCTCCTTGTCCAAACTCCTGGGTCCCCTAATCTGCCTTTAGGCACTTTAATGTTAAATTGCTGGTGCTAATGCCAAGGGACTCATCCAGGTCCAACTGCTAAGGAGCTCAGACCCTATACTTCCTCTGTCCTCCCCCTGACCGATGGGGTCTGTGTCCCTCCCCAGACACTCTGTGACACGACCATCAGTCAGGAGTGTGTGTATTGGGGGTGTATCAGGGGGCCAACTCCTGGCTCCACCCGCAGTGTGTGACCCTGAGCAGGTCATTCAGCTTCTCTGAGCCCTCATCTCCTCTTCTATAAAATGAGTCTACTGGCCATCTGGACCCAGCCTGACTCTCCGGGCTGGACTGGGGGTCAGATGGGTTAATGAGGAGCAGGAAAGCACAGTAATTAAAAGCACAGGCTTTGGAGGCAGACAGACTTAGTTCAAAACCTAGACCTGTCACTTACAAGCCACATAACCCAGGGCAATTTCCTTAACAACCCCCCGAGCCTATAGCTCCTCATCTCTCAAGTTGGGATAATAATGCCCACCTTAGGATTCTTAGATGAAATATTACAAAAATAAGGATTGGTACATGCTAAATGCTCAGCTGGGCAATTATATTATTACTATTCATAATGTGCCTTTGTAAATGGTAAAGGACTTCACAGGTGTTGGTGCTTGTGAGTCTGGATTGCAACCAGGTGCAACCACTTCATGGGAAGGCTCAGAGATGAATAGGATCACCTCCCACTCCAGCCCAGGGTGCAGGATAAGTGTGGGATCTGGGTTCCTGCACCTCTCAGTTGAGGTGGGAGCTGACATGTGAAGCTGTGCTTTTCCCTGCCAGCATCTCAGCTCCTGGTCCCTCAGCAGATGCAGCGTCTGGCATTGGAGACCCCTGCCCCAACCCTTATCTAGCACTAGGGCTGCCCACCACGTTGTTCATGCCAATCTGTGCCCATGTCAGAGGCCAGACTTAACCTCAGAATCCCTCTTAACACAGTGCTGCCTCACCAACTAATGAGAACCAGCTCATGAGGTAATACTGATTTTTTTTTACCTGCATCTACAGAAGGTGGGGGTATCCCTTGTTTCTAGCCTTCACTTTCCCCCTCAGGGAGAGACAGGTGGGTGACAGAGCTGGTGCGTGGTGGGGGAGGGTAAGCTGGACCCAGGGAGCACACCCAGCCTGAGTAGGGAGCACTCTGCCAGCTCCTCTCCTAGTTATGTGACTTTTATCTCCTCCAAACCAGGCTCGCACACACACTACGCATAACCGGGAGAGGCACAGGGCACAGAATTTCAAATGTGTGATTACACACCATGCAGACCCACACAAATGATACACACTTAAAGACACAATCACATGCGTACACAGACATGCACACACAACACTAAGATACTCATCCACACAGAAGTAGCCACACTGACAGCCACAGGCAGGCAGACACAGACAGACAGACAGACAGACACACACACACACACACACACACACACCCTGGCTCCTGGCCCCTGCCCAGCTCTTAGCAGGCGCTTGTGTGAGCTTGCACACACACACACACACTCATACACACTCTGGCCCCCAATCTCACCCCTCTGGCCCCCATCCCCACAGGCCGAACAAAGGATGTCATCGTGAGGTCGGTGGCGAGGAGATGAGAAGGCTGGCTGGGAGCAGCTGCGGTCGCCATGGCTACTGAGCTGACCCACTTCTCCTCCACCCAGCCTGGCCCACTCAGCCCAGGCAAGAAGGGACAGGCAGCTTTGGGCAGCGGGGGCCTCTCCCATCACACACAGTAAAGGGGCGGCCCTCTGAGTGTGTGGTAGGGATGGGTTGAGCAGATAGACTGGGTCCCGATACAAAGGCAAGAACCAGACATCTCCCGAGGAGAGCAGGGTGCTCAGGTCTCCCCCAGCCTCAGGGCCTCTGGCCTCAGGGGCCCATACGGGTCACGCACTTGCCCTGGACACATTCTCAGACATAGTCCTCACAGCAAGGCAGGGTCTTGGGTGGTTGGGCCCAACCTGTGTCCTCCAGACTCCAAGGACTCGGGACACCCAAGGGTGAGGCAGACCCAGAGCTGGGTGAGCCCTGTCTCCTGTTCAGAACAAGGCTCCTGAGGGCAAGGTTCGTCTTCCCCACTTGGACTGAGGGCTGCTGGGGCATGGCCAGGCCTTCCTTCCTCAGACGGGGCTGCCGTGTGCCTTCTCTCAGCCAGGGGCCTCCTGAGGACATGGCCACAAGTCTTCCCTCAGAACTGGGTTCACAGAGGAACGACTCGGCCTTCAGACAGCTCAGTCTTGTGAGGAGATGGCTCACAAGGCAGAATGAATCCCTCCTGTGGGACAGCCTCCCGTAGCTCCCCGTTTCCTTCAGGAGAAAGTAAAAACCCCTCACAAGGCCCACAAGTGAAGTGACCCAGCTCATCTCGCACTCCTGCCCCTCCTCCGTATTCCAGTCACACTTGCATTTTTTTCATTCCTCAAAAGTGCCACTTTGTCTCCTGCTAGCCTGGAAAGCTCTTCTCCAGTCCGTCCCCACCCTCATGTCCTGCGGACCTGGTCTGTGTCGCACCACCTTTGCGGGCTAATCCCTACTCAGCGCTCAGTCCCAGGCTGGATGGCATGTCCTAGGAGAGTCTTTGCAGACAAGGCTAGTCCCCGTCATGCTCCCCCAGACCCTATACCATCCTTGCCTGTTGTGTGTTGAACTGTGCACCGCCCCCCTGCAAAAAAAAAGATATGTTGAAGTCCTAACCCTTGGTACCTCAGGATGTGACCTTATTTGGAATACATTAAAATAACAGACATTTCCACCAATGTGTAGTTGTGAAGAGGGAAAAGTTCTGCTCTCTGCTTGATAACTGTCTTTTTATTGTTAACTGATTCCTACTCCTGTCACTCTAGTGGCTTTACAGAGCTTGAGCTCCAGAGCCTTGTGGGGCATAGATTCCAGGTGGAAGCATCCAGGAAGAGTGCACATGCTTCCTGACCATCTCCATCACCCACCCCCTCTCATACCTTGTGGACAGATGTGGCAGCTGTTGCCTGACAGGGGCTGCTAGACTTGGCACTTGAGAATGCCACTAGAAAACACCCTGGGGCTGAAGCCACTCCCGAACAGAAGCAAGATGCCGCCCTCGGTGGATGCACCATCCGGTGCTTCTCAAACTGAAATGTGCACAGAAATCACCTGGGGATCTTCCTGAAGTGCAGATTCTCATTCCATGGGTCACAGGAAGGTGGAGCCTGAGTGTCTGCATTTCAAACAAGCTCCCAGGTGATACCCACGCTGCTGGTCGGAGGACCACCCAAAGCACTGAGAGGTAAAGATAAAACACCCTGGCTGCTCTGCAGAAAGAGTGAACACTTCAGGATGGGGAGACCAGAGCAGGTATCACGGAGAAATTCTCTGCAGAGCACCTCGAAAGGTGGGTGGGATTTAGAGAGGTACAGGTGGCAGGAAAGAGGTGGAAGCTAGCTGGGAAGGTCCAGAGAAAGAATGGTATGTTCAGAGGCTGGTGAACAGAGCAGTGCAGTTGGAGCAGGACGTATGTGCAGCTGTGGAAGAGAGGGCTGGGAACGTAGGCTGGGAACAGCCAAAGAAGGGCTCTGAATGTAGGGCTAAGAAGTTTGGCTTTAATCCTGAAGGGAGTGAAATCTGACATGGTTTAGATGTAACATTTTGCAGAGACCAATCCAACACGGTGCAGAATCAGAGCAAAGCCTGACAGCAGGAAGAGCAGTCAGGAGGCGGGTAAGAGGGGCTGCACTGCTTCAGACACTGCTGGTGGAAAGAGGAAAGGGGTGCAAGAGTCGTGGGAGGGCTTGGGGGATTGCCTGGAGTTAGCGATGGGACAAGGTTAGGGGAAGGGCAGAAACCAGAATCCAACATGATTTACAGGAAGGGTGAGCAGGTGCCATCCCCACAGCGTGAGGTCCTGGAGGGAAAAGTTGGCTTGAGGGAAACATGAGTCCCTATTTTAGATATGATGAGCCTGAGATAATTTTGCAACTCCCATATGGAGGTGTTGGACAGGTAAGCAGATTCCCTGGAGTTCAGGAGAGCAGTGTGAGTGGGCAGGATTTGGGTGTGTTCCCAAGAGGGAAAAGTGAGGTGTGGAAAGGAAGGAGAATGCCCGGAGGAGGGTACAGAGTGAGGAAAGGGTGAGAGGTAATACCTACAGTTAGGGCTAGGAGGAAAATGGAATCCACCGAAGGAGGGATGAATCAGCAAGTCAAAGTAGGAGAACTCAGAGAAGATGTCGTGAGTACACAGATGGCCAACCTGGAGGCCCTACGCACCCTGACATCGAGACCAAGGAGAGGCCTGCCCAGCCCAGGACGCAGGAGGGCAAAGGAAGCCCAGGCCTGAACAAAAGCACAGCCTGAATGGAAAGCAGAATTTGGACTGGTAGAGAAGGGAGCTGGATTCCCTGGGGAGGGTCTGGGTTGCCTCAGGATCCCAAGGGGCCTGGGGCTCCCAAGCCCTTATTCCAGCTCAGCCCAAGCACAGGAAAGACAGTATCCCCACTCACAAACACACACACGGCGCTTTGCACACCCACTGACTACAGAACCCCCAGGGGCAGAGCAGAGAAGCAGGGGAAGAAGTCTTTGGGGCAAAGCCTCGTTGCTGGGGAGCACATAATTTATCATGCAATTAGGACTCTTTCAAAGAGTGAACAGAGACACTAAGTTAGGACTTGTAAGTTAGGACTGTCCCAGGCAAGCCCTAGCCCTGAGGGATACTGGATCCCCTCCCCCGCCAAATACTCACTTGGTCCCTGTTTCCCCTTCCTAGAAAGGGTGGTAGAACTGACAGATAGGTGAGAGGGACAGGCTAGCTCATCCTCAGAGGGAGGGGCCCCGCTGAGGGTGTTGGTAGATGGGGAAATCTCACCCCCTCCCAGTCCCGCCCCAGCCTGAGCGCCAACGCCCCCGCCGAGGGGGAAGCGGCAGCACCACGGACAGCGGCCGGCCCCCCGCTCTCCCTGCTCCCTGCGGGTCTGGCCTTATTTGGCCAGGGCCGCCGCTAGGCGGGATCAATATTTCATGGGGGAAGGGGCTCCGGTTACCAGCCCCGCGCTGAGCAGGAAGGCACCGCCCTCGCCCGCCGCCCACCCTGGGGACACTCCCGGGAAGCCAGCATACCCTCGGCCCCAGCCCAGACAGACACTGCCCTCAACGCACTCTGCCTTCCCCGGGCACGCCCCTGGCCCCCGCACCCTCTCTGGAGCCCAAAGCCCCAGGTGCACGCCACACACTTGCACACTGCCACTCGGACACACCACAGAGCCAGACACGCTCTACAAAGACGACGACACAAACAAAACAACAGGCACACACCACACCCAGCGTGCAAGCCACCAAGACTCACAACACACACACATACACACACCAGATGCCTCACAGACACACATTACACAGAGACACATTCACCACAGACCCACATGCACATCACACACAAGACACCCTGCCACACACGCCCAAACTCACACAACGCACAGAGCCTCCCCACAAAGACCCTCAGACATATCACTCAGAGGTCCTTTCACCATGGACACGCACGTACGTACAAACTCTCTATCTTACACACATGCACACACACACACAATATGCCTCCACAGAGACCCCCAGACGTTCACCATGGATACACAAGCACACGCCCCACACTACCCAGGCCCCCCACCCCCCGTGGAGACAAGGCCTGCCCTCCCGCTGTGGACATGGGAGTGGGGAGGGGCAGGCAGGACTTTCCTCCTGCCCACCTGGCCCTGGTCTTGGGCCCTATGGATAAATCCTCTGTGTCCTCTGAGGCCCCCTGGGGCTGCTGCCCCATCTCCAGGGGCAGGTAGTGAGTGGCACAAAGAGGTGGGAAAGGGGAGAGCAAGGAGAACAGGACCTTTGAGACCCCAAAGCCTCCTGGCTTTGCCGTCCCTGGGCTCCAAGCCCTGGCGACAGCCTCACCCTCACCCATGGCCCCCATAGCCTCTGCACACCCTGGGACTCCTGCCCTCTGGGAGGCCCTAAGGCCCATGTTGTGCATGGGTACCTAGAGGACTGTGAAGTCTGCAGCTCCTGCGCCCCTCCGCAAAGCCCCCACCCAGGAGTGCCCAAGTCCTGCCTCAGAGGCGAGAGGCATCCTACCCCCATCCAGACACCCCAACTCCAAAAGCCCCCCTCTCAAGCAAGCAGCCCACGTTCTCCTATCTACAGGACAATCACAGCATGATTCTCTGAAAGTAACCCAAGCCAGGGCACAAGGTGAGGAGAACGGAGTAGGCTGGCACAGCATAAGAGACCCCCAAATTCTCCAGGTAGGTGGAGGGGATCTTAAAGATTATCTAGGTCCACATCCCTGATGTCCCTGTACAACTTCCCAGTTTTGCATTATCCACACAACATTGTGTGTCCCTCAGTGGTTTATGCCAAATCTCCATAGGCCTGCAAGGCTCATTAATTATTTTCTTAAAATTGGCACTTTTAAGTTAAATGCATTTATTTGAAATAGAAATTTTGTGTTACTACTATAAATGGAGAGCCAATACCAATTTTAATAAATAGAAAATGACAGTAAAATAAGTACAGTGAAAACAAAGCTATATTATTAAAGTTTAGCTACACAGAGCTGCCAGTCACGATCTCTGTGGTTTTCCGGGTTTTTTTTTTTTTTTTTTGGCTACACTGCACAGCTTGCGGGATCTTAGTTCCCCGACCAGGGATCAAACCCAGGCCCCGGCATTGAAAACGCCGAGTCCTAACCACTGGCCCACCAGGGTATTCCCCAAGATCTCTGTTTAAAAGCAAGGGCAGGGACTTCTCTGGTGGGACAGTGGTTAAGAATCCGCCTGCCAGTGCAGGAGACACAGGTTCGATCCCTGGTCCAGGAAGATCTCACATGCCGCGGAGCAACTAAGCCCATACGCCTAGAGCCCATGAGCCACAACTACTGAGCCCTCGGGCTGCAACTACTGAAGCTCACGTGCCTAGAGCCTGTGCTCCACAACAAGAAGAGCCACTGCAATGAGAAGCCCACGCACCGCAACAGAGAAGCCCCCGCTAGCCGCAACTAGAGAAAGCCCGTGTGCAGCAACAAAGACCCAACACAGCCAAAAATAGAATAAATAAATAAATAAATAAATAAATAAAAATTTTAAATTAAAAAAAAAAGAAGGGCAGCAAGTGTTGGAAAGTTGTTAAAGACACACCAGCATGGCACTGACAACTTTCTTCCTGGGACAAACTTGGACTTGATAGAGTTGAAAGGGAACCAACTTTCTCAGTATGTGAGCCAATGCCATGCAGTGGCATGTGCACGAGCCACTGAAAGTCATCTCAGGTCTCACTGAAGGGATCATGCTCACGTTGGGAAGGGAGTTCTAGGCTTGCCTGCCTCCTGTAGGAGCTTGGATGGCACTGGTGGCAAGCTGGCACCCTGTTGCCACATTCCATTCCCCTAATAACAATCCTTAGAAATTGCTCAGTTCTCTCCTATTTACAAATTGTCCTTTCACCTACCATCTAATAGGAGTCTCACGGCAGGAACTACCATGCATGGTTCTTCACTGAGAAAAGGAAATGAGCTGAGTCTTAGGAGATGAATATGATTTTGGCAGAGAGAACTGTCCTGACAGCTCACGCCCTCCTCATCCCTCTCTCCCCTACTCCAAAGAGAGGTGAGAAAATCAGGGTCTCATCTCCCTAACTCTCTGCTCAGGCCTCTGAATGACATTTGACAGGCTCTTTGGAGCCTGCCCTGGGTGCTGCTGCCCCCAGAAAAGACTCCTCTTGAAGTCACAGTGCTAGGTCTGTTTTCACCAGGTGCCGTCCAGATGGAAGGCTGGGGCCAGGCCCACCTGGCACTGTAAGAATTATAGCAGATGTCTTTTGAAGTGTAATACTTGCCCAGATTACAAACAAACAAGAGCCATGTCTGCATGTCTGACTTTGTTTTCCTTCCCTGCAGGCTGCAGTCGATTGGACCAGGGTGGGTACCTGACCCCCTCAGAGCCAATCAGATCCTCTCCTGGGAGTTTGGACTTGGATCTGCCAAGCCCTGGGTTCTATCTCTGAATGTAGTTGGAACTGAGGGATGAAATACAGGAACTATAAGCGGTCCATTATCTGGAGAAGCTGAGAAAACCCAGTGTGTGGAGACAGAAAGGTGAAGGCAGCCAACAAGGTACAGAGAGCAGCTGCTTCAATTTCTCCTGGCCTACAGGTCTCACCTTCCAGAGCGTAACGATTTTCCTACTCCTCAGTTCCCCCAAACCCCCTGTGTTCTCGTAATAAACCCTTCTTTATTACTGAGGCTGGCTTGAGTGGGTTTCTGTATACAAGCAAAGACCTAATTAAGGACAGGGGAGAAGCTGGGAGCTGGAGGCACAAAGATTAACAATCTCTGTGCCTGCACCGGAAGAGCTCAGTTTCGTGGGACACAAGGAGGAAAAGATGTAGACTCTGTGTGGATGTGGCTGAGGTGGCGGGGGGCGCCAACTCTGCCCAGGGAGGGCCGGGAGGGCTCCTCAGAGGCTTCCCAGCAAAGGTGGCAGCTGAGCTGGTTTTGAAGAATGAAGGATGTTCTCCAGGGAGACTAAGCAGGGGTGCGGAGGCATTATAGGCAGAGGGAACCACGAGGGCAGAGGCACAGAGGCACAAAACAACAGCCTGATGTGTTAGAAGAACAGGAGTTCAAAGTGTGGGGAGGGGGTAAGCAGGGGAGATGAGGCTGGAGGGGCTCTCGGGTGCAGATCATAACGTGCTTTGAATCCCATGCTAAGAAGCTGAGGCCCTTCTTGCCCTCAACGGGGAGCTATTGAAGTATTTTAAGTAGCAGGGTCAGTTCTGTGTTTTAGAACTCTGGGGCTATACAGGGAAAGGACTGGAAAAGGCAGGCCTGGAGGCAGGGAGCCTAGTTAGGATGCTGCAGCAATGATTCATCTATTCCTTTCACCCACAGAACAATTCATTGTCTACCTACTACGTGCTGGGGCCAGGCAAAACTGGATTCCTGACCCCACAGAGTCCACAGTCTAGCAAGAAAGAGAGATGAGGAAAAGCCAGTCAAGTGTGATGAGTGTCGTGAAGAAGCACAAGGTCCTATGGAAGGGGCTGATGTTTAGTTTCCAGTTTAGGCTTCTCTGCAGAAATGATGTTCAAGCTGGTATCTATCTGAAGGAGATAGATAAGCAGGGGAAGGGCATTCCAGGATAAGGGAACAACATGTATGAAAGTCCTGCAGCTCAGGGAGAGGGCAATTGGTACAGACGATCCAAAAAGGTAGGCAAGGACCAGATCCCACAGGGCCTTGCAGGCTACGTCAGTCTGGCTTTTATTCCAAGAAATCTTGGAAGGGTCTTAAGCAAGGAAATGACACAATCAAACGTTTATCTTTAGAAGATCACTCTGACTACAGTATGAAACCTGAAATGAAGCCGGGCAAAAACAGAAATGTAAGGAGACCAGTTAGGAGGCTGTCACAGTGGTCCGGGTGAGAGCTGATGCTGGTCCGGAGTGGGGCAGTGGGCAAGGAGAGAGATGACGGACTGGGGAGAGATATTCAGGAGAGCCAACAGGACTTGCTGAGGACTGGATGTGGAATGTGGGGGTGAAGGAGAGGGAGGTGTCCAGGAGGACTTCCAGCTTTCCAGCTTGAGCAAGTGGGTGGATGGTGGTGGCAGAGATGAGCTAGGGACACGAGGCAGAGCAGGTGCCAGCAGACAGAGCTGGGACCTGAGTTTGGACCTGAGACTGATCATGAGACATCTAAATGTGGTCCAAGAAGTAGTGAGATTTGCAGGTCTTGAGCCCAGAAGAGGGCATTAAAGTCAGGTAAATGAGATTACCTGGGAGTGGGGGAAGAGTGGGCAATACAGGGCAGCTCTGAGGGATCATGGTTGCAGCAGGGCCCGGGCACAGAGTGACCGGAAGCTCTGAGCTTGGAATATCAGAACCGTGAAATCCAAAGTCTTCCTCTCTCAGCCCTGGGAAGCATCTGGCTTTGGCTCCACCTCTCCTGGCCGAGTATCACTCCTGAGCACAGGAACTTCCGGGATGAGACAGCCCTCCCTTCCCCACACACCTCTTTCCTCCTTGGCAAACTCCAAGTTATCCTTCAGACCCACCCAGCTTAGGAGGTGCCTCATCCTAATGAAGTCCAGGTATGTCCAGGACTGGACATGCCTCGTCCAGGCACGTGCTCTCCCATCTGACAACCTGGGTTTGATGCCACTTGATGGCTGTGTGACTCTGGCTGAGAACCTGAATCTCACTTTCTTCATCTATACGATAATATAGATGAATAATAGGAAATAGTAATCGTACCTACCTCATAAGGCTGTTTGAAGACGAATATGTCAAGTGCTTAGCAGAGAACCTAGCACACAGTAAGCACTAAATAAATGTTACTATTATTAACATCCCACCCACCTTGGGACAGTTAGTCATGCCCTCCGTCTTACCCCTCCTCCATCTGGGGACTATGTGCAGGTCTGTGTCGCTCCCTGCCTCTTCCTATTCCAACCCAATTTGTGGGGCCATATAATATGCAGGGCCCAGGGCTAAATGAAAAAGCAGTATCCCTTGTTCAAAATTATTAAGAATTTCAAGATGGTGACAGTCAAACATTAAGCGTGGGGTCCTTCTAAGCACAGGTTGCCCTGTGCAACCACAGACTGGTGAATCTCGCCCTGCCTCCACCCCCAGTCAGCCCTAGGCCTGGGCCTGGCCCAAAGTTGGTGTCAACCCCCCTGCAAGAGAGTTAAAATACCAACTGACATTGCAATAGGGTTTTGTGATTTCTATCTGGAATTTCATTTTATCCTTCCCATGGACAGATAACATCAACCCCCTTTTATAGTTGAGGATACTGAAGTTCAGAGACAGGTGTGCCTTGCCAGAGGTTACCCACCTCAGAACCGCAGAGCTGGGATGTGAATATAGGCCTGGCTGGTGCCAAAGCCCTGCCTCTTGTCCTCTGGCTCCCCAGAGAGATTGGGAGAACCTGGGCCCAAGAGATAAATTTCATCAACGAGACCCAGAGAGAGGGAGCTGGAGGGACTGGGACTGGCCTCCTCCCTCCTGGGGTGAGTCACATAAACAACCTGGGCACAGGGAAGGGGGGACGAGAGGGCAAAAGGTCACTCCTGAGAAGGATCTGCTTGAGGGCCACAGACCCCAGCCCACGCTCTCTGGAAATCAGCCCCTGCTTCTTCTGCTTCAAATCCTTTACAGGCTGCCATCGGCTTCAGGATAATTCCCAAGTTGAAAGTATCCTGCTAGATAGACCAGGAGATCTGGCCTGGCTGTGCTGACTCCTGCCCCCTCTCTTCCCTCTCTCCCCGACTCCTGCCCTCGCCACCATACCAGGCCTGTTCCTGCCATCACCAAGGCCTTAGCACACCCGGTTCCCTCCTTCTCTGCCTCCTCAACGCCTTGTCACGCTACCGTCGCTGCATCTCTCCTTTCAACACATGTCACATGCTCTGGGCCATCTCCCAGCTAGAATGCCCGCTCCATGGAGGCAGGAGCTGCCTGACACACAGCGCTTAGTACATCAGGTGTCTGAGCACATCATCCTGCAACAGAGGCGGGAGGGCCTTGCACTCTTTCTCCCCTTCTCTCCACTCCTCCCCAACCCTCCTTTTCTTGTCCAGGCATCTTGAACTCAAGGTGTGAGGAGCCCAAACTTGCAAAGGGAAGAGAATCATCACGCAGCCTGCACCCTCCACCTGCCAGTCCTGGGCTGGGTGCTGTACATCCAGTTATGACATTTAATCCGCCAAGCACCTTCCAGATGGGGGTGGGGCAGTATGGGTGTAAATTACTCCTATTTTTCCAGAGGTGTCTGAGACCTGAAGTATAACAGAGTGTGGAGGTGGAGGATGCGGGACTTGAACCCAGGTCTCTCTGGTGCCCAAGAACCTGGAGCCCTCTCTGCCGCTGTGACTCACTGTTCCCAGGCAGCTCACCTCCAACCAGAGAACAACTGTTTCTAACCCGTGGCCTCCGTTCACACACAGCCCAGGCAGCACAGCTCCTTTGTTGGGTCAGCAAAACACCAGTGCAGGAAACAGCTCCACTGTCAGTAAGAGGCCAACGTAGAAGTCATCCCTCCCCTGGGTCAACAAAATGCCAGTGGGGGAGAAACAGTTCCCAGGTCAGACAAATACGAGTGGCGGAGACAGCCCCATGGTCAGCAAAATGCCAGTACAGGAGGCATATCCTGCAACCCCAAGTCAGCAGAAGGCCAGTGTGACAAACACTTCCCTACAGCCCCCTCTACGTGTCATGGGCGTGCACAGAGTCCTCCAAGGTGATGCTCCCGGGGTGGGGTAGGGGAGGCAATGGGGCTGGGCTGCCGCCCTGGGGAGAAGGCTGCAGCCTGGGAGTGGGGCAGACCTGGGTGAGAGTTCTCACATGGCACTAATGAAATCAACCACCAGCCTGCCCCCTCCTCCCCAGGGACCCTCCAGGCTCCAGCTGATGCAATGCCCAGGCTGGATAATTGTTTTCTTCCCTCCTTAAAGGGCCAGCTGCTGCTGCAGCTGCAGACATCACCCAGACCCCTGACAGACCCCACAGAGCTTATCACCTGGTTAGGAACAGGGTGAGCCCAGAAAGTAGCAGCTCAGCCCTGGGCTCAGCAGAGTAAAACCCAATTATGTCCAGAGACCAGATGTGTCTGTGAGCAAGAAGGAAGGGAGAGAGAAGAGTTCAGGCCTGGCCCGCTGAGACCGCATGCCCCGAGGGATGGGACCTTGGTCCCTGCTGGATCCTCAGCCCCTGGCTCCTGCCTGCCCATCCGTCAGGTCCTTGGCACAGGGGTTGCTCAGGAGTTCAGCAGTTACCTACTGAGGTCTCCTGAGTGCCAGCCTCTGTGCTACGCAGCTCAAATCCACCATTTCATTTACTCCTCTCAGCTGACCTAGAAGGTGGGTCTGTTTTACGAAGGAGGCTCAGAAAGGGGAAGCGATTTCCTCAATAGTGCATAGCCAGAAAGTGGCAGAGCCTGGGTTTGAAGCCAAGTTTGCCTGACTCTGCACTTCATACCTGCAGAAGGTTGGGTAGGTATCTAACCCCGTGGCTGGAGGTCCCTAAGCCAAGCAGCTGGCACAGAGGGCGGAGAAGGGGTCTGTGGGCCCTAAACAAGCTCTGAAGGGCACGAAGCTTGGACTGAGCACAGGTTTCACAGACCCCTTCCCCCACCCCCTCACCTCCACCAGAGAATGCCCCATTAGGCTGCCCACATGCCCCTAGGGACAGTTGGCAGCTGTCTGATTACAGACTAATTGGTGGCTGGCAGGAACTGTGGGGCTGGCTAGTTAACCCCTTGGTGACCAGGCCTAGCCCAAAAAGGCCCTCTCCTCACCACTTCAGGCCCCAAACTCAAGGAGCCCAGACAGAAGAAGTCATCACAGGCAGAAGACAGGACCAAAGAGGCAGCAGCCTTCTTCTCTACATCCAGACAACACCCCTGGGGCTGGGGCTAGACACTGATATATTCACCCAGGCTCCCCACCCACGAAGGGCCACATCCAAACAGCCCCCAGGTGGCAGTGCAGCCAGTGCCTCTGTTCTCTGGCCTTGGTATGGCATTGACCACCCCATCCAGGACCACAAGAGCTATGGGCCTTCCCTGGCCTTCCAGGGTACTGGGAAGAAACCCACTCCTCAGGGATGGGTTATCCAGAAAAGGTGATGTGGACATGGGTCCAGGCAGCCTGGGGGCCAGCAGGTGAAAACACCCTCCCCTTGCATGAGAGGGTGCCCAAGTTGCCCCCCAAGGGTCTTGCCAAACCTCCCTGAACCCTGGATTTCCCACCGTTGATTGACCAACTACCTTTCCCAGCTTCCCAGAAGTCCCCTCTCCCCACCCTAGGGCTGGAATGGGCATCACCCCTTTTCTTTCATAGGGTGGGGGGTAGGGGTCCTCTGGGCACCACAATGGTGTCTCACTGGGAGGAAAGAGTGGCCAGCTTCTCAACCAGGGCACAGGCAGGAGAGAGAAAGGGAGGCTGCCTTCCAGCTCCCTTTCCAGGAGAGATTTTAAGCACTTTCCAAAAATGCCATGGGAGACAATGCTGTTGAAGATCAGGGCCCCAGGTGCTCTGAGCATCAGCAAAGAACTCAAGACTCTGGGGCCTTCTACTCCATTTTCCGGGCTTCCCCAAACACCTCATGTTCCCTTCTCATACCTTAGCCCCCCAGAGTCATCACACGCACTGTGCTCCGCCCCCGGGCCCCCGCAACCGCCGCCCCAGACCCTGCACACTTAAGATCCCTACGTGGCGCCTCACGACCAGAGACCCCTCCCCCGCCCCGTGGTCCCCCAGACCTCCGCAACCCCCTCCCCACGTCCACTCCCAGGCGACCAAGGCCTACTGACTTACCCGAAGGTGGGGCCAGGGTCCAGACACGGAGGGGTCTCCGCTGGCCGAGGCGGCTCCGCAAGGCGGGGCAGGTGCTCCGGGACCCCGCCCCGCGGACCCGGCGGAAGGCGCGGCCCGGTCCCAGGCGCGCTGCGGCCTCCGAGGGGCAGGGGCGCGGGGCGGGGAGGGGCGGCGAGAGAGGCTTACGGGGGCATCGCCCGCAACCGGGCCGGGCAGCTCTGCTCCGCCCGCCTGCGCTGCCTGCTCCGCAGCCGCCACGGTTCTCAGCCACCGCCGGGTGCAAAGCCCAAGCCCCGGCTGGCGGGAGGCGAAGAAGGAGGCGGGGCCTGATGGGGGCGGGGTCTCGGTCGGGGGAGGGGCCATTGGAAGGGGCGGGGTCGGTGGGGCAGGGCCTGTGGTGGTGGGCGGGGCCTAAGGGAATCTGGAGAGTCTGGGTTTGCCTGGTTGGGGGCGGCCTATGGTAATAAGGCCTCGAAGGGGCGGGGTGGAGAGGATGCCCGAAGCCTCTCCAGGTCTCCAGAACGCTCCTGCTCATGCTTGCCCCCCTCTCCACCGCTACATCTATCTGTTCTTTCTCATCTTCCTTCGCTCTGGGGGACCTCCCAGGACCTCACTGGTACCGCCGTACCCCTGTCACACCCTGGACCAGATCCAGGAATGTCAGATGGTGAGAGAAGGGGGAAATGACATACAAACATCAAATCCATTTACAGATGGAAAACCTGAAGCCCAGAGAGGAGAAAAGACTTGCCCAAGTGACTGCTATGAAGAAAAAGACTTTACGGTGTCCCTTTCAGACAGAGGGTACAGGAGTAGAGAGTGTCTTGCCCTAAGACCCATGTTAACCTCCCTCCCCTCACCACCCTTCTTCTCCTAGAACAGTGGTTTTCAACTTGGGGTGATTCACCACCCCCCACCCGGGCCCAACATTTGAGAGTGTCTGGAGACATCTTAGGTTTTCACAACTAGGGGTTGCTACTGGCATCTAGTGAGAAGAGATGAAGGGTGCTGCTAGACATCCCTCAATGCACAGGACACCCCCAAATGTTGCTAATGCCAAGGCTGAGAAGCCCTGCTCTAGGACCTAGCATGTGCCTAAATGGAGCTTCCAAGTGGGCTCCTTGAGCACTGGGACTTGAGGAGGATGCTGTATAAAGTCTCTCCTAGAGTTATGCCTGCCCCCATCTTTCTGTACTTAACCTTGCTCAGCTGGTCAATTCCACTTTGGGGCTCCAGTGTTCTTAATTCACTCATTTACAGAGGGGACAATATTATTACTGTTTGCCTTCCTAATTGTTGGCTGAAGGCAAGCAAAACAAGTAGTCTCCCTGCTGAGGGCATAGATTAAAATGTGAATGGGGAGTGGAAAGGTGTGGGGGAAAAGGAAAATAATTGAGATTATTTAATAAAAGCGACCCTCCTGGGGATAACTAGCTGTACCTTCTACATACCCCTCACCCTATCTCACCCTATCTCATCCCTTCTCACCTGGTCTGTGAGAAGGGTAAACTGTGACCCAACAATGTGGTGAGCCTGAAGCTGGGTCCCAACAGCTGACCAGTGGTGGAGCTGGGACTCACAGTTTTATTCACTTATTAACTAAACTTCTGTTATCATCTAAACTACATCAGGCCTACAACTAAGGCCTGTGATATAGAACGGTTGCTCTGGAGCAGCAAGGAGGATTAGATTTGGGGAAGGGGGACAAGATGGAGGGCAGGGAAGTAGCTGGAACAATGGTGGAGGTGAAGGATGAGGAGAGCAGAGCCTGTGAAGATTTGGAAGAGAAGGGAGGAATCAAGATTGCTCTGTGCTCCTCCCATGCACCCCATCACAAAGACATGTAAACCAGTGGCTGCCTTGGGAATCAGGTTCCGCTTGCACATCTGATGAAAACTTGGACTTGCCCTCTGGAGAAATGTGCAGACGACACTTCACGTATAATTTCAGGGGTTCCAAAGCTCCATAACAGCTTCCAGAAGGATTGGTCGGGGGGTTAGGGGTAGGAGTAGAGGTTGATTCATATATATGTATATATATATATATATATATATATATATATATATATATATTTTTTTTTTTTTTTTTTTTGGCTGCATCTCATGGCTTGTGGGATCTTACTTCCCCAAACAGTGTTTGAAGCCAGGCCTGGCAGTGAAGGTGCTGAGTCCTAACCACTGGACAACCAGGGAATTCCTGCGCCTTACCTGATATTAAAACGTATTATAAAGCCAATGTATTTAAAGCAGTATGGTATTGAGGCAGACCTAGAGGAATCAGTGAAACAAAATGGAGTACAGAAATGGACAACCACGCAAGGGAATTCCGTGTAGGATAAAGATAGCACTTCAGGTAAATGAGGGGAAATATAGGACTTACAACAAATGGGTGGAATATCAGGCAAGTTATTTGGTAAAATAAGAGAAAGCTGTGTCCTTACCCTGCATGGGAATAAATTCCAGGTGGAGCTCATATTTAAATTATAACACCATAATGTACAAGAAGAAAACATTGAGGAATGTTTTCACAATCTGGGGGATGGAAAAGACTTTCTAAGCCTGATGAAACCTGGACGCCAAAGGGAAATCATAAATTTGACTATAAAAACTATAAAAACTTCTACAGAGAAGTGATCATACTCAAGTTTGAAAGACTTGAATGACAAACTGGAAGGGATACATCCCAGTTGCCCTCTACTTTTGCTTTTTCTGGCCCGCCAGCCCCTCCCCCAAGCCGCGAAGGGCATGAGCGGAAGGGACGGCCGTGGCTGTGACAGTCAAGGCCGAGTACATCGCAGAGGCTCCTCCCACGACACCCTGGCCAGCGCCCACCTGTTCAGGGGCCGGGAAGCCCCGGAAATCCCAGCCGGGCCATCTGGGTCCACAGCAGGTGCTTTAGCAAAACGGAGCCAGAGTCCGCGCCGAGGCTGCTCACCACTTCGCTCCTGTGGCCATACTGGGAACTGCAATCCTCGGTTCAGTTCATGCAGCTTCCCAGAGTTAAGGCGGGAATATTTTTCTTAATATAAATAAGAGTTAAATTTTTGAGGAAGATAACAATGTTCTAGGCATTGTGCTAAACACATAAAATAGAATATTTCCATTGACCCTTAAAACAACTCTCCTAGGCGGGTCCACTGTATTATCATTTGACAGATGAGGAAACAGGATTTGACAGAAGTAACTTGCCCAGTCTCTAAGTGGTGGCGTAGGGATTCAAGGTCCAACTCCTCGCCCCACTTTTAATGCAAGAAAGCCAGGTTCTTGGCGAATTCAATAAAACAAAGTTTTTTTGAAGTTAACCTTGATCAGGCCTCATCCCAGGTGCTGGCAATTCAGAATTGAGAAAAACAGCCATTAGGAGAGACAGGCAGAGAAATAGTTCTGATTCAGTGAATCCCGGAAACAGCAGAGAACATGTTAATCCTGGCAGGGGTGGGGGGAGAGGGCAGGGATCCCAGAGGTGTCCTTGAAGCTGTGGAGTTTGAGGGAGGGGGAAGGAGTGGGGCAGAACTTACAAGCCCACTGCAAGAAGGAAGAGTGGAGCTTTGGGGAGGAGCAGTGATTTATGTGCCCTGAGTCTGGGGTAGCTGGGGATGAGGCTGGACAAGTACACAGGACCAAGCTAGAGTTTGGGTTCAGAGGAGTTAGGGCACAAGGATTTGGAGAACTTTTCCATGTTTCTGTTGACTTGGTCTAGGGACCACCTGCTCTGCCAACCCAGCCTGCCTCGTTCCTCCCAGATGCTCCCCACCTGGGGTCAAGGTACCAGTTGCCTAACCCAGAAACCTGGGAGTCACTCTTAACTCCTCCGTTATCCTCACCTCCATCCAGTTAATTATCAGGGCCTGCCCAATCTACCTCTTAAATACTCTCCAGGTTCACTGTCTGCTCTCCATCCCTGTGGCCACTCCCCCCCTCCAGATGGCCTTCCTCACTCCTGAATCCAGCTGCTGGCAGTGACTAGGTCTCATCACCTCCAAACTTTCACATAAGAGAAATCCTTATAAAGCAATTCTGACCACATTCCCTCGCCTACTGAAAACCCTTTCACTTTTATATATAGAATGGATTAACAACAAGGTCCTACTATATAGCATACGGAGCTGTATTCAGTATCCTGTAACTATTACTATTATTGTTATTATAATTAACACTTATGGAAAATGTATTATGTCCTAGGACCTGTTCTAAGGACTTTATACATAGTAACTCAGTTAATCCCCATAGCAGGAAGCATGGGTGATGTTCTTCACCAGATCAGGGGAGCCCAGAGGAGGACCAGGTGGGGGAGATGCTGGACATGTTCAGATTCAGGTACGGTGGGGCATCCGGATGAGGGGCTGCAGAAGGAGCTGATTAGGTCTGGAGTTCAGAGGAGAAATTGTGGCTGGAGACATAAGATTAAAATTGTCAGGACTTCCCTGGCGGCGCAGTGGTTAGAAATCAGCCTGCCAATGCAGGGAACACAGGTTCAAGCCCTGGTCTGGGAAGATCCCACATGCCGCGGAGCAACTAAGCCCGTGTGCCACAAGTACTGAGCCTGCGCTCTAGAGCCCGCGTGCCACAACTACTGAGCCCGCACGCCTTGAGGCTGTGCTCCGCAACAAGAGAAGCCACTGCAATGAGAAGGCCGCACGCTGCAACGAAGAGTAGCCCCCGCTCGCTGCAAACAGAGAAAGCACACGTGCAGCAACGAAGACCCAACTCAGCCAAAAATAAATTAAAATAAATAAGTAAATTTATTTTTAAAAAAAGAAAGAAATTGTTGGCAAATACATGAAAATGGGACAACAATCAACCCGTCTAGAAAAGGTAGGAGGAAGGAGATAGCTAGATGATTTTTAAGGTTTCTCCTGGTAGAAGAACATGTGTAGGATTCCAAGTGTTGAGGTTGGTAGGACCCCAGAGACAAAGAGGAAAAATCCACGTGGCCTGACAAACTTGACACATGCTCCTTGGAGGCTGTCTGTTATTCTTTCATCTGACTTTCTTTTACTGAGCAGCTACTATGAGCCACATGCTCTGCTGGAGATGGAAGGGTCAGAAGATCCAACCCCTGTCTTCAGGGACTCCACAGTCTGGCAGGCAAAGGACAATACCAAAATAGGAACCCAAGTGCCCTAAGGCAAGCCTGGGAGACCTAGGGATGCGTCCTGGAGGACATGACATCCAAGACAAGAGCAGACGGTCAGCAGAAGAAAGCTGTGTAGGGAATCTGGGCAGAGAGGATTGTTCATGTGGTTATTTTAAAGATTCTCATTCCTCTTGGATTTTCCACTTTGGACCCTAGTCATGTGCCCTGAGAGTC
Source organism: Delphinapterus leucas (assembly GCF_059928025.1). NCBI lineage: Eukaryota > Metazoa > Chordata > Mammalia > Artiodactyla > Monodontidae > Delphinapterus > Delphinapterus leucas. The sequence goes on along the minus strand of NC_143129.1, from coordinate 157,648,451 downwards.
TATTGCAGGTGCTGGGAACCAGACAATAGTACTTGCATCTCTTAGGCTGTGTTGAATTTGCTGTCCTCTCCTGGTTCCTTCTCCTCAAAACTCTTCCTGTCTCAACTCTACCCTTCCTGTCAGGGCTTGGATGAGGGTGGGGCAAGAGAGACACCTAGGGCACAAATTTAGGGAGGCACTCACTCTCAGGGGCACAGCTCCTGGCCCTGCACCCTGCTCACACTGGTACTGTTCACACATGTGGCTCCCTCTGTTTACGGTGACCCTCCACCCACCCCTGTCCTGATCCAAGGCTCGGCTATCACCTCCTCCTGGATGGCTGCTGCTCTCCCCAGGCATCCCTGCTCCTCCCTAGGCCAAGGTGGGCCTCTGTGCTCAAACAGCATAGGCTTTGGCATCAGAGCCCTTCTGTGCTGTTTATTATCTGTGGGCTGCTCTCTGAGCCTGTTTTCACATGTGTCAAACGTGGTGCCAACTCCACAGGGGAGCTGTAAAGATTAGATGAGAAAAATGTATGTAAAGTGATCAGCAGTGATTGGTACAGGGTACTGAGTAAGTGGCAGCTATTAGGACTTTGTTTATACTTCTAAAGCACTCATACACTTAAAGATGTAATCTAGTTATTTTCCTGCCCCTGTCTTCACTATATCATAAGTTCCTTGGGGCAGGGAGGAGAAGGAGAGGAAGGAGGAGGAAGAAGACCTTCACGGATGACATTTAACAGGCTTGTCTGCTACATAACTCAAGGAAAGAAATGACAAATCCTCTGGGGAAAGTTCTGGGCAGGAAATCTGGAGCTTTGGGCTCCAGTCACGTGGTCCCAGGGACGGCACCGTGCCTGCCAGACTCAAATCCACTTTGAAGAAAAGCTCCCCAGACCACAAACACAGTTGGGGCCGTGCTTTAGACTACTTGGCCCCTCCAGCTTCTAGACGTAGCAGATGGGGGCCAGCACAGAGCCAATGGGTTGCCGTCTCATATATTAGCTGGTGACCTTTAACTAATGGCGCGGCACAACAATCCGAGACAGGGCAATTAGAGGCTCTCTTGAACCAAGGAACAGAAAGAAATTGTCAGGCGGCAGAGGGAGGTGAGGTAGGGAGGTCAGGGACAAGCGCGCCTGAGCCAATGAAGCCACATGCCAGCGAGTGGAGATAAGAAGGAGCAGGCACCAGGAGTGAGCAGCAGCCTGGCAGGGGGGAAGGAGGGGGGAGGGAGGGAGGGAGGAGGAGGAGGAGGAGGAGGAGGGAGGGAGGGAGGAGGAGGGAGGAGGAGGAGGGAGGGAGGGAGGAGGAGGGAGGGAGGGAGGAGGAGGGAGGGAGGGAGGGAGGAGGGAGGGAGGAGGAGGAGGAAAAGAGGGAGGGAGGGAGGAGGAGGAGGGAGGGAGGGAAAGAGGGAGGGAGGGAGGAGGAGGGGGAGGGAGGGAGGGAGGAGGAGGAGGGAGGGAGGGAGGAGGAGGGAGGAGGGAGGGAGGAGGAGGAGGAGGGAGGGAGGGAGGAGGAGGAGGAGGGAGGGAGGGAGGGAGGGAGGGAGGGAGGGAGGGAGGAGGAGGAGGAGGGAGGGAGGGAGGGAGGGAGGAGGAGGAGGAAAAGAGGGGGGAGGAGGAGGAGCAGGAAAAGAGGGAGGGAGGGAGGAGGAGGAGGAGGGAAAGAGGGAGGGAGGGAGGAGGAGGAGGGAGGGAGGAGGAGGAGGGAGGGAGGGAGGGAGGGAGGAGGAGGGTGGGAGAAGGTGGAGGGAGGAGGCGTGCAGTGCAGAGATGGGGAGGGTGTCAGCAGAGGGAGCATGGACAGAGCAGCGAGTCCTAGAGCTGCCTCGTTCCTGCTGGTGTTTCAATGTCAGTCCTTACATGGGAGTTGCAGGAGTTGGTTTCTGTTCCTTGCAGCCCCATGAGCCTGACTACTTGTTATCTTGGAAAGTCTTTGCCCCTCACTGGGCCTCGGTTGGACTAGACCGTCTCTAAGGTCCTCCCCAGATCAATGTTCTCTTTGAACATGACATAGGATGGTGTTTAGACTGTGGGCAGCTGAGTTCAGTATTAGTTACAGCATGCCCATGACATCCTGGGTCCCCAGATAGCTTGGTGGCTGGTTAAAGAGCCTGGAGGAGGATCCAGCACACACCAGCTTTGAACCTCAACCTCCCTCTTCCATTGCATCCTTTGTTGGATCACAGAGGAACTGAGGAACAAGGCCTGGTGTTTCTCCAGCATCTTTTGGCTGTTGGATGCCCTACCTGCCCCCTGAACACTTTCCTGGACCCATGTCAGCATTTCAGAGGATTCCAGTGCCAGGTCTGCTCCAAAGAAAGTGCCACTCCAGGAAGAAGTTGAACAAAGAAAGTTTCCTTTTTTGGTGTTAAGGTTTCTTGCCTTCCAGCTGTTTGGCTCTCAGCCTGTGCCCTGCCTTCATCCCTCTAAGCTAACAACTATGTTGATAATAACACTTTCTTACTTTTGTATGGGGCTTTGTACTTTTCAGGACATTTTCATGCTTGCTGTCTTATTTGATACTCACAGAAACCCAGGGAGGATGGGCAAGAAGGAGGGGTAGATGGTAACACCTATCATTTTTCCCATCCCATCCATCCCCTTAAAATGATTTATTTTAAAAGAATTTAGAAAAATTATCCCTCTGCTCTTTTTCAAACAGATGGAAATGTTGAGATTGAGCTTGATTAAGTGATCTGCCCAAGATCACAGAGCGAGTTAATGGCTGACTGGATCTAGGTTTCCAATCATGGATCATACTTAAGTGGGACTGACTTAATACCATCGTGCAAGACGCTACTGGCCGTGGCAAGGGGTCTCTGAGAGAAGTGGTGTTTTTGGCATGGCTGCCCCTTTGAGGACTCCAGGAGTTATCCACAGTCTTACCTCTCCAGGCCCTCAAGAGACTTGACTACCCCCAGTGGCCTGGGTAGCAACAGGAGCTCACAGAAGTGAGCCAGGTTAGACATAAGGATTCAGTAACGGTTCCTCTGGTATCAGCCAGGATAAATGTCATTAAAAGAGTCAGTTTTCTTATTTTGATTGCAGAGCACTTGGGGGGCGGTAAGACAGGAAACGTTGAGAACCACAGGTCTATCCCTCCATCAGCTCCTCTGAAAAAGAGGATGCAGAGGTCACAGTCCCTGCCCCTCCTCCCTCCCTAAACTCTACTCTGCAGCAGGGGCACCCTATCCCGGCTCGTCCATTTTGGGCCCCCTTGCCAACTGTGCTCCTTGCTGTATTCCCACCCCATCATTCCACAGCCCATCCCTTTCAGTCACAACGTGGAGTCAAGTTATCTTGGGAGGCAGGCAGTTAAGTTCTCCATCACACAGTTCTAATAGTTAGGGAAAGATGAGGAAGCAAAAGGAGTAGGAGGCTTTCTCTGTGCTTTCTCCAGGGTCTCCCTTGCTCCTGTCCCAATGCCCCAGCAGAGAGCTTAATGTTCTGCTCTGTGGCATCACCCAGCTCAACACCTGCAAACAGCACACCTGGGAAATTAATCATGGCAGACAGCTAATGGCCAGGGCAGTGCCATGTCAGTCAGGGTGAAGACAAGAAAACAGAAAACACGCTTGGAATTTCAAACAGAGGTAACTTATTTCAGAGAACTGGTTGGCTTGAGGAAGCAAAAGGGTAAGGTGAGGAAGACTAGAGATTAGTAGCTGCAGGAAGCTTCTACCACCCCTAGACCTGGAGGATCAAATGGAAGGGTGTTTACTAGATCCAGAAGTGCACTTGCTGTTGATGCTACTGGAATATTGCTTTTGAAATGGTGCTGCTGGCAGAACTGCCAGAGGTCACTGGAGCCTAGAGCTATCCCTCCAGTACCACTGACACTTTTGGAAACACTGAAGGTCTGAGCTCATAACCACCAGCTGCTGCCAGAGTCTCTAGCGGATGCAGAGAGAAAATGGCTTTGCCTCTCCTCCAGCCATCCCATCTCCAGACAAACAATTTCCCACCTGTACTTCCCATTGGCTGAATCTGACAGGAAGCCAGCTAGCAAGGGGAGTCTGGGAAGTGTACTTTTCAGGGCCTTTCAGGGCCTGGCACTCTTCAGTACAAAGCAGAGCATGGAAAGGCTAGATTAGAGCTCAGAGCAAACAGGCAAATGACCAGCACAAATGTTATTGAAACTTGCAACTAATTTTGGCACCTCAAATGCCATGTGTATTGAACATTAGTTGATTACCTCATTTTTCCATTTCCCCCTTTGTGACAGCCCCTGATTTCCTTTCTACGATCCATGTGTTTCCAGGAAGCTGACTCCATCAGGGAAGAGGAGGGGTCAGCTGGTCAATCTCACTGGCCAGAATGATTGGTTCAGGGTGGTGGTATGAACTCAGCCTGTCCAATCATAGTGAATCTCAGGATTTTCTTCTCAGGAGGAAAGAGTAGCCCGAAGACTAATGTTTAGGCCCATATGGAATGCACATGCTGTAGCCACTGCTTAGGAAGCTCTGGCATACTTCATCAGGCTCATGTCCCTTAGGGTGCCTACTATTGGTCACAAAGCAAGGCCAATTTACAAACATCATAGAAGAGAAAGAAAGTTCTAGGAATCAGCCACTCTTCTCATGGTCTCATCCTGGAACAGTGGCTTTAAAATATGTTTTATTGTACCCTCAATAAGAAATAAACTTTACAGTATACGTGTAGTTGGATACATAACTGAAACAGAAGTTGCCCAGTAGTTTTCACAGTATTTACCCTTGCTATGTGTAGTTAGTTCAAATTTTCAATTCTATTCCATTCTTTAAAATAAAGCTGGTTGCACACTTCTAAGTGATTTCATGGTCTACTAATAAGCGAGGACCCGCAATTTGAAAAACACTGTCCTAGGCCCACTCCATCATCAATTGCCGCAAAATTTAACTCTTGATTTTAAGCTTCTTAACCTTTATGAACTCTCCTGCTTCCGTATCCATAGTCTCTGTCTTCTTTTGCTCTTTTAAGCTTCTTAACCTTTATGAACTCTCCTGCTTCCGTATCCATATTCTCTGTCTTCTTTTGCTCTGAATAAAAGTCTCAGGGTCCCAGCTCCTATCAGAGGTCAAACGCTACCCAATCTGTGCCAAGGACCCCAAAAACTTACTTCTGCAGATCTTTTCTCTCTTTTGCATTGTCAATTTCTGCCCGTCTACTGGAATACCTAGTTTACAAAATTGCTCTAGAGTTTTCCTTCTTAAAACTAAAACAAACCAACAAATAAAAAGCTCCCCTTGACCCCATTTCAATTCCTATTTCCTTAAGTTGAAGGAGAGTATATATGGTTGAATGGGACAGGAAACAGAAGGGTGGCCTAGAGATGAACTCAGTAGAAGGGGTGAGGACCTTGCCAAGAAGTCAAGAAGTGGGCATTCAAGGGAGAAGAAGGCATCATGATTTGTGTAAATGTATAGAAATCAGAAGTGAATTTCGACCCCAGAACTTTCTTCCTTAAACTCCTCTTTTGGCAATCCTCCTGCCTCCCAAATCTTTGCTGCTGGAGCCTAGACTCTGGAGTCATGGAAGCTCAGGTTCAACTCCAGCCCTGAGGTTTCTGAACTGGCTAACTTTGGATAAATTACATCTCTTCTTTAAGTTTCCTCATCTGTAAAATCAGTCTAATAAAATCTATCTCGTTGAGTGGGCTAAGAATTAAATGAGATCAACATAGGTTAGCTCTTATTATTATCAAGGCTTTCCCCAATCATTATGCAAAAGCTTTCTCCCCCACTAATAATCATTACCCTTGTGACCACTCGTTGAGCAATCCCTCTGTGCCAGGCAATATGCTGGGGACCTTACAAACAGGGTTTCCAAGCCAAGAAGGATACCCTGGCACCTTCTCACTGCAGAGTTTTCTCCTTCTGATAACTTAACATTTTTAGAGTGTCTACTATGCACCAGGGAGTGGACTGGCTTACTTTCATTCATTCATTCTACAGATGTTAATTTAACACCTACTATGGTGTCTGGAACTTACTAGATGATGGGGATACCAAGAAGAACATGGCCCTGAACCCTGAAGGGCTCACAATCTAGTCACACAGTAAGTGCTATGTAATGAGGGTATTTTATGAGGTGTTCTTTTCTTCTAGCTTCCTGGTCTAGGCAACCCCATCTTTGGCTCCAGACCCCATGGCTGACTGTTTATGACTCTGTTTTTCTGGCTTGACCTTGGAGCCCTAACTTCAGGACATGCCTTTGGGTTTTTAGCTCCCCATGTGGCCATCAGGATTAAGAGAAAATTTTTGTGTTCCCTGTCTCTCCGTGCCTGGGATCCCCCTCCAGAGGAAAGATACTTAACAGATGTCCAAAAGACAGGTAGATTGCTGGTCTGGCTCTTACCCCAACACACTTTGAACACTTCTCTGTCTTAATTCACTCAGTCTCCTAATTGCTAAATCCAACTGACTTTTTGTCCCTTTGCAGAATCTTTTGCCCCTTTCTCTCTTTTTGGTATCCTATGTTGTTTACTGTTCCTTACGTCTTTTAACTCTACAGCTCAGAGGGGTCAAGTAATCTGTTCAATTTATAAGAAGTAGAGTTGAGACTTGAACCTAGGTCGGGCTGACTCCAAAGCAGACGCAATAGCCAATATTCCACACTGTCTTCCCAAGCAGATCAACAGTGTGGTCTGTATTGTCCAATATGTAGTCATTAACTACATATAGTTATTCAATTTTAAATTAAAATCAAATGAGGAAAAAAATTCAGTTGCTCAGTTGTATTAGCTGTCTTCAAGTGCTAAAAAACCACATGTGGCTGGTGATTACTATATTTAACAGCACAAATATAAGACAACTCCATTATTGCAGGAAGTTCTGTTGGATAGTGTTGGTTTAGATGAAGTGTAGGAGAGCATTGGGTTAGATAGTGTTCTGTCCTCAGACCCCTTCCCTTTCCCCTTTCCCCCCTTACTTATTCTCAGAGGTTGGTCTACCCAACTCCCTGCTCCCACTTTTCTATCCCTATGCGCTGCCACACCTTCATTCACAGGCTCACAGTGGCTACAGCCATGTGTATACATGATCCTGTACCTCATAATGAAGTTGATTGGTTCAGGGGCAAACTTCCGGCTAAAGTTAATCCAAGGAACAGCTCTCTCTCCCAGGAATTTGAAATTGAGCCCCAAAATCTAATCACCTGACTGATCTCTTTAATGTAGGCAACGTGGGATCTAGGGATGACCACATTTTCTTTGATTTGGATTGGGAAAACTGGTCTTTAGGGAGGTAAAGAAATGACAAAAACAGTTACACATATTGGAGAGAGCTGGATCTCAGAGCCCAAAGGACGTCTGGGCACTGTGTCCTTCTCTTTCTCTGAGCTCTGCCTTCCTCTGTGATGCCTTCATGCTCAGGCAGGCTCTGTCCATAAAGCAGAAATGATAGCCACCCACAGATCTTTATGGCTCAAGACCTACAGAAGAAAAGTCCTGTCTCTCCTATATTTCACATCTTTAGGAAGGCCTTGCTTAGCTTAGTTTAGGTCATGTGCCCATCTGTTCAGAAACCGTGATCTGTCTAAGCAAGGGCTCCTGGAAAACAAAGCCTGAAAAAGGGGTTAAGTGCTAAAGCTTTATATGGGATGCACAGTCCTAGGGCAGTGAGGATAAGGGGATAGGGGAAGCAGGAAAAGGTGGCAAGCAATGCAAGGAAATGTTTGCTGCTATTTCTTTACGATGAGCTGTGAAGAGACACATCTAGTCTCTGGACAGGTCTACCCACTTGGCCATACAGAATGCCTACAGACGGGTTGTATAGAGAAACTATACCGTGAAACAGTGCATCAGAGGAAGGAAGGGAGAGTGGATTGTTCCCCCATTAATCATAGTTGACCCCATGGGCAGTTAAATCTCCTGTGCTTCTAGGTTGCTTCATTGACCCCTTCAGCAGCTCCTTAGGAAGCCAGATCTCATGCTTTGTGAGGTGGTGTGTCCTCAGGGTCTGGAAACTGCAGGAGAAGCCAGAGAATCCATATTCGCAACTAGTCGGCCTCAGGAAGTGGAACTGAGAGGCCTCACTCAGAGCTGGTCAGCCACGTCTGTGGCTGAGGTGGAACAAGCAGCTGATGGTCTGGGAGCCAAATGAGGCAGAGAGACTCTGAGGAGGCACTGGGCCAAGATGTGGGGATCATTATGATTGGTCAGACTGGGTCATAGGCTTACCCCTATGGCTGATGGGGTGGAGAGGAGGTATTACGATCTCATCCTCCTTCCCCTCATGTCAGTTCAGATCCTCAGAAAACAGACACCTAGACAGGGTTAAATGCAAGAAATGTATCATGGAAAACACCCGTGAGGGAAAATGGGGGCAAGACCTAAAAGAGACCAGGAGAGGACCATCTGACAGTGAGACAGGTCTGACCCTAAGTGAAGAAGAAAGAAGGCGAGAGTTCTAGGTGGAAGCACCTTAGACTGCCGTGCAGCTCCAAGGAAAGGTTGTGAGGTCACTGAGGAGTCCTTGAGCCAAAGCTGTCCATCAGAAGAGTGTCACTTACCCCAGGAAGAAGTCTGTCCAAAATTCTCTGCTGTGCTCAGTCATCGGCCAGGAATAGCTTGTGGGAAGTGAGGCCTGGGGGTGAAGGGCAATGGACTTCAGAGCTCAGCAGCTGGGCTGCAAGTAGAGTGCCATTACCATTGGAAAGGGCAAGGGTGTTGAGCAGGCAAGACAACAAGTGTCCATCCTAGACCTTACAATGTCCCACTCGACATGCTCTGGAGAAGTCCAGAAGTCTTCATCTGGACACTACCATCCTCCCATGTGGGAAACCTGGGGGTCATACCACACGCCTTCATTTCTCTTGATCCCCACCCCGACAGCAGCTGACCAACAGTCCAGTCCTTCCAGTCCTACGCTGGCAATATCACCGCTGCATTTGTGTTTTCCTCCCTCCATTCTCACTGCTACATATGTGCTCAGGCTCTTGTTACATCTTGTCTGGTATGTTGTGGAAGTCTCTAACTGGTCATTCTGCAACCCTATTCCATCCTGTTATCTCTGCCAGATAGTCTTTAAACACAGTTTTGACCATGTCACTCCCCTCTGTAAACACTTCTATCACTGGGAATGTAAAACAGTACAGCTGCTGTGGAAAACAGTATAGTGGCTCCTCAAAAATTAAACATAGAATTACCATACGATCCAGCAATTTCACTTTGGGGTATGTATCCCAAAGAATTGAAAGCAGGAACTCAAACAGATATTTGTACACCAATGTTCATAGCAACATTATTCACAATAGTCAAAAGATGGAAACAACCCAAATGTCCATTGATGGATGAATGTATAAGCAAAATGTGCTATATACGCACAAAGGAATACTATATTCAGCCATAAATACAAATGAAAGTTTGGTACGTGCTATGACATGGATGAACCTTGAACACATTATGCTAAGTGAAATATACCAGATATAAAAGGACCAATATTGTATAATTCCACTTATATGATATACTTAGAATAGTCAAATTCAAAGGGAGAAAGTAGAACAGTGGTTCCAAGGAGCTGGGGGAGGGGAGGATGGGGAGTTATTGTTTAATGGGCACAGCGTTTCAGTATCGGATGACGAAAATATTCTAGAGACAAATAGTGGTGATGGTTGCACAACGATGTGAAAGTACTTAATGCCTATGAACTGTACTCTTAAAAGTGATTAAAATGGTAAAACAGGGCTTCCCTAGTGGCGCAGTGGTTGAGAGTCCGCCTGCCGATGCAGGGGACACGGGTTCGTGCCCTGGTCCGGGAAGATCCCACATGCCGTGGAGCGGCTGGGCCCATGAGCCATGGCCGCTGAGCCTGCGCATCCGGAGCCTGTGCTCCACAACGGGAGAGGCCACAACAGTGAGAGGCCCGTGTACCGCAAAAAAAAAAAAAAAGGTAAAACAAAATAAAAACAAACTTCCACCACTAACTCTCCTTACCAGAAAATAAAACCCAAGAGCCTTAATCTGACCACAATGTATTTTTCCAGATGATTTTTCTTCCTTATCCTCTTATTCTATATTTCCTCCATCAATTCCCTGCTTCCTATATTTGCTCTAGTGGTCACCTACACATGGCATGCTCTTCCCCTAATTCTACTCATTTTTTAAATGTCACATCCTCACAAATCTTTCCTGAACTCTTCCCACTATTTCATACTAAATGGAAGAAATTTATCCCTTTTTGAACTCCCACAGCATGTGAATTATATCTTTCTTTAGCACTTACCGCTCTTCTTTGAGATCAAAGAAGGCACACAATGAGATAGAGGGGTGTAGCTTAAGGTAGTCCAGCTGGTTGTCTAGACAGGTCCCTCTACAGTTCCAAAACTTTAAGGAATTTACCATCATCCCAGAACTGGTCTTCAGCCTTGCAAACTCAGAAGCCTGATTTTAATAGTAAGCACAGAATGGAACCATCTCCCAGGGGGACTCTTGTATTCTCTAAGTCCACAAAAACTGATAGTTACATAAACCAGAATCCAATAGATTAATTTACAATGAAAAATGCAATTATCAAAAGAACTTGGATCCTCTAGGTGACAGATCGCTAAATTCTGTCCCTACAGGAAATACATTTGCTGGGTGAGCGTAGAATCACACCAGGGAAAAACATTGATCTTAAGAAGCATTTCTTAGCTGAAGCAGCCTGAGATATTCTCACCCACTATAGGGATGACACAGACAAGGAAATGTTAATGCCCAGGTTGGCCTGAGACAGGGCTCAGAGGGACAATGCTAATGCTTGCCTCTGTGACTGGGTTGTTTTTGAGTTGTCATGGCTGATTAAGCCCGTCGGTTCACAGAATCTCTCTCCAAATAGGACACAGAATGATTGGTTGACAAGATTGATTAGGCTTCTGTTTATTAAATTACAATCACATCTGCCTTGAGATTCCTTTCATATGAACTGGATCAGAGTCTGGTTTGTTTTTTGATCATGCTTGTAGCTAAGCTATTGGCTTACCCCTACAGATAGCTGATTTCAGAACTGTATTTGCCAGTTTAGGCCAGCTAAGTTATGTTGCAGTAACAAACAACTAAAACAATCTCGGTGGTTTATAGCAAAGGTTTATTTCTTACTCACATTACATGTCTTGTGCGTCAGCTGTGGCTCTGCACATCTTCATTCTGGGACCAAAGCTAGAAAAGCAGCTCTATTTGGAACATGATCCTCTCAGGGCTGAGGAAAAATATGGTGGAACCATGAGATGGCCCATACATTTCTGCTCAGAACTGGATCAAGCTATTTCTACTCACATTTCACTGACCAAAACAAAGCCTAGCTTGATGGCATTAGGGTGAGAAGTATAACCTCCTAGGGACAGGCCAGATGGGGAGGGTTTTAGAAAAGGAAGGGCAGAGAATATTGACAACCACAGTCTACAGCAAGGACTAATATTCAGCCTGTATGTACTAGTGTGACTGATACCGGTTATAATACCGACTACTAAAATACTGAAATACTTTGGTACTAGCTGCTGTTCCAACTCTCCTGACAACTCCCCTCCCCTGGGACCTACTCTTTAAAAACTAGCAACTGAAGGGTTAACACCTAGTACAGAGGGATATCTCTTGGACCCTTCCTGGAATTCACATCTGGTAGATCAGTGCTTGAGCAGTACCAGTTGTTAAAATATGTTTACTACCACCATTAGCTAATTTCGTCTACTATGTAAATTTTTATTAGTTTAATTCTGAGGGCAACCTGATTTCCACGCTCCCAGAGGGAAACTGACTGCAGCCCCTATATACTGTCAATACTTAATTATAAGAATGATAACTAATAATACTAATTTGTGCTGCTTCCTGCACAGTTTTCTTCTCTTTCACAAGCATAGTATATGCAATAATTGCTCAATAAACATTTGTAGAAAGACTTAGCTAGCTTTTTCCCATTAGCTAAGCTTATCTATCTCAACATACTATTTCTTGAGTCTGTTTTTAATTTTTTACGCCATTTCTCAGGTCTGAAAAATCATTATCACTAACTTCTTTATAACACTTTTGCAATTTACAAAGCACTCTCCCTTATACTATTTCATTCAATCTCCCCAACACTCCCAGGAGGTAGGAATTAGATCATTTTACAGATGAAGAAATCGAGACTCAGTGAAGTCAGGTGTCTTATAACTAGTTAGGTTTTGTTCATTCATTCATCAAATATTCATTGAATGCCTGAAGTGAGATTTATTAAAGTTGGAGTTGAAAACAATTTTCCTGAGTTCAAGTCAAGGGTTTATTCCACTATTCTCAACTACTTTATCACCAGGGTCATAAACTCAAAGGAAGGAAATAATAATAGTGTTATTGATTTTATTGTTGAGGACCCCTGCAACCCAAGTCTCAGAAAGGCTGTAAGGTCATTTGTAAAATTCAAGGTAACCACCAGCAGGAGCAGTCTCACTTCTCTTTGTGCCTGCAACCTAATGCAAACTGTCTCACTGTAGCTAATTCTACTCAATACATATTTGATGCATTTATCTACAGGTTTGGGGGCTATTTAAACTGAGTTTCAACACTTACTAGCTGCGGAGCCTTGATCAATTTAACCTTTTTTGCGCTTCAGTTTTATCACCAGTGAAATAAAAATAATGCTGATGCCTTCGACCAAGTAGTTGTGGAGATTAAAGCAGCAAAGTATGAAAAAGATATAATGTTCATTGTAGTTTAGTTTCCAATTGTTTTTTAAAAAGTTTTAAACTGCATTCAAGTGAGAAAAGCAGTGTCCATGTCGACGTAAGGTAACAAGTGACCACTATTGGGAAGTGCTGCTCTTTATTTTGGAGTGTATCATTTTAGTTTTGGTGTTACATCCCTTCTTTTACGGTACTGGTAGCTATCATTAAAGGCGCACTTAATTTGGCATTCCCACGTCGCCCTCCAGCCCCCAGCTCTGCTTCCTCCCAAATAAAAAAAAAAAACTCACAAAAACTTTATTCCCCTAAAATTCAAAAGCTTACGCACCAAAGCAGAGACCCACAAACACGGAACGCTCCACGGAGGTCACTACTAAACGCCTCCGGATCCTCCGAAGGGGGCGGGGTCAGAAGGTTCTCGCCTCTCATTCCGCCTCACCAAGTCATCGCCCCTTCTCAAATCTCGCGAGACTTCAGGCAACTAAGCTTCTGCGCAATAACAACACTGGGAGTCGAAGCGCCGAGGGGAAGAGGGAGGGGGAGGTGAGGGGGAGGGGGGAAACGGTGCAAACGGCGTGGCCGCCATCTTGTTTGTACCCCCGCTTCGCGCGCGCTCCGTTCTCCCTGGCGCACGCTTCCCCCTCCCCTCCGCCGTGCCCAGGTCTCTGCACTGCCCGACTCCGCAGGAGCGCGGGGGCGGCTCCTGCTCTTCCTTGGACTTCTAAGCAGAGGCGTGTGAGTGTGCGGGAGCGTCCGCGGGAGGAAGGGGGAGAGGTGAGCGGCGGCGGCAGGGGGAGGGGCGGCGCTTCCCGCCTTCGGCGGAGACCTCACTTCCCTCGCGCGACTGCTGCTGTAGTTCGGTGCGGCCTGCCCGCCGCCATGTTGTGTTCTCGCCGTGCCCGCCGCTGTCGCCGCCGCTGCGCTCGTGGGGTCCGTACGCCTTGTCGGCCCGACCCGCGGGCTTTCTCCCATTGGCGGAAGGCGACGGCGGGGGGGCTCGCTCGTGATTGGTCGGTGGCGGGGAGGCCGAGGACCTGGCACGTTATTGGTCGCGCTGGCTCTGGCCTAGGGGGTGATGAAGGAATCGGAGGCTGTAGGGATGCGCGCGTCTGGGGCTCTCTGGCTGCAGGGTGATGACCCCCTACGGCGCAGGCGTGGGGTGGAGGTTGGGGGCGAGCCTAGAGACCTTAAAGGGGAGGAGTGGGAGATGGTCTGGCCAGTACTTCGCGGGTAGCCTGTGCATGGCCGGGAGTGGGAGGCACTCCAAATTCCAGAGGTACCCTCCATGGACGTGCATGGCCCGGGATAGGGGCGTGCAAGCGCCAAGGGTGCCAGGTTTGGAAACACTGAAACCCGAGTTTCAGGTTGAGAGGATCTTCGAGATCCAGGGGTGCTAGACTTGGAGTGTAACACAGGGAATGACCCTGATGTCCACGGGTGCCAGGTCTGAGGGCATGGTATAGGAGGAGAGGGCATCAGGGCCCTAGAGACATACCCGACGAACAATAGGATCAAATCCGGAATTTTGCTAGGGAGTCCCAGTTTTGAAACACTGAGGTTTTGGTGGAGCCCTGGAGTTCGTAGTTACCAGATCTGGGCAGTGGTGTGAGGAACAAATAAACAGACCCAGACTGAGAGAGGGTTTCTATGGGATAGGTGTGCATGGTCTTAATAACTGAATGCCGAGCTTAGGAGGCACAGCATTAAGTAGTGACGGATCTATAGTAGTGAAAAAGCAGAAGCATTTTTGGAATTTTATGATTTGGGGATTATATTAAGAGAGTAGTTATAGATTATCGGGTCTCAGGACCATGCTGCTAGTTTTGAGATGTTCTACATGAAGTTTTACTGTTCTAGGAAAGATACAGTTCAGGGCTGAGTTTCCAAGTTTCCAAAGCTGCTCTTTTTAGCACATATCAGATACTTGGCAATTATTTGTTTGAAAGGATATTGTTAGGTTCCTCTTCAGTGGAAGAGCGCTTGACAGAGATCCTGGATCTTGGCTCATTTATTTCCTTTTATATATGACTAAAAAATACACCCACCTTCATACACACCTTTTTTTTTTTTTTAAATAAGCAGCTGGGAACAAAAATAAGCTCGTGCATAGCTTCTTGCATCTTGTCTTAAGTTAGAGGACTTGTCAACTCTCTGTGGTTCATATTTCACAAAGCTTTTGTTCTAATTGAGAGTTGTTAGAGTCAGCTTATTGGGGGTACCTTACTTTTCCATTGAATTGTGGTAACTTGGATTGTTCTACATTTGCTCCTCCCAAGGTTTGGGGATCATGGAAAAACATTTGTTAAACCTCTGTGTTTTCCTAATTTGTTTTTCCTTGTCTGTCTTAGGTGGTTCTTTCAGCTTTAGATAGATGTTACACTTCAGTTTTTATACCATTTTCAAGAAACTCCTGTGATTTTCACATTTCTCAGTTTTATGTGAATGCAACTGAATTTTCAAGAGAAAAGGGGAAAGTGGTAGAGGAAGGGAATTGACATTTTGGAGCACATTTAACACATTTCCTGTTAGGTAGGCATTATCATCCCCATGTTGCAGATGAGAAAATTGAAGATCAGAGAGGTTAAGTAGCTTGTCCAGTGTCACTCAGTGGTTGAGCTGGGATTCAAATCCAAGTTGCCTGATGTCAAAGCTTGTAGTTTTATCTACTATGTCATACTACTCAACATAAGCCTGACTTGTCAAACTCCCAGGCAGTTTTATATTTCACAGTGGATCATCTTTCTTTGACTTCTGGGTGTTAGGAGTGTATTGAGTGGGGAATTTGAGTAAGAATTTGTATTTATTTGAATAATTACAAAAAGAATTTTTGTACTGTTCAAACCACAGAATGGTAACCATATAGATTATAATTTTTTCAACTAGGTATTTAAATTGTATCCCTTGGTTTCTATTGTGAAGGGAGGGATTTACAAAGTAAACTGCTGGAGTTTTTCTGAACCCAGGTAGATAATGGGGAAAATATGTACAGAAAGCTTAAGAATCTGCATCCTTTAAAACCAGGCTTCAGAATGTTGCTGACATAGTCTTTCTATATATGGAAATGATTAATGCCAAGCAGTGAGGAACTACCAAGTGCATAGTGTAAAGAGCTCACTGGGGAGCTTTTTCAAACATCACCAGTTCTTTAGGATGTTTGTCCCCAAATACTGGGACCTATCTAAAAACCTAGTACCTTCTTCAAACTGTGGGGGTGATCCTAGGATATGCTTATCCTCAATGATGTGTAAAATTAAAACTGGTTACAACAAAATATTTGCAATTCCAGTTTTGCATGGAAACTTTTAAACAATTCAGGTTTCAAGGGGAGACCAGTGAATTGGAAGTCTTAACTCCTTTGTGTCTTGATATGATTAGGTGAGGGTCTCCTCCCTCATGTTTGCAATTACATTGCAGTGTGGAAGATAGAGTCAAAAGTATGAGGGAAAACAGGGCTTGCTGTACATTTTGTACATTGGTCATCTCAGCTTCATTTGGCTTAGTCATTAAGTTAATCAAATATGAAGACTGTTATGGCATCCATAACTTAGTTTCTGTTTTAGCAAATCTGGTCGAGGTTATAAAAACAAGTGTATACATATAAATATCTTTTTTATTCAGCAAGCATTTCTTGGTGGTAGTTCTTCAGCACCAGTGACACTTTCATTCTACGTTAGCCCATGTACATTCTGCATTAACCCAGGGCCAATTGCTGGGCCTTGTTATTGATATAATTTGGAACTGACCACCCTAGAAATCTTGAACTCTCAGGAGGTCTGAGTAGATCTGAGTTTATACTAAAACCTTGTGAACATCAGCTTTGTCTTCTAAGCAGAAATCATACTAATGCTTTGTACTTTACAGACTGTGTCTATGTCATCTTATTTAATCCTTATAACAAATAATTGTTACTTCATTTGCTTACACATTTTCCATTTGGGCAAAACTGATTCATGGCACTAGAAAAGATTCAATGTTCCTTATCTCCACTTACAGAGAAGGCAGAGTGAAATGTGGGGCCATGGTAGGTGTCTTTTTGAGGCAGTTTTGAAATTCCCCTCTCTAACTTCTTAGTTCAGAGGTACTGAGCCACTAAAGATATATGAATAAAATTCAGGAATGTCATAGTTACTGCCTTTTATTGAGTGCTTACATTGAACCAGCAAGGGTATAAATATATATATTATCCTCACACAGTATGAGATAGGTACTATTACCACCCTCATTTTTACATATAAGGAAACTGAGGAGTTGAGTAATTTGCTCAAGGTCACATAGCCAGTCAGTGGCAGAGCCCAGATTCAAACATAAGTCTGTAACTCTTAATTCTTACACAATTTGTGAAGCCCTTACTCTTAAACAGTGTTTTCTCTTTTTTTAAAAAAAATTTTTATTTATTTATTTGGCTGCATTGGGTCTTAGTTGCGGCACACAGGATATTCATTGGGGCATACAGGATCTTTCATTGCGGTTGCGAGGGCTCTCTAGTTGTGGGCTCTAGAGGCTGTGGGCTTAGCTGCCCCGCAGCATGCGGGATCTTAGTTCCCTGACTAGGGATCAAACCTGCATCCCTAGAAGAAGAAGGCGGATTCTTAACCACTGGACCACAGGGAAGTCCCTTAAACAGTGTTCTCTTAACACCATAGAATATGATGAGAAAAAGAAAAACTCTTACATCTTAGCTCGGGAAGTGACCTTTGGTTCTTTCAGGCATACCCTTTGTACTGAGGCCCTGAAGAGTGTGATGACCTTGATAAGGTCATTTCTATGTAAGAGCACAGCCAAGTGTATGCCAGATTACTGGATTCCCAGGCTAGTGCTCATTCCACTGGACAGCATTTCCTCTCCTGTTGGAAGCATTGACTTGACGGCAGAGATGACTCTAAGGCACCTTTTGTATTTTGACAAGTTTGCCTCATTCACTGGAGGGAGAATAGCAGAGGACATTATTAAGGTCACAAATGACCTCCTTGAGGTTCATTCCAGCCTCAGGCATACAACCTAAGAAGAACATTCCTTAGCCAGCAAGTTGTTCTTTTCCATTCTATTCCTTGTGCTCACAGCAAACTGATTGTGAGTTATCTGATGTCTTACAGTCTCTCTTTTCATTTTGTTTATTCAGTTTTGCATGCATGCACTGTGACTAGTTAGGAGGGCTACAAGGTCATTTTAGTATTTTCCCACAGAGACTCAAAGCACCTAACATAATATTAGTAGATTAATTGTAGGAGGAAATGGATTTGAAATACTTTGGCCAAAAAGTGCCTTTGGGAGGGGCTAGTGTAGCTGCTGACCTTGGAGTCCGACCTGGGAAAGAATTCTGTCTCTGTAAGGTGTTTACCCTCCGTGGGGGGGGCGGGGGGGTCAGATTCTTAACCTGTGTGAGCCTTAGTTTCTTCCTTTGTAAAGTAATGGTTAATAATACCTATCTTATAGAGTACTTACTGAAAAATGAATACAGTAGCATATGGTAGGTGCCTGTCACTGAATGGACCTTAATAAGTGAGAGAACACATCACTTTCTTTTGAGAATAGCATAAAATCTGCCTGACAGCCAATTAGAGCTTCCTTGATGAGGAGGCTTTGTAATTATCTGCTCTGTTATGTACAGTAAGATTTCTACATGGCGGGGGTGGGTGGGGAGCCACTTGACATGAAAGAAGTAGTCTAATTTAGTTGTACTGTTGTGGTTTAGGAGCTGATTTCTAGTGGACCGCTGTGAGGTCAGTATTACTTATGAATCCGCAAAGTCGTAGGATCATTTGTTTCAGGGTTAGGTTGTTTCCTGATCCCCTCTGTTAATCCCCAGGTGCTGAATGGTAGTGATTCTGATGAGAAGAAAAAGTCTTCATATTTGCAATGATTATTCATTGAGCAATGATAATTGAAATCAGAACAACCGGTTTTATCATTTTGTCCGGGAAGGGACTTGCAGTATAGTCATTTGAAATTTTTTCTAGTTGTAGAAATAGTAAGTTGAAGTAGGACTGTAAGTTTGATTTGTAGTCACCTGGATAACATTTTCTTTGAAGTAAGCAGAAAGACAACATTGTGGAATGGTTCAGGAAAAAAATCTCCCTGCCTGCAGAAATTTTTGCCAGGTTGCAAAATTTGCTGCATCCTTCCCACACCTCTCCATGTTTTAGCAGTGATGTACCTGATAGCAATGAGGTAACCTCTTTACTCATTTTCAGCATGGGAGTTATACTTTCCATTTTGTTTTAAGTTCTTACTTGTCTGCAGGTAGCGTTTAAATCCATTATACTTTCTTTTATACAGTGAGAGCTTTCTGATGGATAAACTTAAGGTGCAGTTTTTAGAGAGAGGGACTAGTCTAACCTTTGCATTTGAATGTTTCCAGTAGAATAGGTTTAAATTAAAGGTTCAAATCTTCATGTTCAAGGTATATAAGGTGTCCTATTTAAATGAACACCCTCATTTAAAATCAACAGTGTATTGTTATAAATCAGATTCAAGAATTATTCTTAAACGCATTCATGAATATGAGCTAAAATAGTGATCTTGAGCAGTGCTTCAGTAAATGCTTCAGTGACTCATAGGAAATGATATTGGAGCATAGAATATTTTATATCTTATCATTGGCTTAAATTTGTTAGAGTTACTGAAGGTTTTCAAAATCCCCTAATTACTGTTAACTCTGTCCTCAGGAGCTGCAAGTTTTCCATTATCTATATGAAGTGAGATTCTTTGCCCAGTGTTAAGAAAACATATCCCCTCACCAGTGGCATGATCTGTCCATTTAAAAGAGAAAAAAGAAAGTACATGCAATCTGTACAGTTGAACATTTTTGTCATTTTTAACTGTCAAAAACTATTATTGTACCCTGAAGGTAAGTAGCTTAGACTTTGCTCATTATCAAATGACAAAGTTGGGGCCTTTTTAAGAAGCAAAGCATACTCGGTTGGCAGTTACTTGAGAGGCAGAGGATTGCTATTTATGGTGATATTTAATGTCATTTTCATTAAAAAGGGAAATGCCATAATGTGTGTAAAACTCCAACCATTTTTGAAGAATAAACTGACTATTCTGACCAGAATAGACTTGCCTGTGGTCTTCCTTTCATTCCACTAAAATTTGTAAGTGGCTTAGAGCAGCATTTCCCAAGCTGTTCCATTGAACATTAGTTCTTATACAATGCTAGTAAGTGTCCTCTGGGGATGAAAAAAGGATCCTTGACAAAGTAATGGGCAATGTGAAATGCATTTCTTTTCTGCAGAGTTAGTATTGAGAACGTTTGTGCTCGTATACCTTAACAACCCTTCAAGAGAAAGGATACATTATGCAGTGTTTCTCGAACTTATTTGGCCATGGAACCCTGTTTGTGAGAACACCTAATAAGCATTTCATGTTATGACCGGTGTGGAGTGGAGCCCAGTTGAGTAATTCTGGTGTAGAGAGTTTATGAATAAAAAAATGACTCCTTTTGTATAGGATTCATAGTTTGGCCAATAGGGGGAAGGGACTTTCCTGGGAACATATATGTTTCCAAACTAACATAGACTCTTAGGGATGAATGTGATTTCAGAGGCCATCTAGGCCCATTGCCAATAACAGTAATACTAGTAGCAGCCTCCATATTTTGGAGCATTTGCTGTTCATCAGCCACTGTGTTGTCCTTCTACACGCATCATTAACTACTGGTCTCTCTAGAGTAGTTTACCATCCATTGGTCTTCATTTATGCTTTGGAGAATATAATTTATTTTTAAAAAACAAATAATTCAGAATTTATAATCCACTTATGGTCTCATATATTAGTTTACTTTATTCGTTTATTTATTGAGCAGCCATTTACTGAGCAGCAGCATCATGTTCCTTATTCTAACGATGTTATCGTTGCTCAAAATGTTTCTGGGACTTCTTTGGGGATTATCTTCAGAACATCTGTCAGATACTTTAAGATATGTGTCGACATACCTTTTTTTAAACCTTGAAGGTGATTTTGATTTGCTAAATAGCTAATAGTTGTTCAGAACCAAGTCAGGTGAAAGATACGGGTCAGAAGTTACAATCCGGCAGCCCTCAGTTTTCTTTGATCTGCTTATACGTTTTTAAAAAAATTGAAACAAAATTGAAAATGGAAAGATTTAACATTAAACAATCTGATTTCCTTTTTCTTTTTTTTTTTTTTTTTTAAAACCAGACAAAATGATACTATTTATGAAGCCATTGCAAGGGTTCTGGAAGACATAATGAGGGTAGTGGCACAAGGAATGGGCATAATGGATGTTCTCTGTAATGCTATTTACAATATTTTAAAATTGAAGACATTGAAATTATTCAGTAATATGGAACTGATTAAAAATTATATCTATTCAGTGGAATATCATTCAGTTATTATAAATGATACAGGTCTGTATTTGATAGGGAAAATTATTCACATTATTTAAGTGAGACAAGATTACAAAACAGTTTGTATAGTATTTGTATGGTATTATCTAATATTGGGGGGACTAACTCAACCTCACATCTCATTTACATGAGAAAAACTTCTAAAAGTATAACCCAAAATACTAATGCTGCTTGATTCTGGCTGCTTGGATTAAAGGTGTTCTTAAAAAAAATACCCCAATCCCACTAACTTATAACAACATAAGTGCAAAACAAACTGCTATATACATCCATCTCATCAGCTTAGTATATAATAAGGCACACAACAAATTTAATAGTCAAATGAATATGGCTTCGTTTCCCCATCTCAACATATGAGAAGTTCATTTTTCTCTAGAGATTCTCTTCTATGATATTTCCTGGGACCCACAGGTTTGCTTACTAGTCCAAAAGGGTCAGTTAAGGACACCATCAATAAAATGTTCAGGCCGCTGAAGAGCCCAGTTTCTTTGCTGCTCTATTTGCTTCTGCTGCAATACAGTGTAACCTTCAAGATCAGGTAATCTGGGGTACTGAGCAAGACCCTGTCCTTGGCAGGAATTGCCATGGTGGTTGAGGCCAACTTCTGCCATAACTCTGGTTCTTTAGTCATTCTTCAGGATGCTATATCAGGGGTTATGCTAGCATCAACTTTTTGTGTCCAGGATCTGGCTTTTGCTTCTTTTATTGAATCTGAAGCTCTTACCGCAGTGGACCAGCATTCTTCCATAGCCCTCATCAGTTGGAGCTCAGTACTAGCTGCCCCCTACCACCCCCACCATTGGCTGCGCCGCATGGCTTGTGGGATCCTTGACCAGGGATCGAACCCAGGGCCCTGGCAGTTAAAGTGCTGAGTCCTAACTACTGGACCGCCGGGGAATTCCCCAATAGCTAGCTGCCCCTTCAGATGAGACATGCACTCTCCAGTTTTCATCAGTCCCCACTACTCCCTGTTATTTCATTGACACTATGGCTAAGGTCAGGTGTGATTTATATCTCTGTACTGAGCACTGAGGATATATGTAGATATAAATAAGACACAGTTGCTGCCTTCAAGAAGCCTTCCTCTGGTAATAGAGACATGGTAAAATGTAATTATATGGTAGGTGCTATAGTCAAGTGTATATTTAAATATTAATTGAATACCTACCACATGCTAGGTATTAATGCTGAGTGCTTTAACTCACTAAAGCCTCAACACTTCTGTGAGTTGGTGTTATTTTTTCATTTTACATGAAGAAAGTGAAATGTTACTTGTTTCATTTTACACATGAAGTGAGCTCAGAGATGGTTAAGTAACTTAGCCTAGGTCATACAGCTAGTAAGCAGGTAATTGTGATTCAAAATCAATTTTCTGACTAAGCGCATCAATTCCCACCCTGCCTTCTTTGGGAGCATTAAAGCTTGACCCATGTAACCACATGCACTCGTTTTGTCTCAGGGTGTTTATTAGGGCAAGATGATGCAATTGTCTGGTGTAGAGGGCTGTTGAGTTGCAGGACCGGGGAAGAATATGAGTTAGAACCGCAGAGATCCAATGAGGCTCTTAGTCCACCATAATGACAAGCTACAGAAAGCTATCCTAAGTGAGAGTGCCAGGTGGAAATTCTAGGATAATTTGAGTTATCTTCCCACTAGTGGCTTGAATTCTACTAAGGTGACTGTTGATGAGAAATAGGGGTTGAAGTGTTTTTCTTGCAAACTGCCAAGAACTAATAAAAAGTATGCCAAAGACCTTCACAAAGTATCAAGAGACATGTTTGGTTTAATCTGGTACATCAAAAGCAGAATCAAAGGGTAGGCTTTTGGAACAATAATCAGACTTCAGCCAGGATTGGTGGTGAAAGGCACGGACTTCCAGCATAAAAACTGGGGAAGAGTTTTAGTAGCAGCTGGGAAGTCCTCCTGTACTGCCCCCTTTATGGCTCAGGAGTTTCTTTCTGCAGGGTTGCAGGGTATGCTGGAGATAGAAGAGAGACATTGCGTTGTGGTAGCTTTGGGGCCCTAAGGAGCTAAGCCTTTCTGAATCTTAACCGCTGCGTAAAACAAGGAATTTGGATTGGGTGACCTTTAGTACTTTACTTTTTTTTTCAATGCTTATTCAGACACAGTACAGTATACTTTATATATGCTGGCTCATTTAATCCTTACAGTGGCTCTGTGATATAGATGGTGATATTCATATACTAAGATGAGGAAACTGAGGCTCAGGGTTAGCCCAGTGTCATACAGTTAATAAGTAGAGGAATCAGAATTTGAAACTAGCTCTGCCTGATTTCCAAGTGTTTATTGTTTTGCCGTAGTGACACTAATTAATGATCAGTGATGTGAACATGTTTTCCATATTCCTGTGCCTCCCACCCTTCAAAGGAACTTCCTTGCTTCCTTGCAGCTGATTTGACCCCCAGTGTTATGAGGTTAAGAGAGGCTCTAGTGTGAATAAGGCACACAACTGGCCTGTTGGCTTTCTGCCTTCTCTTCCGAGTCTGGTAGCTATTCAGAAGCTGTGATCTAAACTTTTCAGAAAAGAGCTGCAATACCTGTAGCTCTTTGTAGCTTCAGGAATCATCCAACAGTGCACCCTGTTAGCATAACTAAGCTCTTATTTAGATGCCATAGTGAAATTGCCATGCAGTTCCTTAATATTTTAATGTATAGTGTTTTTAATAATTTAGTTGTTTCAAGTCCTTATAAATTATACAAGTGATTTGCTACTGGTTAAATGTTTCTAGTAGTTTAGTAATAAAATTTGTATCAACTTATAGAGTGCTGTTTGTCAGATACTTAGCTAGATCTCTAACCAACATATCAAATTAAACATTAGTCAAATTTGTAATTTTTAAATTAGTGAAGTTGGGTGTAATGATTTTTGCTACCTATACATACAGTCAGCTTCTATCTGTGAATGCTGAACTCAGATACAGAGGGCCAACAGTATTATACCATTTAATATAAGGGACTTGATCATCCTTAGATTTTGGTAAATGCAGGGGTCCTGGAACCAGTTCCCCATAGATACCAATGAAGGACTGTATGTGACACCTAAGAATTTCCTTGGATGTGCCCTGAGGTGCTCCATGTCTTGGTAAGCAGTGTAGTGCCATGGGAAGAGTACCACCCTAAATGGGACCTGAGTTTGACTCCTAGATGAATGGCTAGGGGCCAGTTGCTTAACTTCTCTGCACCTCACTCTTTCTCGAAGAGAAGTTAATATGGCAAAGTGATTGGACAATCTGCCTTGCCTCTATTTCAGTGACCTGCTGGATCTCTGCATATGCCTATAATGACCTCTCATGTAAGATCAACCAAGGTTTTTCTAGAAAAGAGCTCATCTGCCTGGCAAAACAGTTGTGTTGTTTAGTCCTGGGATACTTTGCTTTGATGAGAGGAAGCAGATATATAAGGAGATTGTTAAAGGCCTCAGGTAATAGTGAGATGTTTCTATTTGAATATTAAAAGAATATATATTAACTGATTTTCACCATATTAGGAGGCTTCTCTTAAAACCTAAACAGTTGGGCCCACAATCCATAAACAAGTCTTTGACTGCCACTGGTTAAACTTCAGCACCCCAGAATGTCTTCAGTAACCACGATACTTATAATCTCTCTTGAGATCACCCCTGCTGCTTGTTCTTGAAAATGTGGTAGAAAAGTTTACCTTCTATGATATCAAAACTCTTATATTAAAAGCTAATCAGCAACATTTTATAACCACCCTAAATAAATTAATCTATCAAACTATATTGTGTTTTAAACAATATATTCACTGATGTTCACTTATCTTTGCCAATTTTTTTCCCCCTTTATCATTATATTTCCATCTTGGGTTCCTGGTAGACTTTTTCAAAATGCCACTGTCCCTGTCACTAACTTCATACATTATCCCAGAATTTTCCTATTTAGATTAGTTTGTATTTCAAAATAAAGTGATTTGTCGTGGTACTAATGTGTGCTTTTAAAATTACCATGGACATAAAGATAGATGCCTTTTCAGAAATCTTGCAAACCATTGTATGACCATTGATATCACTCTTTGTTACTTTAAAGAATCTGTATTTTCTTTGGTGACATTGGATTTAGCTCACCCAGTTTTCTTTTTCTTCTTCTGTTAATGCTTAACAGAAAACTGAAGATAGTTAAGTCACAACTTTCCGACCTTGTGCACATTGCTTCTCTGGTTTACTGCCATAGGATACTGTAGCAGTATCTTACAGACATCTTTGATGGCCAATCAGCAGCAGTTAAATTACCTTAAATTTTTTAAATGGAACTCTGACAGCCAATAAGAAATCCTTTGGGTGGGAACTGTAACAACCCTTTCGCATGATTTTAAGAACAATTCTAAATTTTCAGTATCTTCTGTTTTGGAAGCACATGTGGCCCTAGTGCATCTGCTGTGTGCATTTGCCAGGCATTTTGAAGCCTTAAGTTCCTCGTAGTTTGCAGTCTGGATCTGACCCCTGTTCTGCTTCTCAAGGTAACTTTAAAACAGGAAGTGTACAAAGGAGGTAACTGATGACGTGATCAGCCAATCATGGTTTTGTATTCTTAGCTGATAAAGCAGCTCAGCCAATGGGACCACTCTGGAGGCAAGGTTTGGTGTCAAATAGCATGCTAGATTGAATGCCTTTGACTGTTAAAGTGGAAGGAGGCTGCAGGGCTTCATTGGAGCCTCGGAGTTTTTCACTGAGGCAGGGGTCAGCTGAAAGACAAAGAAAAATGGCGAATAGTTTGCTGGGGGGTGGGGGGACAGCTGTTCGGGTTTTCACTGGAGTGGACATTCCAGACTCAGGTTTCTGCATCTCCTGCTGCCTTTTGTTTCCTCCGTCCTTTTTTGGGGGGGAGGGATAGGAGTGACTTAAATTCTCCCTGTCCGAGGAGATATAAATAACTACATGTAAAATTAATGCAGTTCCCGGTAAGTTTAATTCTTTGTTTTGTGTTAAAATGGTAGAAACTGTTT
The DNA here is from genome assembly GCF_059928025.1 of Delphinapterus leucas. Taxonomy (NCBI): domain Eukaryota; kingdom Metazoa; phylum Chordata; class Mammalia; order Artiodactyla; family Monodontidae; genus Delphinapterus; species Delphinapterus leucas. Next base: position 157,622,501 of record NC_143129.1, on the reverse strand, counting down.
AGCTTCAGAGAGTGTAGACAAGTTGCACTGTTTCAGAAAATGGCCACTTTACATTCCATGCATACCTTTTGGTGCACCTAGAATACCTTGCTCTGTTTAGATTTTGCATGCCCTTCAACTAGGATTTCTTTTCCTAGTTGAGTATTGAGTAGAGCAGGTACATGAAGAAAGGCTAATCATTTTTCAGGGGCACACAGAAGCAAAGCACTTTCTCTTTGCATTCGGTAAACTTATCTGTTTTCCAAATAATTTTCCTTTGTTCAAGTGCACTGAAGCTGTCCTACAGAATAAGCTGAGTTGTTGTAAGACTTTTTCTGTTTCCATGCACTTTGTTGACATTTGTGTTTTCAGAGGTGGAAGCAACACCATTGCTGTTCTAAATTCGTGTGAAAATATGATTTGCACTGATGCAGGTTCTAATGGTAAAGGCCCACATGCCAGTATGAAATTCTCCCATAACTTTTTTGATTTACCTGTCTGCTTCTAGATTCTAATAAGTACCGATTAATTAAAAATCTTTGTTTTAAAATGCACATTTTAGCTTACAATGCTGGTTAGAAACATCTCCACTACATTGGCAGTGACAAGAGCAGATCTTTTTCTGCCAGTTTCACACATTTTGTCAGGTGTTGATTTGGTTCCTTTAAATGATATGAGAAAAATGCTTTTCATTTTCTATATGAAATCTTTAAAATCCTAATTTACCTGCAGTTTGTGAATAGGAAAGTTAAGAGTACAGGCACCCTGTCTTTTGCCCTTGGTATTTTTTTTTCCCCTCTCTAGGGATATGAAACTAATGTAGGTTGCTGGCTAATTGGTAACCAGCCTATTCTTGTGAATAGTGAAATCTTCCATGCTGTGTACTAAGATCTATAATACACTTGATTTGAAAAAGCAGTTCTTTGTTTTCTTTTTATTTGCAAATATGGAATGAAGGTCATTGGAACATTTCTGCAGCAGACTCAGTATGGAGCAGTGAACTGGCAGCACTCAGCCTTTGGGTGGGGAAGAGGAGCAGGCCCTTTTAGAGGAGAAGTTTGGAGGGTGTTGGTTTGCCTTCCCCTTGAGTAAAGGATTTACCTGAGAGGATCGATAGGGGTTTAGATTTTGGGCTCTTGGAATTGCAGTGGTGTAGCAGTCAAAGTTGCTAGATGCAGGCCTCTGTCGTTGCTCGCAAAAGTGACCTTGAAAAACTGCCGAGGAGTTGAAAGATTGAAGGACAAAGTTTGTTTATGCAGATCTGGACTGAAAAGCTCTATTTAAGATGAAAAGAAGCTGTACTTCTGATGTTCAAGTCCAGTGGTTAGTAGGAATATGTTATAGATTCAAATTAGGAGTTTTCAAGCAATAAGACAATGGGGTTGTATTCATTCTCTCCCACTCTTCTTCATTCCCTCCCCCCAGCAAAAAAAATTTAAATCCTTTTTGGTATGATAGTTGAGTGAACTGCCTAACAGATTCAGAATTCCTTGCATGCTACCTTGTCTTCTATGTAATTTAGAGGGTTCTTAGTGAAGAATGGTATTTCAGGAGTTCAAGGTAGTTATGTTTGTGAAACTTCTTTTGAGAAATTGGAATGCTTATGGTAAGAAAACAGTCATTCTGAAAAAAAAAAAAAAGGCAACGGTCATTCTGGGAAGTTAAGTCCTAAGAGAAAGGCATATGTGTTAAAGATTACGTTTTAACAGTTAATTATTTTAAATTTATTGTTTACAAGTCATTGATCTATATGTTACCAGTTACTCCAGTTTTTAATAATGGGATTTAAAAAACAGTTGTAGATACTGAATGAGCCTATTGGCCCTGGGAGAAGGCCTGGAGCGGGGGAGGCAGAAGGTAAATGGCTCACAGAATGAGGCCTAGATAAAACTCTTTAAATTAAGAACTTTGTGGATTTAGCTTCTTGGAAAGATATGTAGCTACTGCCTCTAGCCTGGGTTCTTTACCTTCTTAGGGTCATGGACTCTGAGAATCTGCCCTACTGCCTGGGAAAGTGCACCTAGGCATGCCTATGCAGAGCCCCTGGTGACTAAGATATTTTCCAGTATATGTTGAATGGTGTTAATATGATCTCCTCATTTAACACTTTAGCCAAATAAATGTTTCCCAGAGAAATGAAGAAAACTCTACTTCCATAAGGAGCAAAGACCTACAGCTAACTATAACTTAGGCTGGAGGGTGGGTGCGTGTGTTGGCCGGGGAGACTTAGATGGGGTCTGAGATTTGGGCGTTTATTTACTCTGATTACATTGTTTGAGGCAGCATTGTGCAGTAGCAAAAGCAGGAGACCTGTGTTCAGCTATCACCAGCTTTGTGAGCTTGGGCAAGTCAGCCATTTAGTGTCAGCTTCCTCACATGTAAAAATGGAACCTAAAAATAGCACCTTTCTATTTAGTGGTGAGTCTCAAATGAGATCATGTATGTCAAAGTGCTTTGCAAGTTGTGAAGTGCTGCATTAACATTAGCTGTTACTAGTCTAAACTAGGGGTTAAATGCTCATGGAGTTAGCTGTGACATCAAAGAGAAAATGCCATTCTTTTAATATGTTTACGAAAGAGTTTGTTTAAACCTGGTACATCTCTTTTTAATCTGGTTTCACATACTTTTCACCTGCATATACCTGTTTGTGCTGACAGGACCCTATGTAATGCAGACATTGAGACCATCAAACATTCCTTTACCAAGATTCCTATGGAAGAATTTTAACCCTTCTGTCAAAAATTGAGGGCCTCTTAGAACAAGATGAAATGAGAACACTGATATTTTTAAAACCCTTGTTAGATTTAGGAACCTCCCAGAATAAAAACTGGGAACCTGTTCTCATTGGATACTAAGATTTGCAATATAATGCAGGTAGGTTGTGATATTTTCAGATGTTTACCAAGCAGGGGTTAACATTTTTAGTTTGTGCACCAAATATTTATAAAGTAAATGGGAGCCACTTTTTGTTTGCTTTGTGGTCATATGATCTCTTTTCTGTCAGTTTTCAAACTTGGGAGGTAGTTTTAGCTTGCAAAGTAGTAGTAAGCTAATAAATGTTGGGATGAAGACTTAAAAAAAAAATACTTGGTCTCGTCAAAATACAAATGCGGGAATGCATTTCTCGCAGTTGATACCTATTGTGAGATACATTTCCAGGGTAAATGGTGGGAACCCATGGAGGTTTCTTTCTCACCCATTTTACATGCCTGGTGTCATCTATTTTTAGGGTTCCCCACCCCCACTGGGGGTGGTGGTAGTGGATATTTTGTGATCTATTAGATTTCCTGTCCTATTAAGTAATTTCCTCTCAGGCATGTTCAGTCAGCATTGATGTCTGCCTCCTTTCTGTGCACTGAAAGAATCATAAGAAGATGGAATAAGGTTTGGCAAAATTGGCATTGACCTCTGCAAGTAAAATTCTAGTTCAGGGATGTGTATGTTTGAAAACAGCAATCATGGTCACTGGGAACTTTTTGTTCCTAAAATAAGATGGGGGTCTCCTTTTAAAGAAGCTATATACTTTTGTGGAGGTTCCAGTAACCCAAAAAGCATTTTTAAAGCTAGTCATTTATACACGGTCGTCTTAGTGAAAGAAGTTATTTTTGCCTATCCCTATTCCCAATAAAATATGCAAACAGAGTTTATATAGTCTTAAGTTAGCCTAACGGAAATTATTTAGGGATCTAGCCTGTTCCCTTGTTGTAAAGTGGGGAAGTTGAGGCCCAGAGAGGTTAGTTGTCTCAGTCTTTCAGCTTTTTAATGACTGGCCTTTTTAGTGGCTGGTCAGAGATTCAACTCCTGCTTAGTTCATTCTATGTTTCTTTTATTCCTCTAGGCTGTGTTTACTTCTTATTTTTCATATTTGTCTTCCTTTTTGGTACATCTGTACAGGTTTGCTCTTTGAACACAGAAGGAACAGAGAGAAAGTGGGCCATGGAAGAGGTTCAGAAGTCTTCATGTGGAGTCTGGTGGTTAGAAAGTCTTCTGTGGCAGCAGACTTACTGTCCCTTTTGGGATCTGAAGATCTCTTGCCTCAGCCAGTTGCTTATTCAGAAAGCTGAGAATAAGCTAGGAAGCTAATTGTACCCACCTGGCTAAGCTGTCCCAGAGAGCTGGGTCACTTATATGCATTACAAGGAAGTAAACTAAGGTACACAAATACAACACCTGCATGCCAGTTAGTCTTGTTGTTGTTGTTAACACACCTCAAGAACAAGCTAATTCCCAAACAGGTTTGGGCCTGCTTCTTCGAGTGTGTCCTTATAGCCAACCTGTATTTAATAAACAAAGATCCCAGGATCATTTTAAGGATTTGACAAGACTGAAATAGAAATCATTGTCTGTATACTCCCAAAATAATATTTTAACTATGCTAACTTTAATCTTTACTACCAGCAAAGTAGTATTATGTATCTGCACGTGTGTGTGTCTGGGTACTTGTAGGTTTGATTTTTGTTCTTATTTTGCATATTCTCTGGTAGAGCATAATCTACTTGAAATTTAAAATTTTTTCTCTTTTTACCATTTTCATATATTTGAACAAAAAGTACAGCTTATTGAAACAACAAGAGCTTGAATTATGTAACTTATGTTATATTTAAGTCCTGAGGTATACTGTGACGAAAATTATAGTAGACACAGCTGGATGGTACCCACCTCATGCCTGCATTTTCCAGAAGCTTAGTTTTCTTTTTACTCTGTTCTTTCTGCTGCCGCTGTTGGGCCTGGCTCTTTAGAACTTAGATTCTACTTGCATTATCACCCTTATCTTCCTGTCACTCCCCTCGGCATCCCAAAGCCAGACTCCACTGTTCAGTAATTGACCAAAAGTTTTTCTCTAAGAGTATTTACTATAAATTAAATTACAGTTTTACACCCTGCAGTGAAAAAGGGCAGTTGAAGGATAAGAAATGAAAGTAAATTCCAGTGTAAAGACAGAAATAAAGGGAAAAAAAACCTTGTAAATGTTTAACTTTAAAGTGGCATAACATAGCTTGTGACCTTGTGTTCCTTAGTTCAGAGGAAGAAAGGAGACTAAAATAACCACAGCAAACAGCAGTGCTGATTCACTTGGTTATCCTTTTTTTCTTGGAGGTACTGTCATTTTGGTCTGTCTCTATAGTTTCAATTACATAGAAAACTAAAGAGAAGACCCTCTTGACTGGAAATATCCAGACACAATGAATTTTTCCTTTATCTACCTAAGCTATATAGTTCTTACCATTGAGAAAATACTAAAGTTGGACGCTTTATAGTTCTTTCACTAATTCACCTGCATGCATGTCTCATTTATGTGGAGATCTAAAAAATGTATACAAATAAAATTTTACTACAGGATCTAACAATCTGATAGGGGAGACAGGTGATGTATATCAAGTATATGAAACTGCTATGGAAAGTACAAGCAAAGGACACAGAATTCAGAGGAGGGGAGACCTTTTCTTCTGGCTTAGGAATGAAGGAAGGCAGTTAGTTAACTGGGTGTTGGACTCAGGGAGGTAGGCACATGGGCACTTCAGGCATGGGGAACAGAAGGAGGAAGGTCATGATTCAGAAAGTGTAGTGTGGGCTAAAGAGAGCAGTAAATGGTCGAGTCTGCTTAGAACATAAGGAGATGAGTTAGGGACAGGAAGGAGTGGCAAAAGAAAGAAGTCTGAAGAAGTAAGTTGGGGTCAGATATTGGAGGGCCTTGACTGCCAGGCTAAGAAATTTGAACTGTCTCTGCTTGATAATGGGAAACCATTGGAGATTTTGGGTAATAGGTTGATGTGGCATTATCAGAGCTGTGCTTTTATAAGATTTATTAAGCATCATTATGTAGAAATGAGTAGAGGACAGTAGAAACAGTGAACATTATGCATTGAGTTCACATACTAGGTTCACAATCCTTAGGATTATTATGAGGGTTAAAAGAGATAGCAGTGTAAAAGGCTTAGAACCATACTTGGCACACACTCCTAAATGAATAGCATTAGCTATTACCGTCATCTTTATTATTACATGGAAGTGATGAGAACCTGAACAGAGATAGTGGCAATGTGAAGAAAGGTCAGGAGATGGACACTGTTATTACAAAGTTTAGCAGTTGATTAGAATTGAACGGAGTCTAGGATGACTCAGATTTCAAGCCTGAGAAACTGGAGGATAGAAACAGAAAAGTTAGAAGGAGCAGGTTTGGGGAAAGAAGAAGATAGATGCAATTTTAGACAAAAGGAGTTTGAGTTCTGGGTGGCTTTCCAGTTGGAGATGTTCAGCAAGCAGGACTGGAAGTTTGGAGAAGTACCAGAATTGGTAACATATGTTTGGAATTAAAGCTCATAAAGATCGTAGCTGAACCTGGAGAATGGATGGGAGAATCAAGGGAGAGCGTGGGCAGAGGACCAGAAGAATAAAGCTTCTTGTTAATGATGGAAACGCAAAAAAGTTTGGCCCCTGCAGTTGAGACATCTAGAAATGAGCGTGGCAGAGTCCTCTAGGTCAGTGTTCTCTAAGCTCTTTTGATTGTGCACCCCTGTTATCTGAGTGTACAGCTGTCATATACGAGTTAGTATTCTTCACTCTAAAAAGTCACTTGTTCTTTTTTGGAATGTTAATTTAGTTAAAACTAGAGAATATCTATATCTTCCCTTATCTAGGGAAACACAACAAAGTGAAGGTATCGCTACTAGCCCCACATTTTCCTCTGAATACTTAGAGTACCGTGCGTGATACACGATCTTGTCACAAGTTAAACTGAGCGAGGATATCAGTATCAGGCCATAGGTTAAATATTCAGAAAGCTAATACTAACACATTTTCTGTGTGTGCCTTGATCTGAAAAAGATTAGAAATACTGCCCTACGATCTGGCCTTCACTTTTTCTGAAGAAGTACAAATATTTCCTTGAAATGTTATGCATTAGCTCCTTGAGATTAGTTATGTATATGTTTATGTCTGTGTGTGTGCATGCATAACCTCAAGCTTTCTTGTTTAAGCTCTAAGTATACACCCACATCTCCATCCAATGCAAAGACTTTTTTTTTCCTGAGTTGCATCAGGCTTAATCTTGCTGGTGTTAGCTTTGTAAAGTCTTAAATGACAGCATTCTGCATGAAGCCAACCATAAATACGCAAGTAGGAATTTGGCAACATTTACTTAGCAAGTAATTTATATCCACATGGTCATGATAACACTGAAGAGCAGCACACACAATAAATTACCAGGAATAGGATAGCCTCATCTGTAGGATTTAGCAGATTTCTAGGCTAGGTATGTTGTAATTATCCTCAGTCTAAAATAAAGGCAATAAGAAACTTTTCACTAGAGAAATAGTGGTAAATTTCCAGCCATCTTACTTGGTTATTTATATCTTGAACTCCATGATTATTTCTCTACTGGTAATTAATTGGCCAAATGCCCATGAAACTACCCTTGAAGGTTGTTAAGCAATGTGATGTGTTTGTATGAAACATAGTACCTTGCAGTTAATGGAATGATTTTTAAAGTTTTTGTCAAACAAGATAGGTGAACACAACCCTCTTTTCAGAACGAAACATAGTGCAAATAGATTATATACTAGTATGAGTACTACCAGTATGTTGGGAAATTGTCTTGTGTTAATCCTAAATTCACTAAGGTCAGATAACTAGTTGAAGGATTTCCAAATAGATATGAGGTTAGAACTGTGTTAGGTGTTCTATAGTGTTCTCTTCTTCCTTCCTCCTTTCTTTCTTCGTTGGGAAAGCTGTGTGCGGGCTTTCTCTAGTTGCAGTGAGTGGGGGCTACTCTTCGTTACGGTGCGCGGGCTTCTCATTGCGGTGGCTTCTCTTGTTGCGGAGCGCGGGCTCTAGGTGTGCAGGCTTCAGTGGTTGTGGCACGTGGTCTCAGTAGTTGTGGCTCGCGGGCTCTAGAGCGTAGGCTCAGTAGTTGTGGCACACAGGCTTAGTTGCTCCATGGCATGTGGGATCTTCCCGGACCAGGGCTCGAACCCGTGTCCCCTGCATTGGCAGGCGGATTCTTAACCACTGCGCCACCAGGGAAGCCTGTAGTGTTCTTTAGCTGTGCAAATCTATACTTTGTGGTATATATTGGGCACCTCTTATATTTGAGTTCTTATCTTGAACCACAGAGATTGATGTTTTTAGATGAGTCATGGTATTCTTAAATAATCAGTTGCTTTGTGTTTCTTAGCTGTGATTTATAATCTTAGTTTTATCCCTAGTAAGGTAGTTGGAACAGGGATTTTGATTCTGAGAGTAATGGCTGCATAATTAGAATAACATTGTCACCATGTTCACAGTGTTGCAAAGGCTGTAATTTTGAAACACTGCATAGAATTTAACCAGATGATTCCTCCTATAAGTGTGCAGCTATGAAAACAGCTCCAGTAAGGGGGGCTAGGCTAAGGCTATTCCTCTGAACTATAGTGAAAAGATAGAGTGACTTCTCATCACCAGGCCCCCAGAGAGTGAACTTGATCTACTGGACCTTTTTATCTCTACTCTTGGTTGGTGACCAGATATCCCCAAGTCTCAGTCCTTGTGGGCAACTGCAGCTTTAACAAGCTTGAAAAACTTAAGCTTTCCACTTCGAAATGTGTAAGAATCTGACATCTTGGCATTTTGGAGTACTTTATTTATTTATCTATCTATGGCTGCATTGGGTCTTTGTTGCTGCATTCTGGCTTTCTCTAGTTGTGGTGAGCGGGGGCTGCTCTTCCTTGCGGTGCACGGGCTTCTCACTGTGGTGGCTTCTAGGCTCTAGGCACATGGGCTTCAGTAGCTGTGGCACGCGGGCTCAGCAGTTGTGGCTCGCAGGCTCTAGAGCACAGGCTCTGTGGTTGTGGTGCACGGGCTTAGTTGCTCCGCGGCATGTGGGATCTTGCCGGACTAGGGATCAAACCCGTGTCCCCTGCATTGGCAGGCAGATGCTTAACCACTGTGCCACCAGGGAAGTCCCTGGAGTACTTTTGTCCAGGAGAATGATCAGGAAAACTAAAGATAAAAGGCTTTATGGATTTATGTTCCAGGCTGAGAAGATCCACAGGTTCTTAAATTCTTAGTCCTCTACTGAGTTATCAGTTCTAAAAGAGAGGAGAGAACATGCCGTGAAAGAGCACAAAATTGAGAATAAGGGCTTATGGGTTGTGGTTCTGGCTGTGGCATATACTTGCCCTGTAACCTAAGGCAAGTCCCTCAGTCTACCTGGATAAAGTATCTTTATCTGTCAGATGGGAATATTTAGTACCTGTGTTGTGTTTGCTGTGAAAAACAAATGAGATAATGTAAAGAAAGCTACTTTCCAAAGTGTAAAAGCATGTACAAACGCAAGGGATTAGCATAACCATCTCAGTTGGTTTGCATTCTTTGAAGTGATCTTTACATTCTCTGTTCCTGACAGCTGTATACACGGAGGTGGGAGATTTAGAGTTTGGTTGACTTGGAGGATTTGTTTATTCTCGTGCCCTTTCTTGCTTGCTTTCTTTTAACTTTCAAATCAATGCTAAAAGACACTAAGCAGAGGGCAGAATTCTGTGTGTCTGTGAATCAGCAGAACCCATATAGCCAAATCGATACAGCCAGGCTCTTACTGACACTCTTATAACACCCTCCAGGTTTTTAATTGAGAATTCTCCAGTATTTAGATGGATTAACTCACCTGCACAATATTCGATTTTCCAGTGGAGTCTATGATTAGATAATTATGTACACTTCTGCTACATTTTCTAAAGTAGAACAGGTTTCTCCCCATCCCTACTCTTTTTTGACTTTTCCATTGTATTACGACCAAAGGTTATTGCACAGCTGAGCTCAGGTACTTGCGAAGGGATTTCCCCGTATGCACATTTCAAAGAAAAGAACCCAGAGTAAAGTCAAAGATACTTGGGGTCTTGAAGTAGTTCTTGAGGAGCTTGTGTTTGTTTATTCAGTAGATGTGTCTTCATAGGTGCTACTGACTGTCTCCACTAGTGCAAGGCATGTTTCCCTTGAGGATGTGTCAGAAACAAAGATAGTTACATAAGAACTAGGGAGAAAATAGGAGCATGGAAATTTTAGGCTTAAAAAATAATGTGCCTAATAATAATAATATTCAATATATTAGAAAGTGAATATGATGATTGTAGAAATAGATTTTATTGGGTGCCAGGAATGGTTTCTTGGGGAGAAAAAAGTTTAGTGGTCACTGGGTATGTTTATTTCTTATAGTTGTACATACTGTGAGAGCAAGCTTCTTATCAGTGCTAGTCCCAAAAATCTTTAAAAAGTTGGTTTCAGTCCATGAGATAGTCTCAAAAATTACTGCTTTCAGAACATATTCCCTTTACTCCAAGATCTTGGATGGAGATAGAAGCAGCCAGAGCTCTCTTCAGAGCTCAGTGTTCTGTTGAATCTTTTTCTTGGTTGGTGGGACCAGATGGGGTAGGATGCTACCTAGACTTCAGGTCTCCTCTGCCTTCCTTCTGCAAGACAAAACAGCCACATACTTCTAGCTTACAGAAGTCTGAGGTGTACAAGGAGACACGTTCTAAGAATTTTTATATTTTTGGATTTGTCTAGAGGGAGAGCCTGCATGGCTACTGATCATTGACATTCCCAAGGATTTAAGTTAAGAGCATTCCTAGTCATTTCCATCTTGAATTCTTTATTTGGAACTAGTACATTCATTCTAAATTTAATAGTTTAAAGGGCTTTAAAAATTATGCTTATAAAAGAGATGGAAGAAGATTTCTTACTGCATCTGTTTCCATGCATCTGATGCAGGACTCTTAGGACACTTGTTAAAAATAAAGTAAGGGGCTTCCCTGGTGGCGCAGTGGTTGAGAGTCCGCCTGCCGATGCAGGGGACGTGGGTTCGTGCCCCAGTCTGGGAAGATCCCACATGCCGCGGAGCGGCTGGGCCCCGTGAGCCATGGCCGCTGAGCCTGCGCGTCCGGAGCCTGTGCTCCGCAACGGGAGAGGCCACAACAGTGAGAGGCCCGCGTATCACACACACAAAAATAATAATAATAATTAAGTAGTCTGAATTAGAGAGAGAAAGAAGCAAATTGGGTTACTTGTTACAATACGTGAGGGAGATTTGTGTTTGGGCTTGGTACTGTGTTCTGTTCAGGCCAGGAGTAGATGTCTTGTTTAGCTCTGAGCAGTGATTTTGATATGCCATCTGGCATTTATATGATGCTTGGTATTTTTCAAGGCCTTCTAACGTGTCTTTCCCATTTGTGTGCTGCAGCTGCCCTGTGAGGTGAAAGAGGCCTCAAGAAGTTAAGTGACAAGTTAGTAGCCAGAGAGCAAGAACCTCCAGGTCCGATACATTTTATTTATGTATTTACCCTGTACTTTACTGCCCCCCACTGTTTGCTGCTGAGTATTCATAGGTGCTACTGACTGTCCTAGAGACAAGCAAGAGGGAGGATAAAACAGAAAAGAGAGTGATGGAGCAAGGAGAGAGACAACAGAGAAATAAGAGAAGGATGTTTATATGATAGGAGATAGCAGTGCCATTAGCATCTTCTGTGATTGCCACAGAGATTTTGTGAGCAAGTGGATAAAAATGATCTTCTGGGTTAAGGATTTGAGTCAGTGATCCAAGCCGAGACCGCTCATCTCCCTGGACAGTTTGAATATACACATACCTTAAAACAACAAAAAGTGAGAATGAACGATCTGTACTAAATCAAGAACAGAATTTTAGAGCTTTTGTATTTCCAGCTGCACTATTTACTATATTGTGACCTTGAGCAGGTGACGTAAGATACCCAATCCTCGGCTTTCTTATCTGTAAAATTGGAATGATACTGATATCTTTGGCACTGAGCTGAGTGAAGATCAATTGAGGGTAAAACTCTAAAGCTTTTAAGTTGGCACCTTTGAAACATTCTTCAGAATCACACTTTTCACCTCTCCTGGGCATACATTAACACAGGATCCTGCTAGAAGCTGGGCAAAAGATTGTTCTTAGAGTTTCTGAGTCTCAGAGGGGATCCAGTAAGCAAAATGGCTCTTTGTTTTAGATTACGTTTTAGCTCAGACTTACAGGCACTATTCTTTCTCCAGCTCATGTTAGAATTCTCTTTGAGGCTCAGGGTCTGAAAACCCAGTTACGTACTTGTCATTCTTCCTTCAAGAATTTATTTACTTTCATTAGGTTGGAGTGTCAGAGAGATTAACAAATATTTCTGTGGGGTAGAGAGGGCTGGCCTAGTTTACTCCTAATGGAGGTTGAACAGGTGAGGAAGCAATGTAACAGCTGTGTGATCTAGGGCAAGCTTTTCAAACCTCTGACACTCAGTTTCTCCATCATTATATTATCAGATCCTTTTTTTTTTTTTTCTAAAGGGCCAGATAATATTTTCAGCTTGTGGGTCATACAGTTTCTGTTCTAGCACTTCAACTCTACTGTTGTAGCGTGGAAACAGCCATAGACAATGTAAGTGAATGGGGGCTGCAGTCTTCCAGGAAAACTGAATTTACAAAAACAGGCTGCAGGCCTGATTTGGCCTGTGGGCTGTAGTTTGTGGACCCTTGCTTTAGAATACTTCACTAAAATATTTGGTCTTTTTTCTCCATCATACAAAATACTGATAGTGTTTTGTTGCTGTCATATATGCCAGTGTATAGACATACATGTCATGTAAGCTGAATGTCAGTAAAGGCATGAGGAAGAAACTATGTGAAGTAAGATGTTCACATACCATTTCTATTCCACAGGAACAGGTTTTTAAATGTTCTGGTCACGCCTTCCTGTTAAGTTTCATTGCTTATACCAGTTGCTCTGCCTTCCTTTTTTTCCCAGATACACTATATTATGATCTAGCCCTTGTTTGAAAGATTATGTTGTAGTAGACGGCAAGGAGAAACATGTTTTGTTTTTGAAGGAAGAGTATCTCTGCTGCCAATTTGAAAATGTATCTTTGTGAGCAGATCTTTAGGGAGAGTAGTATGCAGCCACTTCCAACCCATAGTCTTTTGGAAAGCATGATTTCTCCTGTAGGCAGTTTGAAAAGGGGCTTCATACTTAACCTTTTGGAGCTCAAGACAGACACACCCTCAAACACTGAACTTGGCATTGTTTGGGATTGGGGAAAGGGATCTACATTATTCATTCTTAGAGTAGTGGGATACTGTGTAATAACCTGCCAGTAAGTATGACCATCTGGAACCCAGTTATGTTTAGAATTTAAGTAGTAAGGTTTCTGGCACTAGGCTTAGTGCTTTCTTGCTTCAGTAGAAACCTTAGATGAGCTTAAATAAAGACTGTTGAGGGACTTCCCTGGCAGTCCAGCAGTTGAGACTCAAGTGCTTCCACTGCAGGGGGCACAGGTTCAATCTCTGGTTGAGGAACTAAGATCCCGCATGCCGTGTGGCACGGCCAAAAAGTTTAAAAAAAGAAAAGAAAGGACTGTTGAACCCTCTTTTCTCTCTAGTCACCCTGCCTTCCCTTGTATTCATTCATTTATTACATCTTCAAGCAGTGAAATGTAGGCTTTCCATACCAGACCACCCCTTCGGCCTTTGGAGTATGTGTTCAGTACACATTGCTTCTGGAATGGCTTAGTGAAGTGACTGGCCCAAGGCCACCAGCTTGTAGGCAGCAGGCCAGTTCACAAACGTAGGTCTTTTTATTTCCAGAACATTGTTATTTTTCTCCTGAAATTGTCAATGTAAGGTTGGTTTTATTGTGGAGAACATATGCCTCCTTAAGGCTTGAAATGCTTTTTAGCCATTGTGATTGATAATGGTCCTTATGTCCATCTATATAAACTTGAGAACCTGCTTGATGTTGGTGGAATTGTTTTGTTTTAAATTTATTTATTTAAATTTATTTATTTATTTTTGGCTGCGTTGGGTCATTGTTGCTGCGCGCGGGCTTTCTCTAGTTGCATGGAGCGGGGGCTGCGCTTCTTTGCGGTGCGTGGGCTTCTCGTTGTGGAGCACGGGCTCTAGGCGTGTGGGCTTCAGTAGTTGTGGCACGTGGGCTCTAGAGCGCAGGCTCAGTAGTTGTGGCGCACGGGCTTAGTTGCTCCGCAGCATGTGGGATCTTCCTGGACTAGGGATCAAACCCGTGTCCCCTGCATTGTCAGGTGGATTCTTAACCACTGAGCCACCAGGGAAGTCCGGAGGAATTGTTTCAGAAATTTTAGTTCTCAAATTTAGTTTTCACTTTTCTTTGTAGTTTGGAAGAATATCTAAAATAACAAGCACAAGTTAGCTTAAATCTTACCCCCTTTCTTCTTATTCATTCATATTAATATTCTTTCTTTTTCTTTCATTCCCCATTTGAAATATAACATCCCAACAGTTTTAGCCAATTCAAATAAGGAAGCCTGGAACTAACGTTAATAAATACCTGAGCAGTACTGGAACATAAAATGCAGGTGATAGTGCTGCTAATTGGGCAAAATAAAAAGCATGTCATCTAATGACAGGAAAACATGATCAAAATGCAAGTCAAAAAGGCAAGTGAAGAAGTTGATTTGCTTTGAACATAGGGAGGTGCTTGATATATGTTAAGTTGGAGACACATAGGAATGACTGGGGACATTCTCAGCCTGAAAGGCCTAAAGGCTGCAAGTTGGATTGGGGTGGTGGTGCATTAAGGTGAAAGATGGTACCAGTGTTTAGATTTGTTTTTCAGTCACAACTGGGCCAAGAGATATTTGCTTGCATTTGACAATGAGAGCATTATTTTTAGGTAAAATTTGACTGCCTGGGATGGGGCAGCTCTAGTGTTTTAATAGGAAGCAGCAATGGGCAAGGATTGGACTTCATTTTAGGGGAAATTTCTGTGGTCCTTTTTCCTTGAATAGTTGTTGTGATGATAGGGATTTAGGTATTATCTCCCAACAATATCTATTTGGTTTTAGTTGTTTCAGAGAGCTGTGTTGTGGGTTTAGGCATATTATAATGTAAAGGATTTTTGTAGAAAGAGTGAGGTACATGCCAAGAAATAGAGAGCCAAAACCTAAAGGTGCAGAGTTTTAGAAACTAGGGAATATTGTAGTAAAACCTTATGTTTCTTTGTATTTTATGAGGTTGGTCATTTTGATACATCCTCTTCCATGTCTAGCATATTACTAAGGGAGGATTTGGTGAGAATGGTAACTGGTCGAAAGAAAGAGCTTAAAAGACTTCCAAGGGAATCTTAAAGGAGGAGCACTCTGCTTCTGGGATATTTTGAAAACTCCTTAGGTCTCTTTCTTCAAGAATGATAAAGAGTAACCAGATATTAGAATGACAGATTGTCTACCCCTGAGTGATATGATTGAATCATCCCAATTTGATTGAATCATCCCATTTCCTCCATGATTTTCTCCTTATCCTCCTGGCAGTGGCCAAACACAGGTCTCCCCCCTGCCCCTTCTTCTCCTACTTACCTATTGTCATTAATTTTTCAAACTTTGCTAATCTGTCCTGGTCACCTTTCTGAGAAGATTCTGACTTTCAAAAGGTTTACGCTTGGGAATGGTATGCACCCACGTTTCTAGCCTTGCAGTCTGCCTTGCAACTTCCAGGACGTGTGTGTGTGTGCGTGTGTGTGTGGTGTGTGTGTGTGTGTCCCCTTCCTATCATGCCTTTTTATCTTTTTAAAAAATATATATATATTTATTTGGCTGAGCCGGGTCTTAGTTGTGGCATGCGGAATCTAGTTCCCTGACCAGGGATCAAATCCAGGCCCCCTGCATGGGGAGCGCAGAGACTTAACCACTGGACCACCAGGGAAGTCCCATGCCCTTTTATCTTAAATTCACTTCGGCAAGTCATGTGGATTTCTGATTGTAGTCCTACTTATACTTTCAAGGCCCAGAGAGAACCTCATTTATTTTGAAACTCCTAGGATAGTTTGCAGTCCCAATAAATCTTATTTCAGGGCCAGGCTTTCCAAGAGGCCTCTTTTTTCTCAGAAAGGCCATATGCAACAACTCTCTTGCTCCTTCATTCAGAAGTAATTATTTATCAGGCTTTGAGCTAGGTGCTGTGAGGGAATCCAGAGATAAATCATACTCAGATCCCACCCACAAGCTTATAAATCAGAAGGGGAAATATGGTAAGAAATACATAAATAATGATCATACAAGGTAATGTGGTGAGGGCAGGAAGAAGTACAGATTAAGGGCTCTGAAGGTTTACAGGAAGGAGTGATCACTTGGGGTTATTTAGAGAACACTTGTGGAGAGACGGCAGTTGATTTGAGCATTGCAGAAGTGGCCTTTTCTTGGTGGACTTTGATTCTTCCCATTTTAGTTTTGGAAAGCAAACTGTTTTTAAAACCAGATAAATTAAGAGATAATGGGAGTTGAGATTTCTTATAGCAACAAACATTCAATATTTCATCTGGTCCTTAAGTCTTTATTAAATAGTTAAACAGGCAGTCTTATTCAAGTGTGTATAATCTAATTAATGAACATGAGTAATAAATCTAATATTAATTATGAACTAAATCTGGGAAATTCTATTATGCATTTTTCATAAGAGTCATCTAAGCTAATGTGGCTTGGTCTTACTATATATAAATAGCTTTATCTCATGATAGCGATAGCAATTTAACATGGAATAAAAAGGATCCTGGAATATAAATCTCTTTCTTACTTTTAAATACATACCTTTCTTATCACTCTAGAAGATGAACCTGGCATATTTGCCATGGGTTGTAGATGTTGTAAGTAAGCTACTTCTGTAGCAAAATCAATTCAGTTGCAATTTATGTATTAATTATTAAAATAAGTGATAAAATTAACTAAGGTTACTTTATATTTTTTAACTGGTTGGGTGTTTGGTGAGCAAAATTTGTTTATGATTAGGTTTTATTATTTTAATGTTAAGTTTTGCCACAGTCAGAAAATATTGAGAACACCAACTTGTTTTCATAAGATCTGTTGCGTGAGATTTGATCTAATTTTTAAAGCCCCATGTGAAGACTGGATCTGCTTTGGGGAAAGCCTTTTGAATAAAAATACTCACTTTCTAGGAATTTATAGTAACAATTTATGTTCTTCCAAGAGATTTTTAAGATTTATTTATTATTTATTTATTTTTATTTTATTTTTGGCTGTGTCGGGTCTTAGTTGCAGCACGCAGGATCTTTGTTGAAGCATGCGGTATCTTTCGTCTTGGTGCCCAGGCTTCTCTCTAACTGTGGCGTGCGGATTTTGTCTTCTCGAGTTGTGGCGCGCAGGCTCCAGGGTGTGTGGGCTCTGTAGTTTGCTGCACGCAGGCTCTAGTTGAGGTGCGTGAGCTCAGTATTTGTGGCGCACGGGCTTAGTTGCCCCGCAGCATGTGGGATCTTAGTTCCCTGACCAGGGATTGAACCTGCATCCTCTGCGTTGTAAGGCGGATTCTTTATCACTGGACCACCAGGGAAGTCCCCCAAGAGATATTAAGATAATTAGCTACAAATCATCTCTGTGCAGAGATGCTAGAAAACATGCTCCAAACCATTTTCTCTTTTTCCTCATGAGAGGATCTTCTGTCCCTGATGAAAGTATAGTACCTTTGTTTTTTTGGAGTCAGGAATTTATGAAAAGAAGTTTCTCAATGGAAAAAGCGTAAAAGTTGTAACTCTAAATCGAAAGCTGAAATGATCCTTTGTTCGTAAATTCAACTTAGTGTAAAGAACAGTGAGAGCTGGATGGATGGATGGAAAAGAATGCCTTACCAGTGAGCCAGTTTCTTAGAAGTATAGCGGGAGGAGCTCATGTTTAAGCTAAATGACTCCTTAGGGTGGGAGTGAGGGAGCTGGGCAGAGCTTGAAGTAGGGCTGTAAGCATCTTTTAGAGGAGGTGGCCGGGGTGGTTCTTAATGCCTTTTCCCCCCCAGTTTTAAACTTCTGTGATGCAGTAAAATGTAAAGGACATTATTACTGACTTGAATTTTTTTTGCCATTATCCATTTATGATTTTCTAATTCAGACAGGTCTCTCAAGTTAAACACTTAACCTTTAATACGTTTATCAGTTCCAGATAATTTGTTAACTTCTGTTCTGTAGCCAACCCCCACTCTGGCAGTGTGGCTCTGAGCCAGCCACAGATTCATTCATAATCTATTGACTGCACAGATGTTTGGGAACTGATTGCGCCAGCACATCCTTAGTTGGGGCAATTCAAGATTTAAAAGCAGACTGTGCACAGATGGTTTTAAAAATGCTTCTTGAATTGTGTACCTTGGTAATGTTTGTGGGAAGAGATCAGAGGACAATCAAAACTGGTTACCAACTTTCTAAATCTCACGGGCCTTTGCACTCAAACTAAACCTACTCGTCATTAGCAGGTTATACAGAGATACACTGGCAATTGTGCGTCTTCCTCCTTTGACCATAGCAGTTTTCATGGCAGATTCTGCTAAGATCAGGCATGTACAGGGATCCCTACAATGAAAGGTTAGATTCTTTTTAAAGTTTTTTTGATAATTATTTTCATTTCTAGAAAGATTTTATTTGCCCCATTTAAAAAGGTTAGAGTCTCACTCTCATCATTGTCATGAGTACCTCGTAAGAATCTATTAATAAAAGTAAATAAATTTCTGTAGATTACCTTGGTTTCTTTGTTCTCAGTACATCTAAGAGAATAGTGTATAGGCCATGTGCATACGGTGATAAGCGAAAATGTCATGGGAGCTGAGCTGAGAGGATCTTACTTGGTTATTTAGGACTCAAGATTTTATCTAGTCATTTCCAACCGTGATTCAACATTCTTCACTTTAATTCCCTCCAGAAACTCCAAGATCATATTGCTTCCTAACACTTAGAGTTCCTGTTGATGTATGGAGCTGCTTGTAGGCCTCCAGCACCAGAAATTGGCTCCAAACCTTTTCCCATTACATCATCAGCCACTAATGTCATTACACCAGAGTGAAATCTGCTTTGAAGATTGTACTCTTGTTTTCCTTTCATTTCTTTCCTCTCATCATTTCCTTTAGAAGAAAAAGGGGAAAAAAAAAATTAGAGACCTTTAGGACAGTCCCAGGCAAACATTTAAGAGTGAATCAAACATCCTCACAGTCTAAACCTAGATTTATCAGCCTTCATTCCATTCTGCTGATGGAGAATGATGTGCCCAGCATGCATCCACGTGAAGCCTGGAAAGTAGCAGTTTGGTCATGTGACCCCTGGCTTTGGTGCGTTTCTTTCAGCTCTTCAGAATTAGTTCTTAATGACTTACATAGCTGTCCACCAGCATCCTGTCACTGGCCTGTCAAACCTTTTCAGATAGTTTCCCAGAATAGAAATTCTTAGGACATCACTAAGTTTCTTGCTCTTTGTGTTCAATTAAACTGTTTCTTGGGTGTAAGTATTTGTCAGATAAGCATTTAAGCCATCTGGAGTTTTTTGCTTCCCCCCCGTAAATCTTTTAAGACATTACAATGTTATCTATATTTATAGCTGATGTGGAGATCCTTATTCATCTTCCCTCCCCCATCACAAAGCAATTGACTGCAAGTTCTTACTCTCTTTTCTCTGTCCTAAATTTAATTCTTCAATGTTTTTCAACCATCTTTAAAGCTTCCAGTTGGTGGTGTGCTTTGTTTGGCTTTGTGCCTGACAGCATGGTTCAGGTAAGGAAAGAACTGGGAAGTGATTTCAGTTCGGAGACTTTGTGCCGTCCACTCAATTACTGGCCTAGACTTTAGTGTTTTTGTGTCCTTTGAGGCAGATTAGCTTTGAGATTAGAAAGAATAATAATCATCAGTAGCCCCAAAGAAGTGGGACCACAGTGTGTAAAACAAAAGAATAAACTTGGCTCTTATTTTTTAAGACTTTGGGTTTACATTTCTGTACAGTATTAATCACTGGGGACCCTTAATGTATGTGCTGCAGGCTGTGGCATGGAGTGTGAGAAGCCACATAGAACTTGAAAAACATTGGAGAGAATGGCATTGAAAATTATGGACCAGACTAGGACAACGAAGTGCCTTTTTTTCTTTCCCCTCCGCAAAATAAGACATTAAAAGTCCTTGATTCACATTAGGATTTGAGTTTGGATTTCTAGCAATTTTAGATTTTCTGCTTGGAGCTCCTTGTTAGTCTCTGCGATATGAGCTGGATAGAAGGGAAAACTTTCCTCCTTATTTTTGGCTAAGACTTAAGCTGGTGTGAAAAACCCCTTCAGCACAATTTTGTATACTTTCTCAGGCTGAGAAATTGAATGAATTAGTGAAAACATCCACAAGGAAAGCTATAAATAACCTGGACAGGAAGTCTGACTTTATTATTTCTAATGTATCTCATGTATGTGTTTGTTTTTAGTTGTCAAAATGTCCACAGAAGGAGGATTTGGTGGTGCTAGCAGCAGTGATGCCCAGCAAAGCCTGCAGTCCTTCTGGCCTCGTGTCATGGAAGAAATCCGGAATTTAACAGTGGTAAGGAAGAATGAGAAACTTTTAAAGAGTGTAAAAGCTTTGAGATGAATAACCAAAACTTAGACTAAAGTGTTTTTAATCTCAAGCACATTTCTAAAAATATAGTTCATTTCTGACCTTTGGATAGGAAAATGAAAATATAATTTACCTTAGGTGAGGTAACTACAAGGGTTTTTTTATATCTTAGTGGCTCTCTTTAGGCATGTGGTTGTATAGTGGATGCTTTGACTTGGAGATACTTTAATGTGAGGCAGATCTTTTAGAGAATGCAGAAAAGCAGAGCTTACTTTCCTCCAGTAGCTGTAGGTCATTTCTTAAGCCTGATTTAGTGGCCCTGCCAAATTTCTAGGACCTGGTGAAAACTATTGGGCAGTTTATTCAACAACAAATCTATTGTAAGCAGGCACTCTTTCCAGGTGTCAAAAGATACACTTAGATTGGGGTTACGTAACAGCCTTACTGACATTTTGGGCCAGATAATTCTTTGTTTTGAGGGGCTCTTCAGTGCATTGTACGGTGTTTAGCAGCATCTCTGGCCTTTAATCAGTAGATGCCAGCCAGTAGCACTCCCCTTCCAGTTGTAACAACCAAAAATTTTGCTAGACATTGGCAAATATTCCCTGGGGGCCGAAATCATCCCCTGTTGAGAACCTCTGACAGAGAAGAATCAAATAAAACCCTGGCTCTTGAGGGGCTTACAATGTAGTAATTACAACCAGAGTCATTTATTTGATCAGTATTTATTAAACAGTTACTGAGTCAGGCACAGTGATGAATCTGAAGCAATAAAAGTCAGAGTATGGTGTCATATCCTTAATGAAGAATGTTCCATTTGGTGTCATTTCAGCAAATGCTGAAGGAGCTCTCTGTGTTAGATGTGTCATTCCTGCCCTGAAGGTATCAATATTAGCATCCTGGCAGAGCAAACACTGGATTCCTTCTTGATGTAGAACTCATGTTGCAATTTCTTAGAGCTTTGGTCCTTAACCTCTAACATAACGTAGTCAGTTTATTTGTTCACTTGACGAATACTTATGCACCTACTATGGCTATGCTAGTTACTGTGGATCCAATTGTGAACCGGACAGACGGAATCATTGCACTCACAGAACATGTATTCTGGTGGGAGAGACAGACTATAAACAGGTAATGAATGAATAAAATAAACAAAATAACTTACTGTGATAAATGCCCACTTGACTTCAGGGGTAGAGAAACTAATTTATATTCTGAATGTACCTGTGGGTCACGTTTGTTTGTATGGGGGATTTTCAGCAGTTGAACTTGGCTTGAGCTTTCTCGGAGTGGCCTGTGTTCACAGGTGGATTTCCACTGAAAAATCATTCTTTCTCTTCTGCAGTCTAAAGGTAGTAGTTATCTGTACTATCTTAGATATAAAACAGAAGGAAGGAAAAAAATGAAATTATAAAGTCAAAAGTGGGTTATTTTGTGCATGTTTTGAGGGGATAATCTCATGGTTAAGCTTATCAGGTTTTAGTGCTGGGATCAGCCTGGTGTAAAACTAGTGCCCTCCTGGGGTGTGGTGGGACTAGGCCAGTGCAGCAAGTCTGTCCTCCAGCTTGAACGCCGAAAAAATCCAGGATCAGGCGAGGGGTCACATAAACTGTGGAAGTTCAAATTTAGCACCTAGCTTTTCTGTATTTTGTTGGACTTTGATTTTTTTTTTAATTGTGGTAAAAGGACACAATGAAATTTACCATCTTAACCATTTAAAAATGTACAGTTCAGTAGTGTATTTACATTGTTGTGAAACAGATATCCAGGACTTTTTAATCTTGCAGAACTGAAACTTTATACCCATAAAACCACCACCACCACCCGCTTTTCCCTCTCCCCAGCCCTTGGTAATCACCATTCTACTTTCTGTTTCTATGAGCACTCTAAGTACCTCACATAAGTGGACCCATACAGTATTTGTCTTTTTGTGCCTGGCTTATTTCACTTAGCATAATGTTTTCAAGGTTCATCCATGTTGTAGCATGTGACAGGATTTCTTTCCTTATTCAGGCTGAATAATATTTCCTGTGTATGTGTACATACCACACTTTGTTTATCCATTCATCTGTCAGTGGGCATTTGGGTTGCTTTCATTTCTTGCCTATAGTGAATAATGCTGCAGTGAACAGGAATGTGGGCTTTGATTTTTATCCTACTTGGTTTAATTTTCAAGTTTGACATCAGAGCAGATCGTGGTGTTGACCAACTTTTTGTCACTAGACATCTAGTCCTTCAGAGGTTAAAAATGGATTTGGGACTTCCCTGGTGGCGCAGTGGTTAAGAATCCACCTGCCAATGCAGGGGACATGGGTTCGATCCCTGGTCCGGGAAGATCCCACATGCCGCGGAGCAGCTAAGCCTGTGCGCCACAACTAGAGCCTGCGCTCTAGAGCCCGCAAGCCACAGCTACTGAAGCCTGTGCACTTAGAGCCCATGCTCTGCAACAAGTGAAGCCAACCGCAATGAAAAGCCCATGCACCACAATGAAGAGTAGCTCCTCCACCACTCGCCACAACTAGAGAAAGCCCGCGTACAGCAATGAAGACCCAATGCAGCCAAAAATAAATAAATAAATTTATTTTTTTAAAAAGTGGGTTACTTTGAGGGATTCACTTGTAGTTCAAGTTTTATGAGTAAGGAGAAAGAAGCTCAAGGAGGAAAGTCTTCTTTAATCTTTCTCCTATTGATGGCTAACTAAAAATTTCCTCCTGTGTACCCCTGAGAAAAGACTCCTAGACTGCTGCCATCGTATCTCCTACATCAGATGCTTAGAATGATGTTCGGCATAAAAATAGGTGCACGTTAAATATTTGAATGAATCAGATTCCTCCGCTTCAGAGTTAGTGTGAAGCAACATAGTGCCAAGTTTGAGTGAGAATGCAATCCAATAAAGTCTCTTTGTAAAACTTTTATTTTCCCTCTGCCTATGGCACACGAAGAAGGCATCTGCTTCTCTGACTGCACTTCTGCCTGTGTAACGTGGCTGACGTTTTAGTGTTTAGTCTGTGCCTTTCCAGAACTCAACAGCACTTACAACCAGACTTCCTCAGATATATCAGAGCCTCTTAGGTTGACATCTCAAAGTGTCTACCAGATTTTTTAAAAAATCCATATGTTCAAACCATCCAAATGTAAATAAAACTTATGAGAATACTCATAAGGTGTTGTGGTCTCTCTATGACTGGGACAAAGATGTTCCAAAAACAAGTAATTGAAGTTTGCTAGATGATATAATTCGTGATGTATTGGAGACATTGGCCCCAGTCGTTTTGGTCTGTGTTCTGCAAAAGCAGTTTGTCTTTCATCTCAGCTTGGCCATCAGGCTCTCCTCATTCTTGAAAGCTCTGCATTGTCCATAAACCCAGATGGTGTTCAGCTGGAATTGAAGTTGGTTAAAAATCATACCAAAATGATCGTACACCAGGATGATTGTGTAAAATACTGTATTCCTGCTTAGCAGAACTCTGGGAACAATAATTAATAGACTTCTTGGCATTGAATTTTACCCTTCTAGACCTCTTCGAAAGGGGGGAAGAAGAAGCTCACTTTTGTCTTTTGGGGGGCAGATGGGGAGGCAGTAATGCTGAATCTTAAAGAAAAACCTGATCCTCCTTTAAGCTCCTTCCGTACATCCCATTTAGCCTTCAGTTAGCTGTAATTTAATGCTTAGGTCACTTTCTTTTAATCGCCAGTTATATCTTTTCATTCTTCAATGCCTCCAGATTGTAAGATGACATTTCCACCCTTACAATCAAATCAGATAACCATTTAAATAAGAACTTGGAGGTAAAGGTTGGTGGACTGTTAAAAAATAGGTCCTGTGCTGTTTGAGCTCTTCCTGTAGAGCAGTGCTTCTCAGAATTTATTGTCTATATGTGAACAACATAAGGGTCATGTTGAAATACAGATTTTGATTTAGGAGGTTTGGATTGGAGCCTGAGATTCTGCATTTCTTTTGAGTTCCCAGATGATGCCATTGCTGGTCTAGGGACCTCACGTGGAGCAACAAGGCTTTAAAGCAGTGGTCCTTAACCCTCACTGTGGATTACAGTCACCAGGGTAGTTTTCAAAAAATGTGATGCCAGGACTCCACTCCCTAGAGTTCCTGATTCACTTAGTCTGGGGTAAAGCGCAGACATCTTGTTTTTCAAAAGCTCCCCCAGGTGATTCTAACATGTTGCCAAGGTTGAGAATCACTGCTTTCGAGAGGATAGAATCTTGACTTTGCCAGAGTGAGTGCCTGACTAGGTAGGCCTGCAAAAGATTTCTCATCATTGTTTGAGACTGTGGATGTTCTTTAGTGCAGCCTGAGACCCATTGACTTTTCTTTGGCTTTCAGCTCTCATTGAATGAATTCAGACTTCTTGAAATTCGGCAATTTGAGTTGGCAGCGTTTTTTGTTTTTTTTTTTGCGGTACGCGGGCCTCTCACTGTTGTGGCCTCTCCCGTTGCGGAGCACAGGCTCCGGATGCGCAGGCTCAGCGGCCATGGCTCACGGGCCCAGCCGCTCCGCGGCATGTGGGATCTTCCCAGACCGGGGCACGAACCCGCATCCCCTGCATCGGCAGGCGGACTCTCAACCACTGCGCCACCAGGGAAGCCCCGTTGGCAGCATTTTTAAGTGTAGCTCTTTGGTTGTGGTCAAGAGCACGAGAATGTTCTGAGAGAATCTGCTCTTCTACCATGCTGATGTCACTTCCAAGAGTAAAATGTGTTAGTTGTTCTTCCACTTGGATTAGCATCGGGAGAAGAAGTTTAATGTTACTCATGTCAGTTGCATGGTTTCCAATGACAAGGGGAGCATTGACTTGAAAGCCAATTTACTGATAGTGAAGGGGCTCCCCTCTCCAATAAGCTTGTTGTAAACCCTTACATGTGACTGGAAAGCTAGGCCGAGATTATAGAAAACTGGGCTGTTGTCAGCGATAATGAGCCACACACACACATCTGAAGATCCTTTAAGATCTCAAGGTTTGGGGATCATGAGAAAGTTTCTCACAAAAGAAAAGGTTGGTGGGGCTTAGAGCAGAGCTTTTTGTAAATTTCTGCCTCATTTTACACATCATCAAGGTGGGGATGATATCCTTGACCTTTTCTTGTTTTTTCTTTTAATTAAAGAATAGTCTCATAGAAATTCTAAAAGTAATATTTTATTCTTTCAAGTTAGGGAAGGAGGTCTTTTTATTAGCTTTGGGCTTTAGTTAAGTAATCTTAGAACAGTCTTGTGGGAATTATATTAAATAACCAAGCCAAATGAGAGCACACTTGCAAGAGACCTAAATCTTGTGGTCATAATCTTGTTCTTTGTGTATCATCCTGGGAGGCCTTCCAAAGGAATTATCATCCCTAGTATTCTCTTTGGCATTTCTGTTTGACATCATCATTTTGTGTGATATGCCACACAAGAAAGAAGACCAGTGATTGATTTCTGTAGTTAAATGTTTTTTTTAAAAATCCCTTTAGAATCTGGCCCCAATCCAGCATTCCCTTTCCTCCTGTTCCCCTCTGTACTAAGGTCATACATCGAAAACTTAAATAGGCCAGGTTTTTTGTCTCTGTGCTTCTGTGCGTGCTGTTTCTTCTGTCTGAATAACATACTTTTCCAGCAGGCAGATTTGCAGTATCCCTAGATATAATTGAGATTCAGCCCCTCTGTGGAACATTTGCCAGTTCCTCTCGCTCACTCCAGCGCCCCACACCTCCCATTGCCAGCTGGTCATTTCTTTCTTTTCCGTGTGGGATTTTACACCCCCATTCTAGTATAGGAAAGGGGATTATAATGTTCTTATGTGATAGTCTCTAACAATTAAACTATTTGGCTATTCAAAGGTAAGAATATATTTGCATCTTCCGCATAGTAGTAGGTATCATACATTTGCTGTTAGTTGAGTTGCATGAAGTAATAAATGAAAGAGGAGGAGAAAAAATAAGAATAGTATGTGTCCTGCTGTCTCCTTTTGGTGAAACTTTAATAAACTGGACTTCTAAGCCTCTACCACTCCAGGGTTAGGTTTTTAGAGGCTTATGGAAAATGCTGATACCTAATTTGGAAAAGGAAAAGATGAAAAATTAGTGTTGGAAATTTGTAGAGGTGAGTGGTAGCCAAGCAGCTTGTTGGGTTAGGGTGGAGTAATTAGACGTCTTGGGACTTCCCTGGCGGTGCAGTGGTTAGGACTCCATGCTTCCACTGCAGGGGGCATGGGTTCAATCCCTGGTCGGGGAACTAAGATCCTGCATGCCGCCCGGCATGGCCAAATAAATAAATTAAGTAAGTAAGTAAGTAAGATGTCTCGGTGTACATTTTATCCTAATAATTGCTCTTCTGTATTCATAAAATAGAGTCTGGAAAGGCTGGTGATGTTTTTCCAAAATGCCCCACTGCCTTCTTTGATGTATAGTTGAGGTTTTCTGTTGGTCTTGGAAAAGAAAGTTCACTAATGCATGTTAATTATACCAAATCTCAAATAAGAGCTACTTCCTCCGTAATGTGATGATGTAAATTCCCAGGTGAGCATATTGAGTCACATTTCAGACCACTTATAGAATCAATCATTTGACACCTAGTCCCAGTAGGGATTTTGCTGATTTTAGCTAATCTCTGCCTTTGCACCTTCCTCTTCATTGCAGCTCTGAAACCCAAAATTGATTTTTATTTCTAGAATTGCATCCATCATTGGCCATGTGTTTAAATACCAGTAGTATCAAAATAAAATGAAAAAGCGCTTAAACTGCAAGTAATTGAGTAGTGCTAATCGAAAATCCCTTTCCTAAATCCTATCCACAGTAAAGTTAAATGGTTTCTCCCCAGCTTAGTCTTGTTTGTTAAGAAAAAATTGACAGGGCTATTCCTAAATGACAGCTGATATATTCACTCTCACCCTTTTTCCATACTCTTCTACTCCCACCCCCATCCCCAAGCAGATTTTGGAGACAAGGCCTTTGCTGCTGTGATGGGAAAGGAGCTCCTCCGCAATTTCTGGTGTCACATTAGTGCAAAGGTCAGAAATAGGCAGTGCCGGGCTTCCCTGGTGGCGCAGTGGTTGAGAGTCCGCCTGCCGATGCAGGGGACACGGGTTCGTGCCCCAGTCCGGGAGGATCCCACATGCCGCGGAGCGGCTGGGCCCCGTGAGCCATGGCCGCTGAGCCTGCGCGTCCGGAGCCTGTGCTCCACAGCGGGAGAGGCCACAACAGTGAGAGGCCCGTGTACCGCAAAAAAAAAAAAAAAGGCAATAGGCAGTGCCACGTTGGCTGATGAGATCAGTCACTGTGGTCAGGTGCTGCTGGCACTTGCCCTTGCAGTCCTTGATTAGAAGGAAGAACTGGAGGAAAATCCCTAAGACAAAAATCTCATTTTAACCTGCATGCAAGCTGGTAAACTTTCTTGGGTGAGGGGAAGACACGTATAATACATCTCTGTATTGTGCTGGCAAAGAATCTGGTATTGTTTGGGACCACTTTTCATGAGGGCACTGTTAGAAGCCATCATAAGTTTATCCTGAAACCCTTTGTTTGAAGCTCTGCCTTGGTTAAGAAGTATTTTGCCTCTAGAGCTTGTATTTTGTTAATTTCATTTGTACTTCCTCTCCTGCCATATTTTCTGAAAGGAGGGACTAAACCAATCAGAGTGTTTCATGCTGCCTGTCATACCCTGTTGATTATTCCTACCATTTATGTACCTGTTGTTACTCATTTCAGAAAGATTTCCGAGTACAGGAACTCCCACTGGCTCGTATTAAGAAGATTATGAAACTGGATGAAGATGTGAAGGTGAATTCACATTCATTTTCATTATTCATATTGAAAGTAAAACGATGGGAAAATTATTGCTCATTTCTCTAGAGCTCAAAGTCTAATTAAACAAAAATGAAAATAATATTGTCTGTTGCTTTTTTATTTGGATTCTCTCTAAAATTGTTATGTGAGCTAAAATTGAACAGTTTTAATTGTTGTATGGTCTTCTCTGAAAATTGGGGATATCCTGTTTTCCAGATGTTGAAAAGATGCTGAGTATTTGCTTTTTGAATCGCCCGATTCTTTCCACTGTGTAATGTGAACGTGTATCATCTCATCAACAGGACAGTGACGTCTTCCTAGCATCTTATTGCAATCTCTAGTTTGTTGATCTGAGCTCTAAGAAATGTTTGATAATGATATTGCACTTGTTCTAACTTTTCAATCTGTAAGTTGTTTCACAGGATTTATACTTGTGAGAAGATTTACTTGGGGTGGCCTTTTCTGTATTCCTAGGAGTCCACAGCCTGTTGCAGTTCTCACAGGAAAAGAGCAACTGTCTCTCTTTCCACTCAAAATTGATAGTCTCTTGTATTTGTGAGGAAAGCTAACAGTTTACCACAGTTTTCCCTTTTATTAGCTAACTTCTTCCTCATGGTAACCCTGAGAGATTTGATAGGATAAGAATTGTTAGTTTCACCATTCTATAGATATGGAAATAGACACAAAGAGGTTAAAAGTGTCTCACCCAGCATAGAAGAACCGAGATCCCAATTCTCACCTCCTACTTCCTTAACTCCAGAGCTCTTCCCGTGGCTATATCCTGCATAGACCACCTCACCAAGGGTTCAGAGCTTTGTTTGACCAAGAGTTTGAACTTTGAATTCAGACTTGGCAAGGCAGCTTGCATTACTTGAGCACTTACTGTGTGCCAGGCCTTGTGCTGGGTGCTTTTATATATATTATCTCATTTGATTCCCACAGCAACCCTGGAAGGTTGTTATCCTCTTTTTCACTATGTGAAAAATAAAGCCCAAAAGAATGGGAAGCCAGAGATTTTCCCTAAATCCGTTGGCTCTCATACTCATTATCTTTCCCCACATTGTCTCCCTTTGGATTAGAACCTAAATCCTACCACTTACTGGCTCTATGGACATAGGCAAATCACTTCATCTCTCCTAAACCCTGTTTCTCTGAAAGGCTATTATGAGAGAAAGAAAGTGCATGGCAGGTGCTAGATAAATATCCTTTTTCCCTCTTCCCTTCTTCTGTCTGCTACCTGCTTTGTCCCTACTCGTGGATTTATTTTACCTTGGAATCTTATAAGGCTACCAACTTCTTGTTTTCTAGCCCTTGCCCCATAGCCCAAGGTAGGACATGAGGTAAGGGACGAACTGACTGGTTTGAATGACTTGCTGGTGATTGACAGGGAGGGCCTACGTCTGTTACAGATGATCAGTGCAGAAGCCCCTGTGCTGTTTGCCAAGGCGGCCCAGATTTTTATCACTGAGTTGACTCTTCGAGCCTGGATCCACACAGAGGATAACAAGCGCCGGACTCTTCAGGTAATATTGTAGAAAATTAGGCAAGAGCTGCCTTTGCCTTCTTCTGTTGCATGGCTTTGGACCAAAGTTTTTGTTTTTCCTTAGGACTCTGTCAAGCTGATATGTTTAACTGGCATCTTCCTCTACTGCTAGGAGGCAGGCAGACCATATAGCCAAGATAGTCTTTATTTCCCCACCAAGAATCTTAATTTCCAACTCTCCTGTTTTTCACAGCTCAGTGACTGAACTTTGTACTTGGTGAGCTCTCACTATAAACAGAGGCTAAAGTGGTATTTATCTATTTCCAGATCTAAACAACTTCTGGTTGGAAGCCTTGAGAGACTCCAGAAAAGAACAGTCCCAGGAAGAATAGTCTCACTAACCTCATTAGCCTTTTTGTTCCTTCCCTACTTTCCTGGGAATCCTTTTCTTCTTCTTTCATGTTTCCTTTTTTATTTTAATCCAGCAATTCAGCATTCATGTTGTATGAGGACCCCTTGGTCATTGGCTCTAGAGGCCCTCCGCTCAACATCCAGGCCCTAGTTGTTAGAGGAAAGGTTTCCCAGACATAAGAGGAAGGGTGTGACAGATACAAGAGTGACAGTATTTTAACAACAAAGCCAAGGAAGTAAATTATGCTTTCTGTTTCCCTTTATCTCCAAAATTGAAAATTCATGCTTTTATTCATTTATCTTACAGATATTAAATGAATACCCACAATGTGCCAAGCACTGTTCTAGGCCCTGGGGACTAATACACAAAACAGACAAAAACTCCTACCCTTGGGGAGTCTATATTCTAGTGCAGCCAGACATTGAAAACTTATTTTATGCTGTCTTGAAGGAAGTCTGTGAATTTAGAGAGATCCAATTAAAGCTACCTTCGAGATCAATTCAGATTAAAAAATAAAATGGGCAAAGCACTTGAACAGGCCCTTCAAAACAGAAGATACCCAGATGACCAATAAGCATATGAAAAGGTATACAACATCATTTGTCATCTGGGAAATACAGATTAAAACCACAATGAGATACTGGTTTACACCCACTACAATGGCTAAAATAAAAAAGACTGACAATACCAAGTGTTGACAAGGAAGTGAAGTGACCGAAACGTTTATTGCTGGTCAGAATGTAAGGTGCGATCACCTTGGAAAACTATTTGGCACTTTCTAATAAAGTTAAACATGTTCCTTATCCTAAGACCCAGCCATACCACTCCTACGTGTACACCCAAGTGTGGACATTGTTGTATTGGAATGTTCATAACAACCTTGTTTATAATAGCCCAAAACTGGAAACAACTCAAATATCCATCAAGATGTAAATATATTAACAAATTGATATATTCATAAAATGGATTACTACTCAACAATAAAAGAAGCAAACTGTTTATTCCTACAACAACATGGATGAATCTCAATAATATTAAGCAAAAGAAACCAGAGGAAAAAATTACGTAGCACGTACACCATATACTGTCACCATCTGTGATGACAGAAATCAGAGTTGTTGTTGCCTCAGATTGGTAGGGGAAGGAAGTTGACTGGAAAGGGATAGAAGGAAACTTTGTCTGTTCTTATCTGGGTGATAGCTACCTGGGTGCATATATTTATTCAAATTCATCAAGCTGTGTACTTAAGATTTCTGTATTTTTTTTACTAAATACGATAATCAGTAAAATACTAGCATTAAAAAAGCCAAAATAAAAATGTTAAAAAGACCCATTTAAGTATATCTGTTTCCAAAATTCTGTAGAACACTTTGGTGTATGTTTGGAGGTGATTTTTTTTTTCTCCCCCTCATTCTATCCATTGATGAGCCATTTGGGTAGCTTGAGTAGGTGACATCATCAAGAACATGATACTACATCGTACTAATCTTAAATGAGACCTGGCAGCCTTAAGATGTGCCCTGCTTCGGTTGGGAGGGTTTATTATCAAGCTGGTGGCTGGCAAGAAGGGTGGACTGGAGTTTTGCATTTCAATGGCTTGGGGCCATCACAAAGACAAGGGAAGGAAAATTTCCATCCCCTCCTATTTTGTCTGATGAGTCACCTTCTTTTAAGATGTGATATATAGGGCTTGCTAAGGATTTCTGTTAGCATGTTGACTTTTCCCTCCAACATTTTATTATGTTGGAAAAGTCAACATGCTAACGCACAAAAAAATTTGAACATAAGCAGAGTTTACAGTGAACACCTGTATACTGACCGCCTAGATCCTACCGTTAACATTTTACTTGTTTTGTTCCCATGTCTGTCTTTCTCTCTATCTATCAAGTCATCTATTTTTTTTTGAAGATGCACAGCCACCATTGCTGCTCCAAAGTCAGTTTATTTATTTGTTTTTATTTTTAATTTATTTTTGGCTGCACTGTGTCTTCATTGCTGTGCGTGGGCAAGTGGGGGCTACTCTTCGTTGCAATGCGTGGGCTTCTCATTGCGGTGGCTTGTTGCAGAGCATGGGCTCTATGTTTGCGGGCTTCAGTAGTTGTGGCACACAGGCTTAGTTGTTCCGTGGCATGTGGGATCTTCCCGGACCAGGGCTTTAACCCGCGTCCCCTGCATTGACAGGCGGATTCTTAACTACTGCGCCATCAGGGAAGTCCCCAAGTCATGTATTTTTATATGCATTTAAAAGTTTACATTCCCCTGAACACTTCAACATATGTCTCACTCACCATAGTTCACTGTTTTTTTCTGTTTTTTCCTTTGCTTTAAAATTGTCATACAGTGAAGTACACAGATCTTAAGTATACATAGTGTGTTGGTTTTTAATTAAAAATCTTTTAATTTTATTATTTAAAGAAAGGGAATGTCACTCTTAGAAAGAACGCCATCAGAGCAGACCGTGGTTTCAGTAGCGTTAGTCAGCTGACTTGGTCTCTACCCACCCTGCCTCTGTTCTAGTGACTTCAGGCTTCCAGTGTTCATGTCATGTGGAACAAGATTTAAACTGTGGATTTGACATTGTGATTTTGAATTTCAAAATAAAAATTGTAGCCTTGTAGGAACTAACATATATAGATCCAATGACTAGAAAATATTGCAAAAAGTTATTGAATTAGGATTTCAGCAAAGAGATTCAAAATAGATTATAACTACTTGTGAACCAAAGAGCCAAAATATTATTTAGGGGCTTAAAAAGTTATAAGGTTGAATGATAGTCTAACCTTGCTAACCACAGAATGACCAGAAACGTGTCAGTTAAGATTGCTAGATTTGTACAGATGTATCTGGAGGATGATAATTTAGGATCCAGCGGAAGTGGTAATAGTTGGAGCCTCAAATATACAGTTTGTAGAGCATGAGCTACATTTATCTCTTTTTTGTCAGTGTTTGTCCATCAGGTCTGATCATTTGAAGTTTATAAGAGTTTGGTTGTACTACTTTTGGCCTGTAGGCTTGGCCATGGGTATTTAATTTGGCTTAGAAGTCATCATCTTACCTTACTTGTAACTTGGAGAGTAGAAAGCCAGGTGAACTAGTTTCTCCCCAGGCTAATTTTTCACTCTGCTTTTCTTTGTTACAGAGGAATGATATCGCCATGGCAATTACAAAATTTGATCAGTTTGACTTTCTCATCGATATTGTTCCAAGAGATGAGCTGAAACCACCAAAGCGTCAGGTGAGCTGGGAAGGCATTGCTCCTGCTGCTGCTGCTGCTGACTAGAGAGTGCCTTGCATCCTGGTGTCAGATACGCTCCTTTTCCTCTCGCAGCACAAGTCATTTGCTCTTCTTTTGCTTTTCTTTCTGTAGACAAGATCCATCCTTAACATCTCCTCCTGTTACTCATTTAGGGATGCTTTTAAGTCAGTGCCTCTGAGGTGGAATTTCAGTGAAAACAGACAAAATGAAAATGAAAGACTTTAGTTACAACAGTAAAGTGAAGCTCATTTCGAGGTATCCTAGGAAGTCCGTCAGAGTTCTTAATCTGGGATGGGAGAGCAAGTTACAGATTTTAGATTTCCAAGAAACAGCTTCTGTGTGTGCATAGTGGTGTCTGGAGTGAGTGGACTGGGTTTTCTCTTAGTCTAGATTGTGGTTCTCTGCACAGTGCGCTGGCTGCACATTAGAATCACCTGTTAGGGTTTAAAAACTACCAGTCCCTAGGCCCCGCCCCCTACACCAGCTGAATCAGAATCTGCGAGGGGGGGAGGCCCAGGCATTAGTGCTTTTTAAAGCTCTCCGGATGCTTTTAATGTGTAACCATATTTGAGAACCACCACTTAAGCAACCTTTCTAAGCAGTCATGAGAAAGAATGTGAGTGTCTGCCTTTCCTGGTCTTCTGTCTGCTCCTCTCCAGAGGTCACACCATTGTTTTTCAGCACTTTGGGTGCATAAAGCTCTTAATTGCAGTTGTGATAGACCCCTCTCCTGTATAGCTCATCATTTTAGGCATGCAGATTGCATGACTCACTAGATGTAGTAGAGATGCTTGGGGAATAGTGGCAGAGTCTGGCAGGAGCAAAGCTGAGCCTTGATCTGCTTTCTCTGTTTTGTTAATAAAATTTTAAGCGTTTTTAATGAATTATTTCATAGTGTATTGTCCTTAGAAACAGGAGTCATTCAGTGACGACCATTCTCCTGTGCCGTCTCACGTTAATAGCGAGTAGGAGAGTGTAGGAGAAGTGGGCATCTTAAACACCCTTTGTAATTCCGACCCTGCCTGAGGGTCTTTGGGTTAGCAAGCCCTCTGCACCTCCTTCCTAGAGCGGGGTGCCCCACTGCGTCTTCGTTCTTCCTGGGCAGTCTTTGCTGCTGTAAACATCCTTGACTGGAAGCTGTAAGGCGCTCCAGGGAGCTTTCAGTCGGATGTTTACAGCGGCAGGCTGCCACGGTCGTCCCGCTGTGCATCGCCTTTGAAACATTGCAGGTTTGTGCCCACGGCTCAGTTCCTCCTGTTAGTGCTTCCCTCCTCTCTGAGAAGTCACCACAACAAGAACTCAGACCACTTCGCTTCCTTCAGAACAGTTGATAGCATTCACCCATTCTCCTTGTTGGAATTTGTTTCAGAAGCCCCCTTTAGACCAAGGTGGTGAGCTCTGTGACAAAATCAGGCCTTGCTCGGGCTCCTTGCACCAACTCCTGCTTGTTCCCTGGGGCTGCCTGCCGAGCCAGCTGGCTAGAGAGAATGGTCATGTCCTCTCCCTTCCTCCAGCGTCCTCAGTGCTTGACTCTCTTAGGGTGTCAGAGAGCTCCTTGTTACATCCTAGCCTGACTCAGAATGCTATGATCCATCTCCTTTAAAGTGTGTCTAGCTGAAACAGCTCAGTTTCTGAACTGAACAGGTTCAGTTCTTTGCAGGTGTTCAGGCCATTGATCGGCATCCTATTCGGGAGAGCTACTGCCTGGCCTTTGAAAGGTTGAGATTGCTGAAAGCTGGCCTGAAATTCTAAGATAGCACTTTTAATCCTCTGTAGACATGATGTTTTCCCAAGCTCCAAATTGGCTGGCACCTTCCTTAAGTCCTTTAAAAGCGCCTCCTCTCCAGAACTCACCCTTTCTGAAGGAGGGAGCAGTTCATTCTTGCTACTGAAGCAAATGTGCTTTTTTCCAGTCTGGGGCTGGCTGCACAGCACTGTGGTGATGGCTCTAGGATGTGAGGCTGCTTGTTCTCTGGCGTTGTCTATCAGACTCTACTTCTGAAGAGATTCTAAGAGCAGGCACTCTGGTTGGGGAGGCCACTGCTAAAGCTGGGCAAGCGCCCCATTCTGGATTGATCCAGTCATTCAGAGATTGTTCTAGCACAGGGGGTGATTTCCCACTGCTCGGGAAAGAAACGAGCCAGAAATGCTGAGTTGTGCATCTAAGGCCCTTGACTTCCCTGAGGTGCGTGGGGATGTCTTCTTGTTCTTTGGGGAAGCAAGACCACTCAAGCAGAAGACAGTTGAGGCCTGACTCCTGCCCCACTAAAACTGTGAGTTGAAAGTTCCCGCTCATTGAAATGTCATTTCCTCTTCACCCATTTCTTTAAACCAATCATAATCACTCCCTTGCTAGCTTGACCTCCATTGGCGGAATGAGTATTCATAATGCAGAAGAAGCTTAGATATGCCTCCTTCCATTCCAGTGATTTGAGAGCTGTCATGCCTGTCCTCACAACACAAACCTTGGTGCCTCTATTTGATACTCACAGAAGTGTCCTAGACACTGCCTAGTTCATAAACAGTTTAAGAGCATACAGTAGGCATCATAGGAGAAGCTCTTTACATGTTCTCACAGCTTTTGGCAAGGGATATTTTAGCTTCTGAAAGTGGTACTTAAAGGGTTTGCTATTTGTCTGGCAAAAAGACCATATTCACTTGCAGATTAGCTACAGTCAAGGATAACTGGAGACAGAACAATGACAGGTCAGGGCTGGTAAATGCCAGTGGCTCCCTACTCCCTAAGACTTCCTACAAGTTAGTTCTAGGGGTCTTAGTCCTCTGTACCCTCTCATCACCCAAGAGCTTTTCCAAGTTAGTTTGGATTTCAGTGGTTGATGTTTCTTATAGAATGGGAAGGGAGTTCTGAGTGGAAAATAAATTCATTGAACCTATTTCAGGAGCCTTGAAAAGAGCAGTTGGCCTTTGTTTCTTCGCTAAGGAGGGTGTCAGTATTATCCCTGTCACAGCCAAGATCAAGTTGACTGGCTGACCTTTATTTATAATGGTGAGAAGTTGGAGTTGAAGTGGAGGTGATGTTGTCACAGTTAAGTTGTTCTGGAAACTGAGACCTAGATGAAAATAAAAGGGGACCTCCTTTTTCTTCTGCCTCAGCATGATCATGTCCAGGGTTCAAACTGTTTGGGCCTGAAGCACAGAATACATTAACTTAGAAAGTTGGTTCATGTTTGAGGACTAGCTTAGAAACCCAGAATGTTACAAGTGTCTGCCTAGACTGGGTGAATGGCCATTAGGGAACCTTGTCATGCAGAGATCCAAGTTCCTCAGAGGCTAGATATCAGGAGTCCCAGTTTTAGTATCCTGGGCCCCCAGTTACCGGGCAAGCAAAAGAATACCCAGCCCCGTTCTTTAGCGGACAGGCGTGTCTCCTGCACTACGGCCACAGAATCCTAGAGGTAGCAAGAAATTAGGGATTCTTTTCTATTGCTAACAACTGTTGGGTTCAAGAGAATTTTTCATACTCCCAACTTGGGTTAAAAAAAGTACTTTCCTACCTCCGGTTGTCTGCCCGGCTCTATGAATCCATTCATCATTCAGCAACTGCTTATTGAGTGCCTGCAAGGAGACAGGTGGTAGCGACAGTGGGGAGGGAGCAAGAGAGAGTGAGGCTTTGCCTTCATAGGGCTTTCATTCTAGCAGGGAAAGTAGTAGAATTTTCCAAGCAAGTACAAAAAAAGTGTAATGAGAAACGGACTGTGGAAGCACAGATTGGGGATGGGGTCAGTACCAACTTTGTAAATGTCACTCTGGAGAGCTTTGGTCCACAGGGTCTCTATAGTGTCTTCTTTTCCTCTTTCCTTGAACCTGGCAAACTTAGTCCAAAACATGGAAGTGAGTAAATTTAGCTGATATTTTGCTCAACAAGCCCAAGTGGTTGTATGTTTCTGTTGTTTTTGTTGTCCCAGGCAGGGCACCATGTGTCGCAGGGCCCTCCGGAGCAGACGCCGATCTGTGTCAGTGGTCAGGGGCCGGCCAACCCTGGACCCTCAGGCTGTAACCATGCCGTAGTGTGTGTAAACATCCTACACTCTCAGCTGTGAGCTCGAGGTGGCTGGGAGAGGGTTGTTTACTCCTTCTGCCATGGAAAACGTCAGCTGAAGAAGGAACGGTCTCTTCACCCAGCAGATCGGCCAGAGGCCACCCCACTGGAGGGCTGTCCCTCAGGCCCCCTGGGTTGTGCTTCTGTGGCTAAGTACCACCAAACCAGATGTGATGCTGGATAGACATGGCCTCAGTGACCACAGAGCTCTCGACATGCTCTGAAAAGCTGGGCTCTTGCCTACCAGTGTTCTTGATCCTGACATTTGATTCTGAAATTCCAATCCAGAAAAAGCCCTGTTTCCCTTTCCCCTGCTCGTTCCCTCCTGAGGTGGTGGGAACGAAATACAGAGAGTGCTGCCTATTTGGGAGATTGGGATCCAGCCTGAGAGCATGGTATTTGGGGTGCTTGCCGTTAGCACTCTTCTCAGGTCATAGGCCTTGACGGCATTTACTATCAGGCACTGCTAGTGCGTGGTTTTTAGTTACAGTAATTATTTGCCCATTTGCAACTCATCACGCAGTGGGTGATTACTCTGTACTCCAGAAAATTGGCTGTATGTTTTGTGAAGCCTATGGAATCTGTTATTTTTAGTGTGATTTAGCGCAACTGGTCTCTTCGAATCCCCTTTCTCTTGGCTGCAGATGTGGCGAGCTCAGCGTTCAGCAGGCAACTGCACAGAGCCCATTTGGGGGAAGAGCGGACGTTCACTGTGGCAGCTGCTGAGCCGGTTCTTTTCCTCTTACCTGCCCCTCCTTCTGCCCCACAGGAGGAGGTGCGCCAATCTGTGACTCCTGCCGAGCCCGTCCAGTACTACTTCACGCTGGCTCAGCAGCCCACTGCCGTCCAGGTCCAGGGACAGCAGCAAGGCCAGCAGACCACCAGCTCCACAACCACCATCCAGCCCGGGCAGATCATCATTGCACAGCCTCAGCAGGGCCAGGTCTGTGAACCGCGGAGGGTGCCGGCCCAGCCAGACAGCACCTCTTAGGTTTGGGATGGGCAAAGTGTGACTGGGGCAGAGGGGCGGTCAGATCACCCGGTCCTGTAGAGGACTGGATTTGAATTCTGGAGACCTGGGCTTTTCCCCAGATTCAGCCACTGAGGTGATGTGTCACCTGATCTCTCTGGACCCTGGTTTCCTTGTGGGTCATATGAGGAAAGTGCAGTGAGCAAGACATTCTCCAGGATCCCTAAAAAGTTTTAGGAGGAAAAAAAATCTTTATATTGCCCCCATGAAGAATAGTGACATATATATATTTTTTTTTTTGGCGGTACGTGGGCCTCTCACTGTTGTGGCCTCTCCCGTTGCGGAGCACAGGCTCCGGACGCGCAGGCTCAGCGGCCATGGCTCACGGGCCCAGCCACTCCGTGGCATGTGGGATCGTCCCGGACCGGGGCACGAACCCGTGTCCCCTGCATCGGCAGGCGGACTCTCAACCACTGCGCCACTAGGGAAGCCTAGTGACATCTTTTAAGTGGACTCCGTGCCTGCTGTCTGTGTCTCCCACCAGAATTGGAATTTGTACCCTCAAGGGGGAGATCAGGCATCATTGCCAGCTTGCATACCTCTCCTCTCCTTTTCCCCATCATTTCTGTGTCCCACCAAATTTGTGTCAGGTGACTTTGTTTTTACAATAGTAATCAGAAGGTTCCTTCTCGTCTGAAAGCAGTTAACATCCACATGCTTGGGGATCACGAGAGGCTGAAGAGAACTATGTTTTTGTTTTTGCACGTCTTTATTGGAGTATAATTGCTTTACCGTGTGGTGTTAGTTTCTGCTGTACAACAAAGTGAGTCAGCTGTACGTATACATATGTCCCCATATCCCCTCCCTCTTGAGCCTCCCTCCCACTCTCCCTTTCCCACCCCTCTAGGTGGTCACAAAGCACTGAGCTGATCTCCCTGTGCTATGCGGCTGCTTCCCACTAGCTATCTATATTTGGTAGTGTATATATGTCAATGCTACTCTCACTTCGTCCCAGCTTCCCCGCCACCCCCGTGTCCTCAGGTCCATTCTGTACGTCTGCATCTTTATCCCTGTCCTGCCCCTAGGGAGAACTATGTTTTCTGAGCTCTGACTCCAGATTCCCTGCCAATCATTAATTTATTTATTCATCAAACATTGGACGTCCTCTTAGATAAAGTCCAGTGCTATGTGTTGGGGACACAAGCATGAATAAAACAGTCCCTATTTTAAAGAATTCAAGAATCTAGTTGGGGCTACAAATACTTGAAGGTTACACCACTTGCCACGTGGGAAGTATAAGATATTCTTAGGATTGTGTAGAGGGTGTTATGGGAGCACTTCAAAGTGGGTACCTAACAAAGATGTGAAGGAGGTGGAAGGAGATGTCAGAGAAATTTCCCTGAAGGGAATAATATGAGTCTTAGAGGGAACAATGGAAATGAATCAAATAAAGAGGGAAGGAGGGCTTTCCCAGGAGAGGGCACAGCACGAGCAAAGGCTTGGAGGCGAGAAACAGCACGGGGAAAATGGTAGGAGGGGAGGGTACAGTCAGCATAGCGGAACGTCTAGGCAAGTTGAAAAGATAGGCAGAGGACACATCCCAAACAGCCATGTGTATTCTAGTAAGGAGCTGGGTTTGCCTAAAGAAAAAAAGGTTGGAACAGGGGTAGATTTAAATATTACTGTGATTTTAGGATTTATTCCCTGCCCATTTTCTTATCCATGTAACAGAAATTTATTGAGTGCTTGCTCTTTGCAAGACACAGTGTTAGGCAGACGGGGTTTAAAGATGATCACAGCCCAGTCCCTGCCTCAAGGCATCCGCTGCACCATGATGCCTGAGGGACTTTCTTTGGCTAATGTTTGTGCCTCTGCAGTGGTGAGAGCTTTACCTGCCAAAGGCTTATCCCTGTACAAAGCAAACTTCAAGGGAGTCTGCCAAGAGCTGGCTCTGATTGGCTGACCGTTCTAAGAAGCTCATGGCTGTTGTGCCCCGACAGCAGGGCATGCCATGTGTGATTTGACATCTGCCATGCTAGCACGAGCCCTCGTTTTCCTGAAACGACTTAGAAATACCTTGGAAATCCTCTTGGGAAAATTGAGTCGGTAGTACAGTGATGAGTTGGCAGTATGCATTTTTTTTAGTCAGCGAGAATTTCACCTACCTCTTCTTTGCCACCCCAGACTTGCTCAGCTTGGAGCTGATAAGGCTTGTGAGGGCAGTGAAGTTGGTTCCTCCCAGCATCTCCTGTTGTTTCGCTGTCTGGCTGGTTCAGGGTGGCCTTGTACTGTGTCACACCTCCCCGGACCTACAGGAATCGTTGTTTCAAATTGAGTTCAGATACCGTTGCAGGACCAATACCTATTAAAGTTGGAAGAAAAGCATAATTTGTTAAAGTGAATCCTGTGTTTTCTGTCATAAAATTGGAAACATTTATTACTGGAGGTTTGGGGAACAGGCTGAGTTGGAAATCATGGTGTGAGTATAGGAGGTGTTTCCTGTTGACCTAACCCACTGCATGTATTGCCCTCTGTCATCTTTCTTCCCTACCCTCTTGCAGCTTGTAGTAATTTCTCCTTACCTAATAATCCCTTGAGCCCCATCTACAGTTCTCAGAACATATCCCCTTCCCTTGTAACTTTAGATGCAGTGTAGACCTGTGCAGTCAGAAAGTGAGAGCCTCAGAATAACAGCATTGATTGAAGCCCAGGATTCATTAAGACTCTCAGAGTTGTCTTAAGAGGTGATTCTTAATTCAGAGTGGGGAGAAATCATATCCAAAGTGAGGGGTTGGGGTGCAGGTGTGGTTAAAAGGCTCCACTAGCACCACCGCCAGATGAACAAGGCTGGGATCTGTAATGGTCACATCTAGGGCTAAAGTTTTGAGATTAAAAGAAATGACTGATCCTTTTGACAGTTTGAATCTACTGTCTCTCAAAGGAGCAAGTTTCATTGGGCAGTCCTCTAAGTGTGTGTGAAACACAGAATCTTCATATACATTAGACAGAAATTCCTTAAATCTGTGATTCCTGTTTCTAGAAAGTTAGAAGTCTGGCTTTATCAAATTCCGTTACTTACGGGTAGCCTCAGTTAAGGTCCAGGTCTTAACGGTGTCCGGGTCTTAAGGGTGTTTGCCTCGCCCGTGGAAAGCAGTGCTGTGATCCAGAGCAGCTGGCTGGCCAGAGTGGGCTGGAGCCGCTCTGCTGCTTGAATGGGGGTGAAAGCCAGTGTGCCCTTTATGTTTCTTCCAGTGTCCTGCATGCCTGAGAAGGAGCCCAGGGTCCTGAGCTTAGTTAACCCATACTGATCCCACTTCCCATTTAGTTTGCCCTCTAAACTCACCTGCTCCAGACTTGACTTCAGCCATGTCTCAGGCAAATTACCGTGGTTGCTTTTGATTCTCTTGTACCGTATGTGCCTTTCTGTCATTGAAGGGGCTGTGAAGAGTTGAAACGTTTGAAGCATAGAGGTATTCGGGGCCGAGGCAAATATTCTGTACTCTGAGTCTAGAATCCGTTTGGCCTTCCTGTCTTTTATTTTGGAGAGTGACTTGAACAGTGCTCTGAGCCCAAAGGACTCTGTAGGTTGAGCATTGTTAGTGTTGCGATGAGGTCAGGCATTCATGGAGGGGGTTTGCTCCCGGTGAACTGCTCGTTATTAACCCCTTGGTAGGCCTAATGGCTCTGGGCTGGAGCTCAGTCAGCTTTCTCATGACTCTTCCTTCCAGACCACCCCCGTGACCATGCAGGTTGGAGAAGGTCAGCAGGTGCAGATTGTCCAGGCCCAGCCGCAGGGTCAAGCCCAGCAGGCCCAGAGCGGCACTGGCCAGACCATGCAGGTGATGCAGCAGATCATTACGAACACAGGAGAGATCCAGCAGATCCCGGTAAGTCCTGCCCCGCCTTAAGGTCTGCGTGGCACTTTGCTCAGCAGTATAACAGGAAATAGTTAAAGATTTTACACACGCGCGCACACACACACACACACACACACGTACACACACTTCGTTATAAACCTATATTCCCATTACCCCAAACCACAACTTGCTTCACTGTATACGCCCTGCTTTCCTTTAATCCAGGTTCGGGCTCACCACGATGGGGCAGCTCCTCTCCATTTCCCCTCACTCGGCCTACGCAGAGAAGTCATTGTAACCACTCTTCTGTGCCGAGGCCCAAAGGCCCTGTGAGGCAGTCCTAGTCCTGTCTTTTGATTTGCAGAGATTAAGAGGGAGGTGTATAGAGAAGGCCGTAAATACACGTGTTGCGTATTCATGAGTCAGTTCCCAGTGGAGCCTGCAGCAAGGTGTAATTTTGGCTTTCATTTAACTTATCCATTCCTTCACTGTGGACTGCTACTTCCTGTGTGCCTTGAGGGATTTCATTTCTTGGATTTGTTGGCTTTTTCACTTGTACTTGTTCTTTGGTGGAAAAAAAAAAAAGGTCCTTGTCTTAACACTTGCCATCTATTCATTGGTCAGTTTGCCACAAAAAAATGTGGAAAATGAGTGACATGGAGCAGGCCTGTTCCTGCCCCTTGCCCTTCCTATTGTAAATGAAATGTAGGCACATACAGAAACTCACTTGGACTTGGTTAACCATTTCCTTTTTGAAGAAAGTATGCTCAACTCTGTTTTGGGGACTGTTCTTCTTAACAGAGTAATAGGCCAGGAGAAAGCTTAGGAAAGGGGGGTGTGTGCATCCCTCTGTTTACCTCTTCCCTTTTCATCTCTCTCTCTCTCTCTCTCCCCTCCCATCCCCCGCTCCATCTCCCTTTCCCCCCTCCCTTTCCTTCCCCCACGGCGTGGGGCTGGGGGTGGTGACGCCACACACACACACACACACACACACACACACACACACACACACACACACACACACACACACACACACACACACACACACACACACACACACACACACACACACACACACATCAATTCCAGATTCCTTGCAGCCACCAGCCCATGACTTCTCTCACAAATGGTTCTCATTTTTGCATGTGGGGGCACCAAAACAAGTTCAGCTAAGCCAGAGAAGAGTTCACACTTCGTAGTAACTTTTTTTTTTTAAATAAATTTATTTTATTTATTTATTGTTTTTGGCTGCATTGGGTCTTCGTTGCTGCGCACGGGCTTTTCTCTGATTGTGGAGAGCGGGGGCTACTCTTCGTTGCAATGCACGGGCTTCTCATTGCGGTGGCTTCTCCCGTTGTGGAGCACGGGCTCTAGGCACGTGGGCTTCAGTAGTTGTGGCACGTGGGCTCAGTAGTTGTGGCTCGCGGGCTCTAGAGCGCGGGCTCAGTAGTTGTGGCGCACGGGCTTAGTTGCTCCGCGGCATGTGGGATCTTCCCGGACCAGGGCTGGAACCCGTGTCCCCTGCATTGGCAGGCAGACTCCCAACCACTGCGCCACCAGGGAAGCCCTGTAGTAACTTTAACTTGAGTCTTTTAAAGCCTCTGGGGCACAGAAGACTTGTTGCAGAATTTAGGACCTGGTCTTCACTGTATACCTTCTGCAGGAGTCTGCATTTCTAAA
Source organism: Delphinapterus leucas (assembly GCF_059928025.1). NCBI lineage: Eukaryota > Metazoa > Chordata > Mammalia > Artiodactyla > Monodontidae > Delphinapterus > Delphinapterus leucas. The sequence continues at coordinate 157,578,679 of NC_143129.1, read as the reverse complement.
CTCACCAGAGTGCTCGTATTAGTGATGACCTTTAGGAAGGAAGCTTTGCTCCTCTTTTGAAAGCCCAGGGGGTAGGCTTCTTTGCTCTGTAATTTTAAAAAGGTGTGAGCGTCCTCAGGCCTACCCTTGTGGTAGAGGACTGAAGGGCAGAGCATCACCAGTACCTAAACACAAGCCTGAAAGAAGAGCTTGCTTCTAAGAACTGCTTGGAACTGTTTGGCTCACAGCTTTTCAGTCACATTTGAGTTTCTGCAAAAGAGCTCTTCTCAGCTGGGAAATGTAAAATCCCTATGGCCAGCAGTATACCTTCCCCCACTCCTGGGACAAGGCTTCGGTCTTTCATCCCATGTTCCTCAGCAGGAGTTCTGGTGACTCCTGGTACCAGCCACCATCAGCCTTGGCAGATGAGGTTTCCCAAGCCTCCACCCAGCTGTCTTCCTCCCCATAAGCAACTTAATGTTGCCTGGAAGCCACACTGTGGGATGTAGTGGGGAGTTTAGGCTTGGCATCACAACTTCCCAGCAGCTCCTCTTGGCATGTTCTCAGGAGAGAAATGACTACAGGTCACAATACCTTGCCCTGTCTCCTTTGAACCAGATTATTAATGGGTTTAGATTTTGTGTCCCTCCATCTTGCCTTAAGCGGACAATTCTGGAACGTTCTACCAGGAACTTAAGTGTTAGTCTTTTCTTGGTGGTTCAAATCCTCATTGAGTCTGAAGTTTCAGGGAAGCAGTTTGATTTAACACTGCATGCAGAAGCTTCCTCCTGTCAGCATTTTCCTCACGGAAGTAAAAGCCCCTGCAATGAAGTTAGCTCTTGAAGGCAAGGGGAAATTTTGCTCCAGGACGTGGGAGCAAAAGCTCACCCTCAAGAAGCTCACGCTTACAAGCAAAGCAGGCTAGGCAGCTAGGGAGGGTGGTGTCTGGGCCTCCAGGTAGAGAGAGACCAAATCTGCTGGTCCTCCTGGAGCCGCCTTCATCCCCCCGCATCCTGAGTGTGGCTGTCCGTAGTCCTCCTTTGCTGACTCTTTTCTCTGCTGACTGGTCCTCTCCTCATCCCCATGCTCGAAGCGCTCACTAATGCTTTTGTGCTACGCTGTAGCATTAAGAGCCTGAGTTAAGGCTTTTAGCACACAATTAAATGCAGCATGTGGTATTATTGTATTATCTGAGACTTAATCTTAAGCATGAGGGACTTTAAGGGCATTTTTGTAGCTTTGGTTTCCGATGATGGGGTTTTATGTGAAAGGTTTATTGATTCAGCTTCCCTTTGGGAGGTATTCGGCCAGAAGCTAGTGCTGAACACCAAGGATCCTAAAAGTCCCACAGACCCCTATTGGTCCTGGCTCTTGGGGACAGAGATAGTAAAGTGGGCCAGCTTTCTCTTCCAAGATGTGCAGCATGGGGCTGGGCAGTTCTAGGGCTGTGGTGCGGAGTGATGGCCGTCGGCTTTGGTTACTCCTGGCAGACTCCGGGGCTCTTCTCAGTATTAGATCAGCCGTCCCGGGGACAGGGGTGGGGAAGGGTGGAGACGGAGGGGAGAAAGGCCCCACACTTACGGTATAAGCGTTCCGATAATGTCAGACAGTCTTTGGCATCAAATCTTAACGTAAACTGTGAGCAAATAGCTAAGAGCCAGTGAATGTTGAGGGTCCAGCCGTGCTGTCCTCACATACATGACAAGATCCTCTGGGAATTTTTCCCCAAGTCCATTCAAGGAACATATTCTCTTTTGTGTTGTGTGACTTACGGGGTAGGGATATTATGGTTTTGCTTGTTTGGGTTTCTGTTAAAAAGGAACTTTTCAGGGTCGGCCTTTTTGGAGGGGTCGGGGTGGGGACGGGTAGGGGACAGTCACCATTTCTTGTCATGGAAAGTTTGCTTGTTTGAGGTTGCATTCAGTCTCCGGTGGTTTGTTTGTCTCTGCCCCTGCCTAGGTGCAGCTGAATGCCGGCCAGCTGCAGTATATTCGCTTAGCCCAGCCTGTATCAGGCACCCAGGTTGTGCAGGGACAGATCCAGACGCTTGCCACCAATGCTCAACAGGTATGTGCTGCAGAGATTCAGGGCTTGAGTTGGGAACCAGCTGGAGCTGGCTTCTGACAAAGTGCTCAGCACACAACTCTCGCCACCTCATCCTTCAGCAAGAGCCGCCTCCACCCCCCGCACGTCTGTTCTGCACCCCAAGGGACAGATGGGGTTTATCGGAGGATTGGATTCAAAGTGTGTCTCTTACCATCGTGCTCTTGAGCGACAAGGAAACTCAAGGCAGGGGAAGCCTCAAGGATACTTGAAGAAAGCCCAGTGTGTGTGTGCGCAGGTCTGACTGGAGGAAGCCTTCTGACAGACTGCCTCATCGTCAGGCTGAGTTTCCATCTTTAAACCTGATGACTGTTGTGATCTGGCACCTCCTGTGCCCCTTGGAAAGCTACTTAGGTTTTTACTTCTACCTTCTCATGCACCCCTAACCAGAGACTGCCCTCCTCATCTCCTCTCATGCCCCGAGATATTGAAGGCTGAGCCACAGGTGCCGAGGGGGCTGCCTCCCTGGGCTTGGGGATTGGGGGATGTGGGTATTATTTGCAGGGGATGGGGGGTGCTGGACAAGGGGAGGCATTGTTAATCAATTCTTTTGCCTCAGACCCAAAAAAAGAAGCGATCGTTAAAAAGCTGGACTCGTCTGGCCCAGTTGCATTTTGGTGATGTATCTATTGACAGTGGTGACAGAGCTGAGTTTGTAGAGCAGGTCTCCAAAGATCTCATTTGGGAAAATATGAGGAATGAGCCAAAAGCCGGGCTTCTGAGCTCCGTATAGTCTCTGGGATCTTTAAAGGCCCACTCTAAACCCATTTCTTGGCTTGCATAAGAATATGGGCTTTTCCCTAATTTCCTGGGGCTCATTGACGTGGAATCAGATCTCAAGATTGGTCCCACCCTTTAGTGTACCCCTCTTTTTTTTTTTTTTTTTAAAAAAAACTTGTAAGATTCTAGCCTGGGATCCAGAAACTTTCTATGGCACAGGGTGGGAGGAAATGAGAAGGAAGAGTTCTTGGTTCCCCAGAGGTCAGTTTTGAGACCAGGAACTAAAGCCAGAAAGTGGGGAAAGTTGGGTGTATAGAGAGGAAGGAGTGAAGCAAGAAGAGGGTGCCTGAGGACAGAGTCTATGTAACAACAGATTGTAATTATAACAACGTGGCACTTCGTAGGTGCTCAGTAAACGTTTGTTGAATGAATGTTAACGTGTAAATGGAATTTAAAGGTGAATGAAACTCTTCTCAACTGATGTGAAGGGCAATCCTGCTGGCCACAGGGCACAGTTAAAACCTTCTCCTCTATGACGAATATTTTCCATTTGTCTCAGGATCATTCATTTATTCTGCAGATATTTCTTCAATATCAATTTACTTTGCACTGAGAGATAGACAAAACTTAGCTCCTGCCCTCAAGCAGGTGGGAGGAGAAAGACCCAAAACAAAGAACACTAGTAAGAAACCCTCATGAAGCCCTTTCATACCTGTCCCCTTGTTTTCCTCATAGCTTCATGGGTAGACCCGATGGGTTGTTTTTGGCCCATTGTGAGGACACTCGAGAAGACAGTCCTTACCTTGCAGGGTGGCTGTGATGATTCCAGGAGAAGGTACACAGAAAACATTAGCTAGTCAAATGTTCCATAGATAACATATACGCACACAAACATTCTTCAGTCTTTTTTCTGGTCTACCAAGTTGTCTGCAGCAACTGGCATTATACGATGCAGTTCTCCATGTCTGTAAACTTCCTTTAAAATGTATTTAAAATGCCCACATAAGATTTTAAGCACATGTGATAAATGTTTTCCTTACCGCCCCCCCGCCCCCCCGCCTTGGCCCAGAGGGTTGCACGTGGCCTCTCTCGGAAAAAGTACTTCATAGGTTTGCCACAAGGGCTTCCAGGGCCAAGGCCACCTGCTCGCCAGGGTGTTTCATATTCCAGTCAGATAATCTGGGTGATACGGGTTTGGTTTGGAGCCCACCTTCCAAGCATGAAAGGGACCACTCACCACTTTGCCCAGTGTTTTGCAATCTGCCTTCACTGGTTGAAAGACAGACTCTTAGGGTTTCTGCCTAAACCATAAATGTTACGCCCTGTCCTGTCAGTACCTAGGAGCTAGGTGTTTTTGTTTGACTTGAGCCTCAGGCCCCAGAAAGACTTTTTTAGCAAGGGACTGGTTTCGGTGGGGCGGGGGGTAGTTAGGTGGACATTAAGAGAGATGGTTGCAGAAGTTGAATATTGCATGCTCCAGGGTCCTCTATGTGGTGCCAACTCTGAGTAGCTGTCTGTGCTACGGGGTGGGGAGGGACCCTTGTTTTCCTGCTACTCATCAAGCCCCTGTTCTGTGCCAGGCCTCATTCTGGGCACTTTATGTGCATTGTCCTTTTGATCTTCACGACCCTCTCCTGGCTGGTGGGCTGGTGGACTAGTGGACCAGACCCTGCAGCTGATCTGCCTACTTTGCCGTCTTGATTCCTACAGATCACACAGACAGAGGTCCAGCAAGGACAGCAGCAGTTCAGCCAGTTCACGGATGGACAGGTAGGACACCCAGCCTAGGCAGGAGCAGAGGGTGAGGAGTTGTGACAGGGTAGCAGGTGATATCTGTGGGTTTGGATGGCTAGGGCAACTGTCCCATCATCTGTTGACAGTGAGTGGACAGAAATTGTCGAAACAACAGTCTTGCCCACCCTCTAGATTTATAGACTTGGTGGGAGTTGACAATAATCCTAGACATCATGTAGCCCCAGTCCCCGTTTTACAGATGAGTGAACTGAGCCCTGGAGGTGGGAAGTGCCTTGTCTGTGCTTGCTTAGCTGTTCATTGCAGAACCAGGACTAGCATGAAGGTCTCCTGTTTCCTTTCTTTAAGAATAGTTTTTCTCTAAGCCACGCTCCTTTTAATCTCATGGATTAGTTGAAACGCAGAGAACATGTGACCTCTCAAGCTCTCTAGGTGCCTGGAATTCAGTAATTCTAAACTCGTGAGGAAGGGATCTTCCCTTTGCCGGCCCCCTTTCCCTTCGCACTATCTTGCCAGAGACCCCTGAGGACGTGATAGGATGACATGCCTAAGCCCATGCTCTCTGCTGCCGAGAGAGGAGAGGAACTGGCATCAGGACCCAACTCTGGCTTCTGCCAGCACCAGATGCCAGGCTCACATGCCAGGGCTGCTGTGGCAGGGGGTCTTAGCTTTTGGTTTCTTTTGGAAACACCTGAGAAATCATGTCCAGTTGGCCCTAACCTTCCGTAGTGGCTACGCGAGCATCTTCGCGGGTCTTCTCTGTAGTAAGCATTTAATCCCAGGTGACCTGCCTCCCCGTCAGGGCCCATGCAGGAGATGGAGATTCAGCGTAGCCTCAGCCTGAGCCAGATATTCTGAGGAAAAGAGGAGAAGGGGTAATCCCTACTGCTCCTGCCAGTGAGGATTACTGAGTTGGGGAAATGCTGACTTCCAAGCTGCTGGTACAGTGGTTCGAATTGCTTGTGTTTGTCACAGAGGAACAGCGTGCAGCAAGCTCGAGGCTCTGAGCTAACGGGAGAGGCAGAGCCCAGAGAAGTGAAAGCCACAGGAAATGCAACTCCCTGCACCTCTTCCCCGCCCACCACACATACCCCCTCTCACCGGGCTGGTGCCTCCTGTGTCTGCTGCTCCCAACCACAGCAGAACTCCACTTCCCCTCCTCCCTCTGATGCCTTGCAATGGGTGGTGGTTGAGGTATCTGGGGCCCCCAACCAACTCGAGGCCCATAGGGAGCTGCATGCCCCTCTCCCAGGGGTGACCTCACTCTCTCCTCTCCACCCCTCGCAGCAGCTCTACCAGATCCAGCAAGTCACCATGCCTGCCGGCCAGGACCTCGCCCAACCCATGTTCATCCAGTCAGCCAACCAGCCCTCCGACGGGCAGGCCCCCCAGGTGACCGGCGACTGAGGGCCTGAGCTGGCAAGGCCAAGGACACCCAACACAATTTTTGCCATACAGCCCCGGGCAATGGGCACAGCCTCCCTCCCCAGAGGACCCTGCCGACCTCAGCGCCTCCCGCAGGCTAGGACACTGGTGCGCTACGCCCGACGCCCGGGGGTGGAGGTTCTCCAACAGGAAGATGCAGTATTTTTTATTTCCTTTTTCCCTTTTTTTGTCTCCACGGAATCAGTATTTCAATATGTTGAGCTGTGTGTCCAATGCTATGAAATGAAAATAATAAATAACATATTTATGGCATTTTCTTGAAGAGTGTGGTTGAAGAAATATTTCTTTTGTTTCTCTTTTTTTGGTTCTTACTGCCACTTCTTTTAGGAGCAAATCTCAGGGGTGTATGTAATCTCCTGACTCTTAGAACAGCTGCTGACCCAGGATTTACCACCTTGTTCTGCCCTCAGGTGAAATTAGGTGACCGTGTGTAGCTTCTTTTTCACTAGTGCTCCTCTCCCCGCGTCCCTGCTCTTGCCCCAGAGCTCTGTGGATTTGCATCAGAGGCCATGGAAACATTCCATGCATTTAAGAGACTCATTTGCCATGGGGATTGGATGGTTTCATTCCCAAACCCTTCTCTTCCAGGGACTCAAGGAGACTAGGACTTTGTGTATTTGCCCCCCATCCCCCAGTTTTAATTTTATTTTTAAATGCATTAAAAATTATGCTAGTCTCCTTTGCTGCATGGACTTCAAACTGCATGAAATGCAATAAATCTCATTTTAGATAATTTGGAGTCTGGGTTTCTGTGTCTGGGGACATTCATGGGACCACTTTGCTTGGGAAAGGCTTGGAAAGGTTCGTCTGCCCTCAGGTTGGGTGTCTGTGAAGGAGGGGGACACGTCCCTCGTGAGGAGGGAGGATGTCCAAAGCAAAGGGAACTTGAGCTGCATGTCTGATTCAAATTGAGATCTTCAGCTGATTTAAAAAATGACGTTCATTTTTTAAACGTTCATCAGAACGTTTGCTGCTCAGAGTTGCCTGCCTGCCTTATTTCCTGGACTACGTATGACACGTGGGCCAGATTCAGCCTGTGTCCTTCTTGGCTGAGGGTGAAGAGAGCATCTCTCATGGAGAAAGCTTTCTCTGTCCTTAAGCAAGGACTCGAGTACGTCCCTCCACTCCTGTCTCGGCACAGGCTGGCACTCTGAGCTGCCTGCTGTGGCCATGCCCATTACCAAAGGCATGGATGGCATCTGCCATGGAGGGTAGCCCAAGCCCCTTGTCAGCCAGCAGGTCAGAAGGGTTCTACAGCCAGGGCTTGAAAGTATGGAGAACAGAAGGAGCATTCCACTTCTTCACGGCCTCTGTTGGCCGTAGAGGCCAGTGGTGAGCCGTCTTCCCCTCACCATGCCATTTACAGCTAGAATGAGGCCTGTTGTCATGGGAAGAGCAGAGAACTGGCTGCCAGGAAAAGTACTGATGTCTTCTCAGTCGGTAATATGTCATAAAACCTTAGGCAACTCCATTCTTTTGGGGACTCTCTTACAGTGTGAGGCAGGGTTAGGGAAGGGGCTTTAATATTCGATTATTTCAAGTCTGACCCTGATGCTCTAATAATTCCCTCACCGAATATCCCCCACTGTTAACCATGGTAAGCACTTGGACATGTCTCATCTGTTTCATTTTCAGTTACTTACCTAAGTGTACCTTACCTTACTCCACAAGAAAAAATAAGACGGCTTGCACTGAAAACATACACAGTGAAACAATGTGACAGATGAGAATTAGGAAGAATATTGTTGAGTAGGAAATCAGGATCATCGAAAACAAGAACAAATATTCTGGCTGCAAAGACCTACAGAGTTCTTAAAATTAGGTTTCACGTTCGATCCCGAGCTTCCTGACCACCAGGGCAAAAAGAGAGATGGGACCAGGTAAGAGATTCACATCTAAAGCAAAGAAAGATAACATTCTTTAGCAAAAGCAAAGATTTTCCTAGCTGTAAGGTTTTGGATACATGGTACCCCTCCAGTGTCATCAAGGTAGATGAAGCAGGTGATACTGTCACCATGAGAAGTCAGGTCTGCCCCCTTCATTCTAGCCCTGGACTTTCTCTGAAGGGGATCATCTGGCCTTTCCCACTGTCCTGTACCCAAACACGTCTCAGTGAGACATGCAGGTAATTCACTGACAGCACGTGCCCAGCCCCACGTGGAGAGGATTCAAGAGAGCGCTTGTGAATGAGAAGCACCCAGAAGGGAGGCTGGGCTCAGAAAAGGCAGAAGCTCAGCTCTTTTCGTTTCCTGGCTAACCTCTCATTTTGAGGTCGCTGCACAGTCCCACCTTGCTGCTCTTCCTCCCATTCACGAAAACCCAAGCATAACTGAAATTTCAGACCGGTCAGTGGGTCCCCATTTTCCTGCAGACTTCCATTCTTATTTTGGAAATGTTTCGATCAGTTGCCTTACTGAGCACGTTCCCTTTAAATTTCCCCGCCAGCAGGGCCCATGCGGGTGTAAACAAACACTTTGGTGCTGCCCAAGAGAGCCCCTATCTAATACCCAGCACGATCCCCTTACATCCGGAGCACTCTTAAACATTTTTCCTAGCACTTGCAGCATCTGTCCTCCCAATGATCTTCACAGTGACCCTGCAAGGGGAGACAGGAAGAGGGATGGTGATCCCTGTGCTACAGATGGAGACATAGGAGGCCCAGTGAAGTGCAGTGACTTGCCCAAGGTCACTCCATGAATAGGGGTAGAGCTGAAACCAAAACATTGGTCTCCTGACCCCCTGTGCATACATAGTTGCTTTCTGGCCAAAGGTGGTGTGTGTGTGTGTGTGAGAGAGAGAGAGAGACAGGGCTTTATAAATATGAACTGTCTCCTTTCGCTCTGCCTCCCCAGACCCACTGGCCCAGCCTTGAGTATACGTGGAATAAATAGAGCAGTTAGGTCTGGTCTGTAGACAGCTGGTGGTTGGGATAACTTTCCCAGAAGGCGATGCTGGGGGCTGGAGGCCCCTGGGATTATGAACAGACCACCTGGCCAGCCTCCTTACTGCTTAATTCTGCTGAGGCCACAAGGGGGCAGCATGTAGCACTCGCCGAAATCTGGGAGGTGCCCTGTCCCACCCTTATCCCAACTTCAGACAACTCTAGGAACTATGGGGTATGACTGTCCCCTTTCTCAGTGGGTACTAGATCTTTGGTACTAGATCTTTAACCCCTTTCCTGATAAGACCCTTAACTTTTGAAGAGAGGGGCCTTCCTGGGGCAATAGCGAGGGCTGGAAACACTATCCTCTCCAGAGTATTACATTAGGGTAGGTGGTTAGATTTTAATAAGGAGACTTTTTGACAGCCCTTCTTATCTCCCCAGCTTTGTGTCTTTCCACTCTTCTTCCCCCCTGAACTCTACATTCCTGTCACACTCAATTACTCACTGGTCCCTGAACTCACCTCCATGTTTTCAGCTGGCCCCAACGCCTGGATGTCCTTTTACTTCCTTTTCCACTTATTGATCCCCTATACATACATCAAGGCCCAGTTTAAATGGCCCTTGCTGAGAAACTTCTAACTCCTAGGACAGAGTTAGCAAAGACTTCTTTGATGCTCTCACAGCAACTTCTACAGCCTCTATTATTAGTGCTCATATACACAGTCGTTCAACAAATGTTTCTTTGGCACTTTCTGTGTTTCAGACATTGTTTTGGACATTGTGAAGACAGCTGAAAACAAGCCAGATGAGGTTTGTGCTATCATGGAGCTTATATTGGGTTGGGGGCAGGGGGAGAGGTGGGAGTGGGGAGGGGAAAGATAGACAACAAACACAAGACGAGTCAGGCTCTGAACAGTCTGTTAGAACTTTCTGGTTTTGGCTGTCTTCCTCACCGATGGTCCTCCAGTTCAGGGTCATCTCCATGCTTCCAGAGCCCAACTTAGGGCCTGGCACCAAGAGAATGACAGTAACTGATGACTGAGTTAACAAACACGAGCTCTTCCCTGAAGATGGGGTCTCCAACACTGCACACATCCTACCCCTGCTCATTGGCTCTCACTGTCACTTTTTTGTTGGGAACAGTTTTCTACTGAGCACTGACTGATGATATGCTAGGCAGGAGTATTCGATGGAGATTATTCTTTTAAGAAATTTCTGTGTAGGAAAATACATCTAAAGCTAGATGGATTATCTCATTTCATCTTTACATCTTCATTAGGTAGGTATCCTGCTCATTAGTGAGAAACTGAGGCTCAAAGAGTTTAAGAAATTACCCAAGGGCACCAGCTGGTTGAGTGGAGCCAGATGCTCCAAGAAGTCTCCCGTCCCAGGCGGCTCAGCCCCACTGGTCTCGTCCCCTCTGATAAGTGATTCTTTTCCTACAGAGAATGAAAGTCCTCACCCCCCAACTCCTGCATAGGGACCTAGCTTTTGTCCCATTGCTCACTGACCTCCCAGGAGGAGAGGGCCCCAGGGCAGAGGGCCAGGCAAAACCTGGTCACATGAGAAACTTGGGCCTGGCCTCCTCAAGGAGGCCTCTGAGCCAGACTGGCAGTGGTACTCCCCAGCTTGGGTGCTGGGCCACTACCATGAGGGGATAAGAGGATAGCAAGGCTGGCACTCAGGAGGGGAGAACCTGAGCTGGGCCCCAGCTGAGCCAGGCTGGGCTGAGCTCCTCAGGCTGGCTGGTGCTGAAGACAGGTCCAAAACAGAGCCCAGCCTCCCTCCGCAGCCCTGAGCCACATCACCTCTCCAGCTCCCAAGCCCTTGTGCCTCTCTCTTTCAGCGAAGGTCCATGGGACAGAAGCTTTCTAAGATATTGAATGTGTCAAAATGTCTTTATTTTGCCCTTTATTTAAATGACAGTTTGGCAATGTGTGGGATTCTACGTTCACAATTATTTGCCTTCAGCACCCTGAAGATACTATTCCACTGTCTTTTGGCATCTGTTGTTGCTGATGAGATGCTTACTGTCAATTCAATTATTGGACCTTTGTAGATAAGCTATTTTTTCTTTCTGGTGGCTTTTAAATTTCCTCATTATTCTTGTCTTTCTACACTTTGGCTACAGGGTGTCTAGATGTAGTTTTGATTTGTTTTTAAAGCTATCTTACTAGGCACTCTGTGGGCCTTTTAAATCTAGAAATTCATGTCTTATTTCTGGAAAGAGCTTAGTCTTTCCAGTATCTTTTTCTGGAAGTAATAATATGTATGCTGGAGTTTCTCATTCAATCTTCTTTGTCTCTTTTCTTTCATATGTTTAACTGTTTTATTGTTCTATGCGTCATTCTGGAGGATTTCCTCAGTTATAGCTTCTAATTAACTTATTCTCTCTTCACCTGTATTTACTAACCCATCTACTGATTTTTTTTTTAAATGTCAGTGATGTTAGTTTTCATTTCCAAAATTTCTAGATAGTTCTCTTCATATCTGTTACATGTTTCTGTCTGATATCTTTCTGTTTTTGTTCTATAGATGTTATTCCTTCCTTTATCTTCTTGAAGGTTTTAACTAAAACTTCCTTTCAGATTGCTCCATTATCTCTAGATCTTTAAATATGAATTCTTCCTTGAGAGAGGTGCCTCTTAAAATATTGTATTTCTTATATGTTGTGAAGTTTATCCTTGAGATAGTTTCAGCATATTTTCCTGACTGTACCCTGGGATATGGAGGCCACCCTTTGGGGCGATTTCTCAGCTGTATCTGCCCAAGCCTTGTAGATAAGCACCAGCCCCAAACTAGCTCTTATATAAGTGTCTTTTGGGATTTTTATATGTCGTGAATATCAGGTTCTGAGTCCGCATTCCATGTGAACGGGCTTAAGGTGTCCTAATCATATGGGTACTCTTTCTACCCAAAGCCAGGTCATATGGGTACTCTTTCTTTCTACCCAAAGCCAGGACCAGGCGGCTGGCAGGCAGATATTTTAGTCCTGTCTAGGGCATGCAGCACTTTCCCAGGCCCAGCCTTAAGCAGGGAGCCTACCACAGCCCTTGCCACTAGTGGGGTCTGCAAGTGTTACTTCCCACCCCCTGGAATGCTGAATCCCTCCTCAGAGGTACAGCTGCAACTCCTGCTCACCACCGGAATTTCCTCTCATTTCTGGCCCTTAGAGATTTCTCATTCTTGCCTTTGAACTTGGATACGTGTTTTTATGTTTTAAATTATCCAGCATTTATATTGTGTATCTACTATTTTAAGGAGGAGGGACTTTAATAGGTGTTCAATCAAGTTTGACCTGGCAGGGCTTCCCTGGTGGCGCAGTGGTTAAGAATACGCCTGCCAGTGGAGGGGACACGGGTTCGAGCCCTGGTCGGGGAAGATCCCACACGCTAGTTGCGGAGCAACTAAGCCCATGCGCCACAACTACTGATCCTGCGCTTTAGAGCCTGCGAGCCACAACTACTGAGCCCGTGTGCCACAACTACTGAAGCCTGTGTGCCACAACTACTGAAGCATGTGTGCCTAGAGCCCGTACTCTGCAACAAGAGAAGCCACCACAATGAGAAGGCCATGCACTGCAACGAAGAGTAGCCCCTGCTCTCCACAACTAGAGAAAGCTCACGCACAGCAACAAAGACCCAACGCAGCCATAAATAAATAAGTAAGTAAGTAAGTAAATTTATTAAAAAAAAAAGTTTGACCTGGCAGTCCTGCTCTCTGGGCCTTCTATCCCTGTCATTGAGCCCCTAGCCTCCCTTCTGAGCCCCCATTCTCCTTTCTGAACCTCTATGTCCCTTACCAAGTCTCAGCCCTTTTCAGAGTCCCCTTCCCTGACACTCAATCTGCCATCCCTCCTACTCACGTCCTCTCCCTCCCTGAATCCTCCTCCAGGTTTCTCTGATCATGGGACCAGAAAGAAGGGAAGCTTTTCCGCATTGTACTCTCAACAACTCAGAAAAGGCCCTCCTCCTCATTTTCCAAGGAACTCCACTGTCCCAGTGGCTCTCACTGAGAACGTGGAGCCTGCCAATAGAGTTGTAGTAGTGTTGTCTTCTACATGGTCTTCCAGGAGTTGGGGTCATAGAGGAAGAATCCTGAAGGTGGAGGAGAAGCGGTTGCAAGAAGGGATGGCTTTGACCTTCATTTCCACACCCCCTTCTCCCTCAGTGTCTCCTCCTTGTGGGCCCCCCTCCAGCCCTGAAGATCAATGGGGGTTCACTTTCACTGAGATCAGCGACACTGCTCGCTCCGCTTCCTGTGGCTCTGAGCTGACTGGCCCAGAAGGGTAGCAGGGGCTGGGCTAGGGACAGGTCAGTGGCACACCCAGATATGGGGGAGAAACTCCTTGGGACCCTCTAGCACCTCTACCTGCCAGGTGGCCTCAGTCTCTTGTCCTCTCTGGGCTCATTGGGAAAATGAAGCAGGTTCGATCCTTCTCTCATAATTCCTCCTGCTCTCAGTGGAGGTGGATCTCTGGAGGCAAATAATGCATGTGATGCCGACACCCATGAGAATCCTCCCTTCCAATCCCCTCCTGCTAGGAAGACTCTCCCAGGGAGAAGAGGTGCTAGGACCAGGGAATTCTCACAGCATCTCCCAGCCCCATCCGAACGCACACATGAAGGGTGATAAGATCAATGGTTCACATTTGTACAGCTCCCTGCACGGTCGTGACTTTTTCATGTATTATTGCATTTAGTCCTCCCGATAGCCAGGGAAGTTGAGGCAGAGGTGGAGTGACCAAGGTCACCAAGTAGTCCAAAGGTAGAGCCAGGAAGCCCAGACATAACCTGTTGTTCAGTGATCTTTCTGTCCCCGCCCCCCAACTGCCGACCTCCCTGGGTACTGGCACCTCCAAATCTTCCTGCCCTGAGCTGTCTTGTACAGAGCCCGAGCCTCTGTGGCATGCTCAGTCTCAGCCCCGGCCAGTCTCCCTGTTTCCCATCAGGCTGAACTGGACCCTCAGCACAGCATTCAAGGTCCCTTCTGTCCCCCTTGTCAAACTTGTTTTTCCTCCCCCATGTTCTGTAACATCCTCCCTATCCCCACACCCCACCTACACACACACACACACACACACACACACACACACACACACACACACTATAGCACAGGGGTAAAGAGCTACACTAGGCAAGTCTCTTCACTGAGTCTCAGCCTTCTTGTCTGTAAAATGGGGGTGTGAATAGGATTACCTCAGAGGGCTGTTGGGATGCTGAAATAGAAGATACAGTTAAAGCACCCTACACAAGGCTCTGGGCCTCATTCATGGTAGCTGCAGGCATTATTGGTTGCACTTCTCTGCACCTCTCCAAGTCCTCCCTACTCCTGTCCCCAAGAAGGCTTCCTCTGCCATTGCCAGTGGAGACTTTCCCTCATCTGACTTCTAGCAACACTTAGAGCTATAAGAAAACCAAAACAGGGGCTTCCCTGGTGGCGCAGTGGTTAAGAATCCGCCTGCCGGGCTTCCCTGGTGGCGCAGTGGTTGAGAATCTTCCTGCCAATGCAGGGGACACGGGTTCGAGCCCTGGTCTCGGAAGATCCCATGTGCCGTGGAGCAACTAGGCCCGTGAGCCACAGCTACTGAGCCTGCGTGTCTGGAGCCTGTGCTCCGCAACAAGAGAGGCCACGACAGTGAGAGGCCCACGCACCGTGATGAAGAGTGGCCTCCGCTCGCCGCAACTAGAGAAAGCCCTCGCACAGAAACGAAGACCCAACACAGCCAAAAATAAATAAATAAATTTATAAAAAAAGGAATCCGCCTGCCAATGCAGGGGACATGGGTTCGACCCCTGGTCCAGGAAGATCCCACATGCCACAGAGCCACTAAGCCCGTGCACCACAACTACTGAGCCTGTGCTCTAGAGCCCGAGAGCCACAACTACTGAAGCCCGCGTGCCTAGAGCCTGTGCTCTGCAACGAGAATCCACTGCAATGAGAAGCCCGTGCACCGCAGCAAAGAGTAGCCCCAGCTCGCCACAACTAGTGAAAGCCCGCGTGCAGCAATGAAGACCCAACGCAGCCAAAAATAAATAAATTTAAAAGAAAAAAAAAGAAAGAAAGAAAACCCAAACAGTTTCTGTGGTGTGGAGAGAAAGGAGGAGGAGGTCTGGTGGGTGGAACCTTGACATCCTCACCTCAATTCAACCAGAACACCTCTGCTTGAATGCGCTTTACATATTGGGGTGCTACCTTAAGATTCTGTCTGTAGAAAGGATTCCATTGCTAATAAAGTCTGAAAACCACTGACGTAAAACCCCCTTCCCACTCCAAGAAAGGAATCTGCATCCTTGGTTGACCTGAAGTCACACTGGCGGCCGTCAGTCGATGACAGGCTTGAACCTGGCCGCAAGGTCCCCACAACTTCTAGATCTCAACCCTTTCAGACCTAGGAGTCTCCACCCCTGTCAGGAATAAGTCCTAGAGAACAAAGATTGGGCCATCTGTGGTTCCCCTCAGTACTGATGCCAGTACCCTGTGCACAGTGGGTAGGTGCCAGCCAGGGGAGAGGACAGGTCACAGGCAGTTCTGGATACTGGCTGTGTGTCCTTAGATGAGTCCCCACGTGTCTCTGAGCCTCAGTTGGTGCTCAGCAAATGGGAGCTCTCTCCCTCCCCACTCTTCCTCTCAATCAATACTTGCTTCATTGATGGATGAAAGTGACAGTGATGAATTACAGAAGATCTTGGAGCCCCACCCCCTCCTTATGGGCAGATGGGGAAACTGAAGCCCAGAGCCAGGAATGGACTTGCCCAGGTGGGACAGAGTGAGTGAGTCAGGGCAGAGCGGGATGTTTTTTTTGGCAGTGTTACCTGGGAGAGGTGTGGCGGCTGGTGGGGGTGAGTGGGAAGGAAGCTGCTGAGGGTGGGGTGAAGGGAACAGGTGGGAGAGAGGGAAGGAGGAGGGTGGGAAACCATAGCTCCACCCCCCGTCCCCCCAGCAGGGAGAGAGCCAGAGACAGTCGTGCGCTCAGAAAAGTGTCTTAGTCACTAAAGGCTGCGGTGGGGAAAGGCCTTCCTCCTGGTCACGCTCGTGTCCCGGGAATCCGGACGGGACAGGAAGGCCGCCGGGTGACCCTCAGAGTGGCCACCTGTCCTCTTGGAACTGGACTTTCTCCTCTGCCTCCTCCACTTTCCCATGCACACACATACACACACCAACCTAACTTTGCTTACATCCTCCTAGAACCATCCCCCCATCCCCCCACTCCTTAGGAAGAGTTCCATGACTCTCCACTTTATCATTTATCTATTTATTTATTTGTGGCCGCACCGCGCAGCTTGTGGGATCTCAGTTCCCTGATCAGGGACTGAACCCGGGCCACGGCAGTGAAAAACCCAGAATCCTAACCACTAGGCTACCAGGGAACTCCCACAACTCCCCACTTTAAAAAGTGGTGGGCCTGTCCCATTACACATACACCTACAGGAGAAACACGCCTCTGTGCCCCATGAATCTCCTTCCTGAGATCTAACTTCCCTCCCTCTAGCTGCAGCCACAGTCTCTTTCTTCCTCTTGCTGCCTTTGAGGGGCTCATCCGGAGCTGGAGTTGGGAAAGGTGATGAAAGACCCTCTCCTCGCAGTGAGGGCTCCTGGCAAGGAGAGGAAGGGACTTTCGCAGCCCCCTAAGTGGGAAGAGAGGCGTGGCATCCGGGGGTGACACTGAGCCTGATGATCATCTTTCCCAGAACAGACCCCATTTCAGATATTCTGAGTGTTGATAAAGGGCAACCTGTGTTCAAGTGCCATTTCTGCGCATAAGAAGAGCCTCAAAAAGACCCCCAAGAGGGCTTCCCTGGTGGCGCAGTGGTTGAGAGTCCGACTGCCGATGAAGGGGACACGGGTTCATGCCCCGGTCTGAGAAGATCCCACATGCTGCGGAGCTGCTGGGCGCGTGAGCCATGGCCGCTGAGCCTGCGTGTCCGGAGCCTGTGCTCCGCAACGGGAGAGGCCACAGCAGTGAGAGGCCTGCGTAGCGCAAAAAAAAAAAGACCCCCAAGAAACATCCCCCAGATCCCTTACAACTGCTTTCCTTCCCACCATTTCAAGTCCCCAGGCCTTAGTCCACCCCCCAGGACCCCTGACTGAGGAAGCCCAGTCAGGCAGTCCCATAGCCTCTGGGAGGGCAGTGCTGCCTATCTAGGGAGTGCTAGCTGCAGCTCATGGGGAGACGATGGGTTAACACAGCCAGGGCAGTGCATCCATAGCTGAGCCCCGGGGTCCAGAAACCTTCCCCAGCTACCAGTGAGGAAGGGGCATAAACTGCCCAGGGGCACCAGGCTCTGGCCCTCGGCACACCTGGAGCCAGAAGCAGCCAGAGGGATTCAGGTCGGACCCCAAAGGCAGCCTCTGCTACGCAGAGGGAAAAGGGTCACTGTTGGGGTAGGGGTGTAAACGGCTGTCAAGCCCAGTTTGGGGTCCCCCAGGTCCCTGCAGCCCCCTCCCAGCACGCCGGCAGCTCTGCCTCCTTCCCTCCCCCACTGGCGCTCAGCAGATCAATGCTGCCTTTGCTGACAGCTGAGAATCGAGCTCGCCTTCCCACCCCGTCCCCCGCCCCTCCCGCTCGGCTCCGTCCCCCGAGATCCTCCCGGAGGAACCGGGAAGAGTTTGCTGCGGAAGCGCTTCACCCTGGGGCAGGGCCTGCGGGGGGAGCGGCTGGTGTGGCCGAAGCTTTCGTCGGGGGACGAGGGAAGGAGGATCGGGAAACCCAAATGACCACCGTGGGCTGGGCCCAGAGGGCTAAAGGGAACGAAAAGGCCTCCCCCAAAGCTAGAGAGAGTAGGTCAGGCACCAGGAACTTTCCGGCTGGAGAGGGAGTGCCGTGGGGGAAAGTCTCGCCGCTTTTGGGTGCGATTCTGTGAGCCTTTGGGGAGGAGGCTGTCCGGCCTCCGCGCTGGTTCAGAGCTCACCTCCCAACACCTGTGTGCCCTGAACCTTGCCCTGCCCTGGAAGCGAGGCAAGGGCGCGCTTCAGACTGGGCTGGTGCGGAGCAGGCCCCTCTGATCAGAGGAGACTCTTCTTTGGGGTAGAGTGGCCTAAGCGGAGGCTCTTCCCTCATCCTGAAGAAGGGACGCTCAGAGGCGGGGGTGGGGTGGGCAGAAAAGAAGACACACCTGAGGCCCACGGTGCTGCACACACAGGCCTTTCAGGCACGAGCGCACCCCGCCCCACGCGCACGGGGCACGGCCAGACGGGGCACACCTCGCTGACGCCGCCACCGCCAGCGGTCCGGACCCTGCACGCCCATCCACACCGCACCTCCTCACTCAATCTCACCATCACAGCCACCCACTGCGCCCACACAGCAGGCACTTCTGCATCCACTCACACTTAAGCTCCGCGGGACCCGCGTCCCATCCGCGACGGCGGCCGCGACTCCTCGCCCCACTCGCCACAACCGCACATGAGGCATCCCGCCCCCAGCCCGGCCTTCGGGTCCACGCAGCCGCGCGCAGCCCGGCGCTCCGCTCGCACCAGCCGGAGGCCGCCGCCACGAGGTCCGGTCCCCGCCCCGACTCGGCGGCCCGCGCGGCGGGGGCGCCCTCCCGCCGCCTCTCCGCACGTCCCCTCCCTCCGCCCGGCCTCGCCGGCTCGCTCGCTCCCTCCCGATTTGGGAAGGCGGCCGCGGGGCGGGCGGGGGCGGCGGGGGAGGGGCGGGGCGGGGGAGGCTGACATGTGAGCGGCGCGCCGGCGGCAGGTGGAAAGGCGAGCGGCATGGAGCGCGTAATAAGAGAGTTGGAGTCGGAAAGAGCCGCCCCAGTCGCCGGGGAAGAGGGCGGTCAGCGCGGGCTCCGGCGGCCCCCCGGCTCTGAGCGCCCGCCCCCGGCCCCGGAGCGGCCCCGGCCCGGCCCCTAGCCCCCGCCGACCGCGCCCGCCTCGGGCCGCCCCGCCGGCCCTGGGTCCGAGACATGCGCCGCTGAGCGCCCCTCGCGCGCCCCAGCCCCGGACCGGACCCGGGCCCCGGCCCCCCCGCCTGGCGCCGCCCATGGCCGAGGCCCCCCCGCGCCGCCTCGGCCTAGCCCCCCTGCCCGCGGACGCCCCCCGCGCCGAGCTGGTGGCGCTCACAGCGGTGCAGAGCGAGCAGGGCGAGGCGGGCGGGGGCGGCTCCCCGCGCCGCCTGGGCCTCCTGGGCAGCCCCCTGCCGCCGGGCGCGCCCCTCCCAGGGCCGGGCTCGGGCTCGGGCTCCGCCTGCGGCCAGCGCTCCTCGGCCGCGTACAAGCGCTACCGACGCCTGCAGAACTGGGTCTACAACGTGCTGGAGCGACCCCGCGGCTGGGCCTTCGTCTACCACGTCTTCATGTGAGTTTGCTACCCCGAGCTCCCGACCGTGCCCTCGCGCTGCCGCCCCGCGTGGCCCCTGCCGCCCTGCGTGGCCCCTGCCGGAGCCTGGGCTCCCGGGGGACGGCTGCCCCACCTTGGCTCCGCCTCCTGCCCCCCAGCCCCCCGGTCGGCCGACCCTCATCGCTCTGCCCCCAGGCCTGAACCCGATTTCCGATCCCCCTCCCCCCACAGCCTGCCCCTAAACCCCCAGCTCTCCAAGTCCTGACCCCAGCTTGACCTGGCTTCTGACCTCCCCCACCTCAACTCCTGGTTTCCATCCTGATCTCCAACCCCTGCTTCTCTGTCCCCTGTACGCCCCACGTCCAGCTTCTTGTCCCCCATCTCTCTCCAATCGGCAGCCACTAAAGTGCGGCTCCCTTTTCCTCTTCCTCACTTCTGTCTCCCTGTGTCCCAGACACAGAGGGCCCTTTGGCCCCCGCACACTTTCTGTCACCTTCTCCCCAGCTCTGTAGCTACAGTGGCCTCCCACCTCGACTCCCCTCGGAGATGTCCCTCTCCAGAGACGATCTCCCCCCCCAGCTGAGGGCTGGTCCCCAGTTATAGGTGTTTGGGGTCCCCTTGAGCCACCAGAGTTCTGACACTGGCGTGTGCTGTCTGACTTTGAGTTTTCACTCAGTCTTGCCATCCACCCTCAACTTCCCAGTGGCAGCAGTGGGCCCTGCCGCCTGCCCTGCAGGCTTGGCCAGCTAGCCTGCCCAGCTTGCTGGCCGCTGCACCAGGCCTGGCTCTGGGCACCCTGGGGAAAAAGAAAGAGGAGAGGAGTAAGTTTGGAAACACTCACGCTGCGGGCCCCCTCCTCCCCCTCGCCAGGCTCCTACAACTTTCAAAAACACTGACCCTTCTTGGATGTAAAGAGCGAATTTTGGCAGCTCAGAGCTCAGTCTTGGGGGATGGCCTGGCCCAGCCGGGAACATGAGAGGCCCCGCAGATATCAGTTGAAGGGCTGGGCCTGGCTCTCGGACGCTCGAAGGTGCCCGGGAGAGAGACCTCTGGTCCCTGGGAAATGTGCCGATATTAATCCCTTATTGCTGCCCCCAGAGAGGGCCCTCTAGTCTTGGGGTCTCCTGGGTGGTCCCCTTTCCTGTCCACCTGACTGTCCCACAGTCCTTCTGCCTGTCTGGCTGTCCCTCTGCCGGAGTGAGTTTCTGCCAGTGTGTGAGTTGTCCTGTCTCTGTCTCTCCAGCTATCCAACAGTCTTTCTGCTTGTCTGTTTCCATCCCTCTGTTGGCCTGTCCAGTTATCTGGGTGCCTGTCTGTCCATCTGTCTATCCACCTGTCCACCTGAATCTTACTCTTCTACTTGTCTGCTTCCACCTGTCTTTTGGTCTGTCTTCCTGCCTGACCCTCTGCTGTCTGCTTGCCTGCCTCTGCCCCATCCTAGCTGGCCCACAGAATTTCAGAGCGGAGGGGAGGAGAATGCTGGCAAAGGAGCCCCCTGACCACAGGGAGGGTAGCGGAAGGGAACTCTTTCAGCCTGTATGCTCCTGAAGGTAGCAGCCACGATTCGGTGCAGAGACCTCCTGTGGCGGGCCGGGCGGGGGGGCGGGGGCAGAGAGTTGAGATGCTCTGGACGTGAGGTCGCACTTAGGGTCAGGGTCAATGGTTAGGAGTAGCCCATCCCCCAATGCCCATTGGCAGGGCCTGGATGAATCTTTTTCTCTGCAGAGAGGGCTGCTGGAGTGCTGCGGGTTCTCTGCTGGGGTAGCAGGGACGGTGGAGTTGGGGATGAGGGGCAGGGGACTGCTAATGAAGAGCCGCTGCATTGAGGCGCCCTTGCCCACCCTGCAGCCTGGGTGCCCGTGGAGGCCGAGACACTTCGCAGGGAGCAGCTGCATCGTCCGCGGGCTCCTCTTGGGAGATGACTTTTCCGAGGCAAGGCTGGGCCTGGGGAAGCAATAGAGCTCTGAGGTGGAGGTCCTTGGTCCCCAGGCCTGGCCTCTCAGCCCCTTTGAGTGTGAAGGACTTGCCTCGTGTCCTCTGGCCAGCACTGTCTTCACCTCCTCTGGAGGGGCCTCTCCTTCCTCTCCAGGAGCTAAATCCGCTAGTAGCTTTGCCCCACATCCTGCCCTTTCTGGATGCCAGGAATGCCCTGGCCAGGGACCTGGCTGTTCTGACCACTTGTCACCAGGATCCCAGGGCTGAGGCATCTCTCAGGAACTCTGGGAGAGGAAATGTGGTGTGAAAACGTCCGGACATTTGGGGATCTCGGGTCATTCATCTTAGAGGTCAGAGTGGGCTGAGGGGTCAGGAACCCCACCTCTTGCATGCTGTGCGATCTTGGGTTGATCATTGCGCCTCTCTGAGCTTTAGATCTCTAGGCCATCCAAGTGGGTAGAAACCCCAGCCTTGCGGGCCTCCCTCTTGGACGAGGTAATGGGTGGGAAAGAACTCGGTGAGCCGCAAGGGCCTGTGGGAGTGTGAGGGGTTGGTGTTATGATTGGGCCTGAGGGAGGGGCCGCACAGGAGGCCTCTCCTGTTCGTGAGGAGCTCCAGATGTGGGGCTCTGCGGTCACTCACTGCAGGGTCTTGGGCGAGCCAGGAAGTTCTTCCTGCTCTTGGAATTCTAGCCTGATTATTGCACTTTTGGTCAAATCCTTCCCCAGCCCCAATGACTCTCACAGGCAGCCCAAGCGAGGGGAGTCCAGTGTGCACAGGTAGCTAGGACCCCCTTCCCAGAGACTCAGGCCCTGGTGGGAGGGGCCCCAGAAGAAAAGCCTGCCAGAGAAGGACTCAGCAAGGAGGGAATTGAGGTGAGCCGGGTCCATTCACCCCAGGGGACACCTCCCTCACACCTGCCAGCCATGTCCCTCTGAGCCCCACCCAGAACCTGCACCTTCTCTGGTCCCGAGGTGTGGAACATCACCCAGAGGACCAGCCCCAGTTCTAGCATTTTTGCCAGCAGCCGCAGGCCTCTGGGAAGTGGGAACCGCTGACTCCTGTCTTCTTCTCATTGAGACCCAGAAGGAAGGATTGCTGTCCCCTCTCCAAGCTCTCCCTCGTCTCTTTAGGCCCTTGGTCCTGTCACCAAGCCCCTACTACACCCCCTGTGCCCCAGTCCCTGATTTCAGCCCTCAGCCCTTCACAGTCCCTGCTCCCTGAATTTTGAGAAACACCACATCACTGCCCATCCTGCTTCTGAGCCTTTGGAAGGGATGTTCACCTCCTTGCTGCACCCTGTCAAAGGCCACCCTGGCCTCCCTTTTGAAGTCAGAGGGCTGAAAGGGGCAGGTACAGACCAAAGCCCCATCTCTCCTCATCTTCCCCACGCCGCCTGCCGCTGCTGTGAGACTCTTGCAGCTCCCAGCCTCCAGCTGCCCCGCGAACTTTCTCTAAGTGAAGGTTTATGCTCTGTAAACATCCTTCGTCAGCCTTGTCCCTGGGGTCAGAAGCTGTGGGAATGGGGAGGGGAGGAGGTAGCAGCAGCTCCTGGGCCCCTCAGGCTCCCAACCCCGGTGCCTCCCACCAAGCTCCCACCCTGACTGTCAGAAAGAACATCACCTGCATTGGAAATAATCCCAGCAAAAGGTGCCCAGAGCCCCCAGGCAGGCACCCCTGCTAGGTGGGTCCACACATTTTGACAGCCCCATTTTGTTTATGGGAAAACTGAGGCTCTGGAGACTAACATCACACAGTGGATCAGTGGCAGATGCAGGCTCAGGCCGAAGACTCCTGATTCTCTGTCCAGGGCCTCCCCGCTGCTCCCTGAGGCTGCCTGGGTTGGCCCTTGGAGTTTGAACTGAAATTGCTGATCACACGTGGAGCATCAGCCATGTGCCGGGCACCGTGCTGATGCCCTTTATAAACCACTCTCATCGTGTCCTGTAGCAGCCCGGTAAGGCGGGTGCTGGGGTCCTCCTCATTTGCAGGTGAGGAAACTGAGGCTCAAGAGAGGTCCCCCCAGTCAGCGTGGAGGAGCCTCAACCCAGAGCTGGTGCTGCCTCGGTGCTGTCTTCCTCTTGCACCTCAGCTCCAGCCAGCACCCCAACCCTGGGCTGCTCAGGAGCCACACTCCTGCGTCATTGTCCCCCTGTCCCCCCAGGACACAGGCTGTTGGGGGAGTGGGCAGCTGCAGAATTTTGTGGAATCGGGTGGAAACTGCCCAGCCTCACCCAGGGCAGTCACACTTTTGTTGTGCACGGCTTTGCACACACACATCCCTGCTACATGCCCGTCGGTCTGTCTCGTGCACGCACTCCTGGCCACTTGGAAACACCTGCCCAGGGGTGTCACAAGCGCACACACAGCGTACATCCAATGCAAAGAAATCTAATGCACAGCTGCTCCCACCTTTTCTCTGCCTTCACAGATGCACACCTGGGCCTGCGCCCCAGCCTAGACCTCTAGGACGGAGCTGAGTCGGCCCCATCTCTTGCGTTTTCTGCCTCCACCTGTTCACAGCTACAGGTCTGCCCTTATGGATCTGTGTGTGTTTGTGCATCCGCCTTGGAGGGCAGCCCTAGACCCTTGTGGGAGTGTGTGGCTGGCTTCCTAGGACTTTGCTGACCTTTGCTTCTCCTGAAGCTCCCTCCGAGGTCCTCTGTCCAGCCCTGCGGTGCACTGCTGGGTTCACCAAGGCACAGAAAGGGGGC
Source organism: Delphinapterus leucas (assembly GCF_059928025.1). Taxonomy (NCBI): domain Eukaryota; kingdom Metazoa; phylum Chordata; class Mammalia; order Artiodactyla; family Monodontidae; genus Delphinapterus; species Delphinapterus leucas. Next base: position 157,554,862 of record NC_143129.1, on the reverse strand, counting down.
AGATACTCGTCCAAGGTCACATCCGATGAGTCGGTGGTAGAACTATGCCAGTAACCCAGGCCTTCTGCCTCCCAGATCAGGACTTTAGATAGTATTTTTCCTTGCCCAGCCAATAGGGGAGACTGCTCCAAGAACTTGGCTTTGCGATGGAGAAAGTCTTGGGGTGTGACCCAAATTTTTCGTGCCGCTATTTTTCAGTCCTGGTCCTTCTGTTTGGTCTTTGTAAGAAGGGCATAATGGAGAGACCATCCTGCCGGGCTTCTAGCCCTTATTCTATCTCTCTCCCTACCCCTTACACCCCCTTTGCTCCCTCCTTTCCACGTTCTCCTTTGGGGTCACTGGAGCAGGTTGGATTTCTCACTGTCTGCTACCCCACCCCAGCTCCATGGTGCATTCATTCCTTCCATCGATGAAGCCCTGCTGGTTGTCTAACTTCAGTCCCTATTGCTGCAGAAGCCTATATTCTCAGAATGCCGGAGCCAGGAGAGTTTCAGGCGGTGATTATTCTTGGGCTGATGGCAGCAGTTTGAATGGGTGATTAATTTAAGGTTCTCTGAGCCAGTCAGGGGAGCTGAAATTGTCTGGGGAACAAGGAGAGAGGAAGGCTCTGCAGAGCGGGCCAAGGCCGTGTCCCCAGAGGAGGCTGTGCAGGGAACTTCCCCAGACTTGGAGAAGCCAGCTGGAGGTTTTCTCATCCCCCTTCCTCCCCTGCACCCATGTGGGTCTTTGGCCAGGGCCGACCCTCTTGTGGGCTAGGGGGCCCAGCGGGGAATTCTGAGTGTCTGACCTGTAGGCAGCCCCTTTGTTACAGGCCCCTGTATGGGAGTTGTGGGGCTGAGGTGGAGGAAGAGGGGCTACTTTTCATTTCTCCAGAGGCTGCCCCGCAGGGGGTTAAGAGCATGGGATCTGAGTCTGACAGAAGTGGGTTCATTTCTGGCTCCACTCTTAGCAGTTATGTGTCCTTGGGCAAGTTATTTAACCTCTCTGAGCTTCCATTTTCTCATCTGAAAAATAGGACTAATAATACCTGCCTCTGGAATTGTCAGGGGCAAGTGAGTTAAAGCACCTGACACCATGCTGGGCACAAATAGTAGCCATTATCTTATCACCATTATTATTATATCGTTATTATCGTCATCGTGCTCCTTCCTGGGGAGAGGTTTGAGGGATGTCCTTGTCAGCACGGTGAGTGTGTCTGGGTGTACCTGGGAGTGACCAAGAGCTGCGTTCGCCTGGGTTACGGGGTGAGCGGCTCTGCACAGGGAGCCTGAGGACGCGTTTCTGTGGACATCTGAGGAGCGCCTAGGATGCGCCGTGCCCTGCCTCTTCCCGGCATTCTTTCACTTAACCCTCACAGCCATTACATCAGGTGGGCACATAATAGTGGCACATATCCTCATTTCACACTTGAGGAAAGTGGGGCTGCTGAGGGGACATCACCCACTTGCCCAAGGTCACACAGCGAGTGTAATGGTGGCACCGGGACGTCAGCCTGGGTGCCTAGGATCTCACTGACTGTTCCTTCCTTCACTTGACAAACAGTTAAAGAGCATCCACTCGGTACCAGGTCTGGGGAGGCAGAGGGAGAGACAGACCACGCCTGTGCCCCGCCCGGGAGTGCGGGGGGCTGGGGAGGCAGAGGGAGAGACAGACCACACCTGCGCCCCGCCGGGAGTGCGGGGGCGGGGGAGGGGGAGCGGGGGGTGGGAGGGTTGCCCAGTGAGGAGGCTGTAGAGGCTGCCTGGACCACTGGGCTCTCCTGCCTCCTCTCCCAGGGACTGGCAGAGACGGAGTAGGTGTGAGCGTGTCTGTGTGTGTACAGGGAGGAGGGCGTATGTGAGGGTGTTGCTGTACGGCTGAGATGTGGGCCTCGTTATCAAACTCTGCAGCTAGTCTGGCCCCAGGCAGGTGGAAGTGAAGCCGTGGTGCCCAGGGGGACAGCCAGGGACTCCTGGGAGGGGAGGGCCATCCCCCACTCTCTCTTGAGCTTTTCGTTCTGGGGAATAGGGACAGGGAATCCCAAAGGAGACTTAGAGGTCTCAGTCCCGACACTTAGTGGGAAGGTGCCCACCCCTACTCTACCCCAATCCCTGAGCCTCACTATCCCCCTCTGTAAAATGGGGCTGAGCAGGAAAGTGGATCCTAAGGGCTGCCTGGCACAGAGGGACTCTGGATGCATGGGAGGAGCCGCTGTCTCACACCTTGAGTTTTATAGGGTGGGGGTAGGGGTAGGGTGCGGGGTGGTGGCAGTTCTTCTCCAGTACCTTCTTCCTGAGCTCCTCAGAGGACTGGGCAGCACTTAGAAGGGCACCGGGAAGGCTGCCTGCCCCCAGCGGGGACTCTGAGGGGCCGGGGAGAGGGTGCTGGTCACACTTCTGGGGCATCCGTAAAGCACTCCCCCCAGGACTCTAGGCTTTCTGGGCAACTTGTCCCTAGGGCAGGATCTGCGTGCCCTGGGGGTTGGCACCTGGGGAGGTGAGACCGGGAGGGGCAGCCCCAGGCAGCAGACTAATTGGGCAGTGCCTGAGGGAGGGAGGCAAGGGAGCAGGGAGCTCAGCGATTCCTTCCTCTCAAAGATTTGGGGAACAGTGGGTGGAGTGGGGTCTCCTGCCCAGGGGCCCTCTGCAATCCCTGCAGGGAAGTCTGGGGAATGCTTTCTCCTGAGAGTCCTCAGACATCTAGGCCAGGCAGGTGGGACAGGGGGAGAGCAGCTTGCTGGAGATAAATGGGCCCACTGAAGCAGGCGAGATAGAGGTCAGACAGGAGGAAGGACTGACTGCCCCAAACCAGGAGGTAGAGTGAGATTCCCTGGGGTACTTTTTTCAAAACTTGGGAACCCATGTCTAGCTGGCCTGGACAAGATTTACTCTGCCCATTGTGCCTATCAAGCAGGTGGCACCCAACCCTCCCAGCGTGATGGAAGGAGAGTGGATGGAGCTGCTCCCTTTGAGCCCCTCTGTTGGTGGGGGGGCAATGGGGATCAGATCAGGCACCCTTTCGCTTTTTGTGGGGGGGGTGTGGTCATCTCCTCCATCCTTGCTTCCCTGCCACTCCGCCCTGGGAGCCTCGGGCCCGTCCAGGTCACTGCCTTTGGGTTTATTTTTTGCCGGGCTCGGCTGTCCTCTTGGAGGGGAGGGGTAGGGAGAGAGGAGGGGAGAAGGAACAGCTTTGTCAGCACAATCCTGGCACCTCTGCTTCTGCCCTCCTTGGTCCGGCTGCCACCCTCTTCTGGAGGGACCAGTCCCTGGGGACAATGGGGACCCAGACCCCTGTGGGACCTCCTCCCCTGGGGCAGGACCAGTAGGTCTGGATTAGGTCTTTCTCCCCTCACCCTTCCTCCGTTCGTCCTGCCACAGAGCATCAGAGGCGGAAGGGCCTCCGAGCTCAAGCAGATTCATGGCTTTGTTTCCCATGTGGGGAAACTGAGGCCAAGAGGAAGGACACAGCACACCTGGGGCCTTCTCCACCTCCCTTCCGCGATAGATGAGACTGGTGCTGGAGCTGCCGAGAACTGAGGAAAGCTGCCTCCCATTCTGCCCTCTACTCTGAGGGAGGGGGGAAGCCCCTGATTTTATTCACTCATCTAATCTTCTGGCCTCCGGGGACTGGTGCCAGTCTGGTGGGAGAGACCTAGGATGGGGGCCGGGGGAACATGTGACCCAAGCCTCCCTCCATGCCCTTTATCTTCCTTTTTGTCGAAAAGTAAATTAGCCCCATGTTACACATAGGGAAATTAAGGCCCAAAGTCAACATAGCTAATAAGTTGTAGAGACAGGATTTGAACCCAGACTGTGGCTCCTGGGATGCTGCTGGGCTGCCTCCCGAGGGGCCCTTCCTTGCTTGCACACACCCTTCCCTTGACTCTCCTCAACCCGCCCCTGGCTCTTCCCTGGGTTCTGTCAGCAGCTCTGCCCCCTCCTTCTCCCCTTGAATGTTGGGTCTCCTGGGGACTCTGTCCTGGGCCCTCCTCTCCATGCACAGTTTCCATGTGTGTGCACATACTTCTGTGACTTTGGGGGGTCACCTCTGTGACGACAGCCTCCCCCGCTGCAGTTTCATCCCTGAGCTTCCTGTGGACGCCTCGCCTGCTCATCCCCTGGGCACCTCAAACTCAGCATCTGTCTCCAAACGTACCCACCTCCCCCCGACAGTGACTCCCCCACCGGCAGTGCCCAAGTCAGGAACCCCTCTCTCGAGCATCCTTTGCTCCTCGCCTAAGAAACAACCTAGAACGTCCCCAGATGTGCTTTTAATACTCCAGATGCTTTTCCTTCCACCCCACAGTCCGTCCCCTCTCCCGCCCACCCCATCATCTAGCGAACTCCTATTTATCCTTCAGATCCCAGTTTGAGCACCACCTCTTCTTGGAATCGCTCCCTGCGCCCCCCACCCCTGGCTTGACTGGGGGCCCTTTGGAGCCCGCTGATCTCTACTCACCCTCCCTTGTGTATTCTGCGCTCTTCTGTATGGTGGGGTTGAGCACAGTGCGTGGGTGGTGATTAGTGAATGTTTGCCGAGCCAGGGAATGAAGGTGACATTGAGGCTGGTTGTTAGGATGAGAAGGGTTTTGCCGACTAGAGAGAAGTGGTAAAATGACCCCTGGGTCCTCTGGGTGCAGGCAGTGAGCTGGAAGCCCTTGTGATTTTTGTCCTGAGTGCGCTCCACGTGGAGGCCACAGCTAGAGCAAAGGCTTTGAGGCAGGACTCTGTTCTACTCTCTTTGCCCCAGGATCTGCAGAGTCGGGTGTGTCCAGAGGGTCTGGCTACAGAGGTGGGCTTTACGCTGTGGACGACGGGGAGCCATAGGCAGCATCAGGACAGGGAGGCGCCGCTGGCTGGGAGCCTGGGCTTGATTGATCTCGTCTCAGAACTAGTGCTCTGCAAACTCTAGACCACTTAGCTCTCCAGGTACCACTGAGTGGCAGCACTATTCATGTTCCCATTTTGTAGATTGGAAACTGAGGCTCAGAAAGGGGAAATAATGTGCACCAAATGACACAACTTGTCCGTGGTGGAATCAGGATTCAAACCCATGTCTGTGTGACTCCCAAACCGAAGCTGCAAAATGGTTCTCACACGCGTCAGCAGACCCGGGCTTTCTTCAGTGGCCTAAGGCAAAACTGAGAGAAATAAGGACAACGTGGTGACTTGTCCACAAAGCTAAATTTATTTCATTTAAAGGACTGTCTTTTAGTCTGAGATTATGTCCTCTCTTTTATGAAATGATGGGCCTGGGAATTTTTTTTAAATGTCCTTACTTGGCGAAATAAAAAGCTGACAACTTCATGCAGTCCCTAAATTGTTTTTGAAAATTTTACCGGTGCGTGAAATCCCTGAGTCTGGGCGCCATCCTGCCTTCTCCCTCCTGAGCTCTGGGGCCAGAGCTGGGAGGAGTCCGGGTGGGGATGAAAGGATTAGAGGGCTGGGGCAGCCATCAGTCTTCCCGGTCTATTCCTCCTGGGCCTCAGGGCCTGCCTGCCCTGGAGTGCGGTGAGGACCAGCCCAGGGCTCTTGCCAAGATTGTTCTCGGGGCAGGGGTTGGGGGGTAGGTCACTCAGAATCAGGGCTTACCCCACAGTTAAAGGAACATTGAACCAGATGTCAGCAGGCCGGGGTTTGGCTCCTGCCTCTGTTTCTTAAAGGTTGTGTAACCCCAGGCGGGCGACTCAACCCCTCTGAGGCTCCAGCTTCCATTCATGTAGAATGACAATTATCATCTCCACCTGCCCACCTCCCAGGGCCGCTGCCTGCATCAAGTGCTTCATGAACTACAAAGTGCTTTGATGAGAAGAGGGCCTGTTGTGCGTTTACTCTCCCTGCTCCCCGGCTCATGCTGCCTCTTCTCTTGGGTCCTGGACCCCTCATCTCGCCTTGGCCTGCACTGGTTTCAGCCCTGAGGAGGGGATATTGTGGGGGAGGGTGGTTGGTATAGAGGTCCTGTAAGAGCATATCGGCCAGACTGGCATTTGCTTTCCTCAGGAGCCCCCTGTGCAGCGGCCGGGGCTCTGTGACCACATTACTGGGGGCTCAGAAGCTCAAGGGTTCTAACGGTTTTCACATAGTAATAAGTTTCATAGTCTAACCTATACAGGGTATGGTGCCAGATCTGGGGTATTTTCCACATGCTACTTCATCTAATCCTTCTCAGAGCCCTAGGAGGTAGGCACTGTCATTACCCCATTGTACAGAAGAGGACACTGAAGTTTAAATGGTCAGCATAAGCCCTGTCATGCAGCCACTAAGCGGTGAATGTCCAGGAGGATGGAACTGAAGCCTGACTGTGCAGAGACTCTGTGGAGTGAGCGGGTGGGAGCAGGTTTGCCGGGCCACCGTGGGCGGGCTGGCGTGGGGGTCACTTGTAGTGTATGTGGGGGGAGTGGGTTAGGGTGGGAAAGCAAGAGACACCTTCCTGCTGGGTGGCTTTGGGCAGTCACCTCCCTCTCGGAGGCTCAGCGTCCCTCGCTGCTATGGCTCTCAATAATAATAAAGACAATAACAGGGCTTCCCTGGTGGCGCAGTGATTGAGAGTCCGCCTGCCGATGCAGGGGACACGGGTTCGTGCCCCGGTTCGGGAAGATCCCACATGCCGCGGAGCGGCTGGGCCCGTGAGCCATGGCCGCTGGGCCTGCGCATCCGGAGCCTGTGCTCCGCGATGGGAGAGGCCACGACAGTGAGAGGCCCGCGTACCGCAGAAAAAAAAATAATAAAGACAATAACAGCCGATGCTTATGGAGTGCCTGCTGTACGCCAGATGCTGCTCTGAGGACTTGCCCTTTTTCTCTCATTTTTTCCTCTCAACAACCAGAGGAGGTAGCTACTACGGTTGTGCCCATTTTCCAGATGAGAAGGCTGAGGCACAGAGAGGTTGAGTAATTTGCCTGGTTGTAGATAGTGGGGCCAGGATTCAAACCCCAGAAGTCCAGCTCTGGAGGCTGTCATCTTTTCCACCATATTATGCCTAACTGGCCCTGATGGGCCTGCCTGCTGGGAGGCTGCTGTGAGGACCAGTTGAGCCTTAAAGTTCAGGTCCTATCTGCACCCCAGTTCTACACTGAGGATTCATTCCTTCTTTCTTCCTCTCTCATTTGGGAAGCCTTGACTGGCAGTCCCTGGGGGCCAGGGCCTATCCCACGGGCTGGGGACAGAGCAATGAATCAGACCTTGCTGTGCTCCCCAGGTGGGGGGCGGGGGGGGAGATGCACCAGGAGGCTGGCAGCTGTCTGGGTGGAGTCCTGTGGGGGCCGGCCCAGTCCCAAACTGGCGGTGGCTGGGAAGGCTTCCCAGAGGAAGAGGTTTCAGCTGAGACCTGAAACGTGAGTAGGAGTCAAGGCAAACAGGAGGAGGGAATAGCATTCCGGGCAGAGGGACTAGCATGGGCAGAGCCCAGAGGTGGGTCTGAACATGACATTTGTAAAGAACTGAAAGATGGCAGGAGAGTGGGAGCCTAGACGGGGCAGGAGGTGTGCAGAGAAGGGGCTGGAATGTGAGCAAGGCCAGGCTGAGAACTCCAGGCTGAGGAGCTGTGGCTTCCTGGAGGAGGCTAGAGTTCAGGAAGGAACTGAGGACGGGAGTGCCATGGGCAGATTGGTATTTTAGAAACACCTCTCTGGGTCTGGCAAGGAGGATGGTTGTGGGGAGGCTCTAGCAGGGTGCCCTGGGGATGCCAGCCATTTGGCCTCTTTTCCCTCCGCCTTCCCCTCACGGCCCAGCCCCCTGAGCGTCTCCTCTGGAGCTGCCCACTAACCCTGCCAGGGCCTGGCCAGACCTGGCCTGAAGCCCTTGGATTTTGCCTGTATGGAAAGTTCAGCTGCTTCTGCAAAGCCTGGCTTGGGGGAAGGTGTGTGTGAATGAGCTGAGGGAGGCCTTGGAGGCAGAGGGGGTGGGTGCAGGCCCTGAGGCTACCTGCAACGGGGGTCTGGGGTCTAAGGGGGTCCCCAGAACAGTGACCTTAGAGCAGCCCCATGAAAGCACCGGGTTAGGCCCAGTTGATGGCGGGAGTGCCCTGGGGGCGGGCAGAGCCCAGGAGGCCCAGCCTGCCAAGCTCCTTGCTCCCTCCCTGTCTGCCAGCTCAATAAGGTGTGGAAATCACGGATCCCACCCGGCCCCCTCACTCTACTGATGGGGAAACTGAGGCCCAGAACAGGGCATAGACCAAACTTAGGTCAGTGGCAGAGTCTAGGCTCAGCCCAAGAGTCTCAAGTGTCCCCAACAACAATAAATAACAGTGAAAACCTCTCTGCAGAGCTGGCCTGGGCTCAGGTCCCCTGTGTGTTGTCTTGGGTAGGTCTCTTCACATCCCTGAGCCTCAGCCTCTGGGTCCAAAATGCTGCCTCATACTGGGAAGAACATCGCCTCTCCCACTTGATGCTTTAAGGCATACCTGGCCCATTGTGGGGCTTAATTAATGTTTACGCAATGAATCCCATTGAATTCTCTTAATGCTGGAGGAAGATATTTATTACACTATTTTATACTGAGGCTCAGGAAGGAGAAATGACTTGCCCAAGGGCATTCAGCTGAGAAGTGGCTGATATGGGACTGGAGCCCAGGTGTCTGGGCACCTGTCTAGGACCCCTGATGGACACAGCTCCTATTTTGAGCTCTCAGTGAAAAGCAGCTGGTGTCCCAAGCAGGATCCATCAGTCAGTTGGGCAGAGTGTGTGTGTGTGTGTGTGTGTGTGTGTGTGTGTGTGTGTTTTAGGCTGGGCTGGCCTGCAGGCTGGAACTCAGCTCACATCAACCCCTGTGCTTCCGTGCTTGGGCCAGGCTGCAGCTGCTGCCCCATGGGGAAGGGGACCTTTCCACTTGCCCTCCTGCACTGAGGTTTTTTTCTCTTGGCCTGGCTAGCTGGGGAGAGGAGCTGGTCGTTGGATGACCAACAGGCACCTGCCAGCCCCTCCCACGATGGAGTCTGGCCATCTAATGCCCTGCACATGACAGGCATGGCGTGGTCACTGGGCTGGGGAAAGGGATTTGCACTTTCCTAATCTGGGGGCTGCAGCCCTCCTCTGTCTTGGCCAGGGCCGTGGGAGAGGTTTGTCTCTGCCCCCATGCCCAGTGGCCCCAGCTCAGATCCCTGGCACACACCCAGCTACTCTGCTTGGGGCCTTCCCTTGCCCTGTTCATGCTCCCGCCACCCTCCATCCCCCCACTGATTTAGGCAGAGTTGGGACTTATGGGGCCAAATGCTGGGGCATTTGTGGCTGGTGGAGATGCAGTGCCATGCAGAATTTGGGGCTGAAGGATGGGGGCAATGTCAGGGAGGTTTTGGGCCCATGTTGGGGCAGAGTTAGGGGGAAGACCTCATAGGGGTACAGAGCTGGAGTGTTTGGGGCTAATCCTGGGCCACCCCTTCCTGGAGAAATTTGGCTACAAGTCAGGGAGGCAAATGTGTGGGCTATGCCCCCCCTCGCTGGGCGGTAAACACAGCCGTCGCCCAGGAGACGAGCCCAAACATCTCGGTCCCCCACGGTTATTTATACCAGGACTCCCTCTCCTTCTTGGGCCTGGTCTGGCCTCTCAATCCACTCCTGAGCTGAGCGTCCTGAGTGGAGGGTCCAGCCCCCGTCAAGGCAGGAGTCCCCAGCAGCAGGCCTGCTTAAACCCCACTAGGGACTGGGCACTCACCACCTCCCAATGGCATGTCCATTGGAGGCACTGGGTCTTACTGATCAGAAATGTGCCCATGGAGGCCAGGGCCTGGCCAGGAAGCGGGAGCCCTGGGATCGAGCACTGGATTTGCTCTAAACTGCTGCATGACTGTGGTCCCTGTAACCTCAGCTTCCCCATTGTTCAGTAGGAGGGAAGGGTCCTGACTGCTGTTTTGCAAGCTTTTAAGCAGTAGATCTGGTTCTTTAAATGAAACGTGACACAGGAGCACAGGAGTGACACAGTATATAAAATACATTAAAGCAGGGCTGCTCTAGGTGAGTCAAAGGTGGGGTTCCAGAATTCTGCCCACTCACTCTATGGCCCTGCATACCACCAACCTGGAGCCTGTGCGTGGCCCTCCTTATTCTAGAACACCTTCCGGGGGACCCTGGACTTCCCACTCCAGGGCTTGCACAGACCTCTTTGATGGTTTGCCATCCCAAGGTTCACTGTTGTGTGAGTGCTTCTAGGTCCAAGGGCAGCTGTTTGCAGCCAATGTGGATGAGAGCAGGCTGGGGGCAGCCACAGGAATGTACCCAAGGCCCCCTCTGGTGAGGGATGATCCCAGTGTGGGAAGAGAAGAGGGCACACCATGGGCCAGGGACTGGAGGGTAGCAGGGGCTGGCTGTCCCCTCCCTGCCAGATTCCAACATGGGACTCCAAGGGATCCAAGATTTTAAATTCAGGCCTAGCCTTCCAGATCCTTATGAAGCTATATGTGTCAGGAAGGATAGATCATATTTTATTTAACAGCTTGTTAGCTTGATTTAAGCTTTTAAATATTCAGACTTATAGTGTGTGCGTCTCCATTTGTACTCTTTCCCAGCCCCACCAGGTAGGCTTGCATTGGCCCTCCCTCCACCCACCCACCCACCCACCCACCTCTGTAGCAACCCCAAGATGCCCTTGCTGAGAACTCTTGGGCTTCAGAGGACAGTGGGACATTCCTGACTCATTGATGCTTAAGGCCCTGGAGACCTGGACCTTCTTGTTGCCTCCCAGATACTGTCTGAGCATGTACTGGCCAGCCCGCGGGAAGTGGAGGAGTCAGAACTGGCTTTGCCCTTGACGGATGGATCCTAATGAGCTGGTGGGGGGTGGGGAGTGGACAGAGGTAGGAACTGTCTCAGCACAAAGAGGTCCTGGGGTGCCCAGAGGGGGCCAGGAGTCCCAACCAGGGGCTGGGGGAGCACTTCTCCTCAAAGCAGATCAGGGATTCTTGGGGAGGAAGGGGGAACATCCCAAGGAGAGGAGAGAGCACAAAAGTCACCAGGGTGGAAATAGACGAGTATGGAGGGGTGGAGTGTGGTCGATGCCTAGTGTGTGCACAGCCTCAAGCTCTGGGCTGAGGACCTCAGGTTGTGAACCGTGAGAAGCCACTGTAGGATTGTAAATGGGGGAGGGGTGCACAGACTGCAAGGTAAGTGGGCTGCGGGTGAGGATGAGGATGGTGCTGGAGTCGTGGTGGTCAGTGAAGAGGTGCTGGAGGGAGGAGGAATGGGGCGAGTGCTTGACCGGGCAGGAGTGGGGGGCTGGGAAGAAAGAGCTGATCTCAACTTCGCCTTCTGGAGCCTCTTCGCTATGTCCTCCTTCGCTCTGTCTTGGTTCCTGCCTCTGTCTCCCACCATTCTGCTGCCCTGGGTCTCCATGCTGGGTAGAGGAGTTCCTCTTCCAAACCCCCCTCCCCAACTAGGTGGGGAGTGTGAGGCCACTGTATAAGCTGTATAAGAGAGGACCTGCTCATTCATTCATTCACTCAACAAATATTTATCGATAATCTGCTCTTGCACCAAGCCCTGTTTTAGGTGTAGGAGGGATAGTGGTGAACAAGATAGATAAGTCACTGCATTCATGGAGCTTACATTATGGGGGGCCAGGGGCCCAGAAACTGTATCTTTCCCTGGTGTCCACCCTCAGGCCCATACCTCTGGATACCCGGGAGCAGGGACTCTCTCCATTACCCACTCGTTCATCCCAGCTGCCCTGGTATCAGCACCCATCTTCAGAACATTGAGGAAGGGGGTCCAGTGCTCAGGGTCCCAATCCCAGGGACCACCCATCTCCATAAGACGAGCCTGGGCTTGGGGGCAGGACCTGGGCTCAGGCCCTAGCCCTTTTCATTTCCATGTGACTCTGAGCCCCTTACAAGAACCTTCCTGGCCTCAGTTTCTTTATCTGTCAAGTGGGGCTTTGGGGAAGCCCAGAGGAAGTGAGGGGAGAGAAAGACCTGTCAACTCCAGTATTCCCCATTGGTGGACAGCTCCTTTGGCTGTGGGTGGAGGTGGAGGTGTGCCCAGGGCTCAATATCATCGTCATTATCAACCCAAGATAATAATAGCTACTATCTATTGTGTTCACTGTGGCCAGCCTCATGCATCTTCTCATTTAATTTATTCCCCACAACCAGCTCTGTGTGGTCGCTGTATCTTCCCTCCCCATTTGCCAGGTGAGGAAATTGAGTCTCAGTAAGGTGAAATGACTTGTTTGAGTTCACATGCGAACCTACCTGACTCTGGGAGCCCTTAAGGACTGTACAATGAGGGTGCTGCCTGGCACCTGCCCCTCCTGGGCACTCAGCCTCGAGAGTAGTAACCCAGCCCTAGTGCCTCCCCCCACCTCCCTCGGGGGCTGGCACCACCCCGAGTCTGGGCACTGGGTCCTACAACACTGGCCAGGGCAGTACCAGGGGCCGGATCAGGCCAGGACCCGATTTAGGGCCCTTGGCACCTCTGGGTCCTGGAGCGCTCAGTCCCCAGCACGCAGCGTTGATGGGTGGGCGAGCCGCGGGCAGTCGGGGTGTCGCGCCCCCATCTCCGCCCCCGTCCTCGGGGACGCGGCGGCACCTTCACACTTTCCGCTTGGCCCGCTGCTCGCCTTTCAGGCCGCCGCGTTTTCAATTGTTAATTTGGAAACGGAAAAAGAAGCCGGCGGGGCGGGGGAGGCCGCAGGGAGGTAACTGGAGCCGCAGCGCCGCCCGCGCCCCTCCCGCGAGCGGTGCCGGGTGTCGGCGACGCTCCGCCCCTCCCAGGGACAGCCCGGGGCCCCGCCCACCACCGCGTCCCGCCCCTTCCAGTATGTCCCTCCCCTTGCTGACAAGGCGGGGTCAGCCCCGAGGACCCCTGAGCGGGAAGGGGCCCCTGAAGGGAAAGGGGCAGAGGCCGTGCCGGGGGAGGAGTCCCCCAGGAGCCCTCCTCCCCAGGAACGTCTCCCTCTCCCCGAGGAACCCCGCCTGGTGTCCACCTCCTCTGCGTCCCGAAGTGAACCCAAGCCTTTCTGCAACCCCTCAGCTCGGGGTTCATCGGGGCCAGACCTCTGCCTCCAGGCTGCCGCACTAGGGATCATTGGCCCCATTGGACAGATGGAGAAACTGAGTCCCAGAGAGGGACAGTTCCCTTGCTCAAGGTCATGCAGCCAAGGCTGAATTCTTGAGCCTGGCAGGGGTCAGGATCGGAGCTGAATTCAAGCCCTGTTCTTTTTCTCAAACGTGTAGGGTTCTGTCTTCCTCAGAAGAGGAGGGGGCGTCAGGACCAGAGGTGCAATTTGTCCCCTTCCCCCGACCTCCAGCACTGTTTCTGTGGTTAATGAGCTATTGGAAGTCCTTCTTTGGTCTACCCTGACTCCTCCTTGCTATGATTATTCAATTATAGGGGAGTTTTGGAGGTAGAAGGAGGTCTCTCTAGACTTTCCACGCACAGGAGTGCCATGCAAATGAAATGTAAAAGACCTTCCACCTCCGGGAGACCCTAGAAGTCCCTCAGGACTGGCAGCTTCAGGAGCTGCCTCCTTCATTTCCCATTGGGAAGTCAAAATCATCAGTCCCAGATGGATCAGCAAAACATGGGGCTCTTGGAGACCCTTACTCAACCCCTTCCTCTCCCTGAGAAGTAAACTGTAACTCAGAGACAGCTTTCCAACCCCTCCTGAGTGGTGGCAGAGTCAGGATAGAGAGCCTGTTGATCCAGGTTCCTAGCTGTGTCCACATCCTGTGCCTCCCCGTCTGCTGCCCGCAACCCTGACACCTTTCTCAGAGCCACGAAGCAGGGCCTTGCCTTTCAAGGGACTCTGAATCAGGCGGAACCTCTCCCCTTAAAGGCCGAGGAAACTTGCGGGCGGAGATGTCTGCAGATGTGCTTCCAGCTTCCAGCCTAAGACCCTCCTCACCACCCCTCCACCTTGGCTGTGGAGCAGGCCATGGTCACTCAGCAAGCCTTTCCCAGCTGTCAGGGCCCATTGGAGACAGTCTTGCTGAATTCAGTCTGGCTGGTCCTGGATTTGGGATTCCCATGGTGAGCAATGCTCTCAGGGCAGCTGTAACCAACTGCCCCAGGTGTGGCCTGTAAGTTTGCATGATGCTTCGCTTGTTAATAGCAAATGCATCCAAACGCTCCTCCCCTATCAATCCCCCTAAACCTCCCCCTGGGTGAGATCCTCAATGGCTGAGTCTGCAGGACTCCCAGGGTGTCCTCCCTAGGGGGCCCAGCCCTCCCCAAGCTCCTGTTCCACCCTGCCAGCTCTTGGTGCCCTCTCTGCTCTGGGAGAACCAAGCTCTTTCCCCTCTTTTGACTCTTCCCTCCCTTCCCCCTTCCCCCTTTGCACAAGTTCTGCTGATTCAGAGGACAGAAGGCTTCTAAGAGGTGACCCTGACCCCTGCCAGGCTCAAGTAGCTGGAGGCCTGGGTAATCCTCGAACCCAGTGCCACCCTGACACATACAGCGAGAAGGGCAGGGGCGGGCCCCATTCTGCCACCAGGATGAAGGAATTTTCAAGGTGGGCATGAGGGACAGGTGCCTGGGTCCTTCTACAGAAAGAGGAGAAATCAAAAAACATTACCTTAGGAATAGGGAAATCTGGGTGTCAGTCCCAGCTCTGCCACTGATCTCCTGTATCATCACAGGTAGGTCATGCCCCTCTCTGGGACTCAGTTTCCCAACTATAAAGAGAGGATTCATTGACCCTAAGGGATCTTTCAGTGCCAAAATATAGTCAGTATCTGCTCACCTCTTGCCACCTCTATTCCCGTTGTACAAGTCACCATCACCTGTCGCTTGGATTAACCATTAGCGTGTCAACTCAAGACGGGTGAATGCCATTGCTTTCCCCATCCCCTCTCCGTGCCATAGTCTGTTCTCCACTCAACCTCCTGTGTGATCTTCTGCAAACGTAAGTCAGATCATGTTACTTTCTGCTCAAAACTCCCCATCTCACTTGGACTAAAAGCCCAAATCTTCACGCTAGCCAGTAGATGCTCTGCTTCCCACCTCCCTCCACTGCCTACTACTCTCCCCCTTCCTCACTCCGCTCTGGGAGCACTCCTTTCTTTGTTTGTTTGTTTTTTGTTTGTTTGTTTTTGCGGTACGTGGGCCTCTCACTGCTGTGGCCTCTCCTGCCGCGGAGCACAGGCTTCGGACGCACAGGCCCAGCGGCCATGGCTCACGGGCCCAGCCGCTCTGCGGCATGTGGGACCCTCCCGGACTGGGGCACGAACCCGCGTCCCCTGCATCAGCAGGCGGACTCCCAACCACTGCGCCACCAGGGAAGCCCCGAGCACTTCTTTCTTGATGGTTCTGGAACACACCAGGCACCCTCTGGCTCAGGTCTCAGGCACCTCTCTCATACCTCATTTCCTTCTGCCCAAATGTCACTTTCTCAATGCTGCTTTCCCTGACCACCCTCTATAGAATAGCTCCCGACTCCCATACCAGTGTTCTTTGTTCCCTTTTCCTGCTTTATTTTTCTCCATCATCGTCTGACATTTTGAACATTGTCTTATTTATTTATTATCCATCTCCCCCCATGAGAACGTAAGCTCCATGAAGGCAGGGATGTTGTCGGTCTTTGTGCCTGGCTCACGGTGAGCGCTCAGTAAGTATGTACTTACTGAATGAGTGAGTGAATGCTCTGTGGCTCTGGACTGTGGGGTTCCTGGGTGTTGCTGCCCACCCCAGTTCCCTCATAATCCCGTCTGCTGAGGGGAGGGTTGAGGTGTGGAGCTGGGAGCGGCCAGCAGGGTGTGGGCACCCTGGGTACCAGTACCAGTCAGAGGGCCAGTGCTGGGTCGTCCCCTCTTTCAGGAAACTTTTACCCAGCTCCCATCCTGAGTTGGGAACAGGGCATTCCAGGTGAAAAGGACAGGACGTCAACGAGCTCTTGGTCTGGGGGAGGAGACTGGTACTCAAACAGTGCTTTTCACGTGTTGAGGCAAATGCCATGATGGAGGTGAGTGTAGAGCTGGAGATGGGGGATTAAGGGAGCATAGAGTGGGGGCTCCCACCTAACCCAGCCGTATTGGAGGAGGGGCAGATACAGCATGAGCAAAGGTGAGGAGGAAAAAACAGAGCAAAAAAGCTCTTTGCTTTTTTTGGGGGGAACAGAGCTGTGACAGTGGAGTATTGTGTGCCAGGTGGGGCACTGAGTGGTGGAGAGTCAGGTGGCAGGGTGAGTAAGGGCCTGCCTTGCAACCATGCTTAAGGTGGTTGGGCCTGAGCCTGCAAGTCGGTGGATTTCACACTTTAAACAAACAAAAAAAAAGCAGCAAAGCTCTTTGTTCAAATGAAATCTTATGCCAAGCTCAGCATGTAAAACTGAGTCACCCAAATCCACACAAGCTGCTCAGGTAGAACCAGGGGAAAGTTTCCATTGGCCATCTTGTTTAAGTTTCCAAAATTCAGGCTGCCTGAATTCCACCCCTTAGTTTGCTTTCACTTTGCTGGCTTCCTGCTTGGGAGGACACGCTCCCTGTTTATTTGAGGAGTCAGCGCTGCCTGGCCAGCCCTGGACAGATGGATAGCCCCTGCCCCCTCCTCGTTGCCACCCTTGACATGTTGTTCAGCCCACTTACCTGGTGCACCAGGTAGTCTAGCTGTCATGGTACAGGGAAGCAGCAAGAACAAGTAGGAGGGTTTGGAGCTGGTTCAGGTGGGAGAGGACGAGGCTGTGACTCATAAAGCACCTTGTCGAGAAGACACCACCTTCCATACCATACTGGGACCAAGACCATTCACACTGGCTCAAGAAAAATTGGCATGTGGAGGTGGAGAACACCTACCGGAAGGAGAGGGAAGAATTTGTAAGGCTTCATAGCAGGAAGCACATCTGGGCTTTGTGGAGTCGAGAGGGGGAGATGAGATTCTGGAGCGACAGTCTCATCTCCACTTCTCTCTGCACCTCCGCCAACGTGCTTCTATGGTTCTTTTTTTTTCCTAAGTCATACGTAATCTTTTATTCTTTTTTTTATTCATTCATGTATTATTTCTTTAAAAAAATTTTTTTAAACTTAAAAAAAATTTTATTTTCGGCCATGTTGGGTCCTCGTTGCTGCGTGCAGGCTTTCTCTAGTTGCGGCGAGCGGGGGTCCACTCTTCGTTGCGGTGCGGGGACTTCTCATTGCGGTGGCTTCTCTTGTTGCGGAGCACGGGCTCTAGGCGTGAGGGCTTCTGTAGTTGTGGCTCGTGGGCTCCAGAGCGTAGGCTCAGTAGTTGTGCCGTGCGGGCTTTGTTGCTCCATGGACTGTGGGATCTTCCCAGACCAGGGCTTGAACCCGTGTCCCCTGCACTGGCAGGCAGATTCTTAACCACTGCGCCCCCAGGGAAGCCCTAAAAATTTTTAGTGGAATCTAGTTGATTTACAATGCTGTGTTAGTTTCAGGTATACAGCAAAAGGAATCAGTTATACATATACAGATATCCACTCTTTTTTAGAGTCTTTCCCTATATAGGCCGTTCCAGAATATTGAGTAGGCCTCTATGGTGGGCCTTAATTCCATGCCTAAGAGAAAGAATCTGATTGTCTCAGCCCAACCTATGTGTGTGTGGGGGGGTGCTTTCTTGGGTCAGCGTCCATCTCCCGGCAGCCAGGAGAGGGGCACGGAGACACGTGGTACCACAAGGGGTTGGCCCTTCCAGGGCTGTGCTGGCTGTCAGGGCCATCTCCAGGGCTGCCCCATGTCCTGTGTGCCCTGTATGATGCAAAGGGCTGGGCTGAGAGGGTGAGTGGTGCCAAATGCAGCCTGTGCTTGAGGGTGGGTCAGCCCAGGGCAAGGGTTACCTGGTTCTAATGGGGTCATTTGGAAGGGTCAGTTTCTATCATTTTTCATGCTAAAGGGAATGCCTTTTCTAATTGGTCCTCCAGGAGGGCACATTTTTTTCATAGTTTGTACTATGTACTGGCAGCTGCTGCCCCTCCAGGGACATCCTCAAAGAATCTGGAACTGAGCTGAAGGCCAGCCCTTTCCCTTCTGCCCCACGGCTGGAGAGCTGTAAGGCTAAAGGGACTTTAGCCATTGCTGAGTTGTCCCCTACCTTCATGTTGCAGATGGGGAAACTGGGACTCCACTGAGACCTCACTCCTAGCCCTGAGCCCCAGCACAGGCCTCTGGCCCAGAGAAACGGCGGCCGCAGCAGCAGCCCTGGTGCGGGGCCCTGGGTCACGTGCTTTTGCTCCCTTTGCCATATTTAGAATCGCTGGATCAGGGGAAACTTCTCGTCCCAGCCCCTGAGGATTCTTGGAAAGAGCCTCACTCTGAGGCCTGGCTGACTGCCCCTACCCTTTATCCCCCTGCAAGAGAAAGTTCGAGCCTGTTCTCCCCAGAGGAGCCTGGGACCCTCTGGGCCACACTGCACCTCTGTCAGGAAGTGCCTCTCAGGTCTAGTTGAAGTTCCTTCGTCAGTATCAGCTCGGGTTTGGGGTTTAAGAAGCCCTTTTCTGCTGGAAGGTGGTGGGGGTCATGGCCTCTGCCCTCCAGGAACCTTGGCTGAATGGGGACAGACTGGCCCCAGGGTTCCATAGCCAAGGGAAGATAGAACCTTGCATTTGGGGTCCTGGTCTGGGAGGCAAGGAAAGAGTCACACTCTCCCAAGGCCAGATGCAGAAATGAGAGAGCCAGCTGGTGGCCAGGCCGGGGGCAGACCCTGGCAGGGCTCAGTGTGGGAGGAGGGACACTGGAGAGAAGGAAGGAAGGAAGGAGACCCAGTGCGAAGGAAGGGGCAGGGCCTGGAACTGCATTTACTTTGGCCTTGTGGGGAGCGGGGAGGTCCCCTCATCCCACACAGGCTCCTTCCTCCCTCAGAATCATCATGCTTTAAAAAGCAAAAAAAGCCCAACCCAACCCAAGCCAAACCAAAAATGCGTGTGTGGAGCACCTGCAATGTTCTAGGTCTTTTCTCCCATCCTCCCCTATGGGGATAACAGTCCTGTGTTCCCATTGGACCCCTCTCCAGGGCCTGGTCAGCTCACATTCCCATTCTCCACACCTGCGGTTTCAAACCTCTTCAGACCCCCACCCACTCTGCTCCCTACTGAAAAGTAGATCTGGCCTCCTCTTCCCAGAGAAAGTCGAGTCCCCTGATGGGGACTCTCTAGGCTTCTCCCATCTGTCCCCAATCTCCTCTCCCACCTGGTCTCTCCCTCTTCCCGCCTGTCACCATGGAAACTGCCGGGGTCCTCTCTGCTCAGCACCAGCCCTTCCCCTGCTCTGGATCCCAGCCTCCCAGCTGCCCTGGGGACTTCACTCCATTGATCACTCCGTCTCTCTCTCACATCTTCAACCTCTCCTTCTCTCCTGGCTCCTTCCGCTCTGGCTCTCTCATCTTAAAACAACAACCACAACCACAAAAAGAACAATGGCTTATTCCCTGTGCTCCGTATCCTTCTCCAGCTACGGATCTCAGCCTCTACACTTTAAACTTCTTTAAATAGTTATACCTCCACTCAACTGTCTCCACTTCCTCACTGCCCCTCTCCCTTTCTTATCCCATCTAGACCTGCTCCAGCCCCGCCCCCCCTGTGGCTGGCCTTGCCAAGGTACCCAGTGACCAACGTGTCACCAAATCCAGTGGACATTTTTCAGGCCTTGCTTGACCTCTTGGCAGCATTTGACACTGTCGTCCACACTCCCTCCTTGAAACACTTTCTTCTCCTGGCCTGGCACCTCTCTCTTCTGGTTTCTATCCCATCTCACTGGCTGCTCCTTCCCAGTCTGGGTAGAGGGTCTCTCTACCCTCTGCACCTCTGGGGTTCCATTGGTTCCTCCTCTAAATTTGCCTCATGCTCTCTGGACTGTCTCAGCCGCACCCATGGCCTCAGTCACCACCTCTCCCTCGATGTCCCCCAGATCCACATTGCCGGCTCAGGTTTCTATCTTCATACCCAGAGTGTTTGCCCAGCCCTCTCCATCTGAACACGTCCAAAACGGAGCTCATCACACCCACACCCGCTCCTCCACTGGGCTCTCCCATCTCAGTTCAGTCATGGCACCTTCATCCATCCAGTCCCCACACCAGAAATATGAGTTATTCTCTCTCATTGTCCCCATTTCCAATTAACCATCAAGTCCTACTTCCTAACACTTTCTAACACTTTCTCCAGTCCATTCACTTCTCTTTCGTGTTGCACTGTCATCTCTCATCTGAACTATTGTGGAGCTTCCTACTTGCTTTTCCTGATCAGTCTCTAATCCATGGTCCCCACTGCCCCTGAGTTGTGGTCGTGAAACACAAATCAGACCATATCATTCCCTCTGTTAAAACTCTTCAGTGGCTTTCCATTGCCTTAAGTTCTGAGGGTGCCTGATCTGGCCATCTCTGGTTTCTCCTCTGCCCCTTCATTTTAGGCCCGCACTTGCTAGAACAACCGGCTGCCCTGTGCTGCCTCCAGGCTCCCACATCTCTGTTGCTTGCACACACATCCTGCTTCCTCTGCCTGGGGCACCCCACCCCTGTCCTCGTCACCTCCACCTCTTCACTGATCCCTCTACTTTGACTCTGCTAAAGCCATCTTGGGGTTCCCCCCAGCCTCTGGGTACACTGTTATCACTTCATCCATCATATCACCACTGTGTTACACTTGTTAGTTTCTTGGGGGCCTGTATGATTAATTGCTGGCTTTACAATAAAACTGGCTGAGTGTGGATGGCAATGAACAATTTCTTTTATTATTATTATTATTAATTTATTTTTGGCTGTGTTGGGTCTTCATTGCTGCCCACGGGCTTTCTCTAGTTGCGGTGAGTGGGGGCCACTCTTCGTTGTGGTGTGCGGGCGTCTCATTGCAGTGGCTTCTATTGTTGTGGAGCATGGGCTCTATGCATGCCGGCTTCAGTAGTTGTGGCGTGTGGGCTCAGTAGTTGTGGCTCGTGGGCTCTAGAGCACAGGCTCAGTAGTTGTGGCACACGGGCTTAGTTGTTCCGCGGCATGTGGGATCTTCCCGGACCAGGGATCGAACCCGTACCCCTGCATTGGCAGGCAGATTCTCAACCACTGCGCCACCAGGGAAGTCCCTACAATGAACATTTCTTAAGTAAATGTGGCTCAGAGAGGTTAGGCGATAACCTCTTTTTTTTTTTTTTTGCGATAACCTCTTTTCTGCTGCCTAACCCGCCCTACCCCAGCCCTCTTGCCTTCCATATCCCCATCTCTCCAGCCTTCAAGC
This sequence comes from Delphinapterus leucas, assembly GCF_059928025.1. Taxonomy (NCBI): domain Eukaryota; kingdom Metazoa; phylum Chordata; class Mammalia; order Artiodactyla; family Monodontidae; genus Delphinapterus; species Delphinapterus leucas. The sequence continues at coordinate 157,533,788 of NC_143129.1, read as the reverse complement.
ATCTGTCTCACCACAGACATCCCCAAAGAGTGTGGAGCTGAACTAATGGCTCACACTGCTGGGTAGTCATAAGGCTGACACTCCCCACCTCATATTGCAGACAGGGAAACTGAGGCCCAGAGAGGCACTATGCCTTGGTGGTCCAGGTGGACTTGGGTTCAGGTCCTGGCCCTATGCCTTTGGACAACCTAGTATACCTTTCTTTCTATCTTCTTTTTTCCTTTTTTTTTTTTTTTTTTTGCGGTACGCGGGCCTCTCACTGTTGTGGCCTCTCCCGTTGCGGAGCACAGGCTCCGGACGCACAGGCTCAGCGGCCATGGCTCACGGGCCCAGCCGCTCCGCGGCATGTGGGATCTTCCCGGACCGGGGCACGAACCCGTGTCCCCTGCATCGGCAGGCGGACTCTCAACCACTGCGCCACCAGGGAAGCCCCCCACGTGCCCCCCTTCTAAAGTGCACACAATTCAGTGGTTTTTAGTGTACTTACAGTGTTGTACAGCCATCGTACACCTCTCGGAGCCTGTTTCCTCACTGATGGACCATGGTGACTGTGGTGCTGCTCTCATGGAAGCGCTGGGAGGAGGGGTTATGAATATGCACATGGAGGGCCCCGCCAGTGCCTGGCCAACAGGAAGCCTTGGCCAGCAGGACCAGTTATGGGGTCACACAGCGAACTGGGGTGAAGCTGAGGTTGGCATGAGACCCACCTCCCCAGCAGGCTTTTCCTCCCCCACCCCGACCCCCGCCTTCGTACACTGTGGCTAGGGTTAGGGTTAGGGTTGGGGTTCCCTGGCATTAATTTGAGGAAGGCCACGGGGCGGGGTGAGGGTGGGGGGAGGCAATGATTACAACTGTTTAAAAAGCCTTGAGTTGGCTAATAATTGAGTCAGCCATGACCACTCCCATTCACTAACCTAGTGATTCTCAAAGTGTGGTCCCCAGGGGAGCAGCATTAGCATCACCAGGAACTTTGTAGAAATGCATATTCTCAGGCCCCAATTCATACTTACTGAATCAAATGCTGTAGGAGTGAGGCCCAGAAATCAGTATTTTAATAAGCCTGCCAGGTGATTCTGATGCCCGCTGTAGTTTGACAACCATGGATCCAAGCAAACCATTCACCTATATTCATCCCTAATCTCCTTGCTGCCCTCCTGAATGCGTGGGATAGTCACAGAATGGGTGAGTGGGGGAGGAAGGCTTGCAGTAAGTCTCATAATAAGCTCTAACCAGGGAGAGCCAGCCAGGCATCACCCACCCGTCCCAGCTCTGCCTGCTGGGCTGGGCAAGGGAGAACATGGGCCCCAAGTTGCAGCCAGGCATGCTGGGCAAAGATGCTCCAGTAAGCGGCTGCCAGCCTGGCCTTTCTGCTGGAGTGATTTTATTTTTTATTTATTTATTATTATTATTTTTTGCGGTACGCGGGCCTCTCACTGTTGTGGCCTCTCCCGTTGCAGAGCACAGGCTCCGGACTCGCAGCCCCAGCGGCCATGGCTCACGGGCCCAGCTGCTCCACGGCATGTGGGATCTTCCCGGACCGGGGCACGAACCCGTGTCCCCTGCATCGGCAGGCGGACTCTCAACCACTGCGCCACCAGGGAAGCCCTGGAGTGATTTTAGACGGCCCAAGCCAGCCAGCTCCTGTGTACCACCTATACTTTGTAGATGGGGAAACTGAAGCCTCAGAAGGGGCCAGAGACAATCCTTAGACAATCCTTATTTGTTGTGTGAATGAAGTCACACACTGGTTCTGGCAGACATGACCAGATCCCAGCTCAGGGCTCCTTCTCCCTGTCCCCTCCATCCCTAAGCTCCAGACATGATCTCTCTCTGCTGTCCCAAGAATGGGTGTCTGTGTGAGGACCTCTCAGGAGGGCCAAGGCAGCTTGGGCCCTAGCTCTGCCATGGATGCACTGAGTGATCTGGAGTAAGTCTGCCCCTCCCTGGGCCCATTTCCTCAACTGGAAGATGGGGATAATTATTCAGCTGCCTGGAACACAAGATGTTCTCTGACAAACTAAGTATATCTGTTCAACTGTACCGAGCATCTAACCCCCAGCCAGTGTATGAAGGCTGCAGGAGGCGAAGTTCAGGCGTTTTTTAAACAGTGTCTACCAAATAGAGCTGGTCAGGGTTGGAGACTTGCCTTCTCTTCGCTTCTCAGGAAGGCTGCTGGGGGGCCCAACGGGTCAGGGATGGATGTGCTTGGAACTTTGGGAGCCTCTGCAGTGGGTACAAACTGGGGGCTTTGGTGACATGATGTTTTGAGGTTTGTTTAAGGTGAATTTCTGCTGTTCGTTTGCTCGGTCTATGAAAAAATAAATAAAGCAGATTCAGGGGAGAGAGAGCGGGGATGGGACCATTACTTTGGAGAGGGGGTGGCTGGGGAAGGCCTCTCCAAGGAAGTGATGTTTGAACAGAGATCTGGATGAGTACGGGAGCAATAAATAGGCAGAGGAAACAGCAAAGCAAGTGCAAAGCCTGGAGATGGAAAAACTTTTGATGTGTTCCAGGAATGGCAGGAAGGTAGAATGGCTGGAGCACAATGATGGAGGGGCTGGAGAGAAGCAGATCAAGTTCAAGGGCTGGGTGGGACCGGATCTCACAGGGCCTTGCTGGACACGCTGAGGAATTTGACTGCCGCTCTCTAAGTGCCAAAGGAAATCAGAGGAGAGTTCTGTGGAGAGTCCTGGTTTCCAGCTTTGCTTTGTAGGAAAATCACACTGATTGCTTTGAAGAGGGTTCCTGTTGGGCCAGAGTGGAGGCAGGGAGACCAGTCGGGGTGAGATGATGGGGGTTAGTCCGTCCAGGGCTACATTCTGTAGTTAGAGCCAATAGAAATTGCTAAAGGACGGGATGTGGAGGGTGAGGGAAAGGAAGAGTCAAGGGTCACTCTTAGATACTTGGCCTGAGCCCCTGGATGGAAGGTGGTGCCATTCCTGAGATGGGGCAACCAGAGAGGAGAGAGATTTTAGGGCAAATTGAGAGTTTGTTTTCAGACACGTTGGGTTTGAGAGCCCCCTGGACAACCGAGAAGAGATGTTGAGCAGGCCGTTGACAGGTGAACTGGACTCGGGGAGAGGCTGCCACACCCTCACACCTGCTAAATGGCCAAGGCTGGGGGCGTCCCTGCTGGCACAGTGGTTAAGAATCCGCCTGCCAATGCAGGGGACATGGGTTCGATCCCTGGTCCAGGAAGATCCCACATGCCATGGAGCAACTAAGCCCGTACGCCACAACTACTGAGCCCATGTGCCACAACTACTGAAGCCCATGCGCCTAGAGCCCGTGCTCCGCAACTAGAGAAGCCACTGCAATGAGAAGCCTGTGCACCGCAATGAAGAGTAGCCCCCGCTCACCGCAACTAGAGAAAGCCCGCGCACAGCAACAAAGACCCAACGCAGCCAAAAATAAATAAATAAATTTATTTTAAAAAAGTGGCCAGGGCTCTTGTGGTAAAGGGGTGGGGACAGAATTTAAAGGTTTTCCCCCCCCGTTTGTATTTTTAAGGAAATGCATTTTAAAATTGATGTTAGTTTGTTATTACCCAAGCAGCACATGTTTATTCTTTAAAAATACTAAGAAATGAGCTTCCCTGGTGGCGCAGTGGTTGGGAGTCCGCCTGCCGATGCAGGGAACATGGGTTCGTGCCCCGATCCGGGAAGATCCCACATGCTGTGGAGCGGCTGGGCCCGTGAGCCATGGCTGCTGAGCCTGCGCGTCCGGAGCCTGTGCTCTGCAACGGGAGAGGCCACAACAGTGAGAGGCCCGCGTACCGCAAAAAAACCCAAAAAACTAAGAAATGAAGATAAGCAAAAAGCAAAACAAATGCCAAATCATTCTTAATTTTGCCACCCAGAGATCAGCCCTGCTGACTCTTGGTATGTGTACACAAAATATCTATATTTTAAAAGTTGGAATCACATTGCTTTAAGGTTTCATAATCTGCTTTTTTCACGTAACCTATTGTGAAGTGGACATTTTAGAGATGTGTACCTATCGACATGGAAAGAATAGTGGTGAGAAAAAAAAAATCTTGAAACACTCAGCAGGAAGCCCCAAACGTGACTCATTTGCCTGAGGTTCTGAGGTCAGCTGAGCAGTGGGATTAAAGGATTTCTGTCCAGGGCTGGGGTGAAGGCCCATCAAAATTTGGCTGCAGGCCTCCCAGAGGAGGGGGCTGGATGGAATAACCTCAGGAGTACCCTTCCGCCCCTGAGCCCTGTGTCGGTGGTGGCCCCCATTCCCGGTGGATGCAGCACTGGGTTCGCTGCGTTTGCTGTGGTTAATTATTGAACACGAGGAGCTGGTGTTCTCCCCAACCTCTCCCTGTGCCTTACGTCTTTGCTGACTCAGCTCCTGCCTGGAACTGGCAAAGGAGGCCTCCTCTTCCTCACTCATTCAACCAAAACCTTTTACTGACATCTACCACCTACATCCTCCCCCCCCGGGGCATGTGCTGGGCTGCAGCCCTATACCTGCCCTCCACGCAGGCTGGGAGCCCTGTCCAGGGAGGTGTAAGTGGGCCAGGGTGGAGCCACGCCCTTCCCATGTCCCACCCCATCCCCCCGTCAGCCCCCACTTTACGGATGCCGAGACTGGCTCAGAGAAGGTAGGTGACTTTTCCAGGGTCACACACACAGCAGGGCCGGAATTTGAACCCGGGTCTCTCTGACTTGGAGCCCATGCCCCTGCCGTGATGAAATATGAACACAAATAAAGCGCCATAGACAGTGACTTGGGAGGCGAGCACTGGGAGGGGCGTTCTGAGGGAACAGTGGGATCGGGGCATCCCAGCAGGAGCGCTGGGGTGAGGGGACCGTGAACAGCATCTCATCAGGCTCCAGTGGTGAGTCGTTTCAGGCAGAATGCAGTGTCAGCAGTCCCAGGTGGGGACACTCTGGGAACACTTTGGAGAGGCTGTAGGTCTGTGCGTTTCCGGAGAAGCCCATGCCCTCTGGAGTCTCTTCCAGGAGCAACACCCCCATCAAAAGGAGGAGTGCTTCCGGGAGGCCAGCATCGTTCCCTTTTGCCGCATCTGCAGCCTGTGCCCCACATCCTGTCTTCCCTCACATATTCACATTCTCCCTGAGTCCAGCAGCTTCTCTCCTCACGCCCTTTCCCCTCTTCCCATCCACTGGGGAGTTGGAAACCCTGGCTCTAATCTCACCCCTGTCCTGGACATCCTGGGTGACCTTGGGTGAATCCCTTTCCTCCTCTGGGCTTCAGTTTCCTCATGTGTGCAATTAGGGTTGAGGGGAGTGTCAGATGAGTTGGATTCTAAAGTTCCTTCCATTTCTAACCATCTGGTTCTGAGCCACTCAGTAGCTTTCCACTGCCCTCCGGGAAGTTCCAGGCCTCGATGGCATGGCTCCCTGCTGCCTGATTGCCCTCCCACACCCTCTCCCCCTCTGCATGTTCCCTCCCTATCTGTCTTCCTCAATCCCCTTTCCTTCCCTAGCTGTCTCAGTATTTAATTCCATAAGAACCCACGAAGGCAGAGGCAATTGTCCTCATTCTGCTGGTGAAACCATGCTTCTGCCATCTTGGAACTCATAGGGAAGGGGGGATTCCTGGGTCCCTCCCTCGGCCAGCCCAGACAGACCTACCACCCACAGCTCAGTGACCACCTCTGTGAGCGGCAGCTGCATCAAGGGCAACTGAGAGGGCTGTAAGGTGTCTGTGAGCTCAGCAGCCTCCTGGAGCTCGGGGGCTTCTCCCTTTGGTGTCCAGCACCAAGCCACAGCTCCAGGGAACTCTGATTCTTAGTCTGCTTTCCAGATTATTCTTCCCAAATGAAGCTTCCCTCCTCCTCCTCTGACTCTGACTCTGCAGCCCCCTGCCAGAGGCTCCTTGGCTGCCCTGTCCATCCAGCAGTCTAACCCTCTCCTTCATGCTGCTATTGCAGATTTTTGCTGGTCTTCAGCTGCCTGGTGCTGTCCGTGCTGTCCACTATCCAGGAGCACCAGGAAATTGCCAACGAGTGTCTCCTTATCTTGGTGAGTGCCGGAGTCTGGGTCTGAGGGAGGCTGTGTCGGGGTGGCACCTCTGGTCTGAGGGTGAAGGTGGAGTGAGGCTTCTCATACCATGGCTCAGAGAGTGGCTTGCTGTGCTGTGTTCTCTGACCTGGTGGCTGCCCCTCTCTGGGCTTCATCCCTTGCTTTATAGCAGGTGTTGGGAGAGCTCCCGCCTCTATGCCAGGGCTTATGATGGGCCCAGAGGAGAGCCACTCCTTCTCAGGATCAAAACTGCTAACACCACCCCTGGTGTGATTGGGGTTTTCCCCCTAACAGGAAGCACCTTGGAGGGTCACAGTGACAGACAACCAACCACCCCTTATGTCACCTGGTCAGGGTTACAGAGGCTGGGATGGCTGGGAGGGGGAGGGTGGGATGAGGAGAAGAAAAACCCAGACAGCTCATGGGGACAGCAAGGGAGGATAGATTTGGGCTTTCAGTCTCTTTGGAAGACATGGAAGAAGCCACTTCCTTCTGGAATCCTCCTCAGGTCCATCCAGGTGTAAGAACCTCCAGGAGAGGTGGTCTGAGGAAATCCTAGTACCCCTAACCCAGGGACTCCGGGCTGGGTGGGTGCCGTGTGACCTAGACCCCGGTCCTGAAGAGTGGGGACCAGAACTCAGGCCCCTGGTCCCACAGGAATTCGTGATGATCGTGGTGTTTGGTCTGGAGTACATCATCCGCATCTGGTCCGCGGGATGCTGCTGCCGCTACCGAGGATGGCAGGGCCGTTTCCGCTTTGCCAGAAAACCCTTCTGTGTCATCGGTAATGGGCCTACCCAGCCCCGCCTGACTCTTGACCCCCAAGCCCCAGGGTTAACACCCTGACCCCAGGACCCTGGCTGCTGACACAGACTCAACAGACCTTCCCAATCATCCCCTCGGCCCCAGGAACCCCCAACCTCGGGTCCAGGCACAGGGTAGGTTGGCTCCCCGGCGCTGGCCATGACCTCGCCCGCTCTTCGCTCCTGCAGACTTCATCGTGTTCGTGGCCTCGGTGGCCGTCATCGCCGCCGGCACGCAGGGCAACATCTTTGCCACGTCTGCGTTGCGCAGCATGCGCTTCCTGCAGATCCTGCGCATGGTGCGCATGGACCGCCGCGGCGGCACCTGGAAGCTGCTGGGCTCGGTGGTCTACGCTCACAGCAAGGTGAGGCCGGGCGTGTCCGGGGGCGCGTCCGGGGCGGAGCTGGTGCGGCAGCTGGAGGGGCGGGGCCGAGCGGAGGCGGGGCCGTGGTAGGGGAGACCAGGGACCCAGCGCGGTCGAGGCCACAGGGGCTACCTCGGGGGGCGGGGCAAGGGCGGGGTCTGGAGGGGAGGTCAGGACCAGGCCAGGAGGCGGGGCCTGAAGGGCAGGGCTTGAGAGTCTCAATTGGGAGCTTCCGGGTTTGGGGGTCTACGCTTACAGGGAAGTGGGGAGCTGGAGCGGGGTCTGAGGGTGGGGCTGGGGCGGGACAGGGTGTGGGGCGGGATGGAAGCCTGAAAGTGGGGCTTGGGGGGCGGTGCAAGATGGGCTTGTGGGCGGAGGTCTGAGCGTGGAACCTGGAGGGTCAAGTGCAGGGCCGGGGCATGCTCTGAGGTTTTGTGAGGGCCTCGCTCTTCCTTGAAGGCGGGGCAGGGTCTCCTTGAAGGGAGTTGCTGAGAAAGAAAGGCAGGCAGAGCCACCTCCAGGGACTTCCGAGAGGTGGGTACTCTTATCCCCTTTCAGAACGCCTCCCATAGGCCATTCTGGGAGCCGTCCACCTCCCCACCTGTGCCAGGTGTATGGTCTCATCCCTTGCTGACCCCACAGGAGCTGATCACCGCCTGGTACCTCGGGTTTCTGGTGCTCATCTTCGCCTCCTTCCTGGTCTATCTGGCTGAGAAGGACGCCAACTCCGACTTCTCCTCCTACGCCGACTCGCTCTGGTGGGGGACGGTGCGTGAGGGTCTGTGCAGGGCCGCCCTTCTCCCTGGGACCCTCCCCGGCCTGATCATCGTGACCCCGACCTAGGGGCCTGTCCCTGTCCTCTTGACTAAGGCTGGGACCTTCGTGACCAGCCTCTGTGTTAGTCCTCCAGTGGACCAGCATGTGACCCCATCTAGCTCCCTACATCAAGCCCTTGTGACCTGTACCCCTCTCCTCCACCAGCACGGGGGAGGGGGAGAATCCACTTATGCCTCTAACCAGCCCCCGTGACAAGTCCTTGTGACCAGTCCCTGTGGGCAACCATGGAGGCCCCCTCTCTTGTGATCAGGCTCCCACCTGCCTGTGACCCAACAAGCTCCTGTGGGTGGCCCCCGTAACCAGCCCTGCAGGTAACCTGTTTGTGTTCCCAGATTACACTGACGACCATTGGCTATGGTGACAAGACACCACACACGTGGCTGGGCAGGGTCCTGGCTGCTGGCTTCGCCTTACTAGGCGTCTCCTTCTTTGCCTTGCCTGCCGTGAGTCCCCCTCCACTTAGGATGGCCCAGCCCTGGGCGGGGGCGTCCTGGGGACAGATCCTGCTTAAGCCCCGTCCAGCATTTGCATGAGTGGTGGTGGGCACCTCAGATGGGCAGCGGTGGGGGCACCTTTGCTGCCTTTTGTTGTCCCCACCATCACCATATTCCGCGAACCATGCCTATCATCCTAGGGCATCCTTGGCTCCGGCTTTGCCCTGAAGGTGCAGGAGCAGCACAGGCAGAAGCACTTTGAGAAGCGGAGGATGCCAGCAGCCAACCTCATCCAGGTACAGGACGCCCAGGAAGCCCCTGAACTGAATTGGTGTGTCAGCTCTGTATGATGACCCTCGTGTCCCAGCTTCACAACTATGACTCCACTTTGAAGCTCAGAGAGATGTGACTTTTCTGGGGTCACCTGCCAAGTCAGGGACAGAGCTAGGACGCTGGCTAAGATTGTCAGAAATTTCTCCCTGCACCACATGCCCAGTTCAGGGCTAGCCAGAGCTGTCCCATTGACCCACTGCAACCCCAACTCTACATGGCCTGAAGTGGAGTGGAGACTGGACAAGAGGCCCTAGGTCCCTAGTGGAAACCCAGTCCTGCCACCCATCAGCTGTGCAGTCATCAGTAAGCCTGTTCTACTCCCAACACCTTAATTCACCCCACAAGTGAATGTTGTAGCTACAAACCGAGAGAAACACGTTGAAAGAAAGAAATGGTTCTCTCAAGAGCATTTTACAGGGGACCTGGCCTGATCTGACCTTAAAGGGGAACTCAGGGATGACTACAGTGGTAAACTGACACTTGAGCAGAGAGCTGGAGGATGGGTAGGAGTTAACTAGGTGAAGAGGTGAAGGGGGAAGCCTTCGAGGTAAGGGAACAGCGTGTGCAACGGTCCCGTGGTGAAAGGGAGCAGGATGTGTTTGATGAACAGGAAGGAAGCTAGTTGAGACGGGAACAGAAAGCTCAAGTGGAAGGGTTTGGATAAGTGGGCGAGGCCTGGACCTGAGGGCCAGAGAGAGGAATTTAACGTTTTCTTAAGAACAATTAGGATCCATTAACAGGTATGGAGCAGGAGGAAGGGGTGACATGATCAGATATGTGTTCTGAAAGGTGGTGAGTGGATTGGAGCGTGACCTGGGTGTGTGGAGGGAGCAGATAAGAGGCTCCGGGAACAGTCTGGCTGAGGCGGGGTGGCGGGTGACTTGGACTAGGGTAGCGACAGATGAGATGGAAGGAAATAGGCAGATGCTGCGTATTTAGGAGGTGAAATTGGTGACATCAGGAGTGAGGGAGAGGGAGATGGCAGGGTGACTGGCTTGCCTGACTGGATGGTGGATGACCCTCCTCACTGGAGGGGGACCAGACTTGGGGCATGCAGAGTCTGAGGGGCCTCTGAGCCCCCGAGGGGGGATGTTGAGGAGGCCACTGATGTAGTGGTGTGCAGCCGAGGTGAGGAATGGGCTGGGCCTTGTGTGCAGATGGTAATGAAGTGCTTGCCCAGTGGGGAGAGGACAGAAGGAGAAGAGAAGATGGTCCAGAGCTGGGCTTTAAGGAACCTCAGCACTTCGTGGCTGGGTGGTCAGAGTTGAGCCAGCCAAGGAGGCAGAGAAGGAACAGCCAGACGGGTGGGAAAAAAGCAGGAGTGTGTGGGCTCAGTTTCCCCCACTGTCTGAGGCATTCCGACGGGGCACGGGCTGAGGCAAGACTCTGATTTTTTTGTGACTCCGTGACTCAGCCTTGTGCAAGAGAAACCTCGGCGAGAAATAGTTCAGGGCACATATGCACAGCCTGCCTCGGCCGGCTCCCCAGCTGGGCATGCTCTGACCCCCCAGCCCAGGTCTGACTCAAGGCCCCCTTATCTTTCCTCCCCAGGGTGGAACCCCCCCTCCCATCTCTACTATCTCCAGCCACCAGCCCAACCTTTCCTTCTTAGCATCCCTTGGGGCACAATGGCTGCTGTTCCCTGGGAGCTGGCCTTCCGAGGGGCATCGTAGGGGCAGGCGGCTGGCACTGGCCGGGCTGAGAGACAGCTGGTATTGTGGTGCCCATAATTAATGAGACAGCTCTGGCAGCTGCTCCCCAGCCCAAGCCAGGGGCCTAGGCAAGCAGGAAGTAAAAATATTCCTGTCTTGGGAGGGTGCCTGGCCAGTGAGGTCAGCAGTGGGCCGTCCCTTAAGGACAAGAGGCACCCGAAGAAGGGTCCAGTTCTGCTTCCTCCTGCCCAGCACCTCCCAAGCCTTCTTGCCCTCGCTGATCACCCCACTCACAGTCCCTACCTGGCTCTTCTCTTTACCTGGGGGGAGAGGGACTGTCCTTCCTCTTGTCTGATCGTCATCCCTCCTGCCGCAGAGGAAACCCTGTAACTTCATGGATGCTGAGGGGTTGGTAGGTGATGCTGTTTCCTCCCCTCGTCAATCCCATGGGCAGTGACAGGCAGCTGGGAAGGAGGGGGTGGGGTTATTATTAGTAACAATGGTTTATTCAGTCAGTGTTCATTCCCCAAACATTTGCAGAGCACCCATCAGGTGCCAGAGGATACAGTGCTGACCAAGACACAGCTTACAGTCTAAGGAGAGAGAAAGACATTAATCAAATACACAATGAATAGATATTTATCAGCTGTGGTAACAGGATAACAGGAGTGTTTAAAGGGGGAACTTGGTCACTTTGTTGTAAAGCAGAAACTGGAACTTGGTCACTTTGTTATAAAGCAGAAACTAACACACCATTGTGAAGCAATTATAATCCAATAAAGATATTTTAAAAAGGGGGGGGGGAACTAGGTATTAAGTGCCTACTATGTGCCATGCACTGCGCTTGGCATTTAATATACATTTGCCCATTTAGTCCTCACAACACTCTGTTAGGTAAGTAGTATTATGTCCGTTTCACAGATGAGGAACCTGAGGCTCTGCACATTTACTTAATTTGCCCACATGAGTAGGTGGCAAAGCTGGGATTGGAAACCCACTTCTACCTGATGACAAAACCGCAGCTCTTAACTCCCACGCTCCAAGGCCTCTGGCTCTGATGCTGACTGTGCGTCACCTTGGGGCAGTCTTTTCTCTCCAGGCCTCCCTCTAGCCCTGCTGGTGGCTATGGAGTTGGAACTGGCCTCTGGCTCCGAGTACCCTTCAACTGGCCTGAGGACTGGGTTCTTTTGGGGGCAGAGGGCTGGTGGGGGGCTGAGAGGCCTCTCTGATGCCTTGTCCCCCACCGCCTCCTTCCCGTTTCTTCCACACCACCAGGCTGCATGGCGCCTGTACTCCACCGACACGAGCCGGGCCTACCTGACAGCCACTTGGTACTACTATGACAGCATCCTCCCGTCCTTCAAGTAGGTCCTACTGCAGGGGGAAGGGGAGGTGGGTGGCTGGTAGTAATGCCCCTTGGGGACAAATGGCTGGGACTCAACCCTGGTGGGAGGGCAAAGGGGTGACAGCTCCCATGGGAGCATCTGGGGCTGGCTCTGTAGATCCTATGTCACCCAGAGCCTGGAACGTCCTCTGTCCCACTCTGCTATACCAGGGAATGCGGTGACACTGGACACAGGGCATGGGGTGGAACCCTGCCCTGCTGGCTGAGCCCTGGGTCCTGGGGTGTTAGCAGGCCACATGCTCACCCAGAGTTGTTGCCACTCAGGGCAGTGGCCCAGGCAGCTCACTCCCCACGGTCTGAGTTGGGGGCAGTGTTAGCGCTCGCCAGCCTGGCGTATTGCAGCTGGGTAGAGACAGCGTGGCGTGGGCAAGAACGTGTGTGCCATGTTGGGTACAAGCACCCACCCCAGCACCCCCATGCGTAACTGATTTTACTGTCCCAGGCAGCAGCCTTAGGGCCCAGAAGTGGGTTCGCCCCACTGGCCCAGGCTGGGGTAAGACTGCACGGGGGTGGCTCCACACAGGGGGATCATTAATAGCATCACCAAGGTTCGTGTGGCCAGGTGCCTGGCCAGGCCCTGAGGCAGGAATGAAGACCTTGGAGAGCGGCTCAGTCCCGTGGGCAGGCGGGCAGTGAGCAAGGCGGGGCCAGGCTGCTGTGCTCAGCGTTTTTGCCGGTGCCTTTTTTGCCTCATTAGTTCTCCAAGAGCAGCTGTTGCGTGATCCCACTCACCCCTACACCTGGCTGCCCCCATCCCCGCTCCCTCTCAGCCCCAGGGGCCTTCCAGGGGAGGAGCAGGAGAGAAGGGGCTGGGAAGGAGGGGCTCCCAGAATTACACTGGTTCCCCCCATCTCTCCACCTGGCAGAGGCAAGCTCCCACCTTAGAGACAGGGATGCTGGTTAGATTAAAAGGAGCCATCCTTTCTAGAAGTAGTCCTAAGGACTCAAGGCCAGGCCTTGGGGAGTGGGGCAGGGGCTGGTTTGTTAGAAATATGGTGTGTGATGGGGAGGAAAGATTTGGGAAGGTGGTCTTGGGTCCTCTGGAAAGAGGAACAGAGCTTGGTTTGGAAATTCTGGGTCCACTGATCCTCCTTTTCCCTGGACCTCGGTTTCCTCATCCATACAATAGACAAAGAGGACAAAGAGAGGAGATATCCTTCTTGGGTTATAGAAACAAGAAAGCCTGAGAGTTAAGAAGAAGCTGAGCCCTCAATCTGGTCTCCAAGAGCCCAGTGGCAAGAGTGAATGCTGCAGGAGGAGGAAGCTGGGCTGCCCTATCAAGTCTCCCTCCTCAGCCTCAGTTTCCCCCTAAAATCCAGCCGGATCTGGAGGGCGAGGATTTGAGGGCTGCCGCTGGCCTCCGGGTGGGCACAGCTCCACGTCCAGGAGCTCGGCTTGCTGAGCAGAGACTGAAGTGGATTTGAGCTCCCACCTGCCCCCTTGGGAGGGTGCCCTCGAGTGGCGCCCACCCTGCACTGTCATACTTGGCACCCTTGAGGGTTTCCCAGGAGCTGAGTGTAGAGAGAGAGGGAGGAAGGCTAGTCTCCCACCCCCACCCCTGCCCACACGGGCCTGGGGTGTTTGCCGAGCACCTCCAGAGAGGCAGGGCCTGGCAAGATCTGTCAGGAGCTCAGTGCCCTTGGGTGAGGGGGCGGTGCCAGGGCCCTGCCTGCTGCTGACGGTGCCCTGTCCTGCAGAGAGCTGGCCCTCTTGTTTGAGCACGTGCAACGGGCCCGCAACGGGGGCCTACGGCCCCTGGAGGTGCGGCGGGCGCCAGTACCCGACGGAGCGCCCTCCCGTTACCCGCCCGTTGCCACCTGCCACCGGCCAGGCAGCACCTTCTTCTGCCCTGGGGAAAGGTAGGGGCCCCCCGGGGCTGCCACCTCCTCTTGCTTCTCCTCCTCCTCTTCCATTCTTTGTCTCATCCTCTCTCAGACCTGCCTCCAGCCACTATGTGGGTGTCTGGGCCTGTGCTGGGGACTCCCAGACCTTGTCATGAGGCCTGGACCCGTTGTCATCAGAGGGTCTGACAGGTACAGAACGAGGGTCTCTCTGGAGAGGCCAGAGTGGACTCATGGTTTTGTCACCTTGGGTTCCAAGGGTCTGAGTGGGGGAGATGTCCACACCATCCTTTCCCATCACCTCCTCCATTCATTCCATTGTCCTCTTTCTTTCTCTGTTTCCACGTCCCCCTCACTCTTCCATCCCTGCACTCCCATCCCTCCCGGGAAGCTGGAGAGAGGAGGAGGCCGCTGGCCACAGGTGCTTACAGCTCAGGTAATCGTGGACACCATACTGGTGTGTGAGGGCAGGGACCCCCCCATCCCCCAGCATGTTCCTCTAGAAGGGGCTTGACGCTGAACTCGCCTCTCGGGAACGAGATGCCACCTGGAAAGAGAGCTCTGTGACTAAGAACTGCTGTAGGGCCTATGTAAACTCAACCAATGACTAATGCTCTTGTCTTGTGCAAGCCTTGTCCACAGCTTTGCTAATCCCAGAGGGTCCTCCTGGGATTCTCCCACAATGTCTTTCTTCCTTATAGAGGGACATTTTGCTGTCCCTACAGTCTCTTTCCCCTTGACCTGCCTCTCCTGGAGCTTTTGCATCTTGAAAGAAGAACAAAGAAAGAACAATGCTTACCCTCACGTAAATGTTCATAAATAGTGGAATTTCAGGCATATTCGGGTAAGGGAGGCCCACTAACTCACAATATGGGAAAGCGGCTTCTCCTGTAGAGGTGTAGTTTTGAGGTCAAGGATTCAATCCCCCCTGCCACCACAATCACCCCGTTGCCTACCCATCTCTTTGTTTTGTCTCATCTTTACATATCATCCCTGAATCAGCCAGGTGGACATCTGGTCCTTGAGCCTCAGGTGTGATTCTGAGTCCCAGGCCCAGAACAAGGGAGGGGAGAAGAGGTGAGCCACTCGGGGATCAGAAGGTGAAGGTGCCCTGAAAGCCTCCGCGCCTGGCGCTGCGTGTCCTTGAGAAAGTCATCAAGCTACTCTGAGCCTCTGGGTTCTGGGCAGAAAATCAGCAGTTTTTAGGCTGATCAGGGGCTCTGGCTTTCCGGGCTAGAAGGGCCTGGGGAACAGGGAGGAGGGGGTTCTGGTGCAGAGGATGCTGGGAGCAGAATTCCTTTTCCGGTCTCAGTGAGGGCACTTCTGGCCAGGGGCTGAACAGGAAGTGGGTAGAGAGGGAGAGCCCCTCCAGGTCTCTGGGAGGAAGGGAAGCATGATTGGCCAGGGTAGGCTGGGAGTTCACTGGAAGAGGGTCCACGGTGCAGCCCCACTTGTATCCTTTGTCACTATCTGAATGTCCTACAGTGTTATCCCCACACCCACCCAACCACAGCTGACAGGTAGAAACTCAGAAGTTTTGGCATTTGAGCACCGCGGCCCACGGCCTGCGCCAGGGCTCTCTGTAGCTTCAGTTCGCTCTCGTCTCACTCTGCCTGAGTAGGAAGACACTGAAAATGGAGATTATCCTGGACTCCAGTACTGGTACCACCCCCCACAGCTGCTCTGGGTCTCTGGCCCCCCGAGGCCTAGGAGCAGATGACTGCCGAGAGCTCGGCCATCACTGACTTCCAGCCTGTGTCTGTCTGCCCTGCAGTGTCTGTGTGGCTGGGGCTTATGGTGCTGGTGGTGGAGTGTCCCTTCTTCCCAGGGATGCCAGGGGGCTGAGCTGGGATTTCTAGGAGATCAGGCACCAGCCTCAGGCCAAATGGCCATATCCTTAATCTTGGCTCTCTGGGCCCTGTGGGGTGGGTGCCCAAGACAGGACCCCCTCCCCCAACACACACACACCCCGGTTGGCCACACCTTTAGTGGTGCTTGTGGGTGGATCCAGGCTGAGTACGTTCCCAGGGCTACACGGAGCAGGACTTCCTGAGGGGTGGCATTGCAGGGCCAGCACCTCTCTCTGTGGGTTTTGTGATGAGGTGCTAAGACAGTGGTTCTCAAAGCATGGTCCACTGACTCCCTGCGTCTGCATCCCATGGGACATTTGTTCAAAATGCAGAGATACTGGACCTCTCCCCAAGCCCACGGAATGAGCATTTCTGGAGAAGAGGCACAGAGTTCTGCATATTTAACGTGCTCCCCATGAGATCCTTATGCAAAGCTGGAGAACCTCTGCATTCTGGCATGTGGGCTGGAGGATGATTTGAGCTGGGGGGTCCTTCTCTCCCACCAGCCACGGGAAGCCAGCCCCATCCTGGCAGCTCCCCATGCTCTGCCCACCTGACTCCTTCCCACTAACCTCTGTCTGTGTCTTGTTCTCAACTTTCCAGCCAGATGTTTAGTAATAAACGGAGTTTCTTTCGGATCCACGCCAGCTGGAGACCGAGGTACCCCCTCGCCTTCTCCTGTTCCCGTTCCTCCTTGCCCCACCCAGTTCTGGGGCTGGAGAGGCGGACAGGATGGGCCAGAGACAAGGTGCATGTGCCTGCCGCCTGCCATCTGCCTTGGGGCCCTGATGAGCCCCTCGCCTTCCTGGGGATGCCTCTGCCAGGTCTGGTGCCCAGTCTGCCAGGTCTGGTGCCCAGTCTGCCAGGAGGGACACGTACAGGAGCCTTGGGATGAGCTCTGGCTGTGCCGCTGACCCCCCTGCGTGATCTTGGCCAAATTGCTTCCCTTCTCTGGACCTCAGTTTCCCATCTATGGAATGGGCAGATTGAACTAGAGGCTCTCTGAGGGTCCTTCCCACTCTGACCTTTGCCGGGCCTTTAGCTTCCTGGCTCCCCGCTGACCACCTAGATCCTAGCAGATGCCTGAAGGAGCTGGGATTGGCACCTCCTTCGCTAACTCCAGAGCCCAGTTCTTTAGCTGCCTCATTTAGCCACTACATCCCTTGGTACCTGCCCTGTGCCAGGCCCTGCACTAGGAACACAATGATGAATAAAACATTGTGCCTAGAGAGTTGCAAAGAGTAACTGCTCTTCGGTGTGATGAGCACAACTAAAGGCAGAAGCAGGGGGCCTGTGGAGCTTGGGTCAGGCATTTCACCCGGAGAAGGCCCCCAAAGGAGTGGGTGTGAGGGAGGGCCTTCCAGGCCAAGGAAGCGACGCGCACCAAGGGGAGGGGGTGAGAGAGAGCGCGGCTTTGGCAAAGAACAGGCAGCCCAGCGTGGAGGTCGGGAGCCGAGGCTGGGTCATGAAGAAGCCAAGGGCCCCGTTGGCACTGTTGGCACTGCCTGGCAGCTTGGGCTTACAGAGTCCTGGGTTTCCCAAAGTGCCTCAGGAGCCTTGTGGATCAGGGGACCCATGAGGAGGAGATGGGTGACGGAGCTCCTGGCTGCTCTACCAAGAAGCAGTGTTTCTTAGAAACATGGGTCCTGGATCTGAGCCTGGCTAGGGGACCTCGGGCATAAGCCCTCTGTGCCTCCATTTCCTCCCATGTAAAATGTGGACGATCGTAGGGTCTGCTTCCGTTCAAACTGTGCCTGGCTCAGAGGAAGTGCTATATAAATGTCGGCCTCATGCAGTTTGGTATGTTATGATATGAGCTTGGAAACCATGGCTGTAGGACACGGGCACATGCTGGAGGATAAAGCCGAGGAGTCTCTGGGTCAGATCTGCCCCTTTGCAAGATTCCTTGGGATGTGTGGGTGTGGTAGGCAGGAAGGGCGAGGCCAGGGTGGAGAGGCCAGCCATGTGGTGTTTCCCAGTCCTGAAGAGAGGGGCTGTATGCAGCACCAGTAGGGGTAGGCTGCCTCCCGCCACGCCTCCACCGCCGAGCTTGGCCTTCGGCAGGCAGATGGAGTCCTTAAAGAAATCCCTGTGGGAGTGAGCACAGGGGTTGGGTCCAGCAGAGCAGTCAGAGGGCAGCCAGTGCCCCGAGCTTACCCTCTCACACGGGGAAGCCCCAGTCAAGCCCACACATCTGTCCCCCAGACACCAACAGACGCTGCAATCAGTTTCTCACTGGCGCCATTGATGTCTTGGGTCAGAAAATTCTTTATTGTTGGGAGCTGTCACATGCATTGTTCAGCATGTTTAGCTGCATTCCTGGCCTCTACCTGGATGCTAGGAGCACCCCCCAGAGTGACGACCAAAAATGTCTCCAGCCAAATGTCCCCTGGTGAGCAAAACAGCCCCCACCTGAGCATCACTGCCCGAGACCCTATCCTGGCGGCTTGCCCCAGGGAAAGAACATAGTCTCTGCAGTCACAGAAAACTGGGTTCCAGGCCTCGTTCCATCCAGAGGAGCTCTATGACCTGGAAGCCGAGTCACCCCCTTCCATATCTGTAAAATAGGGGTCGTAACACTGGAGCCCGCCATCTGAAGTGGCTGAGAGCTGAAAAGGCTCAGGCAGTCAGAGTGGACCTTGTGTGTTCTGAGGAGCCAGGGAGGGAAGGAGCTCTTTCGATGTCCACTGTGTGCCAGGTTTCTTTCCATTTTCTTTGAGCTTTTAGGCTTCAAAGAGGCTGACATGAGCCGTTTTCTGGGCACTGCCCAAGGAGCTGGAATCCAGGGCCGCCCCTGGGAAAACAGTGCCTTGTTACCTTGAAGAGGAGTCCAGGGTCTCTGGCTGGCTGGAAGGTTACAGAACCCCACAAACCACGCTGGAAGCTCCTTCAACCATCACAGAATCAGAGCTGGAGAGGGACCTTTCAAGACCTCTAGGGCAAGCCCCCACCCCCTTCCTTTATCAGTCCTGCTGAGTGCAAACTCAGTCTTGCACACTTCTCGTGACAGGGAGGTCACCCCCTTCCCCCAGAACACCATTGGAGTGATGTGCCGGTCACAGAGGTCCAGAGTTCTGGGCCCTTGGCTGAGTGTCAGGGCCTTCTCCGCCCCCCTCTCTTCCTCTGCCCCTTGGAAGAGTGGAGGACAGAAGGAGGGGCTGCACGGATGGGGTTGGGGGGTGCTTGCCAGCATGAAGAGAGCCTGAAGTAACAGCTCGGCGGAGGAAAGTTTGGGAGAGCCAACCTCAAACTTTGGTTGGAATCTTTGGGATGTGCTGAGGGGGTCCTGGGCCAGCAAACAGCATGCTGGATTGCAGGGGCCGCCCTGTCCTCATATCTTCAGGGCTCGCATCCTTGACCTGTAACCTCTCCCCTCCGGGCAGAGGTTCCTACCCCTAAGGATGGCCCTACATCCCAGTTGCCTTCCTGAAGGCACCTGCTGAAGGTGCCCCTGGTTTCGAGGTCTCCCTCACCTCAGCACCTCGGCTCTATACTCTGTCCCCCATGCCCTGGGCATGGAGGACCATAGCTCCCACTCTGCCCTGAAACCAGAGTCTGTCCTCTCAACCCTGGATCTGAAAGTCCCAGAGACTAGGTGACACAGTGTCCTCCCCCAGCCCCGGGCCCATCTCAGAACTCCTCCCAGACTGGCTGGTGCTCTCCTGAGCCAGGGCCCTGGACATCTGGGGTGGAAGGGCCCCAAAGGGTCTGAAGGGGGCCCTTCAAGTGGCAAGCCACAGCAGGGAGGCAGTGGTGATACCACAGGCCATGGGATGGGGATGTTTGCAGAGGTCCTATTCAGACAGCGACAACGTGGTCCTTGAACCTCTTGGACACAGAGTTACCCTACCAGGTACTGGTTAAGCAGGGCCTGTCGCGGGGAACCTGAGGCCTCCCCTCACCTGTCTTCCTCCAAGATTTGGGGAATGGGTGAGGAGTTCGGGTGCGGGAAGGGAAGTCTGAGTACACACACAGATACACACGTGTGTTCACACGTACACGGAGATGTAGATGCTGTTGAACTGCAGACTCAGGAGGCTGGGGGAGTCACATAAGCAGGACGTCAGTCTGGGTGGGCAGAGCTCAGGCAGGGGAGACCACAGAAGAACAGGTTATAGACCTTCACTGGGAGGAGGGGCACCAGGCATGGCCTGGGCATACTTGTGGGCCCATGCTGGGCCAAGAGCCCCAGCAGGCCAGTGCACTGCACACCTCCAAGGGCACCATTCTCACTGAAGTCTGAGTGATGGAGACTTTGGAATTTTGCAGTGCACTGCCTGTACAACTGTACCATGTCCTAAAGCCCTGACCTGACCAGTGTGGGGTCAGATAGCTCCAGCGGTGGGCAAAGGAGGAAAATATAAATTGACACGTGTATACACATGCCGACGTAGGTACACACACTGGCACCTGTGTGCATGCAAGCACACACCCTACACATGCACATGCCCTCAACTCCACGCAGCCCGCCCCTGTGTACAGGGAGGAGCTGGGGGCCTAACTCAGTGTGCGTGGCCAGGTGAGCTTCTCCATCCCTCAGCAGCCTGTCTGTCCCCAGAGGGGTCACCACCTCCACCCACCCACCTGCCTGGGCCAGGCCCAGCTCCCCAGTCCCCCTGTCTGTCTCTGACTCCCTTCTTGGGTTTCTGTCACTCTTTCCACTCTGACATCTGTCTCCTGTGCACCCCTTATCTGTCTGGGCAACAAGGGGTGGGAGGTCGGAGTGGGGAGGGGAGCTGTTCAGACTGACCCTGGATCAGCTTCTCATAGGAGTCAGGGCCCCCCTCACCACACCCTTGTCCCATCCCAGGAAGTCTCCCCTTGGTGGAGAATCAGCCCCAGTAGCTGCCCCCAAGCCCTAAGTCAGCAGTGTCCCCACTCGCACTGGCCCCCAGCTCCGGCTAACTTGGCTCTCTCCCCCACCCGACCTGCTGTGCCAGCAGGCGGATGGGTATCAAAGACCGCATCCGCATGGGCAGCTCCCAGCGACGGACAGGCCCCTCCAAGCAGCACCTAGCACCTCCACCGATGCCCACTTCCCCGAGCAGTGAGCAGGAGGGGGAGGCCAGCAGCCCCACCAAGGTGCAGAAGAGCTGGAGCTTCAACGACCGCACCCGCTTCCGGGCCTCGCTGAGACTCAAACCCCGTGCCTCCACTGAGGGTGAGCCCCTGCGGGTCTGGGGCCAGGACCTGCTGAGGGTGGCAGGGCGGACACAGAGTCTGGGCTGGGGGTGGAAATAACTCGGTTCTAGCCCCAGCTTTGCAGCAGGTTGACTATCTTTGGGCACCAGTCTTCTGGTCTGTAAAATGGGCATCATAATACCTGCTTTGCTGATGCTCCAGACTGAGAATCAGAGGAGAATGTAGAGGTGGCATTTGGTAGTGGTTAGGAGCACAGACTTTAGAGCCAGGCTGCCTGGGTTTGAATCCTGGCTTTGTCACTTATCTCGGGCAGGTAACCTGATCTCCCTGGGCCTCATTTTGCACATCTATAAAATGGGGACAAGAAGCATATCTACTTCATAGGTTTGTTGTGAGGATTAAATGAGATTATCCACAGTAGGTGAACAGAAGAGTTCTGGAATATAGTAAGTGCCCAACAAAAGCTAGAAGTATTATAAACATGCTCTGGAAGGAGCAGGATGCCATCCTTGCTGAACTGAGCCCTGACTGTTGGGGGCTGGATTATCTCATTTACTTCTCTCAACAACCCTGGGAAGTAGGGTCTGTCTCTATCCCCATTTTATGGATGTGGAGACTGAGCTCTCTCAGCTAGTGAGTGGTAGAGCTGGTATCCCCAGCCACGTCTGTCCAGCTCCATGGCCCACACTCCCCACCCTGGCCCTCTTTGCCAGCCCAGCCTGGGGATGTGAGGCTGTGAACCTGGTGGGGTTGCTTTTAACTGGTTAGAGAGGTCACTTTTTTGAGTTCGAGCTCTGCTCCTGACTTGCACTGTGACCTAGGTAGGATACTGCCCCTTTCTGTGCCTCGGTGTCTTCTTCTGGAAAACAAGAGGGTTGGACCAAGTCCCCTGGAAGACTTCTCCCAGCTTTGACCTGCTTCAGGGCCCTGGGTGGGAAAAGGAGTTGGGGGGGTAGACAAGGATGGAGGTTGGGGACGGGAACCTCGGAGGGAGGGGACCCAGCCATGCTGCCTCTGTCCGTGCTGTATCAGCCCCCAACATGCTGCTGGCTGACCACTCAGACAGCCCTTTCCTGGAAAGTTACAGAACCCCACAAACCAGTCTTTGGGAGGTGCTGGAAGTCTGGGCATGGCTGGTGCCCGGGGCCTCCTCTTCCCTGCCAAGAAGCTGCCTGGCCTCCTGCCCCTCCTGCCCCTGTGAGGCCAGGATAGCATTACCTGTCTGTGCAGTGCAGGGCACCAGCCTCGGAGAAGCTGTTTCTCTCATGGGGGCGGGAGGGAGAATGACTTGGTTTAGAGGCCTCGTCAGTAGCAGAGCTGGGGGGTGGGACCCAGTCCCTTGATTCGCTCCTGGCTGAAGGACGAGGCTGTGTGCGCAATTATGTGCAGAAGCCTCAAGCCCCTTGTCTTTGGCGCTCACTGGCCTGCGTGGTGGGACTTCCTCTAGGGCTGTGTGCAGTTTACCCCGGGCCAGACCAGATGTGCCCTAAAGCAGCTCCTGCGCACCAGCCACCAGGGAGATGTTTACACAGGGCAGATGGGCATGCAGCAAACTGAGGTTTTCACTCTGGGCAGGACAGCCAGGGGGGCAGGAACCTGGTCTGCTCTGTGCCCCCAGGAAGGTTCTGGGCCCTTCCTGAGGCTCTGTCTCCCTCTCCGTACCTCTAAGGGTGGTGGTAGGGGTTGGGAATGGCCCCTTCTGCTGCCACCACCTGTCCCCCTGCCCCCGACTTTTCAGAGGGCCCCTCAGAGGAAGTGGCAGAGGAGAAGAGCTACCAGTGTGAACTCACAGTGGACGATGTCATGCCCGCCGTGAAGACGGTCATCCGCTCTGTCAGGTGAGACTGAGGCTGGAGGTGGGCCACCCACTGCTGCTCCCCATCTGGGGCCTGCCCTCATGGCCAGGCCTGGCCTAGCATCCAGCACGCCAGCTGCCGCCTGCCTGGTACCCTCAGTGGAAGGCGGGTGGGGTGGAGAGGCGGCATATGGCTCCCAGCAGGGTTTGCGCAGACTCATCGTGTCTGGAGGGCTGGCCGGGTGGGGCGGTGGGCACCGCTGCCCATCATGGTCCCTCTGCTCACACCTGCGGTGTCCTCTCTGCTTCTCTCCCCTTCCTCTCTCTTACTTTATGTCAGGCTCTCTTCTCTTTATTTCTCTCTCCCTAGCTGGTATCGGCATCTGCCTGTTTCTCCCTGGGTCTCTGTCTTACAGGCAGTTTTGCTCCACCTCTGTGTCTCAGTCTCATCCTCCTCTTGCCTCTGTGACTCAGACTTACTGTCTCTCCTTGGGTGTCTTGACCTCTGCCTGTCTGTCTTCCCCAGGACTTCCTCCAGAGCAGTATTTTTCAAACCACAGGTCACAACAGTTTGAAGTGAAATCAATTTAGTGGGCCATGGTCAACATTAAAAAAAAAAGAATAGAAAGTATCAGAGTGCATCCCTCATAGTAAGAATAAAAGTGTTGATGAAACTTGTTTCAGTTGTGTGTGTGCGTGTGTGTGTGTGTGTGTGTGTGCGTGTGTGTGTGTATACTAGCTTCTGTAAACTGTATTTCTTATGGTGGGTCTTGGTCAAAAAGTTTGAAGGCCCTGCCCTACTGGCTTTACTGGCTGTCTCCCTCAACAATTCAGGGGGGGCCAGAGTCTCCTGAGCCCTGTAGCCATCCAGCCAGGGATCTGGCCCCAAGCTCCTTGGAATGGAGTTCTGGTCTAGTCTCTGTCTCCACCCTGCCGCTCCAGCTTCACCCCTAGGCCTTCTAGACTCACCCCCTCTCCTCCCTGCCTCATGCACCTGCCTAACCCTTTTAAATCAGAGTCAGCTGGGCACCCTCCTCCCAGAGAGTCTGAGGCCTCTCCCCACCTGCTTTTTTACACATCCTGTCTCTCCCCTCCAAGTGCCCAGCTTCTGGAACACAACGCCTGAGCTGCCCCCTGGCTAAGGTCAGCTCTCCTTGACGCCTCACACGCAGCATGCCCCAATCCTGTTCCTCCTCCCATGTCCCCATGTCAGGCAGTGCCACCGCCATCCACCCGGTGCCCAAGCCATGGGAGTCATGCTGGACTCAGACTCAGAAGCCTTTCGGTCCTCTCTCCGGCACTGCTCAGGGCTGTCCTGTGTCTCCACCCCACTGCCCTCTCCCAGCTCTTCCCCTGCAGTGGGTCTTCCCACCCGGGACTCTGCCCATCCGGGGCATCCTCCACACAGGCCTGCAGAGGACGGTTATGCTGAAGCAGAGGAAGCCACACGGCCGTCCCCACTGCCCCGACCTCCCAGGGCCCAGTCGCTGCCGGGGATTCAGAGCTCTTCAGAGTACCCCCCTCAGCCCCGCCACACATACACACACCTCCCCTGCCTCCCATGGATTCACCCTTTTCCTTCACATCCTGTTCCAGCTGCTCTGAACTGACTCTCACTCACACATCTCCTTGCCTGTCCGTGTCCAGAAAGCCTCCCTTCATTCCCCACCTCTTGCCCTGGGACTGCAGAGTATCACTCTGAAGACTTGTCCCCTGACCTCCCCACCCGAGCTCTCCCTTCTCATGGTCCGCCGTCTTCTTTCTCCATTCCTTGACATGACCCTTGTCACCCCATAATTGTCTGTGTCCTCTCCGTCTCCCACCCCAGACCAGTGTTCCTGAGGCCAGGGATTGGATCTGGTGCCCTTTTGGGTGCCCAGGGTCCAGCACAGCAGTGCTAACAGGCATATGCAAAAATGTCTTCCCCTAAGCTGTCAGCAGCAACAGTGTTCACAGATGCCTACCTTGTGTCCCACCCAGCAGAGAGAAACCAGGCCCAGTCCCTGCCCTCCCAGCTGACTGAAGATACAGGCACATTAAAGAATACCAAACAAACTTAGGGGGCCAGGGCAGGGGCGCGGTGGGTATGTAGGCAGGCTGGACACCCAGCAGTGGCTGTTTGCGGTGGCCCAAGCAGGAGCTGCCCTCGTGCCGGACAAGGTAGCAAAGGACGGAGAGGGGGCTGGAAAAGAATCCCTGTCCTCTGAGACCCCCTCCCCCGACAGGATCCTGAAGTTCCTGGTAGCCAAAAGGAAATTCAAGGAGACGCTACGACCATACGACGTGAAGGACGTCATCGAGCAGTACTCAGCAGGGCACCTGGACATGCTGGGCCGGATCAAGAGTCTGCAGGCCCGGTGGGTGAGCCGGCCTCCGAAGGGGGAGGGGGGCAGGGCGGCCGCGGCACCGACCCCCGCACGAGGTCCGCTGGAGCCTCTCTGCCGGCGCCCGAACGGAGCCCCGAGCGCCCCCTAGGCGCCGCTGCGGGAGCTGGAGTTTCTGGCCTGCAGCGCTCTGCAGCCAGAGCCCGCACCTGTTGTTGAACCTGAAGAAACGCCAAGCCGCAGGTCCTCCCTGCGAACCCTACTGACCTGCTTGCCTCGGGAACGTCTTTAGATGACTGTTTTCTCGTCCTGAAGTAACAGGCTTAAGATAATCAGTGACTTCCCATCTCCTAAGGGAATAGGCAAATTGTCCTCAACGCTGCTCACCTCTTGCCTCTGGAATCCTCCAGCACCTCTTCTCTCCACCCAGCGTATAGGTAGATTCTCACGTCAAGACCCCAGTCACCTACAACTCACCCTTTTCCTCTTGTGGCTTGCATTCTCACTGCCCATTCATTTGTTCTCTCAAGAAATAGTTATTGGGTATTTATTTGTTACTTACCAGACAGTGGGGATGCGGTAGAAAGCACATGGCTCCTCCCTCATGGAGCTCTCATGCCAGCTGAAGGAGAAGAGACGATAGTAAGTGAAACTAGACTATGTCAGATGGTGATAAAGGCTAAGGAGGAAAATAAGGGTTAGGGTGTTGGGATTTGTGAGTTTTAAATAGGCGAGAAGGTGACATTTGAGAAAAAAAAAAAATTGAAGGTGAGGCAAACAGTCCCATGGTTGTTGTTTAAATAGTTTCCAGAGGGAACAGCAGGTGCAAAGGGTTTGAGATGGGCAGGTGCCTGGGGTGATGATTTAGGAACAGCAAGCAGGCCAGTGCGCCTGTCCTGGCGTGAGGGAAGCAGGAGATGAGGTTAGAAAGCTAACGGCACTTAGACTATATAAAGCCCTGTAGGCCACTGCAAAGATGTTGGCGTTCATCAGAGTAAGATGCAAGCATTGGAGGGCCTTGAGCAAAGGACTGATGAAATCTGAGGTATATTTTAAAAGGATCACCCTGGATGCTGTGTTGAGAATGGCCTATAAGGGGCTAGGGTGGAAGCAGGGAGACCAGTGAGGGAGCTACTTCAGACATCCAGGCAAGAGATGCTGGGGACTTGGACCAGGTGGCAGCAGTTGAGGTGGGGAGAAATGGTCATATTCTCGATATATTTTGAAGGTAGAGCCGACAGGGTTTTTGGAAGGAGTGTAAGAGAAAAAAAGAGAGAGAGAGGGAGAGAATCAAGGATAAAGCTAAGGTTTTGGCTTGAGCAAGAGGAAAAAAGTTGCTGTTTATTGACATGCGGGAGGTCAATGAGTGGAGCAAGTTTTGTTTGTTTGTTTGTTTGTTTGCGGTACGCGGGCCTCTCCCGTTGCGGAGCACAGGCTCCGGACGCGCAGGCTTAGCGGCCATGGCTCACGGGCCTAGCCGCTCCGCGGCATGTGGGATCTTCCCGGACCGGGGCACGAACCCATGTCCCCTGCATTGGCAGGTGGCCTCTCAACTACTGCGTCACCAGGGAAGCCCGAGTGGAGCAAGTTTTGATCAGGAAAGTTGGGACATGTTGGGCTTGTGATGTCCATCAGACATCTAAATGGAGTGTTGATCTGGTAGAGGAGTGTGGAGTTTGGAGGAGAGGTGTAGGCTGGAGATACAGATTTGGTGTCAACAGTGTATAGAGGAATTGAAAATCTGGAACTGAAGACATCAGTTAGTGAGTGAGAGTAAATAGAAATAAAGAAGCCCCAGGAATGAGCCTTGGGTCCTGCAATGTTTAGAGATTGTGGAGATAAAGGAGGAACCAGCAAAGGAGACTGAGAAGGAGCGGTGAGTGAGGTAGGAGGAGAACTGGGCGAGGCTGATGTTTGGGAGTCCAGATGAAGAACATGCAGGAAGAAGGGGTGATCAGATGTGCTGAGCACCGCTAACAGGTCAAGTATAATGAGAATCAAATTTAACAACGTGGAGGTCATTTGGGAACTTGACAACAGTAGTTTTGGTGAAATGGTGGGAATGAAAGCCTGATTGGGGAGGTTTTGGAGAGGAAGGGAGGAGAGAAACTGAAGATAGAGGGTAGAGATAACGCTTTCAAGAATTTTGCTATATAGAGGAGTAGAAAAATAACGTGCATCCAGTTCCAGCCTTGTCCCCCTTATAACTCACATTTCCACTTTTGTCTCTCCCTCTACCCAGTCCACCGTTGCCTGCCTGCCCTCCCATCAGGCAGCTGTTTTACTTGTCATGCTTGCGTGTGGTGCCTTTGCTCTCCTGTTTGGAAAACCCTCAAAGCAGCGGCCGGGTACCTCCGTTTAACTCGGCCTCCATTTGGCAGATCAAACTGGCCCCTCCCTCAGATTGCTTGCTCCCACCTTGCAGGATGTCTCTCTCCCCTTTCAGCAGGCAAACTCAAATTCTTGTAGGAGAGAGTTGTGGCGAGTGCCTGGGCCCTTTGACAGTTCCCTTTCCCCACAGGGTGGACCAGATTGTCGGCCGGGGCCCCGGGGACCGGAAGTCCCGGGAGAAGGGCGACAAAGGGCCCTCCGACACAGAGGCGGTGGATGAAATCAGTATGATGGGACGCGTGGTCAAGGTGGAGAAGCAGGTGAGTGTCGGAGGGAGTTTCGCTGGTGTGGTGGAGCTAGTCGTCGACCGAGAAGCTCTGGAAGGCCCCCGGGTCAAGCCCAAGGGGACGGTGCGTTTCTCGGAGCAGCCCAGAGTACCCGCGGGGCAGGCATCCCCTGCCCGACCGACCCCGTCCCACAGATAAGCCCCGCCTCCCAGGAGGCCCGCCCACTCCTGCTAAACGACCCCGATAAACCCACCCTCTCCAGCCAAGCCCCGCCCTAGGTTGCTAGCGTCTCAGATAAGCCCGTCGAAGTCCCACCTACTTCATTTGACCCCCTCCTCACTTGTCTCTGTCGATCACCCGGACTATCCCAACCAATCACAACTAAATTTCGTTCGTGGGGGGCGGGGC
Organism: Delphinapterus leucas; assembly: GCF_059928025.1. NCBI lineage: Eukaryota > Metazoa > Chordata > Mammalia > Artiodactyla > Monodontidae > Delphinapterus > Delphinapterus leucas. The sequence continues at coordinate 157,505,982 of NC_143129.1, read as the reverse complement.
GGGGAATAAACCCCAGGTTCCCAGCTTCGTTCCGCCCTCCGGCCAAGCTCCGCCTTTCCTGTCGCACCCCCTCCCGGAGGAGCCGCGTCTCCCAGATGTGACCCTCCCCGGGAAAGCCCCGCCTCCCAGCCGCGTCCCGCCCCCAAGTCCCGCCTCCAGTCCCAGCCAGGCCCCGCTTCCAGCCGCGCCCCGCCCCCAGGTGCAGTCCATCGAGCACAAGCTGGACCTACTGTTGGGCTTCTACTCGCGTTGCCTGCGCTCTGGCACCTCGGCCAGCCTGGGCACCGTGCAAGTGCCGCTCTTCGACCCCGACATCACCTCCGACTACCACAGCCCTGTGGACCACGAGGACATCTCCGTCTCCGCACAGACGCTCAGCATCTCCCGCTCGGTCAGCACCAACATGGACTGAGGGGCTTCTCAGGGGCGGGGTAGCACACAGCCAGCCCCTCGGCCTGGCGCTCGGACCCGCCCTCTGAGGCCTCCGGACTCCTCTCTTACTTGAACTCGCTCCCTCGTGGGGAGAGAGGCCACACGCAGTATTGAGCTGCCTGGGTGGGCGAGATACCCGATGTGGGTGCCAGCGACCCGCCCCACCTCAGGAGCGTGAGATGCCAGGCCGCACGGAGGGCAGCAGCGGCGGCTGTCCTGCGGCCTCTGGGCCCCCCAGTGCCCTGCCCGTTCCATCAAGGCCCGACACGGCCCGCCGGGCAGGGGCACTGCTCCGGGAGTGGGAGCGGGGCCCTGGGGCCCTGGGCCCTGACTCAGCTTCCAGCTATGCAAGGTGAGGTCTTTGGCCTGCCCTTTGGACAGAGCAGGGAAGCCTTCCGGCCAAGTCCCCGCCCCACTTGGGGGTGGGCCCACGGTGCCCATACAGGTACCCACAAGCACAGGACCCTGCCACAAGGCAGGTGGGCACCATATATGCAAGCTATGTTAAATATGCAACTTTGGGGACCCCCATGGGGTCCCTCTGCCCCTCCCCCACTGGGAGATGGGCCCCCAGCAGTAGCTGGTCTCAGGCTGCTTGGCTATGACCCCCATCCCTGTTCTTTGGCTTATCAACTGCTCACCTCCCAGCATGGGGCCTCTTTCTCCCTTGCCTCCCAAAGGGCAGTGTCTGGGCCTTTCTTCCCATTTGCAGGTGTCCCCTCCCAGGGGCTCCCTCTTCCTGCCAATGTTCACTCCCCTCTGGCCCTAGACACCTTTGACAGCACAAGTTTCTGTGTTCTCCCCCCAACCTCCCGTAGACAATGCTCCCACCGTCACACAAACATGTCCCTACAGTTGCCCCAGACATGCAGGAAGTCTCTCACACTCGCGCTGACACACACAGTCACCCACACCTGGAGACTTGAGCACAGAGCCACTCAGCCTTTCCTGGGCCTCTGCAGCTGAGGCCAGCGGACTGGCCTTGCAGGGCAATGTCCACTCCTACCAACTACGTCCAGGCAGGAGAGGGAGCTCTGACGTGACTCCAGGTCTCCAGAACTTTACCAGCTCCCCTTTCTCAAGAAGATCTACTCCTCACAGGTCCAGGAGCCCTAACTGCTGCCTCTGCCTGCCCCCGAGGGCCCTCCTTAGCGCCCCCACAGCACAACTCAGGCCTAGGCCTCTGGGGCCTGGACAGCACTGGAAAGACCAAAGGCCCTTCCGCAGGGTGGTTATCAGGCCCACTTCCATCTAGGCTTGCCCTCTTCCTAGTTACTCTAACTCACTCCCAGAGAGAATAATAAGGCATCTAGCGAGTACCATTTGTCAGGAACCAAGTGCATACGGCGCTCACATGCACTGTTTCCCCTTCTTCCATACTCCACTTTTCACTTCAGTTGGCAGCCCCCATACCGCATAAGCCTCCATCCACTCCAGGCCCCCAGCACCTCTTTGGTATCCCTAACCCTTTGTCCCTCTTCTGCAAAGCCAGTGCAGGTGGCAGGAGGGTGATGGGTAGTGGACCAATGGTGACCCTTTGTGGGGCACCAGGGAATAAGGGGCTCAGGCCCAGCTGCCTGCATCTCATGACTGGGGACCTGCATGCACCAGCGCCAGGGCTGGGGTTGGATCTTGCTCAGCCCCATGGTGCCCAGCCTCTGCCCCCACGTGCCCTCTGCATGTGACCGTCGTGCCCTGGATGGAGCCTATCCTGGCTCACCTCACCTGCACTGCACTGTCCCCAGAGAGCCACACCTCCGCCCCCTGAGAGACAGAGCTGTGGAGAGGGGCAGGAGAATGGGATTACCCTATGACCAAAGGAGACTTGGGAAGAAGCCCTTCCTGCTTCCACGATCAAGGTTCCCCACCAACCCGGTTCTCGGATATGCAAGTACCTCACTTTGTTAACTTATTAACTTATTGATTTCATTAAAGTTTTCAGCAGGAGGTGGTTGGTCTTGGTTGTTCAGTGCCTGTGGAGTGGGGCATCTGGTCTGGGGGTGGGGATGAGGAGATTTGGAAGGCAGCTATGCTCACCACTATACCACCAACGCTGCACAGGAGGACGAGGAGATTTGGATTAGTCAGGACTCTTTTGGTTGTAAACAACAGAAATGAAACACGATATGCCTTAAGTGGAAGGAAGGAAGGAAGGGGAGGGAGGGAGAAATTTATTGGCTCAGATAACTAAAAAGTCCAGGGGATAGATTTGGCTTCATGCACAGCTAGATCTAGGTGCTTAAATGTGTCAGGGATCTCTCTTCTGTCTCAGCTCTCCTCTTAGGCAGGCTGACCTCTCAAGATGACCTCCGGCACTTCCAAATTTACTTTCTTTTGGTTTAGTGCCCCAGTGAAAAGTGAGTACCACTTTTCTAATAGTTTGTATCAGTCAGGGTCCAGTCAGAAAAACAGAAACTACACTAGGTTTTTCAACACAAAGACTTTACTATAGGGAATGGGTTACGCTGATGTAGGTAGACTGTAAGAACAAACAGAACCACTGCAGGAAGCAGCTCCCACTCCTAAGGCAGGAGTACAGGGAAGAGGTTGGGACTAACAGAACCTACAGGCTTGATTGGGGGAACCCTAAAGTGCTAGGGCTCAGAGGTCTGGAGAGGGGGTGCTGTCTGGCTGATGCTAGTACCTCCTAGGGGACACAGTGAAGCTTGTCTGGGAGTACAGAAAAGTAGCTGAGGGCTGGGAGCGGCTGTGGCTACCAGGCTGTTGCCGATGAGGTTAGTAAGCAAAGAAGGAAAATCTCCACTCCTTCTGCCTTCCAGTGTTTCCCCAGTGTCCCTAGTTGTCAAAACTAGCTGACAAAGCTGATGTGGTTTGCAGAGTCCCAGCTCCAGCTTCACAGAGCAGATTACAGAAGGCAGAATCTGGAACGAAAAGACAGTAGCTTCATAACTGGCACCGCCCACCCCTTTGGACACTCAGTATCCACACACGTCAATCCACACGTTTGAACATCCATCTAACAACTATCCTGCATACAAATGAAGAGACACTAACTCACTCCCCGGAAAGAGAAAAACAAGTAGTCCCGGCATCCAATAGATGTATCCAGCTCCAGGAGTCAGTCACTGAATCCATATTAGAGTGATGTTAATTACTCTAATTCAGTCACAGTTGCACCTACAACTGAAGAGTAAAGTTAGCAATTGCTTACAATCTTAAACTAATAAGGGAAGGGCTTCCCTGGTGGCGCAGTGGTTGAGAGTCCGCCTGCCGATGCAGGGGACACGGGTTCATGCCCCGGTCAGGGAGGATTCCACATGCCGCAGAGCGGCTGGGCCCGTGAGCCATGGCCGCTGAGCCTGCGCGTCTGAAGCCTGTGCTCCGCAACGGAGAGGCCACAACAGTGAGAGGCCCGCATACTGCAAAAAAAAAAATAATAATAATAATAAGGGGAAAGGAGAGGAGAGGGAAAAAAAATCACTTAATATCACACACACACACACACACACACACACACCACACACACACCAAGCAAAGAACATATACATAGCTGCAGTAGACCTCCTTCTGGTAACTGATCACAGTGCCATAGTCGTTAGATGCATAGATAGATACATAGATACATTTAATTGAGTAAATGTTTCTCTTTATATATTATATATATTTCACTAATTGAGTGAATAATCTTCTTTCTTCCACTGTCCTTCTATGTTCCCTTTGCCCTTGCCAGGATCTCAGCTAGTTGGAGTTTGTTACATGGTGGAGTGATCCAAATAATCATTCCTGAAGGGTCTGAAGCTTCAGTGGTCCTGCACAGTTTTGGGTGCCATAGCTTTTTTTTTTTTTTTTTTGCGGTACGCAGGCCTCTCACTGTCGTGGCCTCTCCCGTTGCAGAGCACAGGCTCCATTCACGCAGGCTCCGCGGTCATGGCTCACGGGCCCAGCCACTCCGCGGCATGCGGGATCTTCCCGGACCAGGACACGAACCCGTGTCCCCTGCATCGGCAGGCAGACTGTCAACCACTGCGCCACCAGGGAAGCCCTGGGTGCCATAGCTTTTTAAAATTATTATTAATTAATTAATTAAGTTACTTTTGGCTGTGTTGGGTCTTCGTTTCTGTGCAAGGGCTTTCTCTAGTTGCGGCGAGCGGGGGCCACTCTTCATCGCGGTGCGCGGGCCTCTCACTGTCGCGGCCTCTCTTGTTGCCGAGCACAGGCTCCAGACGCGCAGGCTCAGTAGTTATGGCACGCAGGCTCAGTAGTTGTGGCTCGTGGGCTCTAGAGCGCAGGCTCAGTAGTTGTGGCGCACGGGCCTAGTTGCTCCACGGCATGTGGGATCTTCCCAGACCAAGGCTTGAACCCGTGTCCCCTGCATTGGCAGGCAGATTCTCAACCGCTGTGCCACCAGGGAAGCCCCAAGTGCCATTGCTTTTTGTTAACTTTTGTACATGGAAGTACTAAGAGGACCCACAAGAATCCCCTGGGTCCCTTCCTTGCCCTTGCTGTATATCGGCACCCTAATTTCCCTTTGGCAGTGAGGATCAGTCTGGCAAGCCAGCATGTTAACTCTTTCTTTGCCTGCTGTTTGAGTGGCATGAGAAGCCCAAAATAGCCAGTTAGAAGTTTCAGCTTCCAATTCAATGAGAACTGTGTTGCTTCCCTTCTTCCCTTGATAACTGAGACCTCCAAACTATCGGAGGCCAGTGTCGTGGGGACACGAAGCAAAAGCTTCACGAGCGGCTGTAGTAACCTGAATAATGACCACCCAAAGATATTAGGTCCTAATCTCTGGAATTTGTAAAATGTTACCTTATAAGAAAAAAGGATTTTTGCAGATGTGATTAAGTTAATGATCTTGACATGGGGAGCTTATCCTGGATTATCCAGGGGCCCTAAATCCAATTGCCAGTGTCCTTTTAAGAAAGAGGCAGAGGGACTTCCCTGGTGGTGCAGTGGTTAAGAATCCACCTGCCAAAGTAGGGGACATGGGTTCGAGCCCTGGTCCGGGAAGATCCCACATGCTGCAGAGCAGCTAAGCCCGTGCGCCACAACTACTGAGCCTGCGCTCTAGAGCCCACGAGCCACAACTACTTAGCCTGCGTGCCACAACTACTGAGCCCACGTGCCACAACTACTGACCCCGCCTGCCTGGAGCCCGTGCTCCGCAACAAGAGAAACCACCACAATGAGAAGTCTGCGCACCTCAACAAAGAGTAGCTCCCGCTCACCACAACTAGAGAAAGCCCGCGCGCAGCAGTGAAGACCCAATGCAGCCAAAAATAAATAAATAACTTTATTAGAAAAATAATAATAATAAAGAGGCAGAGGGAGATCTCACATATGCAGAAGAGGAGGAGCCAATATGAAGACAGAAGCAGAGATTGGAGTAATGTGGCCTCGGCAAAGGAATGCCAGCAGCCACCAAAAGCTGGAAGAATCAAGGAACGCGTTCTTCCCTAGAGTGTTGGAGGGAGTGCAGCCCTGCTCACACCTTCATGTAGACCCAGTGAGGCTGATGTTCAACGCCCGGCCTCCAGAACTGTGAGAGAATAAGTTCTGTTGTTTTAAGTCACCAAGTTTATAGTAATCTGCTATGGCAACTACAGGAAACTAATACTGACGGTTACTTGGTGCAATCATGAGAGACGCCACTCTCACCTACCTTCCTTTGTTTCCTGGAGCCTTATATACTGGCTATGTCAGTGAGGATGAACCACCGCCTCCTCCATGAGAGAATAGATCCAGTGGGATCAACCTGGTACCAGGTGGCTCATGAAGCCCCACAGAACGGTGACGTTTTGGGTGTTCAGCACCTGTCCCTGCTGATGGTTGGTCGGACATACAGTTGTGGCCTTAGCCAGACCAGCCTCGGTGAGGTAAGTCCATATCGTTGAACCCATAAGTAGTCTCATTCTTGCCGCCATGACCACATTATACAAGAGCGTGTTGAGCTAGCACTGGAGGGACTCCGGAGAGAGGCTGACTGACACCCACAGGATGTGCTGTCTTAGCATCTGAATATCCAGAGCCTGCTCTCCGTGGATGCCCTTTGGTGAGATTTTTCCTTGGGATAGAAATATATTCACACCCTGCGCCCATTTCCGAATGTCCACCTAAATACCTCTTTCCAAGTCCTCCTTATCCGCAATCCACCAATTCTGTGCTTTCTGAGTCTTGACCGTCCAGCCAAACCGTGAGCCACTACTCAGAAACCAATGTAGATCCACACTTCTTTTTTTTTTTAAATTGAAGTAGAGTTGATTTACAATGTTGTGTTAATTTCTGCTATACAGCAAAGTGATTCAGTTATACATTTTATATATATATACACATTCTTTTTAATATTCTTTTCCATTATGGTTTATCTCAGGATATTGAACATAGTTCCCTGTGCTACACAGTAGGACCCTGTTTTTTATCCATTCTATATATAATAGTTTTCATCTGCTAATCCCAAACTCCCAATCCATTCCTCCCCCACGTCCCTCCCCACCCCACCTTGGCAACCACAAGCCTGTTCTCTATGTCTGTGAGTCTGTTTAGTAGATAAGTTCATTTCTGTCATATTTTAGATTCCACATATATGTGGTATCATACGGTATTTGTCTTCCTCTTTCTGACTCACTTCACTTAGTATGATAATCTGTAGATCCATCCATGTAGCTGCAAGTGGCATTATTTCACTCTTTTTTATGGCTGAGTAGTATTCCATTGTATATATATATATGTACCACATGTTCTTTATCAGTTCATCTGTCGGTGGACATTTAGGTTGTTTCCATGTCTTGGCTATTGTGAATAGTGCTGTTATGAACATAGGGGTGCATGTATCTTTTTGAATTATAGTTTGCCCAGGAGTGGGATTGCTGGTAGATCCACACTTCTTGTCATCTCTCAATCCAGGCAAAGTGGGTGACCCAATGTACTGAAGGGTGAGTAGGATTTAGCCAGGCATGGGAACAGGGATGGTGAATGTTCCAGCTAGAGGGCATAGCACGTGTAAAAGTCCAGCGGCACCAATAAGTGTGATACATGAGTGGGGAAGAAAGAGATCCCTGGCTGGGCCCAGAGGGAAAGGGAGAGAGTGGTGCAAGATGAGACTTTAGGATGAGACAGGAGTCAAGGTTTATAGGATCCACAAATTATTCCAAAGAGATAGGACTTAAACGGGAGGGCAATGGGGAGTCAGTCAAAGATTTTGACCAGGGATCAAACAGGATAGATTTGCATTTTAGAAAGTTTTCTTCCCAGGGTGAAAGATGGATTTGAGAAAGTAAGCCTGGCTGCAGGGAGACCAGTTAGGAGACTGCTGTAGTAATGTGAGCACGAGATGCTGGTAATCTAGACAAGTCCCATGGCATTTCACTAATTGAATAAATGTGTACGAAGCACCTGCTGTATGTCAGACCCTGGCTCAGCACAACGCACAGGATGATCAGACGCAGGAGACCAAGTTATGGCCCCGAGGTCATCCAGCCCCTGGAGGAAACAGATGCACAATTACCCAATGCACACGCCGCTCTTTATCTTCTAAGTTTGTCTGGCTCAGCAAGGAGGGTTTGCAGGTGGCTATGGGAGTCCCCAAACTGTCATCAAATATGGCCTTGAGAGCAGATATGATTTTAGCTGGTGTGTCACTCATCTATTGCTAGGTAACAACTCACCCTACACCTCAATAGCTCAAACCAACAACAATTTTATTTAGTCTTGATTCTGTGGGTCAGCAATTTGAGCTGGTCTCAAATTCTGAGCAGTTCTGCTGGTGTCACCTAGGATCCAGGGTGCTCTGTATACGTTATAGTTTTTACACTCTTGCAGATCAAAGAAAATCATGCCACATAGTTCCCAATTTGGATAACTTATTTCATGTACTTTGGACAGTTCCAGTTGTTGAAACATCTTCTTATTTTCCATCTGAGAGGGACGTCTCTTTCCCTTCCACACCTCTTGTGTGCAAGAGGGTCCTGAAAGCTGCTACCTGCTGTATTAGTTTGCTGGGGCTGCCATCAAAAATGCTGCAGACGGTGGAGCCTTAAACAACAGAAATTTATTTCCTCACAATTCTGGAGGCTGAAAGTTCAAGATAAAGGCGTCAGGGTGTTGGTTGCATTCTGAGGCCTCTCTTCTTGGCTTGTAGATGAACTTCTTTTTCCGGTTTCCTCACATGATTTTGTCTCTGTGCATGTGTGTGTGTCTGATCTTCCTCTCTCTGTCTGTGTGTGTCCTATTTTCCTCTTCTCATAAGGAAAGCAGTCATAATAGACTAAGGCCCACCCTAACAATCTCATGTTAACTTAATCGCCTCTTTAAAAGCCCTATCTTGGGGACTTCTCTGGTGGTCCAGTGGTTGAGAATCCATCTTGCAATGCAGGGGACACCGGTTCAATCCCTGGTGGGGGAACTAAGATCCCACATGTCGAGGGGCAACTGAGTCCGCGTGCCGCAACTAGAGAGCCCGCGAGGCTCAATGAAAGATCTGGCGTGCAGCCACGAAGACCTGACTCAACCGGAAAAAAAAAAAAAAAAGCCCTATCTTCAAATACAGTCACATTTTGAGGTACTGGGGATTAGGGCTTCACCATATGAATTTGGGGTGGGGTCACAATTCAGTCCATAATACCTGGAGTGGGGGTTTGACCCACCTACCTGGCCCCCTTTCTGCTCAAGGTACACAGAGCTGAGGATCTACTCTGGGGCTTGCCCCTTCCCAGCTGGACAGATCCAGACACACGTCTAGACATCATGGAACCCAGTGGTTAGGAAACCTTTTTTTTTAAGCTGCAGAACTTTTGCTACAACATAACCTTATATGGGACCCTAATATATAAGATAAAAATCAGTGCAACCAGAAAATGTGGACCTCTCAGATGTGGCCCCAATTCTCCCCTCACACACACATTGAGCATGTGCCCAGCATTTTGTTGCAGCCAAAATAAATCAGATCCGTCTCCAAGATGCATTCTTTAACTATTTTAGTAGACGGTATTATTTGTCCCAAAGGCTTCCTTTCTTCCTCATCATCGCCATGGCTACCTTTGGGTGGAGTATACTTCCTTACCTGTCTTAAAGTGGCTTTCCTACAAACAGATTCTGAGACAGAGAGTGGTGTGCTGAAGGTTTATCAGGGAGTGTCCTTAGGAGATTCCGCTGAAGGATGTCAGGAAGGCAGGACCAGGCAGAGGGAGAAGCTGATAATGCAATGTGATTAAAGCTGAGGCATCTGCGGATCTTCAGGAACTCCAGGGCTCAGAGTTGTGCCAAACTGAGGGAAAGAGGCAGGCCTTTGTTTCCATGCATCAGCCAATCACTGGTCATGAGCCTCTGGGAGGGGCGTGGCTTTAGATGAGGCAGTTCCCAGGGATTGACAGTTGTAAACCAGCAGTGGCAACTCCCAGCAGCTGGGGAATGAGTGCATAGTCCCTGAAGGGGGGACCTGAGCACCACAGCCGCCACTCTACCATCCCATTGACCTTGGGCTTGGCCATGGGATTTCCTCTGGCCAGTGGAATGTTGGGAGAAAGGACAGTGTGCTTGTTCCAAGGTAAGGCCAAAAGAGGCCTGGTGAGATCTGCCAGACCTTCTGGTGCTTCCTTCCTCCACCATGAAAAGACTCAGATAGCTGTTGTTCCTTCATTCTGGGTCCACAATGCAGACTCTTGGAACAGACCTGAGCCAGATTCAAAGTCAGGAGTCCAGCGTGGTCCACCAAGCGTCAGCTAAACTGCAGCTGATCTAAGGCTCAGGAGTGTGAATTAATTGCGGATTTTGTAGGCCCCTGAGATTTGGGGGTTGCTTGTTTCACAGCATTATCACAGCAAGACCTGATTAATACAGCTGGCGAGGTGGATTTTACAGGAAGTTGTGCCATGGAAGGTTTACATTGCCCATCACAAAGCAGAATGTTCTTTATACTCTCCTCTAACATCTTTGTTTTGGTCCCAAATGGCTTCTTTGGGCACCAGACACCTCCTCTTCTCTTTCTCTTTTTCCTACACAGCCTCTAAAGTGGACAGGAGACATGGAGGATTTCTTGGAAGAAAGTGGGGAGATTGCTGGAGAACAGATACCCTGGGAGGAGGATCCTGAGGCCCAAGACGCAGGCTTCCCTGCCTGCTCAGAACAGGGGTGGGGTGTGCACTTACCTCCTACCCTCACTCCCACTAGACTCCCCAAAGCTCCTCTCCTGAATCTTATGACCCCCTTCCCCCGCCTCTCCTTCCCCAGGTGTCACTTCAGCTCCTGGAGGGCAAGAAGCACACCTGCTTCTCATCTCCGGTCATCACCATCACAAGGTGATTAAGAAATGCTGGTTGGCAGGAAGGGAGGGAAGCAGGGTCACCTGGGATTGATCATCTTTCCCGTGGGAATCCTCCTAGCCCCTGTTATGTATCTCCATGGCCACAAGGCATCAGTAAAGACCTTGGCTTGGTGTTACAGTGCCAGTCTGGAGCCAGGAGGGAGGCTGGACTTTTGGGACCAGGGCACCCCACCAGGAAGGCCCAGTAGTTAGGGCCACTGTGTCTGGGAGAGAGAGAGAGAGACAGAGAGACAGAGAGAGAGAGAGACAGAGAGAGAGAGAGAGAGAGATGGCAGAGCTGAACGGGGATTGCAGGACTTTCCTTAGAGAGTCAGGCTGCATTCTTTGTCCTTCACTCATTTATTCTACAATCGTTTGTTCATCTCTACTACGTGCCAAAGACTGTTTGAGGTGCCAAGGTCAAAGCGGCTCTCCCAAACTCACAAAGCCCCTGCTCACATGGAGTAGACACTAGATTACAAAAAACAAGATAATTTCAGAGAGCGATAACAGCTATGAAGAAAAATTAACAGGAAATGGGATAGTGACAACATTGAGGGGGAGCAGTTTTTAGAGGGGCAGGTAGGGAAGCTAAAGGTGGAAGCAAGAGCCTTCGGAAAAAAATCAGATCTGCCAAGACTCCCAGGGGCTAGGCTGGTCCAACAGACGCATTTTGCTGATGGGGAAACTGAGGCCCAGTAAGACAGGGCGGAGCCCAGAACTGAGTCCACGTCTCCTGACCTCCAGGCTTGTCCTCGGGTGGCCTTCCTCCTCTCAGGTCCTTAACGTGCTCGCGCGTCATCTCGGGCGGGTGGCGGGGGGGGGGGCGGAGAGGAGCAGACGTCGGGGTGCTCTCAGAATGTGAGGGTCAAACAGGGACCAGAGGAGAGAGACACTCAATAGTTCTGAGTGCGGGAAACACAGAACCACATTATGGTGGTAGAAAAGTCCCGGAGTTCTGATTTTCCCCATGATACAACTTCAGTGCTTTTTAAAAATATATTAGACATCAAATTCTTTTCCAAATTTTGGTTGTGGTGCCTCTGCTTTGCCTGCTTGCAGGGCGTGACCCTGGGAAAGTCATTTCCCCTCTCTATAAGCCTCGGTTCCCCCAACGGCAAAATATGAACCCAGCTTTCCTGACTCCAAAATCACTGCCGGGACAGTCCTTGTAGGACCACACACACCACTGCCTCCACCGCCCCCCACCCCCACCCCCGCCCGGGCTCATCTGGTCTGGATTCCCTCCCTCGGTTCCTGAGCCTGTCCCCGCTGCCCACAAGACCATCAGACACGACCATAGTCGTTTAGAGACTCCCAGTGACCCCAGAGGTAGGTTCGGGCTAATTATCATCCCCAGTTTCCCAGCCAGGAAGCAGGACTTGCTCAAGGTCACACAGCCAGTAAGCAAGAACGAGGATTTGAACCTAAAGTTCCATTCAGTTTCCTCTGCTCAAGGCTCTCATCCAAGATGACGACCTTTTCCTGCCACAAAGCTTTGGTGTTCAGGGAACTAAGCTTCACTTTCCTGGAAATAATTTTACGTGCCCTGTGTCGGTTCAGGCGCTGTCGCTTGGTGCGGTGCTGCCACCTCCTGAGCGAAGGGGGTATTGCACCCTACCTCGAGCTGGAACCGTCTCGGCCAAACCCAGGCAGACATGGGTCACTTGACCCACGAAAGCACTGAGGTGGGAGAGATGACTTAAACAAGCCATGGACCCTGGCTGATTCTTCTTCCTCTTTCCCACCTCCTGCTGACCCCCTGCGGCCTGACTCTGGCCCTCCGCTCCCCTGAAGCTGCTCTGGCAAACTCAGTTTTCACTTCCTGGTTGATAAATTGAACAGCCTCTTTTCAGCCTTCATTTCACTTGAATTTTTAGCAGCGTTAGACACTGCCAACCACACCTCCTTTGGGAAACGTCGACCTCAGCTTTCAGGACCTCTCTGCTCATTCTCCTCCTGCCTCCCCAGCCGCTTTTTCTCAGGTTCCATCCCTCCCTTCTCTTAAATGTCGGTGTTCTCTCCTTGGCCACTTGCTTCTATCACTTGCCATCATCATCCCTGTGGCAAGCACGGATATGCTAATAACACAAAAAGTGTTTATTCTCAGTCCAGACCTCACTACTGAGCGCTTGGTGCATTTACCTGGCCTGCCTCTACCTGAACATCAACCCAGGATGACCCCATATGTCCATTCTGACCTTATCCCACTCTCCCCAATCTGTTCCTTCTCCTGGGTCCCGCCTCAGGGAAGACCTGTCCTGTCCTCCACCCACATTCCTGGGAATCATTTCTGGCTCCTCTCTTTCCTGTAGCCTCCACTTCAACAGGCCATTATTAGGACTGCAAGTGGTCCCTGATATCCATCCCCACCTTCTTCCTTAGTGGGAGAACCTCCAAATTCTACTTAGACACATGGGTCACCCAAAATAAAGACCACATTTCTGATGCTCTCTTATGGTTGGGGGTGGGCACCTTCCAGAATGTGCCCTTCTCCTTCTCTTTTCTTCTTCTTTCTGGCTGGAATGTTGATACAGTGGCTAGGGCAGCCTTTTTGGACCATGAGGTCTGACTCATGAGTGACAAAGTAATAAGGTAGAGAAGTGTGGATATTTACATATGATAACCACACCAGTCCTGGACCACCTACCTGGTTCATTTCATTTGAACTGCTGTTATTCTGTCACTCAAAGGCACACACCTAATCCTAAATAAGCCAGGTATAGAGATCCTTCAGCAAGAGTGTCTTCTTATACCAGATTTTGTGTTCCATGCTTTTTCACACCAAATCTCCCTTAAGGCTTATGACTTCTGTCTTTACCATCTCTCCCTTCTACCCCACCTTGCCACCACTTGTCCTAGGGCCCTTATCTCTACCCGAATTGGTATGATAGCCTTCTCAGCATTCTCCATTTTTCCAATGTGCCTCTCTCAAAATCCACTCTACTCGCAGCACAAATTGGAAACGAATATTTCCAAAACACAAATCTTACTCTTTTTCCATCCTGCTCATAAAATCCAGGGCTCCGCATTACCAAAAAGATCAAGTCCAAGCTCCTCAGCCTGCCACTCAAGGATTATCCTTCTTTGACCCTTACCAACTTCAGGTATATCCCTTGCCTCTCTGAATATCTACCATACATGCTAACATTTCCTTGTTGCCTTTTCCAATCAAGTCCTATTCATTCATGCCACTTGGCCATTGCACACATTGTCACCTCCCCTGGAATTTCTTTCTTTCATGTGCTCGTATCCAAATTCTACCCCAACCATTCTACCACATGAGCACCTAGTATGTTAAAAATTTTGGTAAGTGCTTTCTCAGCAGCAAACTGAGGGTAAGTCCCATTATTATCTCCATTTTACAGATAGGGAAACTGAGACTCAAAGAAGGGAAGTGAGTTACCAAAGATGCACATTCACAAGTGATGACTGACCTGATACCAAGTCAGTTCTCTTTATATATGACATAGGCCTCTGACATCTTCCCCACTCCACCAAGTGCTCTGGGGCAGAGGAGACTTGAGTTCTAATCTCAACTGAGCCACTCACTATGGTAGAGACTGTTGGTTGCCCACCAAAAGCCATCCTTCCCATCTTCCATAGTAACTGAGTTGTTGACGAACACATGGTTGCCACCTAGAAGCCATATTGCCCGGCATCCCTTGTAGCTAAGTGTGGTCATGTGAATAAATTCTCATCAAGAGAATCTGAGTGGAAGTAATGTGTGCATCTGGGTCTTAAAATATTGGTTGCACTCATCTCCTCACTCTCTTTCTCCTGAGAGCTGGATATGACCCAGCTTCCACTCCACAGACAAAGACCAAAAATGAGAAACAAAAAAATGAAAGCAAACTTGGATTTGAGCTGCCATCTTGGTTCTTGAGGTTGGGGTCATGTAAGGCAGGGCAACAAGAAGGAGGCAATCTGGGTCTAAATGACTGGGTGGAACTAGAATGAAATATTTTCTGCTTTTTAAGCCACTTAAAAAAATTCCCCTTTGTTACAGAAGCTGAGCTAACACTTAAATATCTCTTACTATGTGTACCATCCTAAGTACGTTAAATACTTTAACTCAAGAAATGACTAGCTGTGTGGTGTAAGCAAGTCATTTCACCTCTGTGAGCCTCGGCTTCCTCATTTCTACGTGACCTGGAGTAATAGATTAAGTCAGATCCCTGAGAGAGTTAGGTGAGATATTATGAGGCGGTACTGGATTACATAACAAGCAGACAGCTTATGCGGTTAGGGGCACTAGCTGCAAGTCTGAAAGAATTTGACTTGAAGGAGGAAAGGAGGAGGAGGAGATGAAGCTTTGCTGTTTCAAAATAGTTATGGAAAACTGAAGAACTTTTGGGAATTCCTTACACTAACTTTACAGCTTGGTATTCTTTTATTTTGAATCACATATAGGGGGGAACAGGCAAACTTGTCCAAACTTTGATAATCATGGAACTAGAAATGAAATACCCTTTTTTTTTTTTTTTTTTTGCTTTTAGAAAGGTAAAAACTAAGACACTGCTAATGTCCAGTGTGGTCAAGGGCATGAGCCAATAGGCACAGTCACAGAGCTGGCAGGAAGGCGAATGGGTCAGCCACTTCGGCAACTACTTGGCAGCGGCTGTCACAATTTTATTTGCTCATCTCTTCTGATCCAGTAATCTCCCTTCGAGGAATCCACTCTACAGAGATGTTCCCATAAGTGTTCCAGGGTCAATATACAAGGATGCTCCTTGTAGCCTGATCTGTAACAGTGAAAATTTGGGAACAAGGGAAATCTCCATCAGTTGGGGACTGGGTAAATAGATTATGCACGGTGCAGTCATTAAAAGGAATTTACTGACATGGAAGATTTCCAAAATACATTAAGTGAAAAATATCCAATGATAGAAAATAGTATAATTCCATTCGTGTGAAAGAGAGATGTATATTATGTATGTAACACGTAACACAATGTTCTCATTAGATGTGTGTTGGGGGGGGGAAACTTGGGGGAGGTCTTTGACTTTTCGCTTTACATTTTCAAAATTGTTTAAAAGTATTTTGCCTCCAGCATATTGTTGAATAAAGACAAGGTGTTTGTTTTAAAAACAAACAAACAATGATTGGCTCAGAATCTGAGATTCCGCAGCCAGTGTAAGCTGGGGTGCCCAGGGGGAGCCTTGCTGCCGGATGTGCCAATTTTATGGCAGAGCCCCCAAGCCAGAGCTGCTCACCAGGAAGAGGCGAAGGAGTGAGTCCCTCTGGAGACCACCCTCTAATCCGCTGTGTAGGACTCCCTGCCCCATCCTGGCCACATTCCTCCTCCCTGAGGGGTACCTGGACTGCATGCTTATTGGTATCCAACCTCCTCCCATCCTACAAAAAAGAGGGTCTTCTCAAGAGCCCTGCCTGGTTTACCATGTGTCTGTCCATCCATTGCACTGCCTGTGTGTTGTTAAGTAGGTTGCTTAACCTCTCTGAGTCTCGGCTGCCTAGAATGAGCCCAGCAGAATAAAATGAAGCCAATAACTACACCCACCTCCCGGAGTTGTGAGGACTGCAGGAGAGAGTGCCCCTCAAGCCCGCTGCCCCACCACGATGCTAGGGAAGCATCGCACTTCCTTGCCCTCCTCCCTCAGGCCAGCCTCACCGCCTCCCAGCACCTGCGAGGCAAGAGGGCAGAGGAATGTAATCCTCTTCATACAGAGCTTGGAGAGCTCAAATGACATGCCCAAGGTCACAAGTTCGTGGTTAAGCTGGGACTAGAGCTCAGAACTCACAATGCTAACTCAGATGCCAACCCTGGGCCATCTTTCAGCCCAGCTCCCAGCTCAGGGCTTCACTCCAGCGCTTCCTAATACCCACTCTGAGCCACACATGGGGTGGAGGTGGAGATGAAGGGGAATCAGGTTCTGATTCCTCAGACCCTTACAGTCTAGGGAGAAAGACTCCCCACCAATCCTTCTATGTGATGAAATAGGTCTTTCACAGGCAGAAAAGGCCCTGGGGAGGGCATTTCTGGCTGAGGAAGCAGCATAGGTCGAGGTATGGAGGCATAAGGAGCATCGGGTATCAAGAACCTGGGTGGCTGGAGTGGAGGGTGGGGAGGTAGCTGGAGGCTGGCTGGGACAAGGCTCTCTCGTCCTCGTCCCTGTGGTCATGTTTCCCAGCAACAGCTCCCATCTGAGCCACTCATGGGGACAGGCACTTCACATCACCTTCATTCTTTCTCACAGGGAGCCTGTGGTGTCTCCAGCTGACAGATGAGAAGACTGAGCTGAGAGTAGCTTCCTTTATTTCCTCCATCTGCCAGGGCACACGTGGGGCCTGGGTCTTTACCTGGATGTCACCCCCACAAGGTGCCCCACACCTTACCCTTTCATCACCACCAGTTCTCAGGGCTTCCCAGATCCCGAGTTGCTCGGCAGCACTTACCCAGAAGCCCCGGCATGTGTCTCTGCATTGCACACTCCAGGCTGGCCCAGATCTCAAGTCCCAAAGTGTGTGCAGGTCTCCTGTCTCCACACCAGCTGCAGGGTAGAGGTCATGGCTATTCACCCCCAGCTCACCCCAGCCAAGCAGTGCTTCACTGTTTGCAATGTGCTCTCAGAAACCCAGTCTCATTTGAATCCTTGCACACGTACCTCGGAGGGTGGGCGTATTCTCCCCCTTGTACAGAACAAGAAGCTGAGGCTGAAAGAGGCTCAGTGTGACTTCTGCATCGCATGGACACAAAGTAGCAGCACCAGGTCTGGGACTCTGCTCTTATTTCATTCAGGCTCAGGTCCTTGGCCAGCCCCAGCCCGGGGAGGGAAAGAGCCCTGGATAGATGGGAGTGGGCATGCTCACCCCATCCCTTACTGGGGTGTGACTTAGAGGAGTCTGAGCCCATTTTCTGACCTCTGGAATGGGAATAAAACCACCTAGTGGTGCTATACACAGGCTTGGGTGATAGTTAAAGGAGGGGCTAGAAGAGAAAGAGCACCTACTGTGTGCTGCTAGATCCCATCATGCCTGCACACAGTAGGCACTCAGTAAGTCTGACTTAGTCCCACAGTCAGCCGTAATCCTGACCCAGCACTTGTAGCAGCGGGGTGGTGTAAAGAGTTAGGCCAGGAAGGATTAAGGAATTCAAGAGGATTACAGTAGTCAGCTAAACAATCTAAGCTTCCTGGGGAAAGACCAGGCTCAGACTGTTCATTTAATTTACTCAGCAGATGACTGTTGGACACGGAGCCGAGCTGGAATGACGGCTATGACGATGGTGACGGTGATGATGAGATGATGGCAGCTCTCTACTGAGAATCGACTATGTACCAGGTAATTATATGGACTCTCGGCACATCAACCCTATAAGGTCGATATTCCTTAAAAAGATTTTTTTTTTTTTTTGCTTCTAATAGGGACGGTGCTAGTCAGGTCTGGGACTAGGAAGAGGCAAACGAAGCTGCTAGAGACAAAGTTAAAGAGGCACTCTTATGACACTCGCCTCATCCTAGTTCCCACTCCAGTGCTTGTGGTGGACACTGTGATGTGCTGTCCAGTCCCTGCTTCCCTTAAATTGTTCCCTGGGCTGCTGGGAGTGCTGCCAGCAGACGGTCTTCCCCTCCTCACCCGCCCACAACTCCCCCAGGGATGGCTCCGGCAGGGGAGAGCCGCCCTGCCCACCGTCACCCCACTTCCCTGGGCAGCCATATCTGATGACTGCCGATGGCAGGAATAAAAAGGAGTATAACGGTCGGGAGGACTCTGAAAGGCCCTTCCAACTCCAGACCTCCCTGTGGGGTTGGCCAAGGCTCTTGTTGGATCTGCCACGTAGCTTCCTTTGCTAGCTTCTGCTCTGGATCCTTCCTTCCCTAATAAAATTCTTGCAGGCTAAACATCATCTCAGAGTTGGCTACAGGCAACCAGCAACAGTGTTACTGTTGGAGTAACCCCTCTTCCTAGCTGGTTACAACACAGCCTTTCGAAAGACTCGAATATAAAGTATCCCCAGAAAGCCAGGGCTCAGAGATGATAAACTACAAGCTACACTGTTCTAAATACTTTATGGGAATTAACTAATTTAATCTCCACTGCAGCTTTGATATGAAAAGGAAAAAACAAAACGAAAAAAAAGATGAAATAATGTCTTGCCAGTCCCATGACTCAGTTCCCAACCCTGAGGGGAGCCTGACGCCCAACCCCAAAGACCCAGCCCAGGTAGGAGAACGAAATCCACAGGATGGAAAAAAAAAAAAAATCCACAGGATGGGGTGATGGGGAGATCAATGGGTTATTTTAAGAGGTAACCTCAGTAAGAGGTAAAAAGTACCTATTGGAACCACAGGAAGCTGGTCGGAGAACAAGACTCAAAAGGTAAGTGACTTACTTGAGGTCAGGCAGCTAGTAGGGGCTGCTTCTGGAAATGGGCCCCGAGGCTATCAGACCACAAGCCTCCTGGCAGAATGGACACTCCACCCTCCTCTCCAGCTGGGAGGGTCAGAATCCTGCAAAGTGTCAGGGATTTGGGGATCCAGGTGGTGGGCTGCCCCGGACTTGCCTTTTCCTCTGTCCATCTGTTTGCTGTCCAGCTAGTCAGCAGCCCCTCTGGGAGGGATGGTGGGTGGGAAATAGCTCAGGAGCTGGACTCACTCTTCTAGTCTTCTTAATTCTAGGAAGAGGCGGGTGTTGGGTTTCCATTGTAACCCCTTCCATATGGAGAGCACTTCAGAGCTTGCCTACTGCTTATCATCCCACCCCTGAATCTGCTCCCCACTTACTATGAGGCTTATTGTCTTGTGAGATAGTAGGGCAGGGTTATTAGCCCTATTTTACTGGTGGAGAAGCTGAGGCCAGACCAGGGCTAGACCCTCCCATCCCAATCCAACCTTTTGGTTTTTATCTCTGGCCTGGGATCTTGGGCAAAGTGGAACAAACACTGGCTGTTCTAAGCCCAGAGCTCAGGTCAGTTCTTGCTCAGAAGCCTCTCTGCCCTTCCTCCCCAACCTGTTTGAGGATATCTCCAGTATCCTAGGGGAGACCTTCATTCATTGGCCAAACACCTCTGTTGCCCACTCCATGCCTGTCCTGGTGGCTCGGGAGCTGGTGCTGACAGCGTGCTCTGGGTGAGCTCACAGGCTTGGAGGAAAGGCATGCCAACAAGCTCGGCATGAGGGTGAGGCCAACCATGGGGCACAGAAGGTCACAGCTCCATGTTCCTCTCCACAGAGTCTCTGGAATTCATTCTCTCCTCTCCAGCCCCACTGCCTGGTTTTGCCCTGGTCCTCAGCCTCTCCTCCATGCTTTCCATTCCTCTCTTCCTGCCTTTCTTCCACACCCCTGAAGCACCTAGGGATCTTTCCAGAGAGAGGCAATAGCAGAGGGTGGCCAAGAGCTCATGCTACCAGGTCTGGGCCAGCACCACATCCTTCGTCTGTAGAACAGGGACTGTGCCTACCTCCCAAAGTCCCCGTAAAGCCAATAGACCTTTCTAGAGACCCCATGCCTTCCCGTACAGGCCCTGAACTTGTGTGCCTCCCTGCCTTTGCGTGGGCTCTCCAATTGCATGCCATCTTCTCCAAGTCCTAAAGACGTACCCATCATTCAAGTCTCTTCCCACCACACCAAATACCACTGGCTCCCTGAAACCTGAACTGACCTGACCCCTGCACCAGCTGAAACCACTTCCTCCTCTGGGTTTCCCACTGGGTCATGCTACCTATTTTTTAGTCCTCATCCCGCTCTTGTACCAAGATGAGTTGATTTCCAGGCCTGTCCCCCCTACTCCCACTTGGACTGTGACTCCTTGAGGGCATGATTATTATTGTAATCATCGTTGCCGTTTACGGAGGGCTGCCTGGGTGTCTTGCACTGTGCTAAAGGCCTCACACTGCATGTGATCCTCACAACCACCTAAGACCGGGCCCATCTGTCTCTGAGGAAATGGCTTCAGAAATCTCAATGGATGGTGTCTTGAACAAGAGAGAGAGTTCTGGTTCAAAGCCAGAACCCGAACCCTCAAGTACACCCCGCTCCCCTCCAGCCTCCATGCTGAGCAGTGAGGGCAGCACCCCCAAGCTCCCCCACCCCTCCCAGGAGCCGGGAAGTCCGTCCTTGGTGCCTTTGGGTTACCTTGCCACGCAGTGGCGGCAGCCTCTGCCTTCCAGATTATGACATAACAATTGCACAACTCACAGATATTTTCGAAAGAAACTGTCAGTTTCCTCTCCTGACCACTGCCAGGGGCTGTGTCCTCCATCCCACCCAGGGCCTCCAACAGCCTCAGGACTCTAGAAGCCAAATATAGCTGGAGTTATAAGGAAATGAAAACACCAGACTGGAAAGTGACCCAGTTTTATTGTGGTGCTGGAGGTCAGATGGGGTATTGCTCCACTCCGCAGGGGTGAGGGCTGTACATTCTGCCCCTCCCCAGGGCGGGAGGCCCAGCGACCTCAGGGCCCAGGCAGCG
The DNA here is from genome assembly GCF_059928025.1 of Delphinapterus leucas. NCBI lineage: Eukaryota > Metazoa > Chordata > Mammalia > Artiodactyla > Monodontidae > Delphinapterus > Delphinapterus leucas. The sequence goes on along the minus strand of NC_143129.1, from coordinate 157,484,860 downwards.
GGGTGGGGGCCTGGCAGGTGGGCGGCTCCAGGCACCCAGTTACCACAGTGGTTTGCACAAGGAAAGGGGGAATCAGGCAGGGGCCTGGGATGGCTCAGATTGGGGGTTGGGGCGGGGGAGGGTCCGAGAGGAGAGGACACAGAATCTAAGAACTGGGAGTCCGGAAGGGGGCGTCCAGTCCCCTTCACTTTACCGCTGAGGCTCCGGGGCAGAGATGAACCCAAACTGTCATTCTGCAGGAGGCAGGGCCTGGAGTGAGGCCAGGCGTCCCAGCCCGGCGTCGGCTCTGGTGCACTAACTTTTGCCTCCACCCTCACGGAGGGTGCGTGCGGGGTCCAGGCGCTGGGTGCGGAGTCCGGCGGGCAGGCCCGCCTCCTTCTCTCGGGCACGCAGGCAGGCGCCCGGCCTCGCTCAGCAGCTCACCGAGCCGGCGGGCTGCGCCGACCCCAAGTCCGAGAAGCAGTCGAACTCGCTCTGGCCCAGGAAGAGCTCGGGCAGATCGCGCACGCGGTGCAGCCCGAGCTCCAGCTCCAGCGACGTCAGCGCCTCCTCGTCGATGAGTTCGGCGTCCATGCCTCCCAGGGCGTGCGCGGGCGGCGGCAGTGGCGGGGCCGGGGCGCCTGGCACCGGCTGCGGGCCCGGAGGTCCTCCCGAGGCGCCGGGGGGCGCGGTGGCGCGGCCCGGGTACAGCGTCGCCACGGGCTGCAGGTGCGCGCTGCCAGCGGCCGGCGGTGGCACGGCCGGAAAGGGCTGGAAGGCAGGCGGCGGCCCGAAGGCCCCGTACGCCAGGGCCCCCGGTGGAGGCGGCGGCGGGCCAAGCGGAGCCCCCCGCGGCCGCAACCCACTGTCCAGGCCCGGGCCCGAGTAGGGCTGCAGCGTCCGAAGCGCGTGAGGGCCATGGGCGGGCGCGGCAGGCGGCGGCCTCGGCACCAGGCTGTAGCCCTCGGCGAGCATCAGGTGGTCGGCCATGACGGCGGGCCGACTGCCGGCAGCGGCGGCGGCGGGCCGATGGTCAGGGCGGGCGTCCCCGGGTCCCGGCCAGCCGTTCCTCTGCAGCGAGGGATCCGAGCCCCTTGCCTTCTCCGCACTTCAGCCGGGCAAAGGAAAACCGAACCCGACCCGTGCTCCTGCGCAGCCCAGGACACACCGAACTCAGGGCTCTTGTGCACCCCAGCTCAGGGCTGAAATGACCCTGCACACCTACACAGTCGGGCTGCTAGACCTCCGCGTCGTGCCCCCGGACTCGGCGCCCTCTTATATTCAGAGGCGGGGCTGCCCCGGTCCCGGGCGCTCATTGGCTGGATGAGACGCTCCTGGGAGGGCCGCGCCGCACCTCCAGGAGGCCTCAACCCCGCCCCTGTCAGAGCTCCGCCCTTTGGGCCTCAGGCCGCGCCTCCGGCTTTGAGTTCTGTCTGGGAGCGGGGTGTTTGGCGCTTTTCAAATGGTCTGGTCTTGGCTGCCCTACGCTTAGTCTTGGGGCTGACTGGGGCCAAGCCTGCACGGACCAGAAGGTGGAGTAGGGGGGCCAGAGGTTTAGGCCCCCAGAACTGCAGGATCACAAGCCCAACCTCTTAATTTTCCAGATTAAGAAAACTGGCAAGGCTCAGCGGCAGAAGGGGTTTCCTGGGAATACACAGTAAAGCCTTGACAGAAGCGAGACTCGAACCCAGGCCTTTTGATTGTTACCTCTACACAGGGCACAGGCACCTTGGTGGTGCAGGGTCCGCGGAAGATCAGCTGCCCGTCCCCATAATCCCAGGAGAGCCAGTTGCTCCTCCTCCGGCTCCCACTCCCTTGTCTGTGGAAGCATGTACTGAGTTGTTATTAAAGTAATTTATGGGCTTGTTTCCTGAAGGACTTGTTCATCTTCATGTCCTCAGCACGTAGCCCAGAGCCTGGCCCAGAGCAGGTTTTCAGTAAAAGTTGGATGAATGAACAGATGATGGAATGAATTGCAACTCATTCCCCTGAGCTTCAGTTTTTTCATCTGCAAAACGGGACAACGACAGCACCAATCCCACTGGCTTGTGGTGAGGGTTAAATGAGGTGATGCGTGCACAGTGTCCAGCACAATGCCTGGTGCATGGTAGGTGCTCAAAAATGTACCTCAAATGAATGAAAGGCTGGGTTTACTTCTGTCCCTAGAGATCTTCCGAGTGGGGGATGTTGCACCTTCCCTTGATAAGAATAGTTATAACTTGGGTGTTAGAGTGCTATATATTCTACAAGCATCTTCCTGGAGGCAGGGCATGGAGTATCAGCCCCATTTTGCAGATAAGGAGACTGAGGCACATAAAGGGGAAAGTGAGTGTCTTGGGGTCATACACAAGCAGAGTTAGCATGGGAATGCCTGTGTCCTTAGAGCAGCTGGAGTCTTTCCTGGTGGCCAAGAGACAACTTCCTGAACTGTACCCTCCACGTGTTTGCCACTCTGCCCCTCCCTTCTCTGGCTCTCCTCCCCTGGTAGTGTCCTTGGGATTTCCTGGAACCTGGGTTTATCCAGTTTGTGCAGAGGGGAGAACCCTAGAGTGAGAGTCCAGGGGCCCAAGTTCTAATTGTATCTCTACCACCCACAGGCAGTATGACCGTTGGGTGTCACGAGGGGATGTCACTTGGTTCCCCAGGGCCTCAGCTTTCTACTCAGTGAAAGGGAGATTGTAGCCCCTGCTGGGTCACCTGAGAGCTTGTGAGAAGGTCACAAGTGACCATGGGTGTGATGACATTTTTTGCAAAGTGTAAAAGCTGCACATGGGAACTGAGTCTCCTGAGTCCCTCTCCAGTAAAGATTTCACACAGAAATTCCTAAACCTGGCTGCACCTCAGACTCATCTGGAGGGGTGGAGGTGGGAGGGAAGCAGGAGGCTTTGAAAAATACTGAATTTCTGGCCCCACCCAAACCCCTGACTCAGACTCTCTGAGAGTATTTTGAATCATAAATTTGTATTTTTACAAAGCAACCCTGTCATTCTGACATAGTTGTCTAAGGACACCAACATTTGGGAGCCAATGTGCCACTGAACAGTTTCCCTTTTTCAAAAAAATGTGGTGTGTGTGTGTGTGTGTGTGTGTGTGTGTGAATAATGTTTTAAAAGGTCTTTAATTTAGTCAACAAGTATTACTGAGCACGTATTCTATGCCAGATATTGATCTACAAGAGGTTTTCAAGCTTTGGGGATCAAGTAAGTCTTTGAGAATCTAATGAAAGCTACTGACTGAAAATTAATAGAGGGAAACCTCACTGAAATGGAGTTGGGAGCCCAGAAGGGGGAGCTCTCACAAAGGTGCCACTGGGGCATCAATACAGATCTTAACAGGAAGAGACCTACCTTGCATCTCCAGCAGGAAGTGACGCTACTTTCCAGTAGAGGAAGAAAGATTTTTCTCCTCGCCTGGTAACAGCTCAGCCAATGAGAGACTGTCACAAGTCAGCCAATGAAAAGTCGCTATACTTCAAACTCCTAGTTTCCTCCAATGGATTTTTTGTTTATAACAACACTTCCAACTTTCCTCCTCCTCTATAAGAGTTTCCTCTCCATTGCTTTACCTGGACTTGTGTGTGGTTCACCATAGTTGTACGTCCCAAGTTACAATTCTTTGCTGCTCCTGAATAAACCTGTTTTGCTGGTAAAATGACTGGCTGTTTTATTGTTTTAGGTTAGCACTACAGACATCGTGGTCACAAACTATTGCATAGAAATTTGGCAGTTAGCTGATCCCTGGAGGATCCAGGGGGTCCTTAGGGGTTCATGGGGTCTGGGTTAGAACCACTCTTGGGTACTTGGGGACATATAGTTAACATCAAACTAAGTAAAATAGTTATTCACATGTTAGAAAGTGGTAGACACTATGGAAAAAAGGAAAAACAGATTAGGGAGGAGATTGGGGGTACAGGGGGGCAGTGTGCAGTACTGCACAGAATGGTCAGGGTGGGCCTCACTGAGACCACAAGGTTTGAGCAAAGACTTGGAGGAGGAGAGGGCAGTAGCCACGCGGTGTCTGGGGCAAACTGGTCCCAGCAGAGGGGACAACTGGAGTGTACGGCTAAAGCTGTAGTACCAGGGACTGAGGCATCAGCATCACCAGGGACCTTGTTAGAAATGCACATCTGGGGCCCCACCCCAGACCTGAATCAGAAATGGCTGGGGCCCAGTCACCTGCATTTTAATCTGCCCTGCAGGTGATTCTGAACCCGTGAGTTAGGGTAAATCCTGGAGGCAGGTGTGAGCCACAGTCAGGAGGGAGGGTGGCTGGAGCAGAGGAAGCTTGGGGTGGGGGATGTCAAAGAGGGCCGAGGGAAGAAGACCACGTGAGGCCTTGAAAGGGCCCCGTTAGGCCCTGTAAGGACTTTGGCAGGGGAGTGACGTGATCTAATTTATGCTGTGAAAGCGCTGCACTGGTTGAACCTGGTTTCTTCCTAGCATTTCCATGAATTGCTTCCTTGCTCTGCTTGGACCGCCCAGGCACATTCATCTCTCGGGTCTCATGCTGTTCCCTCTGCCTGGGATGCTGTTCCCTCAGACATCCACATGATTCACTCCTTCCCTTGGTTCTGATCTCCTTCTAAATGCCCCCCTCAGAGGGACCTTCCCTGACCGCCTCTATCCCACTCTATTTCCTCAGCCTGTTCTGCTTTTCTTTTCAGCACCTACCACCACTTGGCATTATTTCAAAGACTCTCTCCCTCTCCCTGAGAGCAGAGGCCTTGCATCTCTTTTTCTGCACCGTATTTCTAAGGCATTAAAATGGTGCTTGGCACATAGGAGGGACTTAATAATTCATTGAATCAATAGATTAGGCAGAGTGAAAATTATTATCTTTTTTGACAAAGAAGAAAACTGAAGCACAGAAAATAACTCAGGAAGTTGGCCAAGGTCACAAGGTGTGTGTGGTGGAACAGGGGCTGGAAGGGACATTTATAGTCCTGGAGCAGGGCAGTCCCCACTGATCCAAGCTGCTTTCACCCCAAGCCATGTCTTCATGAGCCCATGGTGTGGAGCAGGGGGAAAAGCCCTTGAGTCTACCTGGCATGAGTTGACAGGGCCACATTAATCCTTGACCCACTTGGGCACTGGTCACTGGTCACCAGTAGAAGGAACTAGTAGCTCCTAGGGACCATCTTGTGTCACCAAGTGAGAATGCAATTCTTTCCTCTTCTTCCTTGTGTCCAGTCCTTCTTCTTGAGGAGTTATAGAAAGATCCACCCCAAGTGGCTTCAACTTGTTTCAAAGACCCCAGGTTCTGGTTGGCAAGAACTTTTGGGTTTTACTCTTGCGGACAGCCCCATTTCCAGCACCCGAGGCAAAGATTGCCCGAGACTGGAGCGCTCAGGAGTGGTACCTAGGGAAGACCTCGCTCTAGAACCTCTGAGCTGGCTCCCCAGTCCCTGGCTGAGCAGGGTCCTCAACCCCGCCGAGCAGCTTGGCAGACTTGGCATTTAACCCCGGAGGCTGCTCTGAGACCTGAGCTCCAGGCTTTGACTGGCAGGCAAAGTTCATCTCTTCTGCAGCTTTTCCTCAAGACTGTAGAACAGGGGAGATATTTCTACAGATACCCTAAGGGCCACGTCCTCCAAGAGCCCCTAGAGGGTGGCTTGCACCACTGTACTAGGTGCTCAGGTGATGAGAATGAGGCTACTGCACCAGGTCATAACAAGAATAGTATTAGCTAATATTTACTGAGTGTTTACTATGTACCAGGCATGAGCTGGATGCCTTACGTGTAGTATTTTTAAAAATATATTTATTTATTTATTTGGTTGTGCCGGGTCTTAGTTGTGGCAGATGGGCTCCTTTGTTGCGGCTCCAGGGCTTCTTAGTTGCGTCATGCGTGCAGGATCTAGTTCCCAAACCAGGGATGGAAGCCAGGCGCCCTGTATTGGGAGTGCGGAGTCTTATCCACTGCACTGCCAGGGAAGTCCCTACATGTAGCATTTTATTTAAGCCTCATAATCAACCTGTGAGTAGTTACTATCATTCCCATTTCACAGAGAAGCGACTTGCCCAAGGTCACACAGCTAGTAATGGAGGAAAGAAGTGTGGCAGTGCCGCTAGCTTCCTCCTAGTGTCACTCTCTCTTTCTTCTTTACCAGCATGCCAGGTAAGCTCCTGCCGCAACAGCTCCAGGTCTCCCCTCTGGCAGAACAATCTGCTCCCTCACCCCGTATCTGCATGCCTAATTCCCTCACCTCCTTTGAGTCTTTGCTCAAATATTACCTTTCTCTTGACTACTCCATTTAATTGTAGTGGTTTCCAAAAATTTCCACAAATTATTTAAGAGACCGCCTCAAATTCCCCTCTCCTTAAATGTGGGATGGACATAGTGACTCACTTCTGACAAATAGAATATATAGCAGAAGGGACAGTGTCATTTTCAAGACTAGGTCATAGAAGATATTGTGGGCTTCTCCTTGCTCTCACTCTTGAATCATTTGTTCTGGGAAAGTTAGCTGACAAGCCATGAAGACACTCAAGCAGCCCTAGTGGAGAGGCCCACATGGCAAGGAACTGAGGTTTCCTGCCAACAGCTAGTGAGGAACTAAGGCCTTTTGCCAACAGCCATATGTGTGATTTATCTCAGAAGTGGACCCCCCCCAGCCCCAGTCAGCTTTTGGATGTCCACAGCCTCAGCTGACATCTTGTTTGCAACCTAGATAAGCCAGTTGTGGATTCCTGACCCACAAAAACTGAGGTAATGCATGTCTGTGGCTTTAAGCTCCTAAACTCTGGGGTAATTTGTTACATGGCAATAGATAACTAATACATTATTACCTCAACCAGTTCCTTGTCCATCTACCAAATGGGCCTGATTTTGCTCTAGTTTTAATTTTTTCTAAGCAGTTATCATCTTCTAACACATTAAATAATACTCTTATTTATTACATTTAATTGTTTATCCCCTCACCACTAGCATGTCAGCTCTACACAGGCAGCCTTGGTCTGGGAGGATCCCACATGCTGCGGAGCAACTAGGCCCGTGCGCCACAACTACTGAGCCTGCGCGTCTGGAGCCTGTGCTCGGCAACAAGAGAGGCCGCGACAGTGAGAGGCCCGCGCACCGCGATGAAGAGTGGCCCCCGCTCGCGGCAACTAGAGAAAGCCCTCGCACAGAAACGAAGACCCAACACAGCCAAAATCAATCAATCAATAAAAAGTAATTAATTAATTAAAAAAAATTATTTTCAGTCTGTTGTTCGTTGAATCCAAACATGCAGAACCCGCAGATGTGGAACTAGCGGATATAGAAGGCCGACTGTATTATCATTATAAGACGATTCTTATTTTGGAAAAATTAAGGTGTAAAAAGAATTCATTGGTCTGAGGATCAATAAAATATGATTGTAGGCGCTCAGTGAGTATTAGAATGTGAAATGACAGAGCGCTGATTTTGATGAGAGCAGCAATGTGCCCAGTCAAAAATCAGACACATTCCTGGCCAATGAGTTATAAGCAGAAGAGGCTGGGTGGGGCCTCCTGGAAAGCTCTTTAAAAATAGATGGAGGGCTTCCCTGGTGGCACAGTGGTTGGGAGTCTGCCTGCCGATGCAGGGGACACGGGTTCGTGCCTCGGTCCGGGAGGGTCCCACATGCCGTGGAGCGGCTGGACCCGTGAGCCATGGCCGCTGAGCCTGCGCGTCCGGAGCCTGTGCTCCTCAGTGGGAGAGGCCACAGCGGTGAGAGGCCCGCGTACCGCAAAAAAAAAAAAAAAAAAAAGATGGAATTATGCAGACGAGGTAAAGCCACAGAGACAAAACGAAGATTGGTGGTCGCCAGAGGCTAGGAAGCAACTGCTCAATGGGTACAAGGGTTCCTTGGAACTAGGTAGTTGGTGGTGTACTACATGGTGAGTATATTAAATGCCACTGAACTGTTCGCTTTTAAATGGTTAATTTTGTGTGATATGAATTTTATCTCCATTGGAAAAGAAAAAACAGATGGATTCAGCCAGCGCTCACTTTTTGTGCTTTGCCTTTCCTCCTTTCCTGCCAGGAATGAGGATGTGATGCCTAGAGGGGCAGCAGCCATTTTTTCAGCATGAGGATATAACAACAATGACAACCACCACAACAACTAACATTTATAGAGCACTTAACGTGTGCCAGATTCTGTTCTAAGCTCTTTATGTATATCAGCTCACTTAATTTTTACAACAACCCTATACAGAAGGTAGTTATTCCCATTTTACAGATGAGAAGACTGGTACAAAGAAGAAACATGATGGCATATGCTAAGGATGGCAGAGTGGAGTCTAGGAGGAGCCTGGGCCCTCCATGTACTATGGAGTCTCTGTAGCAGTCCTGAAAGCCCTACTTTGGTCTTCTTGCTATTTGAAAAAAAAAGGCGCTATTTAGTTAAGCCATTGTAGTTAGGGTTCTGTTCCAGGCATCCTGAGATTCAGAGTCAGGTGTATCTGACTTTAGTGCAAGTGAACCTAACGTCTATGCTCTCTTAGCCTGCAAATCAGTTATCAAGGGCTGTTTGGTCCTTCTGATCCCACTTGGTGGTACTCCTCTACAGTAGAGATGGGGTCTCCCTCCACTTTGAAGCCCCATTGCCCAGTACAGGGTCTGGTCTGTACAAAATAGTGCAGTGTGATTTGGGGATTAGCAGTTTGGACCAGGGAAAGGAACTTGGAGTGCAGGAGGGAGACGGTCCCAGCTGTAAAGCAAACATCAAAGATGCAGTGACCTGTGAGGTGGGGGAAGATGTCATGGAGGAGTGAGCCTTCTCGTATGGGCTGGATCTGGACAGATGGAGAAGGCAGGGAAACGGGCTTTCTTGACAAAGAGCACAGCTTTTGAATGGAAACACCAAAGCGTGAATGTACACAGTGAAGTTCAGGAAGTACCAGGTGGCTGGGAGGGGCCAGAATAATGGTCATTTGTATCTGGACAGGGAGAGATCAGACCTGAATGATGAAGGACCTTGAAAGTCAGCACTCATAATACTGAAAGTCATCTGTGCAGAGGTTTCTATATCTTCTCACAACAACCCAAGAAAGAGAAAAGGCAGGAGGTGTTTCACATAGAAAGGAACTGAGACAGAGAGAAGGGAATCAGTTTGGCTACTGTTGCATAGCTAGCAAGTGCCAAGGGTGAGACTTGAACCTGGGTCTTTTAACTTCTGTCCTGTGTTTGCCTGCTTAAGCAAGGGATTGTCAGCAACTCTGTGTGCAGGGAAGGGCCATAGAAGGGCTCTGAGCAGGGGAACGGTGATCCTCCTGTTGGTACTTTCTCTCTTGCCAGTGGAAATGGACAGGATGGATTTGAGGTAAACTGCTGGGGCACGGCAACACACTCATTCATTCCTTCATTCAACAAATACTGAGCTCCTACTGTGTGCCAGGTACTTCCTGGCCTCATAGAGCTTACAATTTAGTGACAAGAGAGACAAGAACCAAGTGATAAAACAAAATGATTACAGACTGTCAAGGACTAGGAGAGGACAAGCAGGGTGATTCTACTTTAGGAAGAGGGATCAGGTCCTGCCTCTTGGACGGGGGACATTAGGTTGAACCTGATAAAGAGGAGGAGCCAACTCTGCAAAGAACAGAGGAAAGATGTTCTGGGCAAAGAAGCAGCACATGCAAAGGCTCAGGTGGGAAAGAGCTGGTGCATTTGAGGAACTGAACAAAGGCCCTGAGGCTGGACGCTGGTGAGCCAAGCGTCAGCGATCAGAGAGGTAGGCGAGGGTCAGGTCAGCTGAGGAGCTGAGTCAAGGGCTTGGGTGTGTTTCAAGTGGGATGGGAAGTTACTGGAGCCAGGAGGTGCCCCAACAGGACCAGAGTCCTGTGACCCTGTGGAAGAGGCGGATTGGTAGCAGGGGGAGCTCAACCACTTACAGCGGAGTCAAATTTAATAGGGGCGGGGCCATTAAGTTCTAAAATCAACATGTAAGGCAAAAATCACGTGTAGTCCTTAAGGATCCCCTGTGGAACTTATTACATGTACATTTTTGCATGTTCAATCTTTATAATAATAGGTATATTTGTATGTACTATATGTAGTAACATACAGTGTGTGAATAATCATACATTTTGGAAAAAACACATATTCAAAATATAATTTACTATTACTCTTAAACACACAAAAGGGAGAAGTAACGGCAAGAGTCATCTAGTGCCCATGTATATTTGCGTGAGACTCCCTGTAATGGATGCACCCCGCGTGGATCCCCTTTCCTGGCTAGCGCACCTGCCTGCCAGCTGCCGGGATGTTGCTGCTAATAAGCACAGCGGCCTGCTTCTCTTGAGAGTTGCCCTCAGTCAAACGGAAGCCTCCTCTTCCCTCACTCCAGCCCCCACCAGTCCTAGGGACTGACTGATGAGGGTACAATAGACAAGTCTCCTTGCCTCAATGTGACACTGACTCTGTAGGGCAATGGCCCCAGCGCTCCCCGTGAGTCAGGTTGGAACTCCAACTTTCTGTGAACCCCCCTTTCTTTTCCTCACTCCTCTTCTCCTGAGAGCTCAGCTTCTAGGGGATCTGACCTAAGACCCTCCCTTGAAGTGCATGCCTATTAGGTGCTGGGGGCTGAGGTCCATTGTCCTATTTAATCCTCACAATAACCATTGGGGGGACACTCCTCTGAGAAGTGCCCCCTTCCTCATTTTACCCATGGGGGTCCCCGTTATGCTATATGACCCACCTTTGCTGGACAGAGCCCCCTATGCCATAGACCAGAGCGGTGGAGCTTAGGCCCAGCTGGACCAGATTCTTTCTCCCAGTAGTTTGGAATTGGGACTTGAAGACAGCAGCCAGACTGAATGAGGTTGGCACCGTCACACATAAACCTCTGAGTGAGCTCTGCGGGCAGCCAGCTTTGGCTACAGGCACCAGATAAATGGAGGAAACCCATCTGCAGAGGGAGAAAAATGAAGCAAGCACAGAGGGTAGAGAAATGAGAGGCGAGATGGGGAGGGAGTCTTGCCTGAATTTCTGGTGGCTTTACAGGGGGACTGTCAGGCTCACGTGCCCTTCTGCCTTGGGGTTTCAGGAGGTGCCCTGGTCTCCTGAGACAGTCCTGATTTTGCTTAAGCTAGCTCGAGAAACATAAAAAGTGTTGGGTCAGATGGGGAGTTTTGTCCCCATTTTACAGATAATGAGAAGCATACTCAGGAAGGGTAGTCGCCAGCTTATTATTAATTTATATTATTATTATTTATTATAATATAATAATTATTATTTATTTATATTATTATTATAATCGCCAGCTTATTATTTCCAGAACACAGCCGGAAACTGGCACAGCTAGAATTCATCGCGGGGTCTGGCTCATTCCTAGGTCAGGTTCCTTCCACTGCTCATGCCTGCCCACTGGGCACAGGGCTCTGGGCACGTGGATGCTGCATCTTTGAGCATCCCAATTCTGGGCTGGCAGAAATTGCTTCCTTGGGCTCAGGAGTTCCCAAGCAGCTTCGAAGGTGGCAAGGGTGTCCCCTAACCCTGGAACCTGTTACTTCTGACCTGGCATCCACAGATATCCTGTGAACACGTGGCCTGTACCAAGCTTTGTAGCCAGGATCAAAGGATGGCCACAGAGCCCTGGACCCTCCCCCTGAGGATGACCTTGACCTGTGATTGCTGTGTAAGTGGGACCCTGAGACCCTGCACATCTGTGGGAAGGGGAGTTTGGCCTGAGTGTCACTTCCTTACCAGCATCGCCCATCCCTTAAGAATCAGGCTGATAAAGAGCCACTGCTGAACCCAAAGCAGGTGTGATTAATCACTTCCTTCTCCACACTGCTGCCACTGCATCCTGTGTCTGAGTCATTTCCACATCCCTGTACCTAACATGGTGCCTAGCACAAAAAAGGTATGGGGGCACTTTTGCTGTATTAATGGCATTGAATCTTACACTGTTGGACATTGTGCCCACTCGATGCCCTTGATGACACTTAAGGCAGCATGAGGGTAGGGCCCAGTTTTACTCTGTGATGGGGGAAGGGCCAGCATGGTGCAGTGCAAGAGCGTGGGCTCTGCAGAGTCAGGAGTATTTGGTTTGAATTCCATCTCTGCCCCTCTGGGTATTGAAATCTTAGGCAAGTTATTCCTCCTCTCCGAGCCTCAGTTTCCTCATCTGTGAAATGGAGGTGGTAATAATAACTATGTGACCATGCGGTCAGGAGGATTTAGTGGGCTAATATATCTAAAATTCTATCACGGGCCTAACACAAGGTAGGAGCTCAGTGAATATTGATTTTCTCCACTCTGGTATTTCTCACAGTGCCTGGTATATGGCAGACATTTAGTAAATGCTAGCTCACCTTCAGGCCATCCTGGACCAAGCAGGTCAAGCTACCAGCTGACAGCAATGGCATGAATGGGCCCAGGAGATGCCAGCAGAGCCCAGCCCAGCATATAGAATCAAGAGCTAATAAATGGTTGCTGTTTTAAGCCCTAAGTTTTGAGGTAGTTGTTAAATTACTAGGTAAGTTACTAAGTTACTGAGACAGACACTGAAGTTGTAGGAAGGGCTGGGATGGAGCTGGTCTTAGGAGCAACTGGAACCAGCCCTCTCTCTCTCTGCCTCCTGTCTTTGGTTTTTTCTAAACGTTACCTTTTTTCTCTTTCACAGCACAGTGATTTTCTTCATGGTGTAGAAAATATAGCTGAGTTTTATACCTTGTGTCTTTAGCTCATGGAGAAAAACTGACTCCTTTCCCTGAGTCTGCAAGTCCCTGGGAAAAGACCAGTTGGCTCAGCTTGGGTCAAGCCCCGCCCCCGCCCAGTGATGGAATGGGGAGGGCCAGATCACAAAGCACATCCTAGATGACACATACTGAGCACAGGGCGGGGCCAAGCACTATTCTAGGGCAGGACAATCCTATCTGAGCTGTTATATCTCTGTTTTGAGGAGAGGGAGCTGAAAACTGAGGCACAGAGAGCTGGAGTAACTTGTCCAAGGTCACAAAGCCAGAAGGAGGTGTAGCCAGGATTCATACCAAGACTGTCTGACTCCGGAGCCCACACCCCTATCAACCACACTGCTCGCCTCTCAGATTGAGCTCCTGAGGAGATCCAAAGGATTGAAGGGTGGGCAAGGTGGAGGCCCTCCAAGGAAGGAACTGGAAGGCTTGGCCCAAAGAAGGGAAGCCTCCAGGAGGCCTTAATCACACTGTCTTCAGGTCTCGAAATGGCTGTTTTCTAGGTAGTGAGAGTGGAACATTCTGCGTGACCTCTGAAAATGAACCTAGGACTACTGGGAAGTGGGTTTCAGTTTAGTGGAAGGAAATTCTTTAGAGTCAGAGGTGTCTGAGGGTAGTACGGTAGCTTCTGGAAATGTGAGTGCCTCGTTGCCAGGAGTTGGAGGAGCCCCATTGTCAGGGGAATGGTTTCGAGGATTCCCGCCGTCCCTCTCTCTTCCCTGTACCCCGGAGGGTACAGCCTGGGCAGGACAAGAGGAAGGCGCTTGGGGGTGGGAAGCTGGACTCGCTCAGTGGTTCCCAGATCTTTGGATCAGTAAACCATCCCCTTCCAAATTACAGAAACTGCTGAAAGGCTGCTAATTTTTTATTTCGCCAAGTCAGGACATAAAACAGCCCAACTAGCCAGCCAAACAAACCAATAGCAACTACCAGCCCCCTACTTCACCACTTCATAAGAGGGAAGCCATTTCAACACCAAAAAATCCAAACAGACGTAATCTCAGAATAAACTATTGTTTTCCTTCAAGGATGAGCAGTTGACACATTTGCATAAACATGACCAACAAAGGACTTATTAAAAACCAATCTGTAGGCAGAAAAATTAGGGCCTAACACTTTGTCCAACATGATTATGTGCTAATATGATTGTTTTCTTGTTACGAGTTTTTCTGTTTGAGGATCTGGAATTGCCAAGACAAAGACTCGTTTGGGGACTTAAAATGTTCCACTTATTGTTGAAAATCTTGTTTTAAGTGGGAATATTGAGGGAAATGGAAGCAATACGCTTCCAGTGATTTCATCTTGCAGGTGAACTGAGAGGAATTAAGGAAAAAATAGCTTCTGGGTTTCTTCAGCCCCTTTTCCCTTCAGCGTCACTCCACCCCGCCGGACCCTGCTGTCTGGGGGTAGGGGTAGGGGGAGCACAGGAAGGGGTTGCCTGAGGGCCAGGGTCCTTCTCGCCCTGCTGCCACCCCAGTCTATGCTGCTTGAGGACTTGGCCGGCCAACGCTCAGCAGAGGGGATGTTCAAACTGTCTCAGATTCGTGTGCCTGGTCTTTAAGAAGGACTGGACCAGACACCCTGCAAAACCCCTTTCCAGTCAAAACTGTGTCGTTCCAACAACTGGTTCTTAGAGTCCCTGAGAAGCCCCTATGGCAGCCTTGATTTGGCTGATTTTATGAAAAGAAGTCCATGAATGAGGAAGGATTCTGTTTTTATTAATAATAGTAACAGTAGCCAATGTTTTATGAGCCTTTTCTCTGTCAGGCCCCACACATGCATTAGTTCATTCAGTTCTTACAACAACCCTGCAAGGTATGTACTAGGAGTGTTCCCATTACATAGATGAGGAAACTGAGGTCCAGGGAGGTTGCTGAAAGTCACACAGCAAGCACCTGGCCAAATTGGGCTTTATCCCTGAAGGAGTGCTAAGGTTTCATTCTTAACCACTGTGTCCTGTTCTAAATTTCCTTCTCAAAATGTGGAGCGGAATATTGGTGGGAGTGGGGCTGGAGAAACAGGGCCTATATCTGCCCATATCTCAGTAAAGATCTGCTGTTTTCCAGCAGATGGAGGCTGCTGTGATCATCTCCAGTTACCCTGTGGGTGTGACCCGCCTCCTTGGCTGGTGTGTAAATTCCCTGGGGGAGAGTCATGTGTCCCCTTGAATCCCTAGCCTGTCTGGAGACTATGGGATAGGGCGCCCCCCCCCCCCGGAGCCTGGCTCCGAGTTAGGGGAAAAAGCTGGGCCAGGCAGGAAGAGGCAGCTGGGGTTTCCTCAGGGTGGGTCGGCCTGGCTTTTGCTGGGCTGGAAGCCAGCCTGAAAAGGAATTTCCCAGTCATGTCTTTTTTTTTTTTAATTTATTTTTGGCTGCGCTTGGTCTTCGTTGCTGTGCGCAGGCTTCCTCTAGTTGTGGCAAGCAGGGCTACTCTTTGTTGCCGCGTGTGGACTTCTCATTGTAGTGGCTTCTCTTGTTGCGGAGCACGGGCTCTAAGTGCACGTGGGCTCAGTAGTTGTGGCTCGCGGACTCAGTTGTTCCGCGGCATGTGGGATCTTCCGGAACCAGGGCTTGAACCCGTGTCCCCTGCATCGGCAGGCGGATTCTTAACCACTGCGCCACCAGGGAAGCCCTCCCACTGATGTCTTAATTCTGTCTTCCTTGTGGAGCGAGCACACCATTGGAAGATGGGCTGGGCTCTTCACTTTCCCAGAAAACAGCTGTTCAAGGGAGAACAGGAGACTTGAGGTACCTTCCATTTGGGGAGGAAACAGCACTGTCTCATAAGGTAGCCGGGTCTGATTCTTCCCTCCTGGGAATATACCCCAGCAACTTCACAGCTGATTGGTGCCCAGGGAGGAAATCTTGGCTTAGCTGTGACCACCAGCTGTTTATCCAGAGTTGTGTCATAGAAATACAGTGTGAGTCATGTGTGAAATTGTAAATGTTCTAGTAGCCACCTTTTTTAAAAAAGGAAACAGAAACAAGTGAAATGAATTTTAATAGCAAATTTCATTTAACCCAATACATCCAAAATCACATTGTTAACATGTCACCAGTATAAAAATTAGTGAGGTATTTCACACTTTTCATATGAAATATTTGAAATCTGATGTATTTTATGCTTACAGCACAATTTGGATGAGCCACACATCAAATGCTCAGTAGCCTCGTGTGGCCAGTGGCTACCACATCAGACAGAGCAGTTTTACACCATGGATTCTGGATGCGAAGACCTGGAAGTCTCAGAATTTTTGTATCCTAAGATTGCCTCTGGAAGGATTTCAAGGTCATCCAGTCACACCTGTCACAAATAAGGAAATGACTTTCCTCAAGGTGACCTACGGCCCCTAGCAAAGCTGAAGTCCACATCTGGGTGTCTGTGTCCCAGGGTCAGATAACTCCCCTATCCCATCAGCCCCCTGCCAGTGGAGATGCTTTGCTGACAGGCTCCATCAAGGTGTAAAAGAGGGGCAAGAGGTGAGGCGGGAAGACCCTGGAAGGAGGAAAACATCCTCTCCTCTGCCACCTTCTCCCGTTCTGGAGGGAACGTCTGGGCACAGAGTGGGCAGGAATTCCTTTCATGACCCCTCAAACCTGAACATAAACTCAGGCCCACGTCCTCCCTTCTGATTCTTCTCTTTTCTTTTCACACATATTGCTGCCTTCAACAAGTTAGACCCTGTGCTTGGTTGCAGATAAAAGATAGGTCATGGGAATGTAAATTGGTGCAACCACTACGGAAAACAGTGTGGAGGTCCCTCACAAAACTAAAAATAGAGTTGCCATATGATCCAGGAATCTCACTCCTGGGCATATATCCAGACAGAATTATAATTCAAAAAGATACATGCACCCCTCTGTTCATAGCAGTACTATTCACAATAGCCAAGACATGGAAACAACCTAAATGTCCATTGACAGATGAATGATAAAGACGATACGTTATGTATGTATATGTGTATATATATATGTGTGTGTGTGTGTGTGTGTATGTGTGCATGTACACACACAAAATGGAATACTACTTAGCCATAAAAAAGAATAAAATAATGCCACTTGCAGCAACAAGGATGGACTTACAGATTATCATACTAAGTGAAGTAAGTCAGAAAGAGAAAGACAAACACCATATGTTATCACTTATATATGGAATCTAAAATATGACACAAATGAACTTATCAACAAAACAGAAACAGATTCATAGACATAGAGAACAGGCTTGTGGTTGCCAAGGGGGAGTGGGGTGGGGGAGGAAGCATGGTCTGGGGTTAGCAGATGCAAACTATTATATGTAGAGTGGATAAACAACAAGGTCCCACTGTATAGCACAGGGAACTATATTCAATATCCTGTAATAAACCATAATGGAAAAAAATATGAAAAAGGATATATATTGATATATGTATGTATAACTGAATCACTTTGCTGTACAGCAGAAATTAATCCAACATTGTAAATCAACTATACTTCAATACAATAAATTAAACAAAAACAAAGGTCAGACTTCCTGGGGAAAAGAGCAGTTAACTCTACCTGGGGCAGAGGAGCAGTGGAACTCGGTGGGGGGTGGGGATGATGGGGGCAGGGCGTGAAGGGAAAGAGCTTTCAGGCAGAGGGTGACGTCGGAAAGAGGGGAGGTGTGAGGGAGCTGGTCTCCTGTTTTCCCAGGGGCAATAGCTGCTGTTATTCTTTCTCCTCCCGCCACCTGGGGTCCTAGGAGTTGCCATGACTTCCCATGAAAGAAGGGAGACTCCATTTTTTATATGTCTGCCCCACCTGAGGTCCTAAGAAGACCAGCATATGGTGCGTACCCAGTGGATGGAGGGGAAGGAGGGAAGCAGAAGAAGGGGACATTAGGGGGACTTCCCTGGTGGCACAGTGGTTAAGACTCTGCACTCCCAACGCGGGGGGCCCTGGGTTCGATCCCTGGTCAGGGAACTATATCCCACATGCATGCCGCAACTAAGATTTCACCTGCCACAACTAAGGAGCCCGCCTGCCTCAACTAAGACCTGGAGCAACCAAAATAAATAAATAAATAAATAAATAAATAAATAAATAAAAGAGGACATTAGTTTGAGTCCAGACCATTTGGGCCAGGGAGTACAGGGACCAGTAAAGGGGGCAGGAAGGGAACTGGTGTGTCCTGAGCACCTCATCGTCAGAATCTCATTCACAACACCAATGGCGGGAGGTAGGCGATATTTCTGCCCCTTTAGGTGAGGAAAATGAATCTCAGAGAAGCCCAGTGACCTGCTGGGGTTAAGGTCCATTCTGTCTGTTTCAAAGGCCAGTCTTTCTAGGTTCTTTCTGGGACATCCTCACCTGGCTACTGCCAAGAACCCAGCAGTGACCAAGTTCTTGGCAGGCACCCCCGCCTGTGAGGAGGCCTGCTTCACTGGGAGTTCCTGGTGAAGTAGAGGGTACTTAGAAGAGTCTCCTGTAAGAGTCACCACCCCCGTCACTCCCACGCCCCACCCCAAGGTGAGGATGGGAAGCAGCTCGGAGAGGTAGAGTGGCTTGTCCAAGGTCATACAGTGAAGGGGTGGGTAGAGAGAGGTGAGATTGACACCCCTGCCCCTGGGCGCTGACTCATGGCAGCTGCTGTGGGAAAGCCACCGCTAGGCTCTCAGCCTTGGCTTTCCCAGCCAGGCAATGGGTAGGATGGCTTTGGTGTATCTGCCTGCACCTGGCGCCAGGGGACTGGGAAAAAGGTGAGCACGGCGCATCACCAAGGCACCTCACCCTCACCCTGTTCCAGTGCCAACAGCTCATGGGGCATCCCTCCCCACGGGCAGGAGCCTTACCAGTTCTCAGAGGGACCAGACCAGGCTCTGATGTGGCTCAAATCCCCAGCACCCAGCACAGGCAGGGTGACCAACTGTCCTGGTTTGCCCAGAACTATCTCAGTTTAGCATTCCAAGTCCTGAAGCCCGGGGAACCCCTCAGTCCTGGGCAAACAGCACCGTTGATCACTCTAGCCCTGGCACGAAGTCAGTAGTTGGCACTCAAGAAGTATCCTAAGTGAATGAACACAATCAATGGACTCAAGAACAACAAATGAGCAGCAGTGCTGGGAGGGGGGCAGAATGGGGACTGCTGTGCCCATTTTATAGATGAGGAACTGAGGCCCAGAGAGTGTAAACTTTCAGGTTGCTTGTATATATCTCATGCCTTTTCCTCAGCATCAGATCTCCTCTAAACTGTCCCCTGAGTATTTTGAGCTGGTCCCTGGGGTGAGAGGCAGCTGGGCACAGAGAAGGCATTCAGTGGATTTTGCCCATCCTAAACTTGAGGTTAGAAAGGACAAGGGAGAAGATGGGCTGCTCTATTTCAGCTCCACAATGGAGAGCTTTGGTGTCCCTGCTGGGTTTGGTGGGTTCAAACCTCACTTCAGCCACTTCAGCTGCGTGGCCTTGAGCAAGTGACTTACTCTCTCAGCTTCAGTTTCCTCATCTGTAACATGGGAATGAAATATGAATGCCCAGTGTCTGAGGCTGTTGCGAAGATTAAATGAGATAATGAACAGAAAGCACTTAGCACAGGGCCTGGCACAGAGAAGTGCTCCAGAAACGTCAGCTGCTGTAATTTTTCTTATTTGGCACCGCGGGCACTGGTTGTGCACTACCACTGTGTGGTGGAGCCCTAGGAGATGCCTTGAAGGACAGACGTCTAACACTCCTGTTACTGTGTGACCTCCGCAAATCCCACCGCCTCTCTGTGCCTCCGTCTGTGTGTCTGTAAAACGGAGTTTTACCCCATTCTGGGTGTTTGTGAGGACTAAGTGAGCTGGTGTGTATTTGCGATGGTGAAGAATAGATTCTTAATAAACGAGCCGTCCCTTTCTTCTCCACGCACAACCTAACCCTCAGAACCTTCCTGTGAGACACATTATTATTCCCGTTTTACTGAAAAGGCAGCCATAGCAGAAGGTACTCCGCTAACGTCTGTTTGGTGACTAAGTGAACGAAGGAGTGGGGAGGGAGTGGGCGCGTGAATGAATGAATGGCGCGTGGGAACCCGCCCAAGAGCTTGGCTCCTCGGCTTTCCCAGCCAATCGCGGCACGGGGTCCCGCCGCCGCTCCCCGCTCAGGTGTGGGGATGTGCATTACGGGGTGCCGGGCCCTCGGAGATCGCACTTGAAAGGAGCCGCGAGCTCGCCCAGCTCCGCGCATTAATTAGCGGCGGGAGAGCTGCGCGCGGGCTTATCGGCCATCGCGGCCTCCCGGGCTGGCGGGCTCCCCACGCCGCCGCCGCCGCCGCCGCCCAGGCTAAGGGCATGGAGGTTCCCACGCTCGGGTCCGGGTTGGGGGCGTGCTCGGGACCGCTTAGCCGCGCTCGCCACCGCCGCGGAGGCAGGGCTGTAATTAGAGTAATTGCGCGGCTCCACACCCGCGGCTGCTCGGAACCCCAGGCCGCGGGGAGGGGCAGAGGCCGGGGGCGCCCCAGCCCCTGGCGAGGCTCATTCCTCCAGAAGAGTTGTCAGCACTCCTGGGCCGCCCGGGCCAAGAAGGGGCTCCCGGAGTCGGCTCTTTGGGGAAAGGAGGGAAGGGAAGAGGACTAGCCTTGATGAGCACCTACTGGATGCCTGTGGTTGGCTAGGAGGTTCCGTTCCTGCGCAGCGCCGGCTACTGTCAGGAGCAGGTGAGAACATCTGGACCCCGGGGGTGCTTGGCCCAGAGAAGGCGCTCAGAACGTAGCATAGTACCCTAATCCGCCCAGCGGTTTAATAGGTGGGCACTGGAAGGCCCAGAGGGCTTAATTGACTGTGTCCAATATTACACAGCCAGTGCATCCGTGCTTCAGGGAGCAGGAAAATGAAGACTCCATGCCCAGCAAATGTTGGCTTTGCTTCCTCCAGTACTTTGATTTTACTGCACCTGGAGTCTCAACCCTAAAGCCCATCCTTGATTTTTAGGTTCTTGGCAGCCCTAATCATAACCATCCTTACCACTGATACAAATTACAGGGAATCATTCTGGAAAGGCAGATAAAAAGAAATAATCCAATTTCAAGCTCACTCTAATCTTAAACCCAGCCCTCCTCCCAACCCATACTTTAACCCTCCTCTACACTTAACTCCCAGATTAATCTTGACCTTGGCCCTTGCCCATGCCTTCAACCTTCTCTCCCAATGAACCCCCATCAACCCTCCAATCCCCTCCCCCAGGTACCCTACATCTGGAAGGTCTGCTGAAGTTCTCCAGCACCTACTTCAAGCCTCTGGACCTTTGCACATGCTGCAGCCTCAGGCTGGGTTGTCCTTTTCCCAGGACCACCTGGTAAACTTCTCTTACCTTTTAAGGTTCACTGCAAGCCCTTTAGGTGCCATCTTGTCCCCTGGCCAGGCTCTCCACAGACTCTGAGCTCTTAGAGGGTAGGATCAGAGCCTACTGGGAGTAGAAATTGAAAGTGGAACCAATTAATTGATTATGAATGAGTGAGTGAATGAATGAATGAGACAATGAGGGAGTAAATGAATGAGTGAGAGAATGAATGAGTGAATGAATTTATTGAATAAACAAGTGAAGGCCTATTCTGAGCCTAAATCTTTAACCCTCTCCCTAGCCCTAAATCCCTTCCCAAGTAGGGAACAGTTGACAGACCAAGGGACCCTGAACCTACCCCACCCCCTCACCCCCTAGGTGCCCTGAGACTGTTAATTCAGTGTTGCCTGTGACATGTGTGCATACGCTTTTGAGCCTAGGACTTTGAATCAGACAAGCCTGGAGGCCATTCCTGGCCACAGTGTTTTCCACCTGAGTGACCTGCACAAGTGACTTCACCTCTTTGGGCCTCTGTTTGCTGATCTAAAACATAGTAACAATAATAAAACCCATCATGGAAAATTGTCCTCCTTCGAGCCCCTTTTCTGTAGCTCAGGCTTGTAGTTCAACGCTGCAGGAATGGGGATGGAAGGAACAGGGCAGGTGCGTGTGTGTGTGTGTGTGTGTGTGTGTGTGTGTGTGTAAGGAACACAATCTTTCTTGAGGGCAAGGAACACCAGTGAGGGTAGGAGGCAGGGCCACAAGGAAGGGAGGCATCCCCCTGGGTGGGGAGGGAGGCTTCGTAGTAGAGGATGTGAGAATCAGTTGGAGTCTGCTGCTGGACAAGTCATGGCAGAGGCAGCTGCTTGTTCAAAGACATCAAGCTGTGAACAAAGGGCTCCCTATTATGGATGGAAGACAAAGTGGGAGGTGGGGGGTGGTGGCAGAAATTGGGGCTGGTGAGGGTGGCAGTGCCTGGGTAAGGAAAGGCCTGGAGGGGCCTTTGGCTGTTGCACTTTTCCTTGTAGGCAATAGGGAGCCATGGCAGGCTTGGGCAGGGAGGGGTGGTAAGATCCGGGCTTTAGGAAGATCGCTCTGACCAGCAGTGTGGAGGATGGCATGGAGGTAGCCCCGGTGGGAAGCAGGGAGGCCACGTTGGGAAGCTAGCTGGGGAGTACAAGTGACACCAAATGATGCTGGCGATCAGCCAAGCTTTACTGAGTGCCTGCTACGTGCCAGGTGCTGTTCCCAATGTTGACCTTTAGTTTTAACTCACTTAATCCCCACAGCACCCATACAAAGCAGGTGCTCTCATGACCTTCTAGAAATACAACCTATACGTGAAAGTCTTTCATAGGTCTATCTCTGGCCCGCACCTCCCCTCTCTTGGACCTATATGTCCAACAGCGCATTACCTGCTCTACGGATGTCTAATAGGAATCTTAACCTCCACGTGTCAAAAAAGGATCTTCCCAAACCTGCTCCTCTCTGCATTTTCCGCATCTCAATAAACAACGACAATTTCATCCTTGCAATTGCTCAGGCTAAAAACTTTGGAGTCATCCTCGTCTACCTCTGCCCTCAACCCGACTCTCACCCCGGCACCCTTCCTCTCACTTCTCACATCCAATCTAGCTGCCAATCTTGTCGATTCCGACTTCAGCACATTTCCTCAGTCTGATGGCTTCTCACCTCCCCTCTGCTGCCTGCTGGGCTGGGTCCCACTCTTTCTTGCCTGGGTTATGGCAGTGGCCCCATTTCTGACTGGTCTCCCTGCCTCTGGCCTTGCTCCAGTCCCTTCAGTCTATTCTTCACACAGCAGCCAGTGTGACCTTAGCTTATAAAGTCACGTCAGTTCCCTCCTCTGCTAAAATCTGCCCCCAGTTCCCTAGCATCAAAGTCAAGGTCCTGACAAGAGCAGCTATATCCCTCTATGACCTCGTCCTGACAAGAGCAGCTATATCCCTCCATGACCTCATCCCTCTCTCCCAGCTCCTTATCAGACTTCTTCCATGCTCTCCTCCCTCACTCTATTCTGGCCACACTGACT
The DNA here is from genome assembly GCF_059928025.1 of Delphinapterus leucas. Lineage (NCBI taxonomy): Eukaryota > Metazoa > Chordata > Mammalia > Artiodactyla > Monodontidae > Delphinapterus > Delphinapterus leucas. The sequence goes on along the minus strand of NC_143129.1, from coordinate 157,461,900 downwards.
TCTTTGTCAAATCTCCAACTCTCCAAATCCCCATTTGCCTCAGCATTCTGGTACTTGCCCTTCCTGCCAGCTGAATGCCGACTCCCCAGCTATCCAGGGAGTTTTCTCCTTCAAATTTCTGCTCAAATGTCACCTTGTTAGTGGGACCTTCTTTAGCCATCCTATTTAAACTAAAAACCCTCCTTCCTCCCCTGCCCAGACACTCTTATCCCCACACTAAAATGTCAGCTCCATGAGGACAGGGATTTTTGTTTGCCTCACTGTCATATCTCCAGTGCCTGGAATATTGTAGGTGCTCACTAAATTGTTTTTGAAATCGAATGTGCAATCCTCATTTTACAGATGAGGAAACTGAGGCACAAAAAGGTTAAGTAACTTGCCCAAGACTGCACCCTAGTAAGTGATTAGTCTGGGCTGATGAGGCCAGAATATGGGCAATGACCGCAGCGAAGATGGAGAAGAGGGATGGATGAAAACGAGGACCCTCCCGATGGGCTCAGGTGACTGGCTCCAGAGTCCGTGGGCTGACGGCTGCACCAGGGGGTAAACTGGATATTGTGGGACCTCTCAGGGTTGACATGAAGGTTAAATCAGTCTGGAATTGAAAATACATCGTAGGGACTTCCCTGGTGGTGCAGCGGTTAAGAATCTGCCTGCCAATGCAGGGGACATGGGTTCGAGCCCTGGTCCGGGAAGATCCCACATGCCGCGGAGCCACTAAGTCCGTGCGCCACAACTACTGAGCCTGCACTCTAGAGCCAGAGAGCCACAACTACTGAGCCCACGCGCTACAACTACTGAAGCCCGCGTGCCTAGAGCCCGTGCTCCGCAACAAGAGAAACCACCGCAATGAGAAGCCAGCGCACTGCAACGAAGAGTAGCCCCAGCTCTCCGCAACTGGAGAAAGCCCGTGCGCAGCAATGAAGACCCAACGCAGCCTAAATAAATAAATAAATAACTGATTCTTTAAAAAGGAAAAAGAAAAAACATTGTATATGTAGTAAAAGAAAGATTTTTGAAAAGCTATTCCATGAATTTTTAATTCCCAGCAATTTACCTGCCCTTCCTCCCGCTTGACACTGAGGCATCTATCGCTTCTAGGGGAGAGAGATTCAGCAGCTGACAGTCCTCAGCTTTGACTTTCTAAATGGCTATTTTGAAAGAGTAGAACAAACATAACAGTTTCAGAATCCACAGTTTCAGTTTAAAGACCTACACACTTGGGAGCAATAAAGAGTTTTTCTGAACCGCCCCCTTGCCCCCAGCTTCCTTTTACATGTCAAGACCTGGAATCTGGCCAAGTTAGAGCATGGACTTTTCACTATGAGTTCCCGGGGGAGGGAAGGTATGAGGTAGGGCAGTGATTCTCGAATTTGACTATGCATTAGAATCACCTGGAGGGCTTGTTCCACTATAGATAGACCCACATTGTGTGGGCCCCAGCCCCAGAGTTTGTGATTCAGTAGCTCCTGGGTGGGGCCTGAGATGCTGCATTTCTAACAAGTTCCCAGGTGATGGTGACCACACTTTGAATAGCCCTGATGGAAAAGATGTTTCTCTAGCCATGCAGGGCAGCCTCACAGAGCCCGCCTCCTCCAGGATGGAGGTATGGAGAAGGGAAGGCAACCAAGAGTTTCTGGGACTCCAGGAGATGGGGACGTATTGTAGAAATGTCCAGGAAGACCGCGGGCTAGAAGAGCCGGGGTCAGAGGAGAAGGTGTGGAAGCTATGGCCAGGAGCAGTCATGGGCAGTGGATGCCAGGGGACCAGCCCAGAGGACAGGTGAGGAGTAAACATCAACCACAGCTGTAGAGGCCAGAGGCAACACTGGAACCAGAAGTACCCTCCCCCACCGTGAGGCTATCCAAGCCCTCCCCTCTACCCTGCCTCTTCCTAGAGAAGGGAGGGAGGGGAGTGAAAAATCCCGAAAGTCTGAGTATTTTACCCCAAAGGAGCCAAGTGGACCTGGAATGGCACAATCTAGAATTTCTTGCCGAACGTTGTTGATTAATTCCTCTGCTCCTATGAGAGCACAGGGAAGTGACCCCATGGTTGCAAAGTGGTGATTAAGAACCCAGACTGTAGAGTCATTTACTTGCTATGCAGCCCTGGGCAGGAGACACCCTCTCTAAACCCTATTCTGCTCTAATGCAAATTGAAGGTGAAGCTCCGAGAATGCTTTACCGGAGATTGTGCCTGTGGTAGAACACCAGTGTCTGACACAGAGTACACATTCAATAGATGGTATTCATTCTTATTATGGGTTTTAAACATTCTTTCCCTAGAATTTTCCCTTCTCTCTTCCTCCTTCCTCAAACGTTCACTGGCACCTACTATGCCCCTGACATAGATTTTGTTCTACAAAGGGGAGCAGACAGGTCAACAGGAGATTAAAGACTGTGGGCTGGTGCTGTGTTGGGTGAGCCCAGGGTGCTGGGGAATCAGAGACGGCTTCTTGTAGGACAGGAGGGAGTGTTTATTTAGCTGGCTTTGTTAAAGCTGGTAACAAATCAAAAGATTTTTAACGAATAATAACATTTGGGAAGGAAAGAGTAAAAATTATAGAATTTCTCCCTTAGTCAAGTTTCAGAAATGTAATTCCAATGAGCATCAGTTTATAATGGAAGGCAGGAGAGCATGGTGGACTTTGGAATCAGACTAAGTTGGATTCCAGACTCTGTGAAGTTTAACAAACTATGTGTCCTTGGGCTAGTTACTTAACCTCTCTGAGCCTCAGTTTTCCTTACCTGTAAAATGTAACTAAAGATATTTACTTGATATATGGGTTGTCGCAAGAATTGAAGGAGGCAGAGTGGGGGACATTTCCCTCAAGATGATCCTTCCCTTTGCTGTCATTCCATTGCCCATTATCATCAAGGAACTCTCAGATTTCCCTTCCCAAGTCCCTTGATCCAGGAAAGGAAGGGTCCCAGGGTAGGGAGAGAAGGAAACGGGTGTCCACCCTGATGGAGCGGCTTCTGAGTTTCACATCACGGTCCTGAAAATTTTACTGCTTCCTGGGCATCGCAGGACCATTTGGAAGAGTTAATAAGTCCTGGAGAGCCTGGTTGGAGGGCCTGGCGCTTAGTGAGTGCTCAAAAATGTCAGTTCAGAAAAAGGAAATGTGCTTCAGTGTGATTCCCTGATGCCAGCAGTGTGTGATGGAAGTGAGGCTGCATGACTTCTGAGGCAAGGTCAGGAGCAGCCTTGCATCTTCTTCTTGCTGTCCTGGATCTCTGGCTCCCGCTGGACACAGGACCCAAGTCCAATTCACCAGATTTAATTTACAAAATCTTTTCAAGGGCTCAGTGACTTGGCAAACCCAAGACAGGGGACATATTCTATGGGGAAATTCCTCCAGTGGATGGGGGCTTTCCTGGTAGGTTTCCAATGGTGCCCAGCCCTGGCACTCCAGGGACAGCCACCCACTACAGTTCACCTCTGGAAACTGCAGCTTTTCTGAAGCCTGGATCCCAGACTCCAAATTCTGGAGGGATTCTCAGGGCTTTAATTTAGGAAACCTTGACTCTCCCAGGCTGTGGTACCCAGGCAGGTCTTGGGTCCTCCCTGACCCTCAGATCCCTCAGAGGTAAAATGTGGGGAGCAATTCTTGCCTCCTTTCTCCCACCCCTACCTCAGCTCCTCTCTCTCCTTCCTCATCCCACTACCTTGTCCCCTTCTCCCATCTTTCCCAGTTTGGTAGATGGTAGTTCCTGCCAGTGGGAGTTTGGTGGGGGTCATTTGCTGAGCATTCCCAGGGCTCTCTGCAGGTGGTGAGCTTCCCTACCACTGGCTGGATGCCTGCACACTGCCTGTGTCACTCCTGGTCAAGGTAATCCTCACTAACAGTGGCCTGGCCAGGCCTGTACCTGGGCTGACGTTGAAGCACCTTGACTTGTGCAGTGGTTCAAGCTACTTCTCCTCTGCTAATTCCTTCTGTTCTGGTCCATCCTATGCCTCTCTGTTCTAGTTCATTCAGTTTCTTCATGTGTAGGATAACATAAGGATTATAAGTGTACCTACATAGAGGTACATGAGGCCCAAATGAACTGTCATGGGTCTAAAGGGCTTAGAACATGGTGGGTGCCAGGTAGGTGTTGGTTGTTAAGCAGATTCTGGCCTATTCTGTTTATCAAGTGCTGTGTAATTCTGAGTCACCTTGATAAGAATCAAAGCCCGTCACTCAATTTCTAGAATCAGATCAGTCACAGACTGAAAGTTCCTTGAATTCAAGGGAGGCCTAGTGACCTTGAGCTGGGACCCTGAAGCAACAACACGAGCTCCTGCTCTACATCTTCTTTCTAGCCATCCCAGAGGGAACTGGGACAATTAACTAGGGTGAATGTCCTGGGGAGAAAGGGAAAAATCCAGATCTTTGGGATAGCTTAACCCTGATGTTAACACTAGTCCCTGGAGACATGGTGCCACTTTGGTCCACAAGTCAGTGTGAGAGAGCCTGATCTTCTCACCACCCCACAGGGCACCATGCTGGTCCACCACCTTAATGATACCATGCGATAAGACTTGCTGAGCAGGAAGTAGCAGTCACCCTAAATTCCCTGGTAAGTTACATGCACGCTGGAGCCTCTCCTCCAAAGTGAAAGGCAAGTTGCTGCACCATAATCCCTACCACTAAAAATGGAGCATGGCACTGGTGGGCCTATGGAATTTAGAGACATGGTGTTCCATATTTGGGTGTGTTATTTCTACCCATTGACTAAGTTATCCACAAGGCTTCTGCTTGGAGTGGGGTCCAGAGGAAGAGAAGCTTCCAGATGCAGCAGGCTGCAGTTCAGGCAACTCGGCCATGTGGGGCTTTTGACCCAGCGCACACAATGGCACTCAATGAGATGGGTAGATTAGGATGTAGTATGGAAACTGTGGCAAGCCCTGGATAGAAGCAGCACAGGGCAAGCCCTTGGTTGTTGTGTTGTTTTTTAAAAAAACAGCTTTATTGAGGTGTTACATCCACATATAATAAACTGCATGTTTTTAAGGTGCAAAATTTTATGTTTGATAATGTATATACCTGTGAAACCATCACCATAATCAAGATAATAAACAAACATATTCATTACCACCAAAAGACTTCTCTCTTCCTTCTATAATCCCTGCCTCCAGCTCTGTTTCCCTGTCCCCAGGCAACCACCAATCTGCTTTCCATTTCTGACACTTTTATATAAATTGAATCATGCAATAAATAAGTGTTCTTTATGTCTGGGTTCTTTCACTCAGCATAATTATATTGAGATTTATCCATCTTGTTGCATCTACTGGTGTCTTTCTGTTTTTATTGCTGAATAGAATCCTTTGCATGAATATACTGCAATTTACCCACTGCTCTGTTGATGGACAGTTGGTTTCCCAGCTTTTGGCTATTACAAACAAAGCTGCCGTGAACATTCATGTACAAGTCATTCTACGGACATATGCCTTCATTCTTCTTAGGTATATTCCTAGAATTGGAACAATCAAATCATATGGTAGGTGTATGTTTAAGTTTTTAAGAAATTGCCCAACTGATTTCCAAGGGGGTTGTACCAGTTTCCATTCCCACCAGCGACATCTGAGAGTTGCAGTTCCTCTACCTCCTCACCAACACTTGGTATGCTTAATCTTTTTGACTTTAACCACCGTCATAGACATGTAGTAGCATCTCATTGTAGCTTTAATTTGCATTTCCCTAATGACTAATCAGGTTGAGCACCTTTTAATGTGCTTATTGGCCATCCATTTATCTTCTTCAGTGAAGCGTCTGTCCAAATATTTTGCCGACCAGGTATTGAACGGTGAAAGCATCTAGTCCTAACCACTGGACCGCCAGGGAACTCCCAGAGTTACTTGTTTCCTAATTATTGAGTTTTGAGAGTTCTTTATATATTCTGAATACAAGTCCTTTATCAGATATATCATTTGCAAACATTTTCTCCTAGTCTATAGGTAGTCTTTTTATTCTCTTAACAATGTCTTTCGAAGAGCAGACATTTTAAATTTTTATGAAGTCCAATTTATCTTTTATTTTTTACTTTTATTTATCATGCTTTTCATGGTATATTTAAGAAATCTTTAACCCACGACCACAGAAATTTTCTCTTATGTTTCTTCTAGAAGTTTTATAGGTTTAGGTTTTACATTTAGGTCTATGAATCTGTTCTGAGTTACTTTTTATATATGATACAAGTAGATTGAAGATTTTGTGTGTGTGTGTGTGTGTGTGTGTGTGTTTTAACATATAGATGAACAATTGTTCCAGCACCATTTGTTGAAAAGACTTTTTTCTCTACGGATGTGCCTTTGCGTCTTTGTCTAAATCAGTTGTACATATGTGTGTATTTCTGGACTCTCAATTCTGTTCTATTGATGTATTTGTCTGTTTTTATACCAGTATCACTGCCTTGAATATTGTAACATACTGTAAGTACTCCAAGACAAAAGCATAACTGACTGATAAGGGGGGAGAGAGAGAGAGAGAGAGAGAGAGAGATTTTTAAATAAGCACTCTTGCCAAGGAAGATCTTTTATTATCCTTGGAAAGTGAGAGGTTACATGCCCCCTTCTGAGGTTCCACCCTCTTCCCGTTTCTAGATAAGACAAACACCTCCCATCTTCTAGAGACAATACTTTTCTTAATATGGCCCAAGATTACATTAGCTTTGTGGTGCATAAAGCTTGCTAACAACTGAAACTCCTTTGTTTTGCAAGTGATCCTGCTAAGCCAGGTCCAGTCAAACCCTCTGTACTGACCGGTGTGCACTTTACAGTACATAAGTTTTGGTTAATAATTGTGTGTCAAGCCTCATGCTAGGTACTTTGCATAATAAATTACTGTTACGGCTACCATACACTGAGCACTTGTACTAAGTACCAGATATTGTGATCAACTTTTTTTTATGCTACGGGAATTTATTGGCTCATGGAACTCAAATGTCTGGGGATTGTAAGATTTCAGGCACAGTTTGGTGAGGCCTCACGAACTAAACATTTGGCGTGCTTCATTCAAGCTTAACAACAACCACTTAAAATAGACTTTCCTGGCCCCACTTTCTGTTGAAGATATTGAGGCTTTTAGAAGTGACGTCCCTTTCCCAGGGTCATCAGCCGGCAGGTGGCAAAACCAGGAGGAGTTGATTCCAGTGCCCACACTGTCCTGCTTTCCAGTTTGTAGAAATGAGGAAGCAAGACTCAGAGAGGTCGGGCTTCCCTGGTGGCGCAGTGGTTGAGAGTCCGCCTGCCGATGCAGGGGACACGGGTTCGTGCCCCGGTCCGGGAGGATCCCACATGCCGCGGAGCGGCTGGGCCCATGAGCCATGGCCGCTGAGCCTGCGCGTCCGGAGCCTGTGCTCCGCAACGGGAGAGGCCACGACAGTGAGAGGCCCGCGTACCGCAAGAAAAAAAAAAAAAAAAAAAAGACTCAGAGAGGTTAAATAACTTGCCCAGGGTCATACAGGTTGTAAGCGATGGATAAGTAGGGCTCAGGACCCAGGTCTGCCTGGCTCCAAACCTGGGCTATTCCCCCAATGTTCTTGGGAGAGGAATCTTGGGCGTGAGTAAGTCTGGGGCAAGTCCCCTCAGGCTGTAAGTGATGACCCACAAGTTAGGGACTTTTAAAGTCATAAAGCACCAATGCAGTGTGCAGGGAGCCGTTCCTATCATTATTGTTACCTTGGCTTGCAAAGTCTAATTCAGGAGACTGAAGAACCAGCGTCACCATAATAGTGATTGATTTGGTTACGTGAAACAAAAGCCCATTCCAACTAGTTTAAGCAAAAAGTGTAATTCAGTATAAGGAGTCAGGGCTATCTCCAGATCTCAAGGACAGGCGAGTGACCCAAAGACGTCACTCCTGGGACTGGCGAGGCATCAGGACGGAAGGCCCTCTGGGAGTGCCCAGCTTCTCCCATCCCGCCTCCATGCTTCTCTCAGAACCCTGGTTTCCTTTCTCTCTCTCAGACCTGGGTCCCAGGCGGGTCTCCTCAGCAAGTCTGTTATCTTGCCTGACCCATGCTTAACTGACCAGGCTCTTCTCATCCTAATTCCAAGGTTCAGGCCTCTGACTGGCCCCATCTGGCCAGGTGCCCACTTTTGGCCAATCAGCTGGTCAAGGAGGGGCTGGGCTGCAGAGAACAAAGATGGACCCAAGAACCCCCTGGGTCGGGGTCAAAAAGGGGTTTGTTGACTGAGAAGATCCCCAAAAAAGAACCTACTTTCCTCTTGCCTGCCCTGGAGACTAAGAGGAGGCCAGCTGGGTCATTTTTTCTGCCAATCATTTCTCAGTGTCAAACTTCTTCAGGGGTAATGTTCCTCTATCTGGGATCCCAGTGCCCCTGGAAATTCCAGAAAATTCTGGAAGAGTCTAGTGAAGAGTGTGGAGCTCATGTTTTGGGGGCTGATTAAGGTTCCTGGGGACTTGCCTACTTGTTTTTCTTAGTCCCTAAACAGTGGTTTACAGACCAATCCCAAGGAATTTCCTGTCCTGCCTCCTGAATCACTGCTCAGCCTTGGAAACATGACAGATAAACATGATGCTTTTGACCAGCTCCCCCTCCCGCTGATCCCATCTGGTCTCAGTGTTTTCCTTCCCTGGGTGGGACTCTTTGAATCATAGATTCCCAGAATGTCAGGACTGGAAAGTCATTGCGTCTCAATGCCCTCTACCTCTTGGATGCAGAAACTGTTATGCAGAGAGGAGAGATACCCAAGGGTGCGCGGGAGAGGATTTTAGGTCACGTGGTCAAACGTGTGGTTATTGTAGCTGTATTTAAATGAGCTATAGTATTGCTTAGGCCGAAGCTAAATCTACTGAAGTAATATAGTCAAATACAGACAAGCATGGAGTAAACAGGCTTATAGGTTGTAGTGGATAAGGCAAAGCGATGAAAGCAGTCTGGGAATGAGT